>NC_083382.1:16760000-17385000 GCF_031755915.1 Ziziphus jujuba
AGCTAGTAGCTCCGTCGTTGATCTCTTTCTCTTCCGGCCTATTAAGTAAAATTAATTGCATGAACCATTCCTAAAAAAAACCCTTCTGTGGTAGTTCATATATTTTATAGTTCCTTACCCGATCAATTTCCAATTCTTGGTCATTGAGATTCATGGGTAATACGGATTAATATTTAAGGATAGAATAGATATATTACCTCTCCTTTTCTCCGTTCAAAGAAATTGAAATGATTGAAGTTTTTCTATTTGGAATTGTCTTAAATCTTTCTGAATCAGTAGAATATCTAGGCTCAATTCGCCCCTTTGAATAGAGGATATAAAAATTTCTCTTGGATTTATCAGTCTAAGCAGGAGGCAATATACTTTGATGTTATCGATCATTTTTTTATTTAAAACACCATCCCATCTCAATTGAAAACGCAAATACCTTTTTAGGAAGAAATCAAACCCCGCTTCCGTATTGTTCTTGTATTGTTTTCTATTTATATCTTTTTTCATGTCTGATCCCACAAAATCTTCTTCAATATCTTTGTCTTGCTTTGAGAGAGATGATTCAAAATCTGCTTGGCTTGCGGATTCTTTTTTTACTTGATTTCGATTTTCTGATTCAAGAGATTTTTTTTCATTCGAAAATATTGATATATTTCTTTTTTTCTTTCCAGTGATGCTAAGGGCCAAGATACTGGTGGTCAAAAAATTAATGTGACTTGTGAAGTACAGCAATTATTAGGAAATAATCGAGTTAGAGCGGTAGCTATGAGTGCTACAGATGGTCTAACGAGAGGAATGGAAGTGATTGACACAGGAGCTCCTCTAAGTGTTCCAGTCGGTGGAGCGACGCTAGGACGAATTTTCAACGTGCTTGGAGAGCCCGTTGATAATTTAGGTCCGGTAGATACTCGCACAACATCTCCTATTCATAGATCTGTGCCTGCCTTTATACAGTTAGATACAAAATTATCGATTTTTGAAACAGGAATTAAAGTAGTAGATCTTTTAGCCCCTTATCGCCGTGGAGGAAAAATAGGACTATTCGGGGGAGCGGGAGTGGGCAAAACAGTACTCATTATGGAATTGATCAACAACATTGCCAAAGCTCATGGGGGCGTATCCGTATTTGGCGGAGTAGGTGAACGTACTCGTGAAGGCAATGATCTTTACATAGAAATGAAAGAATCTGGAGTAATTAATGAAAAAAATATTTCAGAATCAAAAGTAGCTCTAGTCTACGGTCAGATGAACGAACCGCTGGGAGCGCGTATGAGAGTTGGTTTAACTGCCCTAACTATGGCGAAATATTTCTGAGATGTTAATGAACAAGACGTACTTCTATTTATTGACAATATCTTTCATTTTGTCCAAGCGGGATCCGAAGTATCGGCCTTGTTGGGTAGAATGCCCTCCGCTGTGGGATATCAACCCACTCTTAGTACCGAAATGGGTTCTTTACAAGAAAGAATTACTTCTACCAAAGAGGGGTCCATAACTTCTATTCAAGCAGTTTATGTACCCGCGGACGATTTGACCGATCCCGCTCCGGCCACAACATTTGCACATTTAGATGCTACTACCGTACTATCAAGAGGATTGGCTGCCAAAGGTATCTATCCAGCAGTAGATCCTTTAGATTCAACGTCAACTATGCTCCTTCTATTTCTCAATCTTTGTGACTTGCTCCTATGGAACCAAGGTCGAAAAGATTGAGAAAAATCAGTCATTCACAACCACTGATGAAGGATTCCTCGAAAAGTTATTATACATAATATATATGTGGTATATATCCATATATATTGTATATTGAATTTAATTTCGTATTGAATTTAATTTCGAATACAGAACTGATAGAATCTTTTCTGATTGGACCAAATATGAGTATCCGATAGAGATGAAAGAAGATAGACAATAAATCCAAATTAGGAGAAAACGCCTTTCGCAGAATTAGAAGCCTTTGTGCAATTCGCTTCTGATCTCGATAAAGCTACTCAGAATCAATTGGCAAGAGGTCAACGATTACGTGAGTTGCTCAAACAATCTCAATCAGCCCCTCTCGCGGTGGAAGAACAGATAATGACTATTTATACTGGAACCAATGGTTATCTTGATTCATTAGAAATTGGGCAGGTAAGGAAATTTCTTGTTGAGTTACGTACTTACTTAAAAACGAATAAACCTCAGTTCCAAGAAATCATAGCTTCTACCAAGACATTTACCGAGGAAGCAGAAGCCCTTTTGAAAGAAGCTATTCAGGAACAGCTGGAACGTTTTCTACTTCAGGAACAAGTATAAAGAAAAGAAATTGATCACTTTTAATTTTTATCAATCTTAATTCAATATTAATTAAATCTTAATTTAATACTAATTTTAAAATTTAATACTCATTTTAATAATAATAATTAAATTATATACTTTTTATATTATATAATTAATAATTATATAATTATTTAAATTTTTTTTATATTTTAAAATAAAATATAAAAATAATAATTATAAAATATAAAAGTTTTTGTTTTTTGTAATGATTATTTTCTATAATAATATAGAAATAATAATATATTACATTTCTATATTAAATAGAATATTAATTTTAAATACATAATAATTATATACACATATTAACATACATTAAATATATAATATATATTAAATATATGGAAAATATATATATATGGAAATAATATATAAACTAGATTATACTTATATTACAAATACTAAGTGTATAAGAGCGCCTCTTATTCAAATTATTCAAAAGATCTTTCTTGACATGGAAATCTAAAAATATATGGAAATAAATTGCGTCCAATAGGATTTGAACCTATACCAAAGGTTTAGAAGACCTCTGTCCTATCCATTAGACAATGGACGCTTTGCATTCCAATTTTTTTTATATTTATTTTCTTTTCACATTTATTATTCGGACGAAACGAATATGTTAAAGAATTCTGGGAATTGCGTATTCAACTATGCATTACATTAATTATATTCATTTTTGAATTATATTCATTTTGTTTCTATTTCTATAAAACATATTTATTAGAAATTTGATATTTTGATATTTATTAAATATATAAATATATATTAGATATAAATATCTATTAGATATATAGATTTATAGGTTTTGACTATAAAAAAGAAATATTGAAAAATATTGAATAGAGATAAGAGAAAGTAAGCACAAGCGGGTAGCGGGAGGTAGAGTAGACCGATGATCCTGTAGTCATTTGGCCGGCTATTGAAAGAAAAAGCTTGCATCTGCTCCCCCTATTATATAACCGGTCCCATCTCTCTCCAAACCTTTGCATCAATATGGATCAAATAATCCATTGGGTGTACATTCATAGATGGATAAAATTTCTTTTTACCCTTATTTTTATGTCAGAATAGGAAGCCCTTCTCTAATCTAGGCCCGGGCCAAGTCAGTGGGGGGACCCTGTCGGGCTCCTCCCCCCCCCAAAAAAAAAAAAACTGTACGTGAGAGTTTCCCTTCATACGGCTCGAATCATTCTCAGATGCCCCGAGAGGCATTCTTTCTCTTAACCCGAAACGACTGTGGAGAGGAAAGGTTCCTTTTTTTTAGGGTAATCCCGGGAACAGATCCAGTGGAGACGGGGTGGGGCCTGTAGCTCAGAGGATTAGAGCACGTGGCTACGAACCACGGTGTCGGGGGTTCGAATCCTTCCTCGCCCACAACCGGCCAAAAAGGGAAGGACCTTTCCCTTTGGGGGTAGGAAAATCATGATCGGGATTGCGGACCCCAAGCTATAAAGTTAAGGGCGAGGTTCAAACGAGGAAAGGCTTATTACAGTGAAAAGAGTTGGAAAGAAGTTGTTAATAATAGATTACCGAGAGAAATAGGTAAAAGAAATTTCCATCCAAGATTCAACAGTTGGTCCATTCTTAGCCTAGGTAAAGTCCATCTTGTTGCGATAGGAATGAACAAAAACAAATACCTTAAGGAGTTTGACCTAAAATGAAAGAAAAAAAAGGATTCATGAAGGTTGAATTACTGTATGACTGCCCAATGGTATAGTCTGAATTCGTTTAGATAATGAAAATATGATTCTAGATTATGTTTTAGGAACGATTATAAGTAGTTTTTTTATACGTATAGGACGAGGAAATCGAAGCAAAAGTGAAGCAAGTCGTTATGATTCAACCAGCGGACGTATAGTTTATAGACTCCGAAAAAAGATTCCAATGATTAGATGGTTTTTTCAATTTCAACATTCGTAGGCGTTTGCCCCCGATCCAATCGGGGGATCGAATTGATTATCGAAACATGGGTTTAATTAGTCGATTTATTAGTGAACAAGGAAAAATATTATCTAGACGGGAGGATTTGCTTACTTTTTGGGTAGGGATGCGGGCATAAAGGTACGTTTGAACAACTAAGGTTTATGGGTGGAGTCCGTCCCATCTCTGAAGACGAGGGAAAGGTATCGAGATTTAGCGTAGAATGAAAGCGCGGGATACAAGGGTAGGGCTGTACCCAAGCATCAGGAGATGTGAGAGACCTCGCTTGAAGAAGCTTATTGTGTGTGAAAATCACGTCACGCCACTGTCTTTGGAAGATCACAAGGCGTTTCGAATAAGAACACTATTTTATTCTAACTATTTTTTTTTATTTTATATTTTTTTTATTTGTTATAATGAATTGTTTATGAATTGTTTGTTGTCTCTATCAGTCAAATAAAATGGATCATTTCTCTGGGAAGAACCAATCAAAAAATTTCATTATATCCCTTCTCCTTCTAAGATCGTTCTATTTCGTCTGTTATTTCGTAGGGATAAACGATATACAGATAAGTTAGAAAATATATTTCTTTTCTGCTGTTAATAATAATAACTAATAAAAGTAAAAGAGACCCTCGAATGACTAAATAGAAATACTGGTATGTCTCTTAGTAATGACTAATGACTGTTCACACAGTTTGGAATAGAGTAATAGTAATATATTCTATGTAAGACATAAAGTGTCTTCATTTAGGAACTTCTAATTGAGATATGAATACATTAGGTTGCACAAAAAAGAATTGCGTCAATTCAAAGCCCCCCAAAAAAATTTTATAAGATTAAAAAGGTCCGTTAAGCGCCCCCCGGCTATGTCATAATAGATCCGTACTTACTAGCCAAAAATATCTTTTAATTACCAAAATAGTAATTACTTTTGTAATGTCAAATGGGACATCTTTCCTAAACAGCGTCTTTTTCGTCATCAACAGTAAAGTCAGTGGTACCCTATCTAGTTCCTTACTACTTATTATCATGTCCGCTTCCGTCGTTTGATCTATTTTATACGCTAAAATTCCAATATGAGAAAGATGCGCTCAAGCACCCAACCTATACAAGGGGCTTGGGCTCGAAAGCCGGCCTTACTCAACAAGCACCCTTATTAGTAAGGTTGCTTGTTTCCACTCATTGAAGATTCTACTCATTTTAATAATAACAATTAAATTATATACTTTTTATATTATATAATTAATAATTATATAATTATTTAAATTTTTTTTATATTTTAAAATAAAATATAAAAAAAATAATTATAAAATATAAAAGTTTTTGTTTTTTGTAATGATTATTTTCTATAATAATATAGAAATAATAATATATTACATTTCTATATTAAATAGAATATTAATTTTAAATACATAATAATTATATACACATATTAACATACATTAAATATATAATATATTTAAATATATAATTATCAGACAATCACTTATTCACAAACCTCCTGTGGGGCTAATAGTTTTCATTTCCCATCTCATGGAAAACCTTTTTCGCTCCGCTTAGCCCTATCCCTCTCTAGGGGTTTCATATTGAAAAAATAAAGTAATAAGAATGAGAGGTGTTAAGCTTTTTATCATCCTGGCGTCGAGCTATTTTTCCTATGCTTTGATATACTTTGGGAAGTAATTATTAACAACAGTAGTGCTATGGACATCAAATTATTTGTCAAAATTAACCAGCTATTAAAAGTGTTTTGAAAATTTTGCCTATGCTTTGATGCATTAAAATTACACTATATAAGATTCAT
Organism: Ziziphus jujuba; assembly: GCF_031755915.1. Lineage (NCBI taxonomy): Eukaryota > Viridiplantae > Streptophyta > Magnoliopsida > Rosales > Rhamnaceae > Ziziphus > Ziziphus jujuba. The sequence goes on from NC_083382.1 coordinate 16,766,038, forward strand.
AGTTCATGTATATGAGATTAACACATTCTGCATTATAATTCAATATACCTTTTACTTTTCATGATAGATTGGCTAAACCACGTAAAAATCAAAACGAAAGAGTAAGAGTCAAAGAAAAGGTAGCGATTCAAATCAAGATTTATCTGGTACCCTACTCACAAAACTAAAAATGAAAAATAACAAAACAATATTCTATCAGATTACTTGTCTTCTTGTAGTTGGATCTCCAAGTTTTTGGGAAGGCTTCTCAATTTCAATTATAACAGCAATTAGGGGTATATGTAAACCCCATAACATAAATTTTTTAAACAGATAAATCGGGTATCTTATCTGTATATGATGCCTATAGGTAATTTTAGGAAATTTTGAGGAAATTATCATGCTTCGATTCAATTTTTACAATTTGTCAGCGAATAGATTGAATATTGAAAGTTGAAATTGTGATAGAGCATGACAGGTTCTTTCTGTCCCCAACAAAACAATATAATAAAAAAAAGAGGGAGAGCGCAGATAGATAGTTCTATTTATATCCGCGCATGTTTAATAAATATCAGCTTTTTTACACATTTCAATCCTATTCTACGAATGCGACTAAAAAAAAATAGGTAAAAATCTCTCTCTTCTCTGCGAATTCTTTATTTGAACAATTGAATCCACGAAAAAGTTAAGTGCTAGAAAAAAGAAAATCCTGAATACATTTATGGTATCCAATCGGATTGGAATACGGAATATCATAATAATGGTAGAAATTGAATCACTTTTTGGTTTGGTATTCTATACAAATTGTTTGGATATTCTAGACAAAACTCCATAAGAAAAAGTGGAATTTATCATTTTCATTTGTATCTGTTGCAAATTACAATTTGAGTATAAAATTCTCGTTATCCCTCCTTCATCAGAAGCTGTCACTGAATAGTCTGATGCCGCCAATCGGCTTTTCCTTAATCTTTCCATTTTGGGGTTAACGAGTGATCAATCAATAGTAGAGTAGTTGGCGAACGGTCTTTTAATGACTTCTGGGCACAAGTGCCATTCTCGTCGTCTACTAGGATACAAATATCTAAATTTGATATTTTTAGATACTTTTTCAGACCTATTGCCGATACTAAGTAGCAGCCAAAAATTTGTAGTCAATACTAACTCAATGTTAAAAAATGGTTGGTTATTTCTAACTCCCGCATACGAACCAGTACGGATGATAGTGCAAAAACTCTAAGAAAAAGAGAGTTCGAGAGAGCTCTAACTGAAATAAGAAAAAGAAAAAGGGATTTAGAGAGAGCTCTAACTCAACTAAAAGAAAACAAATTAAAATTAAATAAAATTTTAAAAGAAAACAAATTAAAGAAAGCTCTAGCTGAAATAAGAGAAAGAAAAAATGATTTAGCGTTTTCTCTAAATCAAATACAAATAAGAGACAGAAAAAGTGATTTAGAGATAACTAAAAAATACAAATATTTGTGGGTGCAATGCGAAAATTGTTATGGATTAAATTATAAGAAATTTTTTAAATTTCAAATGAATATTTGTGAACATTGTGGACTTCATTTGAAAATGACTAGTTCAGATAGAATCGAAAGTTCGGTTGATCCAGGTACTTGGGAGCCTCTGGATGAAGACATGGTCTCTAGGGATCCCATAAAATTTCATTCGCGGGAGGAACCTTATAAAGATCGTATTGATTTTAATCAAAGAACGACAGGATTAACTGATGCTGTTCAAACAGGCATAGGTCGACTAAATGGTATTCCTGTAGCAATCGGGGTTATGGATTTTCAGTTTATGGGGGGTAGTATGGGATCGGTAGTGGGCGAGAAAATCACACGTTTGATTGAACATGCTACCACTAAATTTTTACCTCTTATTCTAGTGTGTGCTTCTGGAGGAGCACGTATGCAAGAAGGAAGTTTGAGCTTGATGCAAATGGCTAAAATATCTTCTGCTTTATATTATTATCAATCAAATAATAAGTTATTCTATGTATCAATCCTTTCATCTCCTACTACGGGTGGGGTGACAGCTAGTTTTGGTATGTTGGGAGATATCATTATTGCCGACCCAAATGCCTACGTTGCATTTGCGGGTAAAAGAGTAATTGAACAAACATTGAATAAGACAGTACCCGAGGGTGCACAAGCGGCTGAATATTTATTCCATAAGGGCTTATTCGATCCAATCGTACCACGTAATCCTTTAAAAGGCGTTCTGAGTGAGTTATTTCAGCTCCATGCTTTCTTTCCTTTGAATCGAAAAATGAAATCAAAAATTAAATTAAGGAGAGCCATATATCCTTATCCTTAATTTTATCCTTAATTTAATATTTAATAAATTATTAAATTTAATAAATTCAAAAATTTATTACTTGTTTTAAATTTATTACTTGTTTTGTGGTAACCAAGTAGTTATTTAGTTTATAGGAAGCAAAGTCAAAATTCCAAGAATGGATTTTTCTTTGGTAACATAAGATTAAATTGGAAAAAGAATCATGCGAATACTTTTTTTTATCGATAGCCCTGATTACTAATCAGGTCAGGAAATCTCTATCAAACAAAATAAAAAGAGCGAATTCTGTCTCTTTCGTCCATGAAATTGGGCGAGGGGGTCCTGCATCTTTCTATATCCCTCAAGAACCCCTGATTTTACTAAGAATCTCTTTTGTCAGATCGTATTATAACGAATTTTTTCGCGAAGGGAAAAACAAAAATGAAGAATAATCAAAATAAATAATGAACATAATAAAAAAGTGAATTATCATACATATATTGCATGTAGAAAGATGAATAAGCTCATTTATTTACTTATTTTATTTACATCATTTATTTACTTATTTTATTTACATATTTACACTTTTGATTTACATTAATTATATTATATACGTACTTAGTATATTCTAGTCTATTATATACTTTACAGACTTATAATATTTTCTTTTTTTTTTATATATATTAAATATTTTTTTAATATATTTAATATTTAATATATTTAATATATATTAAAAAAATATATATATTAGTCTATAGACTCTTATATTATAGACTCCTTATTATATCCTTATTTTATTATCTTATTTTATTATATCTTAGTATATATACATTATATACCCTTTATTAATAATTAATATTAATTAGTGTATATACTCACTTAGGTATACTAAGTATAATAGTATAATTATTATATGAATTATAAGATATCTTTATAACAGGTTAAAAGATTAATATAACAATAAATAACAGGTACAAATCAAATATTAAATCGAGGTACCCATTCTATGACAATTCTTAACACCTTACCCTCTATTTTTGTGCCTTTAGTGGGCTTAGTTTTTCCGGCAATTGCAATGGTTTCTTTATCTCTTCATGTTCAAAAAAACAAAATTTTTTAAATACGATGGGGCAAAATCTTATCTATTTTTTTTTTCAAGACTTACGTGAATCATAGCACGGATATCTATTTATTAGAATATGGTATAACGTGTGGCTTCTTCCGAGCATAAGCTCATATGAATGTGTAAACATGATATATGAGTAACTGAATTAGAGCTATTTTCAAATGGATCGATATCGGGATTAATTTCTGAAATGTAAAGTCAATATATGTATGTGGATATCTATAAGATATCATATGAAAGGGATGTTCGTATTTTAGTTTAGATCTAGGCAATTCGATGAATTACTCCTAAAAGTTCACATCATAACAGTGCTAGTTGATGAGAGTTACTTCGGAAACAAAAAAATGAAAGTAAATTTTTTTTTGGTTATTCCCCAATTCCAATAAAATGCAACTAGATCTAGTATAGTATGAGTTGGCGATCAGACCGTATATGGATAGAACTTATAGCGGGGTCTCAAAAAACGAGTAATTTCTGCTGGGCCTTTATCCTTTTTTTAGGTTCATTAGGATTTTTATTGGTTGGAACTTCCAGTTATTATTTGGACTACAAGATCAAACCAGATTACCCACATCTTTGAATTTGAGGGTAAAAAGCTCGCTTGTTATACGGGATCCAACGCATCCAGCAGAGCGAAGCAGCGTTCCATTCTTTGCGATGTGTGATTTGATCAAAATTATGATTTTACAAATTCAGAATGAGAAACTGTCATCCCATTCAATCGAATTAGGATGCCCTGGATCTGACATGTCTCTTGGTAGGAGTAACATGAAGCTCAGATGTATTGAACTCATAACTCATTAGATACTTTTTATGAATGTCAACTAAGTATCGTAAGTAAATTGCTCCCGGTTGTTCAATCATTTGATAACCAGAGTCATTCTTTGATAAGTGATCACTGTGTCTTCCACAATGGAATCTGATAAGTGAGATTTCGAGTAAGTGTTTACATAATCTTCTTCTATCCGAAGAAATGATTCATCGAAATAATGAGTCACCATTGATTTTTCGGCCCCAGGAGAGTTTACTCGACCCATTCCCCAGTCTCCCGCACTGCTCAAGTAAGTGTGCGACTCCGTGTGAACGGAGAGTGGGCAGAGGAGTTACTCGAAACGCTGCCAAGATATCGGTATCTTTGGTTTCATATTCAGGAGTGTAATAAGTCAATTTATAATCTTTAACACCGGCTTTGAATCCAACACTTGCTTTAGTCTCTGTTTGTGGAAAAGATCCCGATTCAAGATAAATTCATGAGGAAGTGGAATCTCTTTAGAGCAGCATTTGTTTGTATTTCCCTGTAAAGTGCATTGGAGAAAAAATCTCTCTCTAGAGACGATTTTTCCAGGGCCCTGGTTTGGATTCATTCGTCTTCTCGGTCTTCCTTTTAGGAATATATTTTTAATATAAAATAGAAACATATTGACATGTTAAATGTTGATGTGCCACATCAATTAAAAATTTAATATTAAATCTGTTATTGAACAAATAATAATTCTCAATACTTAACAAATCATTAACCGTTCAAAAGATATTAAAAGCACACTCTCTCTTTATAAAATAGAAGTTAACACGAAAGATTCTACTTCGATGTGCGTAAAATATTAATTTTCTCCTAATAATCATATTCAGATGTTCATAATGTGCAGTATGGTTCTTCTATAATTGGTGTATTTTAGTATTTTTGCCAGAAGAGGGGCATTCAACTTTCTCCTTTTCGTATATGACCATCTAGAAAATGTCCTTTAATCTTCTATGAATTGAATTCATTTGGAGTTCATATGATTTGTCTCTTCTTGTCTCTGAAATGATTCCTTTAGTAGTAAGAAAAATTTCTTAATTTACATTTTGATGTTAAAAAAAATTTTTTTTTAAATTATTAATTGAGACTTCTAAAGTGCCATATTATAGGTTCCATTGCCATTGTTGGTGATCCACACTTTCTTTTCGAAAATACCATTAAGCAACATGCTTTATCTTCTGCTTAAATAGCTATGTTCAATTCCCATTTTAATTGCAGTTCATATTTCTTATAATGTTATTGGTATGTATAAACTTTTTTCGAAATATTTACAGAAAAAAAAGATCTACTCTGGGTTGAAAAACCTCTTGTTAATATTCTTTTTGACTATAAACGATATCTATAAATTAAATAATTGATTGAGTTAACTTGAGTTAACTTAAGTTAAGTTTTTTTTTTATAATTTTTTTATAAATTAAAAGAAAATAAAAAGTAAATTAATAAAAAGATTAATACATAAGATATATAGACTAAGAGATAGGAAGAAATTCGACCGCCCCCCACATATTTGATACCTTCTCCTACGAAAAAACTCGCAATACCGACACCATTCGTAATTCCATCAATTATTCGTTTATCAAAAAAATGAGTTAGTTGAGCCAATCCTCTTATACCTTTAGTTAAGCATATTGCATAAAAAACATCTATGTAACCACGATTATATGACCAATCATATATCCCATTTAATAGTTTTTCCCCAAGAATTTTTCTTTTTCTAGGAATACTTTTAACAAATGAATTAAAGAAATTCAAATTTTGTAAAGAGGAATAAACCGGCTTATATAAAAAAGACGCTATAAGGATTCCAAAAAAAGCTATACTGACTGAAAAAGTTGCGTTTGAAATAAATTCATACAAATCCACAGAAGTATTTGGATTTGGATGTAAAAGGTTTATCGCTGGGTTTAACAATTTTGATAATATATCCAAATCCACAGCTTCTTGATTGAATTGATTGAAGAAAGGAATTCCTATGAATCCAATGAACAAAGTAAATAGTACTAATACAAGCATAGGAAATAGCATAGTATTGTCCGATTCCTGCGGATATGAGAAAGTGTTCTTAGTTCCAAAATGACTAATAGTAATAAAAGGGCGCATCATGCTTCTTAGATTACTATCAATTCGATATGTCTTTTTAGAAAAAAAAGAAGCCCTTTCATTATTATTCATTGTTAACAAAGTTAATAAAGTAACATTTTTTTTAATAACTTTTTGCCCTTCTTTACCCCATAGAGATATTGAATAGAACGAGCTATTTTTTTTTCCACTGTAAGTTTGAAACTGAAGGTTTAAATGTCCTTCAAAAGTAAGTAAATAGATCCGAAACATATAAAAGGCAGTTAAGCCAGCTGTGGAACAAGCGATTATTGCAAAAATCGGTGAATATAACCAACTATCACTAAGAATTTCATCTTTGGACCAAAAACACGCAAGGGGTGGAATACCACACAAAGAAAGTGTACCTAATAAAAATGCAGTTTTTGTAATTGGTACATGTTTTCGTAAACCGCCCATAAGAACCATATTCTGGATTTTATCTGGAGAATATCCAACAATTGTTTCCATGGAATGAATAATTGATCCGGATCCTAAAAACAACAATGCTTTCGAATAAGCATGAGTAATCAAATGAAATAAAGCCGCTCGATAAGATCCTGATTGTAGGGAGAAAAATGGTTCTGGCATAGCCTTTTTCTCTATTACTTCCTCTCTATTCTTTTCTTTCTAGGAAAGGGGTAGAATGAATTGAGTAGATATCTTCATTTTTTATTCATTAGTCGGATTGATGAACTAAATCAGATAGTTGGATGAGTGAAAGAGAACAACTTCTATATAAATTCGCAGTAAAGATATTGAGTCTCATTTTCTATGTATAAGAGTTAGAGAGTTGAGCGGAAATAAACAGAAGCAGAAGATACCGTTTACCCCAAGATTGGTTGATTAGTCATCCTGACTTGAAGCGGGCTCAAAAGATCAACCGTATTGAGTTTTCACTATCGTTTGTATGTATTTTCATACATGTATTACCATAAAAGAAAAGGCGATTGAACAAAAACGAGTGGATAGGTAGAAACACCAAGATACGCAAAGGATTAGTAATGTAGATCCTGTAAATTATCCAAAAGTAGACATTTCTACATAATATACAAAGAATACTAATTGGGGCTTTAAATTTGTAGAAGTTATAAGGCAGTACTCCCCACGATTCCGATCCAGAGTATGCTCCTATCCGCCAATTAAATAAATGACTATTGGGAACGAAATAATCCCTTTTTGATTTTGTAAGCCCCCTTTTTTCAGAAACAGAAAGAAGAATAGGAACGAAAAAAAGAAAGGAATACAAAAGAATAAACAAGATCTTTTTTATTCTTTTTTTCTTATATCCAGATTTATATCGATACAATTCGTGTCATAATTCATGAATTAATGTAATATATAATTCTTTTTCGTAAGTGAAAATGATGGGTTATTGATTTTTTTTACAAGGAGTATTTTATTGAAGAATCAAGTTATTACTCAACAAAGAAAAATTTAAATGATTATGGAAATTTAAAAAAAAGGATGAGATCAATTCAGAAGTATTTTTTTTTATTTATTATTAATTCAATTTATTAATTTATTAAATTAATAATAAATTGAATTCTTTATTATTAATTATTAATATTAATTTCTTTATTATTAATTATTAATATTAATTATATTTATATTAATTATTATTTTTTTATTAAAATTTATTAAAACATAACAGACAGAATTCAATTGGTCTAATTTTGGACCGTATGATAGATTTGAATCTTATCTATCGTATAACCAAGCATCGCAAGATAAAAGGACTCGGTCCTTAGATTTTTTTATGGCCCTTCAGGAGCCGTATGAGGTGAAAATCTCATGTACGGTTTTGGAATAGCGATGGAAACAGTGATGGTACCGCCGACTATGATTATCTAATAGTTCAAGTACAGTTGATATAGTTGAGGCGCAATCAAAATATGGTTTTTGGGGATGGAATTTGTGGCGTCAACCTATAGGGTTTATCGTTTTTCTAATTTCTTCCCTAGCAGAATGTGAGAGATTGCCTTTTGATTTACCAGAAGCGGAAGAAGAATTAGTAGCAGGTTATCAAACCGAATATTCGGGGATAAAATTTGGTTTATTTTATGTTGCTTCCTATCTAAACCTATTAGTTTCGTCATTATTTGTAACAGTTCTTTACTTGGGCGGTTGGAATATCTCTATTCCATATATATTTGTTTCGGAGCTTTTTGAAATAAATCAACAATATGAGGTTTTTGGGGCGACAATTGGTATCTTTATTACATTAGCTAAAACTTATTTGTTTTTGTTCATTCCTATCGCAACAAGATGGACTTTACCTAGGCTAAGAATGGACCAACTGTTGAATCTTGGATGGAAATTTCTTTTACCTATTTCTCTCGGTAATCTATTATTAACAACTTCTTTCCAACTCTTTTCACTGTAAAGGAATATGATATTCTATATTCACAACTTGGCTTAAACAAGAGAAATAAACAAACATCAAATTATTCATATATATTCACGATATGTTCCCTATGGTAACTGGGTTCATGAATTATGGTCAACAAACAGTACGAGCTGCAAGGTACATTGGTCAAAGTTTCATGATTACCTTATCCCACGCAAATCGTTTACCTGTAACTATTCAATATCCTTATGAAAAATTAATCACCGCAGAGCGTTTCCGCGGTCGAATCCATTTTGAGTTTGATAAATGTATTGCTTGTGAAGTATGTGTTCGTGTGTGTCCTATAGATCTACCCGTCGTCGATTGGAAATTGGAAACTGATATTCGCAAGAAACGGTTGCTTAATTACAGTATTGATTTCGGAATCTGTATATTTTGTGGTAACTACGTTGAGTATTGTCCAACAAATTGTTTATCAATGACTGAAGAATATGAACTTTCTACTTATGATCGTCATGAATTAAATTATAATCAAATTGCTTTGGGTCGTTTACCAATATCAGTAATTGACGATTATACAATTCGAACAATTTTGAATTAGCCTCAAATAAAAAATAAGTAACTCCCTTGATTCAAGAAAATTTTCGAATTATTAAGTACTAAGGTTCCTTTCGTTTTGTTTGGTCACACCCTACAAATCCCAACTATTCATTAGTTGGTAATAATCACGTATTAATTTGGATTGAAAATCGAGTAATTAAGTCTATATAATTATTTCGAAATATAGTTTTGGATTTGAACTACTCTTTCTTTCAGATAAAGAATGAAATTAGTCCAATATCTGTACCCACATTAATTCACATCCCTGAGGATTTCATTCAATTAGGAATTGATTATAAATCATACAAAATTTTTTCTGGTCGGGTCTCAATAAGGTCATGAAAAAAATTTCGATTTTTTATCTCTTTTTTTACATATAATGGATTTGCCTGGACCAATACATGATTTTCTTATAGTCTTTCTGGGATCAGGTCTTATATTAGGAGGTATAGGAGTAGTATTATTTACCAACCCAATTTATTCTGCTTTTTCATTGGGACTTGTTCTTGTTTGTATATCCTTATTCTATATTCTATTAAACTCTTATTTTGTAGCTGCGGCACAACTCCTTATTTACGTGGGAGCTATAAATGTTTTAATCATATTTGCTGTGATGTTCATAAATGGTTCAGAATATTACAAAGATTTTAATCTTTGGACCGTTGGAGATGGGGTTACTTTGCTGGTTTGTACAAGTATTTTGGTTTTACTAATGAGTACTATTACGGATACGTCATGGTACGGGATTATTTGGACTACAAGATCAAACCAGATTATAGAGCAAGATTTGATAAGTAATAGTCAACAAATTGGAATTCATTTATCAACAGATTTTTTTCTTCCCTTTGAATTCATTTCAATAATTCTTTTAGCCGCTTTGATAGGTGCAATCGCTGTGGCGCGCCAGTAATAAATCGTAAATCTATAGAATTAGCAACAGCAATCCAAATGAAACTTCAGTCTGTGTTATCACATCTATTTCTCTTCAATTCTAATTAAAGATTGTTTATGTTGAAAATAGAAATTCTTTTATTAGATCTATTACCAATCTATTTATTTGTTCCGTACCTTTTAGATTCTAGTCACTAGTCAATTGAATCCGTTGAATTGTTGTTCATATTATATTGAAATAAATCAAAATTTAATTGATAAGGAGTTGGTCAATGATGCTCGAACATGTACTTGTTTTGAGTGCCTACTTATTTTCTATCGGTATCTATGGATTGATCACAAGCCGCAATATGGTTGAGCCCTTATGTGTCTTGAACTTATACTGAATGCGGTTAATATAAATTTTGTAACATTTTCTGATTTTTTTGATAGTTGCCAATTAAAAGGCAATATTTTTTCAATTTTTGTTATAGCTATTGCAGCCGCTGAAGCAGCTATTGGACCGGCTATTGTTTCGTCAATTTATCGTAACAGAAAATCAACTCGTATTAATCAATCGAATTTGTTGAATAAGTAGTATTAATCATAGAAATTAGAATATTTATAAATTCGAATTAGCATGTATTATACATAATGTATGATCATGTTTGCGAAAAAGTAAGAAATCAAAGTATCTTGGCTCCCTTACATGAGTCGGTCCAGAAGTAGATTGATTAAAAAAATTCTGGTAAATCATTGATTCATCTGGTGTCTAAATATATGATTTATTTATAAATTTACTAGATCGAAAATTTAGAATGTTCAAAAACTTTATAGATCCAATGTCACATTCAGTAAAGATTTATGATACGTGTATAGGATGTACTCAATGTGTCCGAGCCTGCCCCACGGATGTATTAGAAATGATACCTTGGGACGGGTGTAAAGCTAAGCAAATCGCTTCTGCTCCAAGAACAGAGGACTGTGTCGGTTGTAAAAGATGTGAATCCGCCTGTCCAACGGATTTCTTGAGTGTTCGAGTTTATTTATGGCATGAAACAACTCGAAGTATGGGGCTAGCTTATTGATACATTTTAGAAAACCTTACTTGAATATATTTAATTTTTTTTTACCAACAAAAACCCGCGCTCAAAATAATATATTTTATTTTATATTTTTGAGCATGGGTTTTTCTGGTCCAAGTGTATCTTGTTTTTACCACAAATGATTTTCCTTGGTTAACGATAGTTGTAGTTTTGCCAATATCTGCGGGTTCTTTAATTTTCTTTCTCCCTCATAGAGGGAATAAGGTAATTAGGTGGTATACTATTTGTATATGCATAATAGAACTCCTTCTAATAACCTATACATTTGGGTATCATTTCCAATTGGACGATCCATTAATCCAACTTACAGAGAATTATAAATGGATCCATTTTTTTGATTTTTACTGGAGATTGGGAATAGATGGAATTTCTATAGGACCTATTTTACTGACAGGATTTATCACTACTTTAGCTACTTTAGCGGCCCGGCCGGTTACTCGAGATTCCCGATTATTCCATTTCCTGATGTTAGCAATGTATAGCAGTCAAATAGGACCATTTTCTTCTCAAGACCTTTTACTTTTTTTCATCATGTGGGAGTTAGAATTAATTCCAGTTTATCTACTTCTATCCATATGGGGCGGAAAGAAACGTTTGTATTCAGCTACAAAATTTATTTTGTACACTGCAGGAGCTTCTGTTTTTTTATTAATAGGAGTTCTGGGTATTGGTTTATATGGTTCTAATGAACCAACATTAAATTTTGAAACATCAGCTAATCAATCGTATCCTGTAGCACTGGAAATCATTTTTTATATTGGATTTTTTATTGCTTTTGCTGTCAAATCGCCGATTATACCCTTACATACATGGTTACCAGACACCCATGGAGAGGCACATTACAGTACTTGTATGCTTCTAGCTGGAATATTATTAAAAATGGGAGCGTATGGAGTGGTTCGTATAAATATGCAATTATTACCTCACGCTCATTCTATCTTTTCTCCTTGGTTGATCATAGTAGGCACAATTCAAATAATCTATGCAGCTTCAACATCTCCGGGGCAACGTAATTTAAAAAAAAGAATAGCTTTATAATGCTATAATGGGTTGGGCATGCTCTGGGACGGAAGGATTCGAACCTCCGAATAGCGGGACCAAAACCCGTTGCCTTACCACTTGGCCACGCCCCATTTCTATTCGACCCTAATAAACACTAATATTGGTATTGGTTGTTCGTCAACTCCAGTATAAATATCTATAAAATAGATAGATTGTTGCTAGAATTTTAATATGTGTCGATATAGAATTAAATTGAATTTATTGATCATTACATAGAATTCAATTAAGATATTGTATGAAAGTATGATTTATTCTATTCTCTTTTGATTTGAGAATTGAAGGATTTTTGATTGGGGGAGTTCAAATCAAAGAAGGTTTTTGGGGTCTATCTTATTTAGTTTTATTCATTTTCCCTTCTATCAATAACTCAACTTATTAATAACTCAATCAAAATAATACAATTATCTTCAATAACAAAAATAACAAAATATTTGTTATGCTTAATATATTTAGTTTGATCTGGATCTGTCTTAATTCTGCCCTTTATTCAAACGGTTTTTTCGTCGCCAAATTACCAGAGGCCTACGCTTTTTTGAATCCAATCGTAGATTTTATGCCAGTAATACCTGTGCTATTTTTTCTCTTAGCTTTTGTTTGGCAGGCTGCTGTAAGTTTTCGATGAGATCTTTAATAACGTCCTAGCCAATGCCATGGCATATATGTTTGGAATATATTCCATTTTGAGAGAGTTGAAAAAGCACTATCTCGTTGAAAGGTTCTATACATCCGCCCTTTCTTAAGGCATTTCTTTAGACAAAGACCCCCCGAAATGACCTGGCCCAATAGGGAAATCCCAATTCATTGGGCCTTTCGATACAATCAAATAGAAAGCCCCAAGGGCGCCATATTCTAGGAGCCCAAACTATGTGATTGAATAAATCCTCCTCTATCCGTTGCGGGTCGAGGACTCCTTCTCCTTCCCCTTCTTCAAATTTCGATTCGTATTGTTCATAGAGAAATCTCTGATCAACGATAGAACAAGATCCATTTTGCATCATATCTAAGGGATTCCTTGGTTCGGGCCGAAGGAGCAATGTCACTCGATCATTATCAAACTGGCTGCAATCTTTTTCTGTCCGTGTAATTTTTTTTGAATATTGAATGAATTTAAATCACGAAAAAGAACAAAGAATTCAAAGAATGGTTCGGAAAAAAAAATAAAAAAGAAAGAACAGGCCGAACAAAAGTCGTACGAATTAACAAAAATTACGTGGATTCTCGCGATATACGCATTGGTGTTGTATTAGACCCAAAAGAAAGAAGGGGTCGTTCTTGATCTAATTACAAGGATGGGGCTGTGTAATATGGAAAGACAAAATGTAAAACCCCTTTTTGAGTGATCTGATCATACGAGACTTTTTTTCTTTTCATTCGAGAGATTATGTGAATGAACCTACTACTGAATCTAATAAGTTCAATTTCAATTTAAAGTAAATATAAATAAAAGGCATTTTCATTATAAGATAAGGTCACTTATCATTCTAAAAAAAAAATGAGAAAATAATTTCTAGTTTGATCTTTTTTTATTGTATCGACGAATCCATTTATAATCGTTACATGTATTGTTCGCACTTTTACCACTAAACATGTATTTAAGTTATTAATGTATTTAAGTTAATAGAATAAAGGATTAAGTAAAGTTGATTACAATAGTATATTGGTTCTATCCCCCCTTCTTTTTCTCCCTCTCCCAAAGAAAAAGGTAATTAATTACTAGTTAACAAATTAACAAAACCAAACCTAAAATTTTTTGTCAAAAAAATGTTGCGGAGACGGGATTTGAACCCGTGACCTCAAGGTTATGAGCCTTGCGAGCTACCAAGCTGCTCTACCCCGCGATGAAAAGACGAGTGGGAATATTTCTCTTTATCGAGAAATCGAAGAAGCTATACAAGGATTTTGCCTGGCCTGCTCATATGATACCCAATAATATGGTATCCAAGCTAAGTAATTCTATGACACCAGTGTGAATTCAGGTCTCTCCGGTTCAAGTAGGACCATCCTATCTTTTGATTACGCCCGAGTTTCTTGTTCGACAAAAAGTCCATTTATATACAATAATCAGATTGGAGCGGGTATAGTTTAGTGGTAAAAGTGCGATTCGTTCTATTAACCCCCGAGTAGTTAAGGGGTATCTCGGTTTGATTAATATTCCATTCCGAGCAAAAACTTTATTTCTTAAAAGGATTAAATCCTTTACCTTTCAATGAAAAATTCGAGGAAGAATATACATTCTCGTGATTTGTATCCAAGAGTCAATTAGAAATTGAAAAATTGGATTATCAAAGCTGTTCCTATCTAACGGAACCTTATTGGATCAAATGACAAAGACATTGTTGAGAAAAAGATGGCTTTTCCCGGATGAAATGAAAATTGGATTCATGTAACAAGAGAAAGGTTTCCCATTCCTTAGCCGGAAAGATATGTGGCCATGAAACAGGGATTAAGTGGAACCGCGGGTGCTTCCCTCTAGGCGGAACGCTCCCCTACCGATGCATTTTTACATCCCACAGCTTCGGCAGATCGCTTAGCCCCGTTCATCTTCGGCGCAAGAGCGCTCGATCAGTGAGCTATTACGCACTCTCTGGCAGGAGTTTGAGTATCGGTGGAAGAACAAGCCTTTCTTCCACGACCACCTTTACTTTCCTTCAAAAAAGGATCGTGAGAGCGGTTATTAGCCAATGCGTCAGCCTGTGTGTTTTGTCTTCGACATACTGTTGCTCTGTCTGCAGATTTCGGAGGTGTAGGGCAAGATGTGCAGTGCAAGTCGAGAGATAAAATTGGAACAGTGGATCTTTTTTTTTTTCATTTTCATATTTCTTTGGACTACGCGGGAATCTATCGATATTTCCGATTAAATCTTCTTGTTTCTAGATGTTGTATAGGAATGCCATTCCCTTACTTTACAGCGAAAGATTTATTCCAAGCACAACATACATCCACTGAAACTTCCCTGTCTGGCCTATCCCAGACAGCTATGGAAGCTGCTAGCTACCTTCTTACCTTTAGAGTAGCCCGAGATGAGTGAGAGGAAGAAAGGCTCTCTTTGTCATAAAATGAATTCTATTCAACTTGATACAATACAAAATAGGGCAACATTCGTCTTCGGGGAGTGAACGGGATTAGATACCCTGGTAGTCCATGCCGTAAACGATGAGTGTTCGCCCTTGGTCTACGCGGATCAGGGGCCCAGCTAACGCGTGAAACACTCCGCCTGGGGAGTACGGTCGCAAGACTGAAACTCAAAGGAATTGACGGGGGCCTGCACAAGCGGTGGAGCATGTGGTTTAATTCGATACAACGCGCAAAACCTTACCAGCCCTTGACATGTAGCATTTTTCTCGGGATTAAAAGATAGCTTTTTTGTTAAAAGAAAAGCTGGGGATTCCCCTTTTTCCCATATTGGATATTGGAAAAGGCTTATCATTGAACTGGGACTATAATAAAAAAAATGGACCTGCCTTGGCAAAAAATCCTTACTATGGACCTATTAGATCTACATGGATTAGATTATAAATTAAAACAGGCCAAAACTCATCTTTCTTGAAACATGAAAGAAAAAGCCCCCCTTTGTTACAAGTTAAAAAGAGCCTGCTATGAATATAAAAAAAGAAAGAAAGCTAGAATCTACACATTGATTCTTTTTTTTTTGCAATTTGTGTTGAACCGTATGCATCAAAAGGCACATGTACGGTTCCTAAGGGATACAATTTTATCCCAATCAACCGACTTTATCGAGAAAGATTACTTTTTTTAGGCCAACCGGTTGATAACGAGATCTCGAATCAACTTATTGGTCTGCCATTCTTCGTAGTATACCTGACAAATCGGGAGGTGTAGCCGCAATAGCACCAGTTTTTATATGTCTGTTGGCTTTACCTTTTTTTAAAAATATGTATTGTTACCGACCTGAAAACCTTGACTGGTGTTTTAGGTCTCCTTATCCAACAGGACATTTTAATCTTGCTTTACAATCTATGCCACTGGCAAGAGCATGATTGAGGGCTTTATACTGTAGTCTGTAACTCTTCAATTGGTTATTGGCTCTACCCCCAGCCCCTTCATATTCCATGGCAGCAGAGTTATAGTAAAAGAAGCCGCGGGAAGCAAAGGCACCAATAAATAGCTACATGGGTCGCATAGAAGCTTTAAGAGATAGGGGGACATCCACCGAAGATGGCAGCGGGAGAGACGGGAGCACGAACGAGGTAGCTTAAGGGGGCTTGGCTCTGGATCCCCCCTGCTTGCAGAAATGAATGGATCCAGTTTTTATATGTCTGTTGGCTTTACCTTTTTTTAAAAATATGTATTGTTACCGACCTGAAAACCTTGACTGGTGTTTTAGGTCTCCTTATCCAACAGGACATTTTAATCTTGCTTTACAATCTATGCCACTGGCAAGAGCATGATTGAGGGCTTTATACTGTAGTCTGTAACTCTTCAATTGGTTATTGGCTCTACCCCCAGCCCCTTCATATTCCATGGCAGCAGAGTTATAGTAAAAGAAGCCGCGGGAAGCAAAGGCACCAATAAATAGCTACATGGGTCGCATAGAAGCTTTAAGAGATAGGGGGACATCCACCGAAGATGGCAGCGGGAGAGACGGGAGCACGAACGAGGTAGCTTAAGGGGGCTTGGCTCTGGATCCCCCCTGCTTGCAGAAATGAATGGATCTGAAGGGGGGCTGGGTTCTATTTCCGGGCCGGGCGGGAGGTTAAGGCCAGCCCTTGCATAACTTCCTGAAGTATTTCCCATACAACCGGCTTTTTTTCCCGAATTTTACTCTTAGCAACTCCTATGTTCGAAGCCAACTGTTGTCTAATTAAACCTACAAAAGCCGTCACTTAAACTAGTAATGTGATTATTCCAACTATATTTAGTATCATACATGTAACGATAATAGTGAGGATCGTCACTCTTAGATACATTATTCGGATAACTAGAATTCTGATAACTATAAAAAGAACTTTTAGGTGCACTTAGAAAAGAACGATCGGTGTCAGTCTCAAAAATTCGATTTTCAATATCAAAATATATGGAGTAATGGTCCCTATTACTATCCCTAAAGAAAAAAGTTTGATCAGATATGAAATTTCGAATGTACCTCCTGACGCCGACTAAATGATCAACATTACTGTAACTATAATTGTTACTCTCAATCCCATTAGGAATTTTTTTATTCATATGATTTATAATCGGATCTTTATTTACACTGGTATTTTCATTTTCAATAGGACCACCAAAACTATCCATTGATTTACTTAACCCACACCTGTATTCTAACCCCCTCCTAAACAACATCAAATCGAACCAACATTTTTCCATAGAGCTTTCTTGCAACGAATGGCAAGTGCTTTTCCTTGTGTGGATCCTATTTCAATGGGCACTTGATGGGTCGATCCGCCTACACGTTGGGCAAATACAGGTTCGATCAAGATTTGTTTCTCCGGAGTACCAAAAGCAAGCATGACATCATTATGAACATAAGGCTTTAATTTAAGGAAGGCGAACCAACCGTATGGCGGCTGGAAAGAAAGACGACCTCACCTTCTCGTAGATGGTGTCAGTGAGAGCAACTTTAGTATCCCCCGTCGACCTTCTTTTGTAGATTATGATTGTTCCTTGTTCGTTTGCGTTTAGCTCGAATGAGCGTTCTGAAGAAACTTCAGTTAAGTTGTGCTATATAAAAAAGAGGATTCTTGAGTTTTCGTTTTTTCCCTCTTGCTAAGAAAGCTGTCATTAGACAACTTCACCCGCCAAGAGTTTTGAAGCCGTTACATGTATTTTCTTTTTTTCTTTTTCTTTTTTCAATATCCTAGATCTGCTCATAAATAAAGCTTTTTTTTTCCTTTTTTTTTTTTTTTGGTCCCCTTTTTGCTTCTTCAATCCATTGGATCAGCAAATCACAAAGGAGAAAAAAAAAATAATAATTATAAAGTGTTTATTATGGTTATTTATTTATCTTTCTTTATTGCTTCATCTGTAAATCAAGTAGAAGGAAAAAGGTTTTATTATTATTATTATTTGTTCTCTTTCTTTGTTGCTTCATCTGCAAATCAAGTAGTTTAAGAAGAAGAGAAGAAGAAGAAAAAGAAAAGTGGGTCTTCGTGGTAAAAGTGGTAACAATGGGTCTTCTTCATTCCACTCTCCAATTTTTTTTTTTTTATTGGGTCTTTTTTCCAACATTTTGGTAAAAGTGGGAATAAATTTTGGGTGGTGTTACTATATCTAATATCAATGTATTATTCAAAATACATTATATATATATATATATATATATATATTTTTTATATATAAGATATTGCACGTTCTTAAAAAATTTTCACCTTCAAATTTTTAACAATCTTCAATTACCATTTTACCTTTTTTTCAATTAAATGTAACGGAAATTGACTAAAGTTAAACGGTGTTTCTAAATTGTTACAAATTAAAGAGTACGTTTTAAAACATGGCTGAAATACAAGGGGTTTATATGATATTAACCCATATATTAATATATAATTATAATCTTCTGAGGAATATATGAACCTGGAAAGCCCTTCCAATACAGTCCTACTCCTAGCCAATGTGTTGCATTGGACTTAGAGGTATATACGGGGCATGCACGAGTGATCCATGATTGCCATGAGTTCAAACTCAATAGGTTGCCCACAAGCATTATGCTTTTGCTTATGATTCTCCCAAACTAATACCTAACGCACATTGAATATTCTACATCAATAATTTAGAGTTAAATTCAACCCAAGGGTCTCTCCTTTTCCACAACATGAGCCAATGATTATGTTCATAAACTACTGAGAATAGTACAAGGCACGGCATCAAATGTCATCCAATATTCTGCTCTTGAAATATAATATAAAAGTAGAAGCAAATAGTGAATGATCCCACTAAAAGTCCAACACAAGCAGTGGTAAGACTCAAACAAGTTATGCTTATTAAAGAGGAATGAAGTACTAGAACTCAATGTTTGGGTCATCAAATTGGCTAAGCCAACATACTTCTCAACACATTCAAGACAAACACAACTAATCAAGTCCTTAAACAAACTTGTTATCCATCTTCTAGGAGGTACAAATGATGTCATTCTAGGTTAGGATTTCACTTGAACTTGTATTTCTTTATTTTGCCATGTGGTTCAACTTATTAAGGTTGGGGTGCGTTTCATTGTTCCTCAAGGAAATCACATGATAAAAGCTATAAATACATTATTATGCCCCTTAAGTAAGGTAGATCCAACTAGCAAACTCTACAATTTTTCATCATTCAAATAAACTTTCTAACTTAAATTTGAAATTTGTTTGGTCAGCACCACACTAGTACCCATAGATTCTTCACCCTCTTCATTACTTTGCAGTTTAATCCATGGTTCAACTCATTTACATAGTAGCCACATAGTGAATAGATTTTGTACATCAATAGTTTAATTTGTCGAATAAGGGTACTTTCACTATGCAGGAATTTGTACCATCAAAATAGAACCCAAATTTAGGTTCAATTATTTAAAAAGTGAGTTTATTCTCCAACAACATGACAATATAAATCATAGATGACAATAAAATTAACCAACCTACTGGAATGATTATATATTGGCTCTTTATATGGGACTTGCAAAAATATAAATAGGGCATCAAACACTAGTGCCTACAAACAAAGATATCTGCATAATCAACTTAAATATCCTTAAGTAGTTAAATTATCTTTGTGGCTTAGTGCTTCTAGAGGCTAGTCACCCAAGCTTTAATGAAAGCCTAGGCAGGTAGAAAAGGACAATCAAAGAGGAACATAGCCCTTTGGAAGTGATAAGTAGCATGAAAGAGTGAATCTTAAGCTTATGAGAAATCATAATCGAAAGGAACTGTAGGCCTTGAAGTCTAGAGCCATCATGAACCAAGTCTAGTCTAATGAAGTCCCCCTTTAAGGGTTGGATTTCCAAAACAACACCACCTTCAAGGTTTGCTATCTCAACATTTGAACTCTATAGTAGGATGTCCAATCAACTAAATTATGTATAAAACATTAGCCAATGATGTGTAAATATCTGAAAGAACTAGTACTCAACTAATTCAACAGTCTAGACTTCTTACATAATACAAGAAGCTACTTATAGGATAACCCTTATTTGCACAAGAAATGTTATAATCAAATTGATAGATCATGTATTTCAAAGGATAGATGATGTATTTCAAAGGATGAAGTGCTAAATATTCTCCAACATTGTCATTCTATACAATGTGGTCATCACTTTGGAGCTTCAAGAATCACTTCTAAAATTCTACAACTAGGATTTTATTAGTCAACACTCCTTAAAGACACTTATGCTTAGGTCAAAACTTATGAAAGAGTGGGTAGTAATATATCTCAACATGAATTTCCAATGAACAATATCTTGGAACTTGAAATTTTTTTATGTTTGAAGGGATTGTTTTATGGGAACATTACCATATTCTTTTGGGAATTAATATGTGTTGCTCATAGTGGATTGTGTTTACGCTTAGTTAATTGCAACTCTAACTAATGATGTAAAGGTAGTTTTAAAATTCCTTCAAAATAACATCTTTTCTAGATTTGGGACTTCTATATCTATTATTAGAAACAAGGGTTCAGATTTTTGTAATATATTGTTCAATTCCTTTTTGAGCAAGTATAAAGTGAGACACGAAGTGCCATTAGCCTTTCATCCTTAAGCTAATGGGCATGCCAATGTTTTTAATATAGAGATTAGGCAAATTCGTTAGAAGATGGTGAACATCAACATAAAAGATTGATCAATCAAGCTTGATGACACTTTATGGTTATAAAGGATGGCTTTCAAAACAAACATTGGAATGAGTTCTTATTGCCTTGTTTTTGAGAAACTTTGTCATCTACCGTTGAGCTTGAGCATAGAGCTTTTAAGGCTATAAAGAGAATCAGTTTCATCTTACAGCTTCATGCGAAAAAGGAATGTTAGAGCTCAATGAACTGGAGGAATTATGGGATGAAGCCTATGAAAGTTCTTGAATTTTCAAAGATCTTACCAAGAAATGGCATGATAATAATATCTTGAAGCATGAGTTTCATCCAGGCTAACAAGCACTTCTTCACAACTCTCTTTTGAAGTTATTTTCAGGAAAATTGAAGTCAAAGTGGTCAAGGTCTTTTAAAATTACTTAAGTGTTTCCTTAAGGTGTAATTGAACTTCAAGCTAAGGAAGGAAATTTGTTTCGTATGAACAAACAGAGGGTAAAACATTACATTAGAGGAGAATGTTGATAAATTCAAAAGGTAAAAAAGATAATTATTAATCTTGATGTGTCTAATGAAGAACATTATGAGATGGTTGAAGATTCATGCTCAAAAGATTGAGTTTGAGTGAATAAATGGACAAGAAGAGTGAATACAAAAGCAAGCATGATCAGTGAGTAATGTAGCCTACATAAGCTTAATTATTTGTTTGATTTCTCAAGCTTTTAGTTGTTTTTTATATGCGTTGTACTCTTTTTACAAGAAAAAAGTTCGAATAATTATTTTGATGAATGTTTTCTAAAATTTAAAGTTTAGGAGCATAATGGAGTAGTTTTAGTTAAGTAAGAGACATGAAGATATAACCCTTGGAGTTAAGCTAAGGCATGTCCAGTTTATTCCATGAAGTATACATGCCATCTTAAAGCTTCCAAGAGTTGGGGTATAGTAACTAGTTATGTCCAATTCCTCCTATGAAGTGCAAATACCAAGTTCATTCAAGGAAGAAGAGAGTCATGGCATGCTCACTTGGTATTTGTAAAGCCCATGCCAGTGCTTGGCCAAGGAAAGAAGGAAATGGTGTACCCATTTAACCTTTGAAGTGCACAAACCATATACCTTGCTCTTTCTCACACGTGGAACCCTTTATGAAGCTCATTGTTATTAAGTGTGGATTCTTATATCTAAACGCTAAGTCATTAATGAGGCATGTGGTGGAAAGTAAACTTTAAAAGGTAAAGATTAAAGGAAGCATTTAAGATTTGGCTAAATATCTATCTAAAAAGAATCATACAATCCATCATTATAGACACAACAATTTAAAGAGAAAAGGCATTTCTAGTAGAGAAGCTCTAGGGTTTGGAGTTCTTGAAAAGCCTAAAACTTTGGGTTTTGTTTGGAAGAGCCATCACCTGTTGTAAATCTTTTCATTTCTACTTTCTTCTTTAAATTCCTTGGATGTTTGTAATATAGTTCTTGAATATTTATGAAGACAATGTTTGCATGTGGGATTCTATTTGGATTTTGCTTTTGTCGCTTTTGTTTTTATGATAGATTGAATCTTTGATCTTTGGCCTTGATGTAACACCCTAACCTGAGAAAATGCCTCGAATTTTTTACCAAGGTTGACAAGAATTGATCGAGTGGGTCTCACAGTTGACTTTTTACTATAGGTAGAATTTCATGTTAACCGAAGTACCATGTAAAGTACTTGTTGACACGAGTTCTTACACTGGTAGTATGCCAAAATTATAGCTAAGATTAGGAAGTTATGGTCAAAATAGTATGCAATCCAGACTGATCAACGAGTCTGGAGTTGACTTTTTATTTACATAGATTTTGGTGTCGATTCATGTGTTATATGGAAGTGCTTGTCGATATGAGTTTGTAGACTGGTGGCACTCTTAATTTGGACCTGTAGTTGAAAAGTTACGGATCTGTAAAGTTGTGTCCGTGTTTTCTTAGACTAATTTTTACTGGGTATACAACAATTGAGGGAATCCTTAAGTTGCACCATGTGTCACTACTTGGAAGGTGCCATGTGTCATGATGGAAAAGGGCCACATGTCGTAATAGAAAAGTGCCACATGTCGCTCTAAATTCATAATAAAAACATTAATAAATATATACATTTTTTATTTTATTTTCTCTCTCCCTCTCCCTCTTTTTTCTTTTTCTTTTCTTTTTCCTTTTCTTTTTTTCCCTCTCCTCTCTCCCTCACGTGCCACTCTCTTCCCTCTCCCAAACTAATTTCTCTCACTTCTCCCTCCCTCTCTCTCTCTCTCTCTCTCTTCCTTTT
Source organism: Ziziphus jujuba (assembly GCF_031755915.1). Lineage (NCBI taxonomy): Eukaryota > Viridiplantae > Streptophyta > Magnoliopsida > Rosales > Rhamnaceae > Ziziphus > Ziziphus jujuba. The sequence continues at coordinate 16,789,327 of NC_083382.1, forward strand.
ATCTCTCTTTACTCTCCCTTTTTCTCTCTTTCTTTAGGTGCAGGGCAAAGGAGCACACCCTGCTCATTGGAAGCCACATGCGCCAGTCGACATGGTGGCCCATGGCTGGTGACCCCGGCCCTCAAGTCTCTGGCCATTTGGCCGACGGACGTGCCTAGATTGGCCCCTTACATTGGTAGCCGATGTTCCTCCGATTGGCCGGCTTTCCGCCAACTTTGGGCCTTGTGATCAGTCTCTCTCCCCTATTTTGGACCCTTAATCTCAAAAATGGCCTCTGTTCATCCAAAGTCAAAACGGTTTGTGAGATACATAGAGGGGAATTTGGCCAAAACTTTCCCACCATTTTCCAACCACCATTAGTAAAATTGAGGCCAATGGAGGTTAGTAACATGTTCCATTGATACCTTGTTTTATGAATTGTGGTGGAGCTTTTAAAAACACGCCATTTTTAAATAAAATATTAAATTAAATGTGAAAAATTGGAAAAAATTGAATTAGATTGAATATATATATATACATGTTTATGTACACATATGTATGTGTATGCTTGTAAATATATACGTTTTGTATGTATATATATGTGTGTGTGTATAAATATAAGTGTACACTGTTGATATGTGTTAGGTTGATGCACATATATATATATATATATTTTTCTGAATATATGAGTATGTGTATACATTTATTTAATTGTTGAAAGAATGTGTATATGTATATGAAAAAGTGTGTGAATATATAAATATATATATGCATATTGAATATGTTTATATATGCATATACATACATACTTATGTATATATATATATGTATGAGTGATCCTGCTTCAAATTGTTTTTGGGTTGTTAAATTATGTATGTTTTGTGTTAAATATTTGAAAAATATGTTTTACGTATTCGATATTTAATAAAATTTCTATTTGAATTTGTGATGCCAAAATTATGTTGAATTAAATATGTATGATACAAAATTTATATCTTTGAAATTAAGGAAACTATAGTTTTAAATAGTTGTTAAATTATTGTTAGTTCTATTGTTGAGGTTACGACGCACAATAAAATATATTCTTATGTATTTAATTATATATAAAATTTTATGTGGTCTGAATGATATTTTTTGTATAAATTAATTTTGAAGGTTTGAGAAAGTATTTATGTCAAATTATGGTGATAAAATATATATATATATATATATATGCATTTAATTAATTATTTATTCATGAATTTGGTTTTATGGTGGTAAAAATTGAAATATCTAAATTGATGGATTTATGATGATGGTTTAAAAAGAAATATGCAACCTTTTAGGTTTAAAAAGGATGTATTGAGCCCGATGATATTTGTTTGATGATATTTGTTTGATTATGATTTTAATGGTTTTAGATGCACATACAGTATTAGCGTCTTGTAATGCATTGTTGTTAAGCACACAATTTTGTATGGTTGTCCAGTGGTGTGCCACGAATCTTAGGGTTGGCAAGTATTATATAGTGATCATAAGCCGTCCCCTTCCATGGACAAGGATGATTGTATATTATATTATGGTTATTCTGTGGGTGTCATGGACCTATGGGTCAGCAAGTATATATTTGCACAGTGAGCATTAGTTGCCTTTTCTTTGGTCCCAGGATGGTTGTTTATTATGGTTATGGATAAGTGCGTAAGTTATATTCATAGTCGTCCTTATGAGCTACATTGAGAAGGATTGCCATAGATGTCTCCCTCCCTGGCTGCAACATGGCTGTCATTACGGAGTAGTATGTGCATATATATATATATATGGCCATCCTATAGGAGCTATGGGTCCGAGGTATGTCAAGTATATTTGTACAGTGAGTCTCAGCCATCCTTTTAGTCGAAAGATAATTGCTTTAGCCATGGCAAGTTATAAGCAATCGACGCCGCAGGACGCCAAAGTGACCGACTGCAACTTTCTCTTTTTAGCCTCCCTATTAGGTAGTGCTTAGAATGTTGGATACTGTCTGGCACCACTGGTATATCATATGATGCTTTAAGTATCTTTTTCATATATGTACGAGCATAGATTTATATAGATATACTATGTTATGTTTGTTTGTACCACACCATAAAGGGGTGATGATCATATTCGATCCATGAATACCTTAGCCTTGTAATTATATTGCCTATGAATCCAAAGGGTTGGACAGCCATTATAGGCAACCATCTCAGACTGTATTGGTAATAAGATATTGACGATAGTTGATATCATTGGATCGCTTAGCATGTTATATGGCACCATACACCTCTAGTACGAGTGCGCATATTTCGTAGTACATTTATAAATTTTAAATTTTTTTTTCTTATATTACCTTATCTATTTAGACTTGATTTTTTAATATTTCTTTTATTTGCCTTTATTGTTATTGTTGTTATTAATATAATTTTTATTGTTATTATTATTTAGTTATTTATCTATTATTGTTATCATTATCATTAATATCATTGCTATTATTATTATTATTATTGTAATTGTTATTATTATTTATTATGGTTATTTTTATTGTTATTTCCATTATTTATTATTAGTATTATTGTTGTTGTCACTATTTTTATTATTGGTATTTTGTGATTATTATTATTGTTATTTATTATTATTATTATTGGTATTATTGTCATTTATTATTATTAATATTTTTATTATACGGTAGCTTTCTGGCAAGTATGGAAGCCTTCTGGCTAGTGTGGAAGTATTCGGGCAAGTATGTAAGCTTTCAGGCAAGTGTAGTAGTCTTTAGACAAGTTGTGCTATTATTGTTATTAATATTACTATTACTACTGTTGTTTTATTACCCTCCTATCGACATTATGCGTTGGTACATTGTAAAACGATATTGAAATGTACTACAGCACTAAGAGAGTAGTGTGGGCGGACGTGAATATTTAAAGATATTTTTTTAATTTAGTTATTTCTAATATATATATTCCTATATTTTATCGAAGTGTTGTCAATTGTGAAATTATCTATAGTAAAGAGGGAGGGATAAGGTGATATGATATAGAAGTGTGTTTTTGTACAGGTAATTTTTGGGGCATGCTTTACCCTTAGGGGAGACGCTGCCGGATTTTCCATAGGATGGTCTAGTAGGGTTTCCCTTGGGATCAAGGCTCATCTAAGGTTCTGGGAACGGATCCTTGATGGATGCTGACATTTGATGTAGCTTGGATCATGTTTTTGATGGATTAATTTTGTTTATTAAAAATATAATTTCTATCTAATTATTTGCGTTCCTTTATACTACTTGTAGAACATGCCTAATTAGAATGAAAAATTCATTGGGTGTTGTTTGAATTGAAGAATTGGTGCTTGTGTGATCTAGTTTTGAATGATAACAATAGGAAAACATAATCCAAGAGTTATTTTGAGCACAAGAAAGCCTTTTTAAGTCTTAGACAACCTTAATCTTAGTTTTAATTGAGTTTGTAAGAGTCAATTTCAGCTTGGTAATTGGAAGGGGAATTAGTTTAATGGATAATTGGTAAAATTAAGAAGAAATTCCAATTTGAGTAAATTTTCCATATATTTTGTTTATCTTGAGAAACAGGATGAATGAATTTAAAAAATCTCTATTGATAATTCAAAAGGGAGTTAGTCATTAATAACAAGATTAAAAAATCATATGTTTGACATAAGTGAAATCAATGTCATAGAACTTATATTCATATATTTCAACTAAAATTTGTGTGGTGTTTGGCTGTATTTTGCATACTTTTTAGTTGTTAAGTTAGTTTATTTTGAATTGTCTTGTTTGTTTGATTTTATAGATAATGTTAATTAGTGAATATCTCTAGTACTTGGTTAAAATAGAAAATCTTCGTATTAAACCAATCTCTATGGGATGATACTTTTATTCCTTTCACTTTATTACTCGAGCTATGTGCTTTTGCAGGAATCAAACTAATCAAGCTTTGGGCTATTTTGGCCAAGGATTTGAATTGTAGCAATCTTCAATAAATTTTCTGACACCATTTTTGGGAATTGGTGTGAGATATTTTATTGGGTTGAGATTTTTCGTATCATTTCTATTTTAGTTAATATTGGAGTTAAGCTAGTTAATTTTAATTTAAAAGTGTTTTTCTTTTTGTCATTTTTAAATTTTGGTAATTGTGTATGTGTGTGTGTGTTTTTATTTTATTGTTTAGTTTTAATTTTTGCTTTTAATAGGTGAAAGTGAAAGAGTCAAAATCCAAAAATTGTACCATACAATAAGTAGTTACTGAAAGCTTTGCGTAACTTTCAAAAAGTAAAAAGAAAGTAAGAATGGCTACAACAAGAAGAAGAAGCAATGGCGGAGTATAATAAAAATGAAATTCCTTCACAAGTTTGATTCAGTTAGGGATTATTTCAAGCCAGCGACATTTGAGCATCTTTTCAAAATTCATAAACAATAGATCAATGTAAAAATTTCGAGTTGAAACCCACTCTTATTACGATGGTTTTGGAAGTGAGGACCCCAATACTAATCTTGCAATGCTTTTGCAAGTAACAGACATAGTCAAGATGAATGGTGTTGGAGTTGATGTGATTCATTTCAGATTGTTTCCTTTTTTCTTTTTTTCTTTTTTAAAGGACAAGGCTCTTCATTGGTTACATACTCTACAATAAGATTCCATTACTATATGGGAGGAGATGGTAGAGAAATTCTTGAATAAGTTTTTTTCACCTTACAAGTTTTCACAATTAAAGAGTGAACTCAGCCAATTTAAATAACAAGATTGTGAGAAATTGCATGAGATGTGAAGAAGATTCAAAGATTTGTTAAGAAAATGTCCACAATAAGGCCATGATGATTGGGTTCTTATTGCTATTTTCTATAATGGATTACATGGTAAAACTAAATCCATTGTGCCTAGCTCGGCAGAGGTTCTTTTATTAAAAAGACAATTGATAAGTCATTTTCTTTGTTAGAAGAATTAGCTTTTAATTCTTATAATTGGCTGATAAAGAAGCAATTGAAGAGACCTAGTGGTGTATCTTGGTCAAATACTTTCATAAATTTGGTATCTAAGATTGATGCTTTGTCACACCAACTAGCTTCTTTCAATCAAGTTTCAAGCCATTATAGAATGTTTCTCAAGTTGTTAGTCTATTAAGTCAAGCAACAATTAAACAATATCAATTTTTAGTAAATCAAACAAGGAATTATGTTTTTAAGCCTACCAATAATTTGTTTGATCAATAAAATCCTAATTTAAGGAGTCATGAGAATTTTTCTTAGTTTAACCAAAAGAATGTTTTGATCCACCACTAGGTTTTTCTAAGCCTAAGGAGGAAAAGCCATCACTTGAATACTCGATTACTTCGTTTATTTTTAAGATGAAAGCAAGATTTAATAAGAACAAGGCAAGAATTGATTCTATTGAAACCCATTGTTCTAATTTGAGTGCATTAATGGAGAAACTAGGGCATCAAATGGGACAACTACGTAAGAAAACTAAGGAAAAGTCTAACGGTTGTTTTCCTAGTGACATCGAGCCTAATCCTAAGAAGTTTAGTCTATTGATTTGAAAGATGGAAGAGTTTTTTATGTTCCTCAAGTTAAAGAAGGCAAGTTTGTTTGTAAATCTCTTGTTAGTAAGATTTTTAGTGAGATGCCTTTTTAGAAGAAAGATGTTGCTGAGAAAAATTGTATTGTTAGTGGAGGTAAAAAATTTGTTATTTTTAATGGTGGATTTTGTGTTGAAAACCCTTGCATAGTTGATTCCAAGTCTATTGAAGTTGTTGAGAATTCTAAGTCTTTGAAAGATGTTCATGTTGGAAGTTGTGATGCAAAACCTCATCTTGAGGGTGTTAGGAAAATGTCTTTTGTTATTAGTGATTCTTATGGTGTTGAATAAAGTGGAATTGTGGATTCTAAGGAGATTGTAGTTAAGAAAGATGAGTCTAAGGATGATTTGAAGTCTAATTCTAAGATTGTCATCAATTCTATCTATTTTTCTTCTAAATCTCTTGTTACCATACCTTTCCCCTATCCCCAAAGAATACTCTAAAAGATGTTGGATGACCAATTTGCCAAGTTTTATGAAATCATATAAATTTATACTTCCAAAAATGTGAATAATAATATAATCATGCTTGTAATCCCCAAATTGTTTTTGAAAATAAAAATTCACTCATAGATACTAGTTCAAGCCTCATTCGCAATAGAACCCTCTCCAATCTTAGTCTCTATGCCTAATAAATAAATAAAGTATCTCTCAGATTCCAAAAATTAAACCATAGATATTAGTGCATACCAATATCTCAAAGTAATTTATACTACATAGAAATTACCAAATTAGATACCAAAGGGTCCAATTATACTACGAACCTTTGGCACTTGAAATACAAAATTGAGGTGTTTCACCCTAAGATCAATTTTATAAAATTGAACTTTCTGTTGAGTTATAATTCAAATTTGGTTATAGAATACCTAACAAAGTTTAATTTTATCTGATATTTAACTAATTTACCTAAATATGAAAAATTAATCAAACAAAGTCTGAAATTCATAAAAAATATACCAATGAAAAGCACATGAAATGGGGATCACATTGCTATATTCACCTTGATTCAAAAGTACCATCGATGATCGAAAGATCGTCTAAAAATTTTGGCTAGACTTTATGCTGATAAATCTCTTAAATCGTGAGAAAACTTCAATGAAATGACACCCGAAATGGATTAAGGGGTTCAAAATAGGGTAGGGAGATGTATAAAAATGGGTTAGCCAAAGGATAGTCGAATTGCCAGCAAGACAACGGAGGTCATCATAGACATCAAAGTCCTAATTTAGGCACATTCGACTATGACTCATAAGGAAACTTACGGGAGAAGGCCGCCGGAGGATGGACTATCGTCTAATGCAATGTGTGTAGACGATAAGTGGTAAGAAAAGGGATCAAAATTGGTGAAATTAGGTTTGTAACACCGCCAGTGATGACTCATAGTGAAATTTGGGGGCGAAGGTTGCCAGAGGATGGACAGTCATATAATCCAATGTGTGTAGATGATTGGTGGCAAGAAAAAGGGATCAAAATTAGTGAAACTCGGTTTGTAATACCCTAGCTCCATTGATGAACTCATTACTCTCTACTAATATTATCCCTAATTTAGCCACCGCCAAACTTCTCAAGAGGTCATATGACCATCCTAAGATTGCTTTTGCTTGAGAGCACTTAACTTCAGAGTTTTTTTATACCCTGAAGCCAACTGCTCTGAAAGAGCCTAGGCATTATGAGAGTAACTATTATTCCATTTGAATCATTACTTGATCTACATCTCGGCGATGTGAGATTAAATACCAAGTTGCCTACCAGTGCCCCACACCCACCCACACTCCCTTAGGCCCTAGCATTCTTGCTGACACATTTTAAGTGATATGGGATTGAATACCAGGTAGCTTGCCAATGCCTCGCACTTGCCCAAGCCTAGTATCCTTGTTGGCACACTAGAGCTTCCAAGGAGGTCACCCATCCTAGGATTGCTTTTACCTAAGCATGTTTAACTTCAAAATTCTTTCAAACCCTAAAGCCAACCATATTGAAATGGTCTCAATGTTGTGATAGCAACTATTATTATATTTAAATCATCCTTTGATCTACACCATGACAATGTAAGATTAGACACTAGTAGCTTGCTAATGCCCCACATCCATCCACACTAGTTATCACACGATTAGCATGGTTATGGGTTCGCAAATCGTTTTTGGATCCAACTCAATCTTGGGATTCTAGGTGTTTTCAAAGGTTTTGGGGACTTTATGTTTAGGATTATTTGGACACAGATAAAATATGAATACTCAAAATTTCGCATAACTATAACTTTTTAACGATAACTCAAAATCTAGCTTATCACTAGTCTACGGGCTCATATCGATGAGTTCTACACATTGATATACCTATCAAATAAAAACGTGTCCATAGAAAAAGTCAAACTTAAGATCTACTATAGTCCAACTACAAACCTAATCAAACCACTTAAAAACTTAGATTCCACTTGTATTTTTTTAGGCCATGTTTTCACATCTTTAGACAAATTCATCATTCATTTTTTAGGATGTGCAAACAATGTAGTTGTAGGTTAGGGTTTCTTCAAAACCCCTATTTCCTTATTTGACCGTATGGTCTATCCCATTAAAGTTGGGGTCAGTTTCATTGTTCCTTAAAGAACCAACTGCTAAAGGCTAGATACATAATCATGCACCTCAAGTAAGGTAAAATCGTGTTTTTTTGTGCTTTTAGAGTGCCAATAAGTGCTTTCAAGAGCAAAAAAAAGCATTTGTGATCATGTATAGTGAAAAACTAAGAAGTGCTTTTTTGGCGAAAAATAAATACTAAAAGTGATTCTAAGAGAAGTAACAACGTTAGTGCTTCTCCAAATAAGTGCTTTAGAATTTTAAAAAATAGGCATCAAATCCATTCATTAAAATATAAAAATACCAAAAATAAATTTTAAAGTGCTTTCCATTATGCATAGCCAAATATTTTAGTATTTATTTTATGAAATACTAATAAATAAAAATGCTAAGAAAAAAATAAGCATTCCAAGAAATAAGTGCTTATTAAAAAGTATTTCCCAGCACATCCTATATCCAACTAGCAAATCCTAGAGCTTTTTAGCATTAAAATACATTTTCTGATTTATAGCATCGGCATGTTTTTTACTAGCACCACACCAATGCCCAGATATTTGTTCGCACCCTTTGTTGTTTCACAAATCAGTCTAGGCTTTAGCTCATTCATACGTTGGCTACCTGATGAAGAGATTTGTCCATCAACAATCGAAATCAAAATGTGTTAACCAATTAATCAATCTTTCAGGTGGGCTCCAATAATGATGCCCATGCATAAATTATTATTGATTAGATAAATTATTCAGAAGCATCTTATGTAATGTATAGAGTATCAATTAAATAGATGGATAGCAACTTGATGGCAGCAAATTGCTTTCATGCTGATCAATGAAGATAAGCATAATCAACGAAGATAAGCATAAGGTCATTATCGGATATCGAGCGCAACTTTACTAAGTTTCCATAAGAAGTTCTTATCACAAATAAGATTAAGATTTAATTGGTATATATATATATATATATATTTGGATACATAGAATAAAATTAGAAACGCATAAATCTTTATCAATCAGATATTACAGTGAAGACCAAAATTAAAAAAAAAAAAAGTTGACCTTTTAATGTTAATAAAGATTAAAGCTAAAGGTTATTTGTATGAATGCCCCTAACTGGCGCAAAGTGAAGAAAAAAGCCATTCCTTTCGAGAAATTAAAATTTTGTAGATCTCATCGTTATCTTACAAGTAGAAATTTTCCATATGTTACCCTTGTTTTCAACCTTAAAGTATACACATCCTTCCCGAACCAATACCCTGTCTTTCATTTATCTTCCATGTTTTTTACTTTGCACTTGACTCTCTCTAACATTTTAAAATTAACTACAAAGCAAAATATTCAATTTTGGTCTCCATTTTCAATGTACTTTTGAACTAGTGTTGAGCTATAAATAACACCAAACTCAAGTTCAAAATCAAATGAGATTGTTTCACTTTTCTTTCTTATAACCACGCCAAATATCAGTGTTTTGAGCATGGTTGTATACCTTAAATACAGATGAAATCCAAAAAATAAAGAAAAACTACGAAAACCAAATGTACTATCTAAAACATTTCCAAACCTCTCATTGTTGCGGTCCCATCTACAAGTCAAGGAAAAAAAAATTATATATCCTTAAGTCATAAAAAAATAATAATAAATAAATAAGTAAATGTGCCTAACTTTGAGTCAAGGGAAATTTTCAAAAATCATCCCTTGGAAATTTTCCCAACCTCTTAAGCTTAGATGCCCTAACTATGCGTCAAAAAATTTTCAAAATTTTCCAAGTACCGATTCTTTGAAAATTTCTCGACTTGTTGATGTCAAAGACCCCGATTCAAAATTAGAAACCTTTTTTTCCTAACTTTACGGGTATATAAGTCATTTTCTCAACTCGTAGTTGGGGGCCCCGACCTTAAGAGGCTGGAAATTTTCCAAATGGTACATAACCTCAAGGCAGATTAAGTTTCCTGGTTTTTCTTCATTTTTTTGATTTCAAATATGTTTAACGTACACAAAAATGTTAATTGCAAAGAAAATTGAAAACTATCTTGCTAGATCTTAGAGTTGAGTTTGGTATTATCTGTTGCTCAACATAAACTCAAAACAAGCTCGAATATGAAGGCCAAAATGGAACATTTATTTTGCTTCGTACTTATGTCTTAAGGTATTTGAAAGAGTTAGCTAAAAATAAAAATGAGGACGAAAGATAAATGGAAGGTTGAGCATCGGTTTGGGAAAGATGGATATTCTAATGTTGAAGATAAGGATACTATGGCAAATTCCAATAGTAAGGTAAAGATGAGATAGGCAAATTCGTAATTTTATTGGTGGAAAAATGTTTAATGCACTAAGAGCATCTCCAATGGTTCTTTCTATTAGAGTCTATGTGGCATTGATTTTGGAAAGTGTCATGCTTATATGGCATTGTCTCTATTTAATAGATAATATTTTAGATAATTTCTCTCCAATAGGTTCTATTTAAAAATTCCTAGAATGCTAATGTGTAATTTTTTTTAAATTATATCTAATTAAAAAAATCAAAAGTTCATGCAAGAGTTATTTTTCGTTTAATAAAATTCAATAAAAATAAATAAAATACTGACTCAGCATGTTTAACAGAGCTTTCAGAAGTAGACTGTGTTCTTTATAACTTCTATTTCTTTTATTGCCACATCAGCTTGACAGAACTAATGCACAGAACCATTGGAGATGATTTTTTTTTAAAACCTTATCTATTTATCTGGTGTGGCAAAGGATTTTTAAATGGACATAATCAATATACAGAGTCATTGGAGATGCTTTAACATACATAGATTTAGCATGGTTATAACAAAGAAGATTGAAAGTATCATCCTAGATCTTAAATTTTTAGGAGGAAACTATCATTAAATCTAACTGACACCTAATCAAATTTCATATAATTAAGTGTTCATTTACCATAAAGATTAAGACAACATAAATAATTGAAAAAAAAGAGGTTAAAATAACCAATTAAGCCATTTCATTACAATCTAGCTATATCGTGATTCTAGACCTGTAAGATGTAGTTAGACATGTTCACATGAAAATGAAGTATAAAAACAACTTAGAATTTTGTATCATAAATCATTATCTCATACAATAAATCTAAGGATTCTACTGTAAAAATAAGAAAAATTAAGAAAAGAGGTAGAAGATAATAGATTTGTCAAGATTGTAGGCTCCTCCAAGTAAACTCAAAACCTTGAGTAAATCTCTAGAGTCTTTCTATCAAAAAATGCTTTCTCTCTTTTAAATTATGTGTTTATTAATAATCCCCTCTTGATACCTAGCCTTGCCTTTTTAAACAAATATATATAGCCTTTTCAAAAGAACTTCCCTAACCTTTGCCCAAGATAGCTTTAATTACAACCATTTTATCTTAATCACAAGGCTCGCATTAAAATAGGCACATGCTAATCACATGACTCATTAGTGCCTAGCCATGACCAACCAAAGTCAATATTTGAGCTTCACAAAGCTTATGCACATATGGAACAAGGTCAAGTTTGCATGAACACTTAAAGTAGGAGGTAGGCACACTATTTCTCTCATCCATTGTTTGAAGAACTTGGCATGACGAACAATGGAAGGAAGTGGGCACACTAAAAAACATTTTCTCCAACCAAAAAGTATTTTTTTCTTTCAAATGGAACATCTAATTGAATCTTGAAAAATATGCTAATCTAATTGAATCCTTATAATATGGTAATCTCTTTCATAAATTATTGGAAATCAAGAACCATCAAATTCTTGCTGCCTACATCCTATAGGAATCAGTGAATCAATAGCAATAATTCCTATTTGACGAGCTGTTTATCATTGCGATAGGTGTCAAGTGGAAATGTAGATATGAATTCCATGTCTCAATATATACATTCCATGTCTCAATATATACATTCCATGTATTATTCTCATTATGCACATAAAGGAGGAGCCGTATTAGATGAAAATCTCATGTACAGTTTTGAAACAGAGATTCTTTGAATCGAACAATGGCCGTAATGGATGTTGGCTCAATCCAAATGAAATTATGTAGAAGCTTTACAGAATTATTATGAAGCTATACGATTAGAAATTGATCCTTATGATCAAAGGTATATACTTTATAACATAAGCTTTATCCACACAAAGAATGGAGAACAAACGAAAGCTTTGGAATATTATTTTCGGGCACCAGAGTGAAACCCATTCTCACCATAAGCTTTTAATAATATGCCCATGACTTGTCATTACATATGATTATCTTCACTGTAGAAAGGGAAAGAAAGAGCAAATATGTTAAGAAATACTATAAAAAATAGGCTTTTGCATATGTATTGTTAAGAAATCGAACCACGATTTCACTTGTACATAACTCGCTTCTTTTTGTTTATGAAGCAGTGTTATATCAAAATACCCAACAAGCATTAGCTCTCCTTGAAAAGGAAGAGCTCTAGCCACACCTTCCAGTACAGCTACCTTGTTACAACTTCACTCTAATCACTAGCTTTGCCTTTGGCACCCCTTTCCTTGTGGTTAAGGTTACGAATTTAGGCATGGCTAGCTCCCATAGTGTGATTGGTGGTCTATACAAGGCTCGGGAGCAAATTCACTTCTGTATGGCTAATCGATGGTTACTAGTGAGTCTAGCTTCATGTAAACAAGTTGCAGCCTATAATCCAAAATAAGAATGGGTTTTTGGATTTAGCTCACCCTCATGGGATTGTGACGCATTGTCCTAATCATTATAGCATGTGTGTGTGAAACATCTTCCTAGTTATTTTGCAAATATTTTAAATAATCCTATTAAAGAATTAGAAGGCCTATTATATTACAATGTTTGATTTTATCAAAATTATGATTTTACAAATTCAAAATGAAAAACTATCATCCCATTTGATCGAATTAGGATGCCTTAGATCTGACACATCTCTTGGTAGGAGTAACATGAAGCTCAGAATTATGGGTGTGTTCATTACTCCTAAGTAAAAAGGGAATTAGTATATGGTCGATCTAGTTAAAAATAAATAAAAATTTATTTTGCTGCTAGGTGAAGCAGTGGAGAGCTACACCCTAAATGGAGAGAGTCCAGTAGTTGAAAGTATCACTAGCTTATGCTTTGACCCTAGTAGCATGATAGATGCGAAATCCGATGTGAATTAGTAAGGACCACCTTGCCAGGCTAATACTCTTTGGTGATTGATAATAAAGTAGTTCAATTAGGGAAGTGTGAAAATAACCCCTATCAGGGAGTGAAATAGAACATGAAACTGTAAGCTTTCAAGCAGTGGGAGGAGAGAAGCGCTATGATAGCATGCTTATTGAAGAATGAGCCGGTGACTTATAAGCAATGGCTTGATTAAAGGAACCCATCGGAACCATAGTGAAAATTAGTCTTCATAATTGTCATTGCTTATGGACCTAGAACCTTGGCAATGTATCCATGACCAAGTTGAAGCATGGGTAAAACTAAGTGAACGTCCGAACCAACAAACATAGAAGAATCAAAAGATAAGTTATTGTTAGCAAAACCCTCTTGCCCAATTTCACAGAGGAAAGAGACAAAATTAACTCTTTTTATTTTATTTGGAAGAGATTGACTACAAGACCCACCCATCGAGTAAGGATGAAAGTCGACGTTAGTGATCCAACAGTGCGAGTGGAAGGGCCATCGCTTAATTAATAAAAAGTTACTTTAAGGGTAACATGCTAATCTTCCCCAAGAGTTCACATCGACTGGAAGGTTCCAATATTTTGTGGGGGGGGGGGGGGGGGGGAGTTATTGTCTATCATTAGCCTCTATGGTAGAATCAGCCAGGGGCTTAAGAGACAGATAGAATTGATAGTATTTTTTAGAATACTTACTAGCCAAAAATATCTTTTAAGTAAAACAATAGTAATGACTTTTGTAATGGCAATTGGAATAATATTAACTTCAAACCCATGTTTGAATTGAAATTCAGATACTGATGCAAGCTCTTCCCTTCTGAAACAAATTCATATATGAATGAAAATGCATCGGTAGAAGAGCATTTCACCTAGATGGGAGTACCCATGTAAGCAGTAGCAGATGAAGCGAAAGCGAGAATTTTCTTGAATCCTATAAAAACATTTCATAGAAATTCACAAATATGTTCTTTTTAAGCCACATTGGATAGCCACTTAGATGTCACATGTCCAAGGATGCCATGTCATCAAAGTGCCATGTCATCATGCTCTTGAAAAATGACTCGTAATGTTGGTCTCTTTCATGCCTTCATGTATGTAGCCTTCAATGCTCAATATTGTTGCCAATTTTGATTATTCCTTAGAAAAACTCTTGTATTCTTGATTGATAAACACCTCCTAGATAAGATCATTCGATACTTCTTTAAACCTCTTTGCTCGAGCTCTTCTAATTGGTCCAATTGATAACTCCAATGGCTTAGGACTCCATCTTAGAGTGCTGCTATGATGAATCTCATAATCTTGTTATGTGTTTATGAACAAGATTTTGAATTTTTGTAAGCAACTAAGAGATAAAATAATCAGTTATCACTAATACCCAAAAAGTTTGAAAATTGTGTTCAATTAAACCCATAAACCTCACAAAAACACAAAACTCATTAAATAATCACTACCATTACCCGAAACTTAGCTCATATTCTTTCCCCCTTAAATGTCACAAGCACATTTTCATGTGAAACTTAATAACGAGCTTTCTTCAAACATTATAAAGGTACGGTAAAAATTATATTTGAAAGACCCATAAAGGTAAGGTAGATGAGGTTAAATGAAGAAAAATGCTTAACTATGCCTTAATGCATTCCTAACAAGGCTTAACATAGGTATTAACTACAAAATGATTTCAAGGTAGGCTTCATAAAGGCTTAATCTCTTAACAATAATGGCTCAAATCATTTCTCAAGTTAAGCAATCAAGCAATCATTAAGGGTTTAGCCTCAAGCAAAGATCATACAAGTTTTAGAGCTACATAAAATAATGTGCCTTAACTAATGCAAATCTTCCTCAGTGAGCAATCTAAATCATTCTACTAATTTGTCCAAGTGCTTAAAATGACTTGGAAACAATAACTAGCAAATGTGCTTAAGATAAATATGTCAACGTATCACAAATTCACTATCTTAAAAACTAACAATCTCCTCCAATCTCACCATTAGCAAATTATATTACTAAACTACAAAAACAACTACTAAAAAACTAAAAACTAGAAACTAATGAAAAAAAAAATGGATTTTTTCAAGACAACAATTAATCTACGGAACAATAGCGGACACATATTTTTGCATTTTTAACATAAGAAAACAAACTAAAAAGCAACAATTAAATTGGATTGTACACATGTGACAATATGGGACTAGATTGTACTAAGTCTAATCCAATTAATTATATTTGACTAATTTAAAATTGATTAGGCTATTTAAATTTATAATGCTTTAGTTTTGCATTAGCGTTCCTCCACACTTAACTTTAGAGTTCTTTTGAACTTTGAAGCCAACTGCTCTAAAAAGGTATTAGCATTACGAAAGTTACTATTATTATATTTGAATCATCCCCTAATCTACACCCAAACAATGTGGGACTAGACACCAGACATCGTGTCTGTGCCCCACACTTGCCTACACTGGTTGTCATATATGGTCTATATGAGCCTTCAGAAGGAGATGCTGCCAAGCCAAGTGATATTGATGATGTTAAATAGGCAAGGATGGACATGAAAGCTACAGGAATAATCAAGTAGTGGGTTGGCAATGTCATTACCTATGTTGCATAGGAAACCAATGGCCCAAATTTGTAGAGGACTTTGGAACATATGCTTGAGATCAAAACTACTCAAAATGAAGCTTTTTTTCTTATGAAAAAAAAAAAAACTTATGTGTAACATCTCGACCCGAGAAAATGCACCAAGTTTGAATTTTTTGACTAAGTTTAATCAAGGTTAACTGGGGTTGGCCAAATGGGTTCCATGGTTGACTTTTTACTATGAAAGAAATTTTGTGTTGACCGAGGTACCATGGCAAAGTACTCATCAACACAAATTCGTAGATTAGTAGTACACTAACATCGGAGCTAATATTGGAAAGTTATGGTCAAAACAAGATGCAACGCTAACTCATCGATGAGCCTAGAGCTGGTTTTTTATCTATATAGATTTTGATATTGACTCATATACTATGCGATAGTGCTTGTCGATACGAGTCTGTAGACTTGCTACATTCTTAATTTGGATCTACGGATGAAAACTTATAAGTTTGTAAAATCATGCCTATTTTTCTAAAACTGACTTTATTAGATAGTGAAATATTTAGAAGAATCCTTGATAGGTACCACATGTCACCAATTGGTGTGTGCTACATGTCACCAACTGGTAGCGCCACATGTCACCATAAAAATAATAATAATAATTTTTTCTTTCTTTTCTCTTTCTTTTTCTTTTTCCCTCTCCCTTTCTCTTTCTCTTTCTCTCTCATCTCCCCATGAAAACAAACCCCTCCCTCTTCCTCTCTGTCTCTCTCTGTCTCTCTCTGTCTCTCTCTCTCTCTCTCTCTGTTGGCCTGTCGCTTGCCGCATCATAGCCACAGAGAGGCCACAGCGTGGAAGCCAATGGTCATTTGGCTGATAGACATGCTTGGATCTATGGTCCTTCGCCAGTGGTCGGTGACCTCCCCTTTGATATTTTTCTAATGGTTTTTGACCACGTGTTTAGTCCTACCCCTTAGTTTTTGACCCCTTGACCTTAGAAATGGCATCCATTCATCCAAATTACGAACCATTTATGAGACAGACTGGGAGTTTGGCCGAAACTGTTCGGCCATTTTCTAGCCAATACTTGCGGTGTTAAGCCCAATAGAGGTTAGTAGCATATTCCTCATTTCGTTAACTTTCCATTGATACTTTGTTTGTGAATTATAGGTGTGTCATTGAAAAGTTGCCATTTTTGAGTATATGTTGTATTTAATGCGGCAATTGTGTTAAATTGTATATGTATTTACATGTTTATGTATAGATATTTATATGCATGTTTGCAAATGTATATTCTTGCATATATATACATAAGTACATGTGGGTATTCTTTTGGTATGTGTTTAGATGCATATATATATATATATTTGAATGTACTCAAATATATATATATATACATGTTCTTGTTAAAGAATTGTATATATTTATATATATGAAGAGTCCTTCTACTATCAGGCCCAACCTGATCAAAATGCGTCTGGTCCAAAAACATGAGAAAAACCATGACCACTAGAAAAATGAATGACTTAGATTACATCTTCAATTTCCCACCCAAGGTCCCTCATGTGCCTTCTTTTCCTTTTCTCCTCCGCTTGATATTTCCTTTTGTTAGAGAGAGAAAGAGAGAAGGAGGAGAGAGAAAGGGAAAGAGAGAGAAAAAGAGAGAGAGAGTAGGACAAGATGAAAGTGCTCCCAATAGCTAATGAAATAATGAAAGTGCTTCATAATATGAAACGAACCACGAACCCAGGCCATTCCCTCACTGCTTCTTGCCATATAAATGCAAGCATAATACTTAGTAGACATGCAGCTTCGACTTATGGTACGAGATACTTCAACAAACTCTTCTCTTTTCTTTGAATACTATCTGAAGCTTGGATAAGCACTTGAACACCCTTGAATAGAAGAAAGCAAACTAGTCCAACGGCTACAACCATATGGAGAAAGAACAAAAACAGAGATATTTTGTTGTACTTTCTTGAATTTAGAGTTATTAGAAATTGCTGCTTGAAGAAGAAAAATAAATAAATAGATAGCAGAAAAATTTAGTTTTGGCAGAGAAATTATGGGGGGGACAAGTGAAGCATTTTGGCAGCAAGAACTACAAATAAAAATAAAAACAAAAAATGATTTTTAGCGATGATTTTCTAAAAACCATCACCAAAAGGGATAAAAGCCAACGCTTTTCACTTTTATTCCTTTTGGTGACGGTTTTTCATAAAACCGTCCCATCGCTAAAAACCTATTTTTTTTATTTTTTTATTCTTTATTTTTTTATTTTTATTTTTTTGTTCTTGCTTCCAAAATGCTTCCTTTTTGTTTTTCCCATAAATGCAATTTTTCAACAATGGGCATGATACTTAAAATTATGGATATGTAAGCAAGCCATTTCTGACTCAATTAAAATTATCACAGTGGTGGGTGGGTTGGATTTTAAAATTTTGAAATGATGAAGTCTGTGGGGAGTAATGGTGCCAGCAGGAAGGAACGAAATAGCGGGCGAGAAGGGAAATGATGTTTTTTGCCAAGTTTTTATCATGTGAGGCAAGGAATAATCTGAGCCATTCATTTGATAAGTTTTAAATCCAATGGCCATTAATTTTCCCATGTTTTTGGACCGAACACATTTTGATCAGGTCAGACCTGATAGTAGAAAGATTCTATGTATGAATACCTATGTATGTGTATGAATATATGTGATTATGTATATGTATATGTATATCTCAGTGTATATGAATATACATTATATATACATTATATATATATATTTGTATAAATATGTATATGTGCATGTATATGCTTGCTAAATGATTGTGTTTATATGTATATGATTATATATATATATATATATAAATGTGTGTGTGAATATGTATGAATGCATGTAGATGAATATATATTCTTGTGTAGATATAGCTGTGTGTATATATATATATATATTTGTGTTATTAGAATTTTTAGAAGTTATTATATATGTTTTACAATTTAAGAAAAATGTTATTTAAGTTTCTTATGTAGGACTTATGTGAATTGAATCTATTTGTTGCATAAAATTATATTTATAGTTTTAGAGAAATTATTATGGTAAATTATGGTGAGTTTATTGTTATATCATATTATTAAATTTATTATCCAAAAATATATATATTTATATGCGTTTATTTTTGTATAAAATTTCATATGATTTAATATAATTTTTTTCATAAATGAATTTTAAGGAAGTAAGTTTTAAGGAAATAAATTTTCATAAATATGATTTAATATGATAATAACTTTTAGTGTATAAATATATATATATATATATATATATATATGTATGTATTTGAATAACTGAGAAGTTTAAATTATTATAGAAGTAATTAATTTAATAAAATCGTTGGATTTATGGGGCTTTTCAAAAGGAAATATGGAATTTTATGAATTTAGTAAAAATGTATGAACCCAATTATATTTTATTAAATTTCGGTATTTATGATATTGTAAATTTTTATAGTTTTTAGATACACTATACAGTACTGATGTTTTGTATTGTATTGTTGATTAATGCATAAGTATATATGGTTATCTTGTGGTAGCCATGGACCTAAGAGTAGGCAAATATAATGTAGAGTGAGCATCAGTTACCTTTTTTCTTGGCCGCAGAATGGTTGGTTATTATATTATGATCATCCTGTGGAAATTATGGACTTAAGGGTTGCCAGTGAGAATCAGGCAGCCACCTCCTTGACCATATGATGGCTTGTTATTATGTTATAGATCAACACATAAGTTATATTCATGGTCAACCTTTATGAGTTGAGGTGAAAGAAGGTAAGCATGTATAATGCAGAATGAGCATCAGTCATCCATTTTCTTTGCCACATGATGGCTGGTTATTATAGGTTAGCGCACACGTATGTATGGCCATCTTGTGGGAGCTATAGGCCTGAGGATTGGCAAGTATAATTCATAGTGAGCATCAGCCACCCTCTCCTCGATTGAATGAAGATTGCTTTAGCCATTGCAAGTTCATAACAATCGGTGCTTGGGGATGCTAAGGTGACCGATTGTAGGTTTTTCTCTTTAACCTTTAAGGATACTAAGTATGTCAAAATATCGTATGGTGCATTAGGTATCTTTTTCATGTATATATATATATATTATGTTATATCTATATGTATCATACCATACAGGGACAATGATTTGATCCGGCCCATAAATAACTTAGCCTCGTAACTCTGCTACTTACAAGACCAGTGGGTCAGATGGCCAATATAAGCAACCACTTCAAACCGTATTGGTAGCAGTGTACTTGCTACAACTGATATCATGGGATCGTGTATTAGTATGTTATATGGTATCAGATATATCTCTTCTACCAATGTACACATTTCGTAGTAAAATTTTATTTTATATGTTCATGGTTATGATTTTTGATTATTATCATTATTTGTTATTGCAATTATTATTGCTATTATTATTACTATTATTATTAATTATTATTCGTATTATTATTACTACTACTACTACTACTTGTATCGTCTTTTTTTTTTTATTATTATCATTTATTGATATCTTTATTATTAGTATTATTATTATTTGTCATTGTTGCCGTTGTTAATTATTATTGTAGTTGTTATTTATTATTGTTATTATTATTATTGTTATTATTGTTATTACTATTATTATTATTATTATTGTAACTATTGTCGTTGTTGTTGTTGTTTATTTATTTATTTATAAATTTGTTACTGTTATTATCATCATCATTCATATCAATTGCATACTCATCGTATACATCCAATTGAGCAAGTATGATAGCTTTCGAGCAAGTAGTAGCTTTTGGGCACTACGATAGCCTTCGAGCAAGTGTGGTAGATTTTGGGCACTATGATAGCCTTCTGGCAAGTATGATAACATTTGGGCAAGTGTTGTAATCTTCAAGCAAGTGTGGTAGTCCTCAGGCAAGTTGTACTAATATTATTATCATTACCATTATTATTATAATTGTTGTTGTTGTTGTTTTATTTTCCTTCTATCTATATTTATGCACTTGATGTGTTACTAAAGTAGTTTAAAAATATAGGATTGTATTAAGTGGATGGTGTGGCCAGATATGAGCCATAAAAGTATTTGTTTTTACTAATTTATTTTCAGCACCTGTATTCTTCTGCTTTATTAATGAAGTGCTGCACTTTGTGGAAAACCTTGTAGTAAGGTGGGAGGAATAAGGTGGTATGATAGTGGAGTGTTTTATGTGTAGTAAATTTTTAGGGCATACTTAACCTGTAGAGGATATGCTGCTGGATTTTCTGTAAGATGGTCCGGTAGGATTTTTTTTTTTTTTTTTTTTTTTGGAGCAGGGCTTATCTAGGTTCTGGTAAGAGATTCTAGATGGGTCTTGACATTATCTATTTGAAATATCAACATGGAAATCCTATTGCAAAGCATCTAAGCAAATTCAATAATCTTTTAAAACATCTTAAAGCAGTAAAGATGTCCTTTGATGATTGAAGCACAAGCCTTAATATTGATAAGTCGCCGCCTAATGGTTGGGAGACATTAGTTGTTTCATTAGGTAATTTTGCTCCTGATGGTAAACCATGAAGATGATATTAGATAGCATGAGGAACAATAAAAATAAAAGGAAAAAGGAAGGAGTAAGTCAAAGTCTCATGTACTTGTTTAAGATAATGAGAAAGGAGCAAAAGTCGAAACCAATGGAACCAAGACAATGTTCATGATGACAAGTCATGAGGAGTTTGAGACTAAGGAATGACTTTACATGTTTTCATTGTGGCAAGCAAGGTCATACGAAATTTCAATGTAGACAATGGAAAAAGGAACAAAACAAGGAAAAAGGTGATGATGGAAGAGGGGGTAATATTACTAAAGTAGTATTTGATGAAGATGTCATTATAATTTGCAATAGTGGATAATAAGTTTAACTCATAGTGGTTTTTAATGGATTATTGATTTAGGTGATTTGTTCAATGCCACATCTTACTGTGATTTTTTGCATCATATTTTAGCAATCAATTTGTTTACGTGAAGATGGGAAATGATGTAGAGTGTAAAATTGTAGGCATAGAAAATCTATAGTTGGAGAGCAACAACAATTGCAAATTATTATGGAGGAATATCATGCATGTTCCTGATATCCTTCACAACTTTATATATGTAGGTGTTTCTAATGATGAAGGTTACCAAAATTACTTTGGTGAAAGAAGATGATAGCTCATCAGAGGATATCTAGTGGTAACTAAAGGTATAAAATCTTTTTCTTTATATACACTATAAGTAAAACAATATCGGAGATTTGTGAATGCATTTGATTAATATTCCACTGAGTTATGACATAGGAGACTTAATCATTTACGTAAGAAAAGGATATTAGTCTTGTCCAAGAAGCATAATGCTCTTGGCTTAAAGAAGACGGATAATTGGAAAGCAACACATAGTTGCATTTGAAGGCTTCTCTCTTTCTGAAATCTCATATTATGGATTTTGGTGCATATTAATGTTCTTTTATGGATGGTAAGATTTTTAGTTGTGTCAAATATTATGTTACTTTTATTGATGACCATTCAAAGAAAGTTTAAGGTTTCACATTAAGGGCTAAAAGCCAAGTGTTATATATTTTGAGATAGTTTAATGCTACTATTGAAAAGGAAACTAGAATGAAGATGAAAGGTGTGTGGTTATATTTATATTATGGATGCTAAGAGTTTGGATGGTGCTCAATATCATTTTTCATTTATTGATATTACCATTTAAGGAAATTTCAGGGCTTTTCATTGATAGCTAAAAGCCAAGTACTTGAACCTTAGTTTAGAAGGTTAGTTGAAATATTGACTAAAAAGAGACCTTCTAGTTTGGAACCGCCTCATGAATTAATGATGTTCATTTATAGGGGAAGGCTATAGTGCTACCAAGCAGCTATGATAGATGAAAAAGAAAGTAAGTGGTTAGACGCCATACAAAAAGAGACAAAATCATTTTATGAAAGCCAATTCTATTTTGGTCATGGAAAAACTGTGTCGGATAGATAAATAAATGTAGACAATTTGATGGAGCTTTCCTCTATGTAAGTTGAAGGTGGCAATTTTTTGTTAGTGTCCCTCCCCATGTGAGACCCACATGAATTAAAAAGGTATATATATGTAAAGTGAGATGTAGAAATTAGAAGAGCATGACATCAAAAGAGAGAAAAGGAGTGAGAAGTTGAGGGAAGAGAGACAGAAAAAGAATAAAAAAAGAGAAACTAGTGTTAAATAAAAAAATGCATGTAAGGATCCAAAAGAGACGAGCCTACGTGTAAGGAAATTATTAAAAAAAAGTATAAAAGAAATGGTAGCTCATCTTTTACCAACTTAAACTTTTGATAGGAGTGCTAATCTAATTTAGTATCGGAGCTAATGATCTAAGAAATCTTGAGTTCAAAGCTCAACAACTCTATCTATAAATAAATAAAAAAAACACATGTAAGCCCAAAAGAAAATGAAACTACATGTGAGTAAGAGTGTTATAAAAAAATATAAATAATATGATAATCCACCTCCCATTAGTTTAAGACTTTGAGATAAATGATAATTCAAATTTTCAAAAGGGCTTCCACATAAAAAATCAGGTGTCTTTATTTTCTATGTTTTATTTTCATTATTATTTGATTTGTGGCTTGCCTAATTATCTATATAAAAAGAGAAATCATATTATTCCCTTTCATTTATGTTATTATTACTCTTATTGTGTGGTTTTTTTGCGACAAGTTTGATTCAATCTAATGTTGCATATCATATATGTTCAAAGACTTCACTATCAACACACATAAAAAAAAGCCTCATAAAATTCCTAAATGTTGTATACAATTTTGTAATACATACTTGAATTGTTCTTCATAAAGTTTTAGTATTCTTCAAGCCTTGATACAATCTGATGT
Source organism: Ziziphus jujuba (assembly GCF_031755915.1). NCBI lineage: Eukaryota > Viridiplantae > Streptophyta > Magnoliopsida > Rosales > Rhamnaceae > Ziziphus > Ziziphus jujuba. The sequence goes on from NC_083382.1 coordinate 16,813,091, forward strand.
TTAAGGTCACAACTTCACACTTATACAACTCTCTCACTAGGGCCATTTCGCTCCATCAATCTAACAACTGTCTCATTCCACTTCCACATCACTGAATCTTGTCTTACAAAACATCAATTTCATTTTAACAATTTCCAATATTTTTCATAGAATTTTTTATTTTAATTAATCGGTTAAGGTTGTATGGCTTGTTTGAAAATCATTTGAGATACGTTTTAGGTTGTAAGTTTATCATGATTTTGGTGCAGCATAGTTCAAACTTAAATTGTATATGCAACCTGATTATTCGAACAAATTAACATTATATGGCCTAACATCTTTAGAATGTTAAGTAGTTTGTCTAGTCATGGTCAATTGAACAATTTACAATTTCCCAACAAATTTATATCCTAAGTAGTATAATTTTAAATTTAGAATAAAATTGTAATTATAGAAAAAATTAAAGGGTAGTTTTATTCATCCTACAAATTTTGATACTTACATTGCATTCTTCGTAAGCTAATTTTTATTTTTATTTTTACTATTTACATAAATTATTTATACCTAATTTACCCTTAAGTATCCCTAATTCCCTTTTAAATTAAATTCATACATAACATGACAACCTTAATTCCCAAATCCACTTTGTCTTCAACAATCCCTATTGATATTTCTTCTTATATGCAATTGCCAAGAACATTTGAACCTAAAATCATATTCACTCATCAACTTGCTCCTTTCCTCATTATCAATCAATTTCTATAACACCCGGACCCAATAAAATACCTCAAGTATGAAGTTTTAACCAAGTTTGACCAAGATTGACCAGGATCAACCAAATGGGTCCCATGGTTATTTTTTACTGTTGGAGGAATTTCATGTTGACTGAGATACCATGTCAAAATACTCATCGACACAAGTTCATAGATTGGTAGCATGCTAAAATTAGAGTTCATAATAGAAAGTTATGGTCAAAACAAACTGCCATTTGTACTGATCAACGAGTTCAAAGTTGACTTTTTATTTACATAGATTTTAGCATTGACTCATGTGTTATATGGAAGTGTTCGTCGATATGAATCTGTAAACTAGCGGCACTCTTAATTTGGATCTTTGATTGAAAAGTTATGAGCCTGTAAAGTTATATCTATTTTTCGTGGGACCGATTTTACCAGGTAATATAATACTCGAAGGCGACTTTTAAGTGTGGCATATGTCACCAAATGTGATGTGCCATGTGTCGCATTTATAAAGTACCATGTCTCATCCCAAATATAATATAATACTACTACATTATTATTTTTTTCTTTTTTTATTTTTTTTTTCTTTTTTTTTTAAACAGGAGGCTCACTCTATCTTTCTAGCCATCGATATGCCACACACGCTAGACTAGGATGATGGGCTTGAGGAGACCAGCCGGTAGTCGAAGGATGCGCCCAGATCAGGCTTCCATCACCAATGACAGCAAGGCCAATTTTTCGACGATCCATCCACTGCGGGACCTAATTGACCCCCTTTTCCACCATTTTTGGACCTCCTAAGCTCAATTTTGAAGCCTATTCAGCTTAATTCCCTACCGTTTGGGAGATACAGTTAGTTGAAAATTGGCCAAAACGTTTCGACCATTTGTTGGCCACCACTGATGAAATTGGGCGTAACATCCCAACCCTAAAAAATGCCCTCAATTTGAATTTTTAACCAAGTGGGTTCCATAGTTGACTTTTTACTTTGGGTGAAATTTCATGTTGACCGAGGCACTATTGTAGAGTACATGTTGATCCGAGTTCGTACACTAGTGGCACGTCGAAAACGGAGCTACGGTTTGAAAGTTATGAGCGAAACAAGCTGCGATTTGGACTTATCAACGAGTCCAGAGTTGACTTTTTATTTACATAGATTTTGGCATTGATCCATATGTTATATGAAAGTGCTCACTGATACGAATCCATAGATTGGTGGAATATTTAATTTGGACCTGCGGTTGAAAAGTTACGGGTTTGTAAAGTTTCATTCAATTTTTTTTGGGATTTATTTTATCGGATAGTAGAATACTTAAAGGAGTCTTTAAATTGTGCCACATGTCACTAGTTGAGATCCACCATGTGTTACCTTTATAAAGTGTCATGTGTCATCCTTAATAAAATATTATAATATTATATTATTATATTATATTATAAATTATTATTATTTGATTATTTTAATATTATTTTATTTATTTATTTTCTTTTCTTTTCCCTTTTTTTTTTTGCTACCCCACGTGTGGAAAACACCCACACACACCTATTTCTTCTTCTTCTTCCTTTCTTGTTCTCTTTCTCCTTCTCTTTTCTTCCCTCTCAGTTCCCTGCCTGGTTAGACATTTTCGGCCTCCAGTGTGCCACATGCACTGACCGTCGATGAAGCCCAGTCATTGGCAAGCTCACCCATCAAGTTTGGCAGTCGGTCAGCCGACAATGCACCTAGGATTGAGCGGCAAAGCCTAGGGTGGTGAGTCTCCCTTTTCCGGCGATTTTGCTGTTTACCGACAGATTTAGTCCCAATGCATGCTCCCACCCCCCTATTTTGGACCCTCTGATCTCAAAAATGGTCTTCGTTCATCCAATTTCTAAACAGGTTTGAGATACATGAAGGGGGAGTTTGGCCGAAACTTCCCATTCATTTTCCGGCCACCACTGGTGGAATTGAGGCCAGTGAAGGTTAGTAACGAATTTCTTACCTCTTTAGCTTTCCATTGGTAGCTTGTTTGTGAAATTTGGTGAAATATTTAAAAAGATGCCATTTTTTAATAATCTATTATAATAAATGTGAAAAATTGGAAAATAAAGTTATATTGTGTGTATAATATATATATGTTTATGTACACATATGCATGTGTATGTTTGTGGATATGTGTATATGTTTCTTATATAAATATGGGTGTGTATAAAGTATAGGTGTATACTATTGATATGTGCTAGATTGATATATATATAAATATATATACATATATATTTTATGGATATATGAGTATGTGTATATATATCTATTTAATTGTTGAAAGAATATATGTGTATATGAACAAGTGATAGAACCCACCTCGGGAATCCTTCCAGGATCTCCTGGGTGGTTCCGCCTAATGAAGTACCACTGGATAATCTTTAAAAGATATCCAATGAAACCCCACCTAAAACATGGACTACCGAACACATGAATTATCAATGATACATCAATATCTATATATATAAAAACCACAACAACATAAAAGTCCAATACTATAATCCACAATCAGCCTCTCGTACTACAGGCCATAACTACACATGCATATAATATGGTCTCTACTGAGTCCAATATTTAGATCAGAGCATTCTAAGAGTGTTTGCATAGTTTAGAAATACAAATAATTAATAAATAAGTCTAGAAAGATAAGGATAAAATAAATAAAGATAGATACTACTGCTGCTCCGGAAAGAACGACTGCCTGGACCTAGGGGAAAGAATTTAAAACAAATAAAATATGAGATAAAGAAATCTCAGTAAGAGGCATAGTGTAATAGAAAAATAATAATTTATTTTCGTAAAACTATCTCTCAATATCTCTCGTTCCACTCGTTCAAAAAATTCCTCATGGCTTATCGCCAAATGCTTCTTTTATTACGTAGACTGCTGGGCCGAGAAGCTTATCCGGGAGATGTTTTTTATTTGCGTTCACGCCTTTTGGAAAGAGCCGCTAAATCAAGTTCTCATTTAGGTGAAGTATGACTATTTTACCAATAGTTGGGACTTAATCGGGAGATGTTAATCATTTCACAAAACCTAAACTTGTATCCCAATTTAATATCATAAAATCGATGCTCAAAGGGTATAAAGTGAACAATCATTATAATATTATAGAATGTCTTAATCAAGATATAAATATTGAGCATAAAATATTATAAACATAATTTAACAAATAATTATGAAAGTGCAGTAATAACCATAACATTGAAAAACCAACGATATACTCAGAACATATACAATGTACCATATGATATACCAACACGTAACCCGTGGGATATACCCACCTCACAAACCTTAATATACAAAAGGTATCGTGGAAATAGTAAACCGTTGGGATGTATCCAACTTCACGGCTTGTGGCAATAATAAACCATTAAGTGAACCCAACCTCACGACACTGTGGCAATAACAAACCATTAGGATAAGCCCAACCTCATAGCCCATGATAATAATAAACCGTTGGGATGAACCCACCCTCAAGCACCGTGGCAAACCCACGTGCTATAAAATAATACTGATACGAAATACTGGTACTATATGGTACATCAATTAAAAATAAACAATACGGTATCCGTAAAACAATCTTATGAGACCATACTTTCCAAACAATACTGTATCATAAATCATAATTTAATATTCGAACTCAACTGCTTTTTTAAATATTTCAAAATTTTCAAATCATCATTTTATGCTAACACCAAAAACACCACAATGAAATATATATCACCATCAACCGATTTTAAGCACATAAAATTGTAAATACTTGAACATGCTTAAAATCATATAATTTTCAATCTGTTTTCTCAAATTGATTATTTTCCAAAATGATTTACAACCTCAATTTAAATACCACAAGTCCATTTATGAACTCACTAGAATTGGAAACCATTTAAAATATTGTTAAAAGTCACATAAAATTATAACATATATATGTAAAAGCAGATATTTATATATGCATAAAACAAACATTTCAATCAAATGGTATATATGTAAAATATTCAAAGCACATATTTATTATATTATATATCCAAAACATTTTAAAATGATATAACCGCTCACAGTACTGCAAATGCTCACTCCTGCTCCCCTACAAGATCACCTTCAGGCTCAACCTAGCTGCCTGTAATATAATAAAATATTTTCAGGCTCTAATAACTAAACCAAAGACACTTGTATGGACCAAATGTCTTAAAATGATTTATACCACTATAAAATTACATAAATTGGACACCGAACAGTCCAATTATATTGCATACACTTAGGACCCAGTATCCAAAATTGGGGTTTTTCACCCAAAGGCTAATATTTCAAAATTGAACCTTTTAATGGGTGCTAATAACATCTAATTTCACTTATCCAACTTCAATTTTGTCCAATTTAACCAATTTTATATAAACACAATCCCAATTTATCTGGTATTTAACTAATTGATCTAATAATGAAAAATTTATTAAACGACGTCCAAAATTCACAAATTTTATATCTACGGAAAGTCCAAGAGATAAAAAATAAACTCAATGGTATACTCACCTCCATCCAAAAGTGTCTCCGGTGGCCCAAAAACTTGATAGACATCTCAACCGAATTCTTCATTGGTGTATCTCTCAAACGTTAAAGAATATGGGCAAAAAAAGCACAGAAAAGAGTTTAGAGGGTCCAAAAATGGGGGGAGGGGTGGATGGGTTTGTCTAGAATGGCTGGAAAATATGAAAATCCGGTGACCCACAGTGCCAGCCCGATCTGGGTGTGAAATTTCATGACCAACCTTGCCACCATGTGGGCTTCCCTCTAGTTTTGGAGGTGTATGTTTTTAGTGGTGGGAATGGGCAAAAACGACGATGACCCGATAGAATAGTAAACAGGCTCAAAATGATCCAGTTCAGACCCATGGGTTTGTAGAGAAATTTCAAAGGGTTGGGGGACAAAACAGGTATTTTAAGATTTGTCTCATATTTGACATGTTTCCCAATGATTATATAAAGCCTCGAGTCACTAACAGACAAAAACTTGGGACTGGTTTGGACTTTGATATAAAGTTGATGTTTAAAACTTCTCAGAACCATAACTTTTTATTTATAACTTAAAATTTAGTATGCCACCAGTCTACGATTGTATCGGCAAGCTCTATAAAATAATACATTAGTAAAACCAAAAATCTTAAGCATAGAAAAAGTCAACTTGGACCCACATACTGTCCACTTGATCAAACATTGTCAAATTTGTACAACAAGGGTATTTTGGTGATGATTGTTATAACAAATGTGGGTGAATATCTTAATATATATATATATATATATATGTATATATATTGAATATATTTATATATTCCTATACACACATACTTGGGAAAAAATATGTATGTGTATATATACAATATTGTGTTATTGGAATTTATGAAAAATATGTGTTTAATGTTTAAATAAATTGTTATTTAAATTTATAATGGAAAATTTGTGTTGAATTAAATATGTATGGTATTGAATTTATATCTTCGAAATTTTTATATCTTTGAAATTAAGTAAACTATAATTTTAAATTATTGTTAAATTTATTGTTGATTTTATGATGCATAATAATTGTGCTTATATGAATTTAATTATATATGGATTTTGTTGGTTTTAAAGATATGTTTGATTTAAATTAATTTTGAGGATTGAGAAAAATATCGTTTTAAATTATTATGCTCAAAATATAATTATGTATTTAAATATTTATGGATTGGCTTCGTTGTGATAAAAATTGATGGATTTACATTGATAGATTTAAAAGTGATGGATTTATGATGATGGTGTAAAGGAAATGTGGATTATATGGATTTGAAAAGTGGTATTTATGAGATATCGATATTTGGAAAATGAATGATTTATTTAATAAAATGCATCCTTATGTATTTAATCATGTATGAAATTTTATGTGGTTTTAGTGAAATTTTTTGTATAAGTTGCTTTGAAGGTTTGAGAAAATAATTATATTGAATTACAATGATCAAGAATATATCCATGCATTTAATTAATTATTTATTCTTGATTTCGTTTTATGGTGATAGAATTTGAAACATTTAAATTGATGGATTTGTGATTATGTATTGAAAGAGGATATGGAATTTTATAGATTTGGTAAATGTGCACAAATTTAATTGTATTTTTTCAAAATTCAAAATTTATAATTTTATAGATTTTTTAATCGATTTTAGATGCATCATATGGTATCAGTATTTTGTATTGTATATGTGATTGTGATTAGCATGCAAGTTTATAGGATCTTCCTAAGCGAGCCATAGATCTGAGGGTAAGAAGGTATAATGTAGAGTGAGCATCAGCTATCCCCCTCCATGGTCAGGATCACTGTTGGTTGTTTCTTATGGTTATCCTGTGGGTGCATGGACCTAAAGGTTGGCAAGTGTATTGCATAAAGAGTATTAGCTGGCCCACTTTTTGGCCGCAGGTGGCTGTTATGGATCAGCATGCATGTTATATCCAGGGTCTCCCGTGAGGATATACAGGTATAATGCAGAATTAGCACTAGTCGTCTCCCCATTGGCCGTAGGATGGTTGTTATTATGGGTTAGTATGTATATATATATGGCCATCTTATGAGAGCTATGGATCCAAGATATGGCAGATATGGTGCCCAGTGAGCATCAGCCACCTTCTCGGCTGATTTTTTAGCCATGGCAAATTATAAGCATCGGTGCCGTTGTGATGCTAAGGTGACCGGATGAAGGTTCTCTCTTTAACCTCCCCATTAGGTTATGCTTAGGATGCTGAGTATTGTCCGGCACCATTGGTATATAGTATGGTGCATCAAGTATCTTTATATACATATATGTATGTTATATTATATTATGTTTATATATACTACATCATACAGGGGCGACGATCAAATGTGGTCCATGAAGAGCTAGCCTCATACCCATGTTATCTACGAGTCTAGGGGATCGAACGGCCAATGTGGGCAACCACCCTTGTCTGTATTGGTAGTAAGGTGCCGACAACAGCTGGAATCATGGATTGCGTAGCATATTGGATTGTATCATATGTACCTCCATTGCGAATGTGCATATTTCATAATATGTTTTGACTTTTCAAATATTGTTTTATTTTATGTTATCTATATATTCATGACTAGATTTTCTAATATTATCCTTATAGCCTTTCTTGTTATTACTATTATTAACATTATTGTTGTTACTAAAGTTGTCATTATTATTATCTTCTTTATTATTATTTATTTGTTTATTTATCTATTAATTATCATTATTATAATTATTGTTGTTACTATTTTTATTATCAATAGTATTTACCATTAAAATTGTTGTCAATTATTATTATAGTTATTATTATTAATTATTCAGACTATAATAATTGTTATTACCATTGTTATTATTGATTTTATTATTATTGTTATTATTATTATCACTACTACTATAATCATGATTATCATATGGTACTTTCGGACAAGCATCACAACCTATGGGTAAGAAAGATGGCCATCGGCCAAGTATAATAGTCCTTGGGCAAGTTGTAGCTTTTAGACAAGTGGGATAGCCCTTGGACAGGTGTGGTTATGTGATAGCCCTTGGGTAGGTGATAGCCTTCGAACAAGTATGATAGTCTTGGGCAGGTATGGTTACATGGTATCCCTCGGACAAGTTATATTAATACTATTATTATCATTAAAATGATTTTTATTATTATTATTATTGTTAATGTGGTGGTTGTTTTACCTTTCTTTCTATATTACGCATTGGTATGTTTGTAAAACGATATTCGAAATGTATAGTACTAAGTGGGTGGTGTGGCCGAACGTGAACATTTAAAGGTAAATTTTTGTTTATTTATTAAATCATTTCTATTGTATATATATATATATATATATATATTATAGTTTGATATCGAAGTACTGCCAGTTGTGGAAATTATCTGTAACAAGGTGGGAGGAATAACGTGATGCTATATAGAAGTATATTTTCATGTAGGTAATTTATGGGGCATGCTCTACCTTTAAAGGAGATGCTGCCGAATTTTCCATATGACGGTTTAGTAGGGTTTTCCCTGGGTTCAGGGCTTGTCTAGGGTTCCGATAAGGAATCCTAAATGGGTCGTGACATTGGGGCCAATGGAGGTTAGTAACGAATTTCTTATCTATTTAGCTTTCCATTGGTACCTTATTTGTGAATTTTTGTGCGATATTTAAAAAGAGCCATTTTTGAATAAAATATTATATTAAACGTAGAAATCTAAAAACTATATATGTTTAATGTTTAAATAAATTTTATTTAAATTTGTGATGTCAAATTTATATTGAATTAAATATGGCATTGAATCTATATTTGTAGTTTTAAATTTCTATTAAATTATTGTTAATTTTACTATTGAGGTTATGACGCATAAATGTGAAATTTTATATGGCCTTAATGATATTTTTGGTGTAAATTGATTTGATGATTTGAGAAAATAATTATATTAAATTGCTATGACAAAAAATGTATTTACGCGTTTAATTATTTATTCATTCATGGATTTGGTTTATGGTGGTAAAAATTGAAATATTTAAATTGATGGATTTATGATTTTTTTATAAATAAATTTTATGATTTGAAAAAAATATTTGTATTAAATTATAAATTTCCAAAGTGTATTCATGTAAGTTTAAATTTTTGTGTATATATATCTATATGTGTATATATGTATATATATGTATACACACACATAATTCCTAAAAGGTTGTATACGTGTTTGTGTGTTTGAAATTATAATTGTGTTATTTAGAATCTTGGAAAGCATAAGGTATGTTTTAAGATTAAGAAAATTATTATTTAATTTTGTTATGCAATTTTATGTGATTTAAACATATTTGTTATATAATATTTATTATATTGTTTGAAGAATTAATAACATTTATTGAATATTGAATTTATTGTTATATGATAAAATGTAATTTTTTAAAATTGAAGTTATGTGTGAATTTAGGTGATTTACTATACTTTTTGCATAATTTAAATGATTTAAGAAGAATAATAAGTTTTAGTGCATAAAATATTGTGTATTTGGATAATCATAAAATTGAATTTTTATGGAGGAAATTAATTTTATGAAGTTGATTGATTTAATTTGATGATAAGAGAAATATAGAATTTAACGGATTTAGTACTAATATATAAACTTGGGTGTATTTTATCTAATTTCAATGATTATAATATTATAAAAATTTATTAGTTTTTTTAAAATGCACCATACAGTACTAATTTTCTGTAATGTATTATTGTTAAGCAAGTAAGTTTGTATGGTCGTCCTGTGGGATGCCATGGACTTGAAGGTTGGCAAGTATTATACAATGAGCATAAGCTACCCTTTTTCATGACCATGAATGACTGTTTATTATATTATGGCTCTGTTGTGGATGACATAGACCTAAAGGTTGGCAAGTATATATTTGCACAGTGAGCATTAACCACCCCCTTCTTTGGTCATAGGATGGTTGTTTATTATGGTTATGGATAAGTGCGCAAGTTATATTCATAGTTGTTCCCATGAGAGTAGGCAAGTATTATATAGATCGAGTACCAGTCGTCTCCCCCTTGATCAAAGGATGGCTATTATTATAGATTAGTGTGCATATATGTATGACTATCTTGTGGGAGCTATGGGTCCAGGTATGACAAGTATTGTTCACAGTAAGCATTAGCCACTCTCATAGTCAACTATTTAGCCATGGCAGATTATAAGCATCAGTGCTATTGGGATGCCAAGGCAACCATTTGCAAGTTTCTCTCTTTAACCTCCTATCAGGCCATACTTGGGACATTGGGTACTGTTTAGCACCACTGTTTTATAGTATGTTACATCAACTGTTTATATATATATAAATATATGTATGCTATATTATGTTTGTATATACCACATCGTACATGGTCCATGAGTAGTTAGCCTCATAACTATGTTGCCTACGAGTCCTGGAGATCGGACGATCAATATAGGCAACCACCTTTAGGCTATATTGGTTGCAGAATGTCATAGACAGTTGATATCATGGATCGTGTAGCATGTTAGAGTGTATCGTATATCCTTCCTTTATGATTGTGCATATTTCATAATATGTATGAATTTTAAAATATTATTTAAACTTATATTATCTTATCTATTCATGGTTGATTTCTCAATAGTATCCTTATTTGCTTTTATTGTTATTGCTATTATTAATATTATCGTTGTTGTTAATATTGTTATTATTATTGCTATTATTGTTATTAACATGATTGTATATTATTATTATTATCATTGTATTTGTTATTGTTATTTTTCATAATTACTTTTACTGTTATTTTCATTATTTATTATTAATATTATTATTATTTTTATTGTCATTAATTTTATTATTATTATTATTATTATTATTTACAACTGATGTTGGTGTTAATTATTATTGTAGTTGCTATTAATTGTTGTACTTATTATTATTGTTATTAATATTGTTACTGTGAGTACTAATGTTTTTAGTATTTGTTTGTTCATTATTGATATTATTATTATTATTATTATTATTATTGTTGTCACTAGTCTTATGATTGGTATTTTGTATTTATTATTATTGTTATTAATATTGTTATTATGATTCTTAATTATTTATTCATTATTATTATTATTATTATTATCATTTATTATTATTAGTATTATAAGGAAGTCTTCGAGCAAGTATGGAAGCCTTCATACAAGTATATAAGCCTTCGGGCAAATGTAGAAGCCTTTGGGCAAGTATATAAACTTTCGGACAAGTGTAGAAGCCTTCGACCACGTATGTGATAGCCCTTGGGTAAGCGATAGCTTTTGGACAAATACGGTAGCTCTTGGGCAAGTTATATTAATACTATTATTATCATTAAAAAAATTACTATTATTATTGTTAATACGGTGGTTGTTTTGTTAATCCTCTGTCTATATTACGCATTGGTATGTTTGTAAAATGATATTTAAAATGTATTTGAAATGTACGGCATTAAATGGGTGGTGTGAGCGGATGTGAACGTTTAAAGGTAAATTTTTGTTTATTTATTAAATCATTTCTATTATATGTGTATTTTTATAATTTGTCATTGAAGTGTTGCCATTTGTGGAAATTATTGTAGTAATATCAGAGGGATAATGTGATATGATATAGAAGTGTGATTTCGTGTAGGAAATTTTTGGGGCACGCTTTGCCTTTGGGGGAGATGCTGCTGGATTTTCCATAGGATTTCCCCTGTGATCAAAGCTTATCTAGGATTCTGGGAAGAAATCTTGGATGAGTCTAGGGCTCTGAGAAGGGATCCTGGATGGGTCCTGACAATTTCTTTACTTCTTCTACTTTTGTTTTTTCTCCATCTTTTTGCAAAAAAAAAAAAAAAAAAAAAAAACAATAAATTAAAATGAAAGAAAGATGCTTGACTGGGTTTTACATTCTTTGTCTTCAAAGATGCTTGATTGGGTTTTACATTCTTTGTCTTCAACAATATTTCTTAAATTGATTCTTCTACAAAATGTTATTCTTTCTTTTCCATTTCTTTTCTTTTTTTCTTTTATTATTACTTTTTAGTCTTGTGCATATAACTTGAATAAATGTCTTTCCATCTAGATTTCATAACCCAAATATAACTACATTGTTAGGTATATGTTATCTAGATGGATACAATTCATCCAAGTTATATATACAGGACGACTTTACTCCATTCGAATTATATAACCCATATATGACTGTGCAGTTCGGTATATGCAACCTGAATGGATACAATTATTTCGATTTGTGTATATTGAACAAATCCACTTGTCTTTGTGCTTTTGTCTAAATTATATAACTTGGATTTGTCAAAGTAGTTCAATATATATAACTTGAACGTGTTCAATTCACCCAGTATACGATTATTTTATTCAAGATAAAAAATCCATACGTAATCAAACTGTTTGAGGTACGTATACTCAACAACTTTAAAATGTATACTACAAAAACAATTGATTGAAAGAACATATAAAATCAAAATTAAACAAAAATACATAGAGAAAACAAATAAATAATAAAAGAAAGCTCAACACCTATAATTTTTGGATTGACAGGAATGATTTGCCAATTAATTTTATTGATTTTTCCTTTGATTGCTAAATTATATTCTCTTTATCTTTAGGAGTTATTTTTTTATTTTTAAATACCTATTGTATTGCATATAACAATTTATTTTTATTCAATTTATTTACTTGAGGCTATTTGTGACTTTTTAGCAAAGAACATTTTTGAAGTATTAAATGTAATTAAAAATGTAGTTTGAATATCAAATTTTATAGTATGAATAGAACAACCCAAAATTAAAATAAAGCTCTATACAATTTAGACACTACTACTACTAGAACTTGTCATTAAGAAATTCAACTCATGCTTTTTTAAAAAAAACAAAAAAAAACACATATGTCCCATCATCAGTGGAAGTCAAAAAGTGATTAGTAAGTTTTATAGAGAAAAAAAAAAGATTTTTGGCAGCTTTTAGTCAACCACACAGACAAGTGTAACACCCCACCTTCACCGGTGGACCTATCACTCTCTAGCAATATTGTCCCCAATTCAGACACCATATTTGATATGATGTTTTTTATTCAGAGCTTCCTAGGAGGTCACTCATACTAGGATTGCTCTAACTTGAGCTTGCTTAACTTTAAAGTTCTTTCAAACCTTGAAGCCAACCATTCTGAAAAGGTTTTGACATTATGAGAGTAAAAGCATTGTTACATTTGAATTATCCTCTAATCTACACCCGAGCTATGTGGGATTAGATAACATGTAGCTTGTTAGTGCACCAAACCAGGTATAGCCTGCCAGTGTCCTGTATACGCCCATATTGGTCATCATAATCCACACCTTTAGAGCTCAGCTTCCTCGCTGGAACACTTTCGATTGAGTATAAGCTTTGATATCATTTGTAACGCCCTACCTCCATTAACCTATCACTCTCTGCCGATATTATCTCTAATTTAGTCACTGCACAAGGCATGAGATTTTTTATTAGAGTTTCCTAAAAGGTTATCCATCTTGGGATTGCTCTTGTCTGAGCATATTTAACTTTAGAGTTCTTTTGAACCCTGAAGCAAACCGCTTGAAAAGACCTCGGCATTATGAGAATGACTATTTTTATATTTGAATCATCCCTTGATCTATACCCGAACGATGTGGAATTAGACATTAGATAGCCAGCCAATAGATCGCATCTGCCCACATTTGTCATCACGCAAGGATCTTTTATTTTGTAAGAGCATTTTCCATGGCTTTATCTATTATTAGATTCTTTTTGCTACATCAAAAAAATAGCCATTACAAAAAAAATAAATAATTACAATGGATCTATCTAAACATCATGTTAAGCTATTGTAGCAAGAAAAAATAACATTGTCAAGGTGATCACTTTTAGAGGCTCCGTGAGTTATTGTGAAATTTTCTTAAAAGCAAAACTGTCCTTAAAATATCAACTTTTAAATAAAAAATATATGTAATTAATTAAAATTCATAAATAGTCTTCTACACATTACCATTGAAGAACAATTTTCAAATTGAATATACTTGTATGCCACTTAGATTTAAACGATGTCAATTTTTATACCACATAGACACCACTCCATATTCACTTTGAAGATGCTTTTTCTCCCTATCTCCAATCCCAACTTACCAATTACAAATTGACGCACCATTTAAAATTTCACATTAGGCTTCTCTTATTTAAAGCATCTTGAGTGATAAATGTAGATTGTTGCCTATATCGCATAGAAATTTACATCATCTAAATTTTAGTGACATAAATGTATAGTCAATTTTATATTATTTTCCAATGATAGTGTACAAAAATTATTTATGGCAATTTATTAATTATAAATATATATATATATATATATATATATTTTTTTTTTTTGATAAATTATTTTTTTAAGGAAACTTCACAATGTCTAACAAACTCTCTAGTAGTAAAAGGTCATCTTAACCGTGTCCATTTTTTTTCTTCCCATGTCAACTTGGTGGAATATTTAGACAAATATATTAGAGAAATTTTTTTCAAATGTCAATCTATATTTCTAATGCGTTAAAAAAAAAATCTAATAATAAACAGAGAAATTTGAGATACTTTTACTCCGTTAATGGTTCTATTTAAGTGTCATGCATTTTATTTTTGCTTTTGTTTTTCCCTCCAAAAAATGCTCTCTTTGCTGTTCCTTATCTTTTATTTTCACTTAATGCTTTCCTATACTTTAAGTTAAAAAAGTATTAAAGCTACTAGAAGAATTCATAAGCTAATAAAATTAATCTTCAGTTTTTAACACCATATTTATCCTTATAAAAGGCAGCAAAGATTTTAAAGAAAAGAACAAAAAATAAAAATGAAAGTTTTAATGTGTTCTCATTGTAACAAAAATAAAAGTGCTTATGGGGTTTGGGAGAAAGATGTGGTAGAGGAAGGGTTTTGAAAGAAAAAGTTTCAACTTTCAAATATGAAGAAAGAGTATATATAAATAAACAAGCAAAAACAAAAAAAGGCTTATTGGCAAGGTGCGGAAGAAAGAAGCCGACGTAGATTTTTTATCATTTTTTATTACCATGAGGAAGGGGGAATTTTTTACCCAAATCAAAAATTTAACCTTAGTATAAGTTCATTCTCAGTTGTACAAGGCTAAATCTATGAGTACAGGAAGATTTTTAATTATTGGCTGAGTGAGGAAGGTAAAAAAGGGCAAAGGTAGTCTTTTTTGGTTAAAAAAAAAGGCAAAAATAAAATCCCTAACTTTTCAATTGATTTATTAGTAGACTATAAAAGAAATAAAAAATTAAGAAGGAATTTTAAATGATATGGAATTTGTAATTGATGGAACAGAATTGGAGAGAAGAGTAAGAAGATTGAAGATTCAATCCCATAACTAGAACTTATCATTAAGAAATTCCACCTTATATTTTTATATATAAAAGAGTATCCAGTCAGCTGACAAGTAATTAGTAAGCTTTATGGAGAAAAAAATAGATTTTTGGCAGCTTTTGAGTCGACCACACCGCTGCTCACCTCCCTCTTTTGCTTTTCCTAATTCATAAAAAACAAGGACTCTCTTTTGTTTTTGTTTCGTTCCCCTTTTTTCCATTTTGGAAGATACAAAAAGTTAAAAATAATATAATGGATCGTTGTTAATTTTTCTTTTTATTGATTTGTCCTTCTTATTGTTTTATCTGAAAGGTACTGTCTTATCATTAGCATGAAAGATAAACATCATGAAGATATTTTTTTCTTAAAGATTAAAAAAAAAAAAAAAAATGTCGATGAAAATGAAAAGCAGCGCAAACTCATATTAAAGAATCCTAAAATTAATTTCCGAAGTACTGCTTATAGCACTCTATCAAAAACACATTCTTCTGGTTTTGCATAGATGCTTTTTTTAAAGGTCCAATGCACTTTTAAAAAACTGTTCAAACGCTTTTAAAAAACTATTAAAACACTTTCAAAATAATTTTTCAGATTTAAGAGTCTGAAAAAGTTTTGAGAAGTTTAGTACACACCATTTATTATAAACATCCAAAAAATTGAAATGAACCGAAGAACATATAAGCATTTTCAGTCTAGGTACAGAACAAAAAGGATTTGCTTTTTGCAATTTTTTCTTTTATCAAAAAATAAAAGATTTTAAGTGCATCAAATAATATGAATTCCAATATATATATATGTATATATAACATATAAATATAGTGGTTTACGTTTCTATAAGAGCTGCATATAGTAGCTGATTCCAAGTATCAGGGACTCCAGGAAGACACCAATGGGTGCAGTCCATGTCATTATGGCCACCATGGCCATAAACAGAAGGATGACCATCTTTTCTGAGCTGTGAAAGTGTTGTAATATCCAGTAAAAACACTGGCTTTGAAATGGAACGCAACACTTTCTCTACTACAATCTGGGCTTTATGTGCTCCTGCTGGATAAATAGGCCCCATAAATGGTCTAACTTGTCCCTCACAGTTCTTTGCACTTGGATCGCCCCAGTCACTTCCACTGTTCCATTAAAAAAAAAAAAAAGAAACAATAAGAGATCCCATATTCAGAAAATAAATTGGATTTGCTGAAAATTTGTTAGAAAATTGTAAAATAAAATCGTTACAGACCGAATTGGAACATTTCTATTTTGCTCTTCTCTTTACAGGACTGTTTTATGTCTTAATTTATTGTACATAAAATTTCAAAAATACTTATATTCATTTAAAAAAATATATATTTAGTTATTAGGTTACCAAATGACGTTTAAATGTCTGATAAACTCCAGTTGACAATATTAAAATGTTTAGTATATATCAATTGAATAATATAGATATATTCAACTAAATAGAGTTTTTGAACGTATTTTTAACATTAAAAAAAAAAAAAGTGTTATCATTTCATGAAAGAAATAAAAATCCTAATATATTCAAGTTGAATAGAATATATTCATAAACTTCACTAAATTGTTTTAAATATAATTATATTTGATGGAGATTGTTTTTTTTTTTTTTTTTTAAAAAAAAAAAGATTGGTTGCACTTTAATATCTTGTATATTGGCCAATTGGCACATTGGATCTTTGAATTTAAAATGTTTCACGTTAGATCTTCAATTTACAATTTTTTTCATATTAATGTAGTTTCAAAATTGACTAACAAAAAAGTTTCAAAATTTTAAAAAAAAAAAAATTGATCAGTTTTCTCAATTTACAAACACGATGTGAAGAAACCGATTAATTGATTAATAAGAAAAATAGTATTAATTATTAAACATTTTGTTAACTAATTTGTGAACTAAATTGTAAATTAGAGATTCGATATGAAACATTTTAAATTTAAAAATCCAACGTAAAGTTTAGTTGCAATAAAAAATACTAAAATGTAATTGACTTTAAAAAAATCTTTAAAAAAAAAAAACTATGATTAAAGGTGGAACTTTGGAAGGTATTTAATAAAATATATTATATATAAACTTCTATTATTCTTATTAGAACATATATGACTTAATTAATAAAGTAAAAGATGATTGTGTAAATATAATGTCCCTTTCTTTGTCCATGAAATTTGGCCCATATGAGATGGTAGAAGGGTAATTTGGGCAAATGTTACCAAACTTGAACTAGTTTATTTATTTATTTATTTTATTTTAGCATTGTAAGTTCTCATATTGCCACTATTTTAACTTATGCAGTTCTCTTTCTCTCTCCCCTCTCTCATTCTCTCTTTGTGGTAATTCTTGAGTGCTACCATGCATGAGTATTTGGCACGCGCACGCACACACGGGCACACACACACAAACACAAAACAAAACCTAGGAAAAATATATATATATATATATATATTGGGCTTTCAAATTTGGTGGTGTAGAAAGAGAAGCCTTACTTGTTATGGTCTGGTGAAACACCCTGAAAGAAGACCTTGGAGATTGAGGGATTCACATTGGTGTCGACCCATTTAGCCCATGTGTTCAGAGCTTTCTCGTATGCAACCAGGCGATCCATCTCATCGTATGTCATATTTCCTTCTTGGAAAATATCCCATCTACAACACATACAGATTAATCTTCTGTTTTTCACAGTTTTCTAGCATTTTATTAATCAGATACTGCCATTGTTAATTATAAACAAAATTAATCACTGTCAGAAATTCGATCTTTACTAAAAATAAACGTTTGTGCCTAAAAATACATGACCAAGTTTTTTTTTTTTTTTTAATCGAAACTTAATAAGTTTTCTCTGTAAATATATTAAAGTATATTTTAATCGTAAAAATACTTATGACAAAGACAAAATAATGTCATGTAAAAACTGTGACTAAAAATTGTATATAACATATCAGTCCAAATTGCTATTGTGACCAAACATAACTGCGATTTTTCTCTTTTGTAACTAAATATGATGTACTGAAAAAAAATATATATATATTAAATTTCTTACGGTTTTTTTCTTCCTGTGTAGAGCCACCAGTGCCATGTATCGAAGATTAACACATTGACCCCTTTCCAAATTTCTCCACCTTCAATGGAGTCCAGTCTTAGAACTCTTCCAGCACTTGTGTTTGCGATATCAACCAGAAACGCATTCCGGGAGAACATAATCTTTACATTGTATGCCTGAAATTTACCAATAATTAAACCCTATATATAGTAAATGAAAACAGGAAAAAAAAAAATTAAAGTCTTAATCCAAATGAAATAAAACAAGTTGATAGTAGTAAAGTGTATGAAACCCATTGAACAGTGGCTGCCAATTGCCATTATAGATTGTCCCCGGGTAAATATAAAGAACAAGGTTATAATTTCCCCCCCCCCCCCCCCCCCCCCCCCCCCCCTTTTTCGAGTCAGAATAGCAGAATTTAAATTTAAATCTCTCAACAACAAGATAAAGAAAAATATATATAGGATTTCTTTTTTTTTTGGGAGTAATAAATAATACATAGGCATTAAACATTATGAATCCCCATTTTAGCATTAATTTCTTATGACATTGTCATGTATATGTCAATTTTGACATTGTGGCTAATAATTTTGAAATCCCACAATATCAAATTCTGGGAGCGGCCATTGAAATGGCAAAGCTGTTATTTCCAAATGATTTTGGTGCCAAATTCTTCATATAGCATATAAAATTTTCTAAATTATAATCCTATTCACTAATTGATCAACTTCCACATATACATCCATAAAAATATGAATTTTGTTATTTTTTACCGCAATCATCATAATTTTAATTGAAATATTTAATTTTATTATTTTTTATATTAAAATATTTAAAATGTACTTTTTAATAATGATGATTAAAATCTAGTATTTAGGTTCCAATGATAATTATTCACTAATTATGATAAATAGTATTTTTTTTTAATATAGTTTTGATATTTATTATCATTGATTATAAGCATTACTAGACTATGCTAAGATGCTTTTAAATACTTATTTGATACACTCAATTATGTATGGATTTTCCAGAATTTTGCTACTAATTAACATGAGTGATCAGTTTTGTTGAGATCCATATTTATTTGACAAATAATCATTTGTTGGATTTAATATCTTTTAAATTTTTGTAAAACTAAAACTTAGTTTTGAAAAGTGATTCTTTGATGGTAGCTTATAAGATTATTATATACATCAATACATAAAACTCAATGGTGATAAATTACTAGTGATAACTAATAATATTATTAGATTTTTATTAAAAAAAAAATAATCTAGTATAAAAAAGTAATCTGTTTTAGCAGTCAATTAAATTACCACATGGTAATATAGATCCTAGTAATACTTCATCACCAATGAGTACATGTAGCATTTTTCCAAAATATATTATCATTTGTTAACAACGCATTATAATCCTCCAGTCCTATTCCCTAATAATGATTGTAACTTTCAGATGTGGACCCCAAAATTATTTAGAAATTGTTAACATCAAATAAATTATTCACTCGGTGTCGTGAAAAAAGAAAAAGATTTACTATATTTTGGGTTAATAACACTTTACTTTTTGAACTATCTTATACAATTTGCAAATTACAAATATATATATATATATATATATATACATGAAAATTCTATGCTGAGGACGGTCCGTATGAGAACCGCAGTATTAGTAACGGTTTTTTATAGTATTAACGACGGTTTTTTAGAAAATCGTCACTAATACTATGAAAAACCGTCACCAATATTGTGGTCCGCATAAGAACCGTCCGCACCATAGACGGACTGTATATATATATATTGAATTCTCAAATATCTTTTAAATTATTCCTTTTTTTTTTTGGCCAAATAAATCAAATTAAGAAATTAATTAAAAAAAAAGAAACAATTAATCATACAGGTTGAAAAAATAAATAAACAAAACAAACTATTGAAATAAAAATGTTTATTAGAAAATTTTATATAAGTTTTGTATGGTTAACTCATCTACCAAAATACATGATTATATTGAATTGACATAGTTTTGGCGGAAAAGTGACGTTGACCCATATGTTTTAGTAACTAAACCATGTATCCATATGTCCTCTAAATGAACAATGCAAACTTTCTTATGTATGCATCATTGTGGTTGTTCTTTCTGGTTTCATGCCCATGTTTTGTTGGATGCGTGAATTGTTAAAGCATCATATGTAATCATTATGTCCATTATTTACATTATATATTAAGAAACCACAAAATGATTAGCTTTTGAGCTCCTGTCTATTACTACGGGAGATGAAAGTAAGATTTTAAATTTTGGCCTTCCAAAGCTTTTATAAATAATCATAGATTGCCACCTCACAAACAGAGACGCAACCATGGTTACAAGGGTGGGGGGCCAAAATCTACATATAATTCTGATGTTTTAAATCTCTAACTTGCCGTATTCTCTCATATCTCAAAAATCTATATAATTGAATTAACGTTAAAGTATAAATTAAAGTATAAATTAAACAAAACATATCATGATTAAATTTATGAATCATAAATAAAAAAGGTAAAAAACTTGGTCTCCTTATTCGTTAAGTATAAAATCAGACTATTATTCGTTTTTGTTTTTTTGTTACCGCACCTTGTAGAATAGTATTATGGTGGGAGAAGAGGTTTCGATTTCCCTTCTTTTTTTTTTTTTTTTTGGTTAACATATAAAAGCTTTAGATTGATTATCTAGGTTAGTGAGATAACATGTGATATATAGGAATTTATTATTGATAGGGCAAAACTTATAAATAAGATAACTAATAATGACATATATTAAATATTTAAGAATTAAAAAAATTTGATTTATAAACACGACTAAGGCAAAACAAATTTTGATCGATAAGTTGATAAATAATAACTTAGATATTTAAGAATTTATAAACTCTATCAAGGCAAAAAATTTATAAATTCCATCAAGGCAAATAAATAAATAAAAACAAAATTTGATGAGAGGTAATTAGCTTTAAAGTAGGGGAGGGGAAATATTAATTATTATGCTTAAATTTATATAATATAGATATTATAAATATAAAATAAAAAAAAAAAGGTTTGGGGGCATTTGACCCCAAGCTGTAGTTCCGTCCATGATCATGAATACATGACTAAAAACTACAAATCTAATTGTTTGCATGACACTTATAACGTTTGCTATATGTATTTGGGATAATTTGGTTAATCTGGCAAAACAATAATGTCATGGGCGTCAATCAAATTGTCTATCAAGTTATTTACAAAGCAAAACAATATAACATTATTTTATTAACTGTATTGAATTTTTACTTGTTCTTTTAAATTTATATTTATTCATATTTAGTTTATATTGATTTTTCAACCAATAAAATTAATTATGATAGTCATTTTACCGTGTCTTTTGATAATTAAACAATTTGATGCCTATATAAATAAGTAAGACTTAGATATTTAAGAAATTATAAACTATATCAAGGAAAAAAAATTTATAAACTCCATTAAGGCAAAAAAAGAAAAATTTGATTGAGAACTAATTTGCTTTAAAGTAGTAAGTTTAAAAGGAAAGTAATATAATTTTTTTTTGGGGATATTAAATATTATACATAATTTTATATGATATTTTAAAATATTTTCGAAAAAAAAAAAGTAAATAAAAAAAGGTTTGGGGGCACATGTGTCTCCCAGCCTTAATGTTGTTTCCTTCCTGCTAATGAATACATAACTAAAAACTAAACTAATTGGTGGGATGACACTTATAGCGTTTGCTACATGTATGTAGGACAATTTGGTTAATCAGGTAAAAACAATAATGTCATGGGCATCAATCAAATTGTTTATCAAGTTATTACAAATTAATGGCATTATTTTATTCATTTGTATTGTATTTTTTTCTTGTTTTTTTAAAATTTATATTTATTCATATCTTGTTTATATTCATCTTCCAACCAATAAAATTAATTATGACAGTCATTTTACCATATGTATTGATAATTAAACAATTTGATGCCTATAGAATTACAAAGAAATATTCCAAAATAATTAATAGATTATGTTTATAATTACGATTTATATGAAATCTCACCGGAAATGTAAAGGTGGAGAGTCCTCCAGTCCTAGCCAATGAATATTTGGCTTGTGGGTTAGCTGTGTGAAGCAGGCAAGTGAGAGATTGCCATTGGTTCAAACTCAACGAGTCCCCAACAAACATTATGCTTCTTCCTTTGAATCTCCGCAGGAAATCTTCACCGTCGAATCTGCATCACAAAAATATTATTGCTCTATTAAGAAATTCACTTGTACTAATTTTGATATCTTTTAATGGAATCAAGCTAGACCAATTCACTTCATCGTTATTTATTATTATTATTTTGTAAATTATGAAGGAAAATTTTACCACCAATCCAAAATCTAAGATTATCATTCATGGTAATTATTAACTGAGCTATTCCAGAAGATCCATTTATCTTCTTTTATTTTATTTTTTTAAGGTAAAATTCTAACTCCTAAATAATGTGACAATTATTTTCATTTTAATTATGACCAGTAATTTGTAAATCACACTAATTAAAATGTTATCCTCCAACAAACATAAGATATTCTAGAAAGATATTATTCATATAATTTCCTTTAGATAGCAAGTTGGCCTAGTGGCACAACCAAAGCTACAATTTTCTCTCTCAAAGGTTCAGTTTGAATTAACTTTCCAACGTAATTATGATAATAAAGGCTTTGGACATTAGTGCTCTATCTATATTCACCGCTTTTGCACTTTACCTTTATAACAATAAAGGCTTTGGACAGCAGCACTTTATCTATTTTCAACATTTTTGCATTTTACACTTTATGGTATTAAATTAGCATCATCATACTTTAAAAATTTATAAATGGTGCAACATATACTTTAAAACCTTTACATTATGACTTATTTAAATGCTAAATTATATTAGCTGGAACAAAATTTTCATTTTGATTATACCCATCTTCAAGGGGAATATTCTCACCTGCAACACGTGTGCCATACTTTAACCATTAACAAATCACGGGGTGAATGTTTTGTTTTGAACTAATGCTACACTTTTTACAAACTTTAGGCTGATGTTGGTGGCGCTGTTTCCATGCCACACGGCTAAATTGAAAATATATTTGAACTGCTAGTGGCATCAATCCCAATAATAATAATAATAATAATAATAAGATTCTCTTGCACCCTTCACCAAATTAAACAAAAAAAAAAAAAAATCCCTTTCTCCCAAACAAAACACATTTAAAAAGAGCCAAAAGAAAACAAATTTGCGAATATATATATATATATATAATTTTTGGTGAATAATAAATTTGCGAATTTTCCTTATGACAACAGTTCATATGTATACAAAAGAGTGAAGAAGGTAGGCTATAAAACGACAATAATTTGATTCTTGCTGCCAAGCAAAACAATATGCCCGGCCCGTGACAGCTAGGTAATCATGTGAGTTCAGCTTTATTGACTTCATAAACTTCCTTTTGGTTCCTCTCAGTTGAAGCTATTTCTTCTTTCAGAAAACAATGATTTATATGTATTGCAACAATTTTATTGAGGTTCTAGACTGTCAATCTCGGATTAAAAAAAAAAAAAAAGAAGGAATTTTAAAATGCTAAAAAAAAATTATTAAAGTAAAATCAAATTCAAATTTGCACAAGTATACTGCTAACACTAGAAGACCCCAAAGCTTAATATATTGAAAGGAATACATAAAGTCAAAACTAAGTAAAAGCAACTCATGTGTTGTCTATATGGAAACAAAGAAAGAAATAAAATTTACAAAGAATATATTAAAAAAGGAAAAATTAGTTATAAGCCAAAAAGGACAACACAAATTAACATTACAAGCAAAATGTATAATCCGTGACCCTTTCAATTATCAGAAACAAAAGGGATTGAAGAACAGAACAGCACACAAGATTAAAATCAAAAGAGGAAAAAAAAGAAACAATTAAGCAAATTGTGAGGGCCAAAGAGTATATATAGAATATAAAATACAATTAAATAAAAATAAAAGTATATATATATATAGAACTAAGAATATCCAAACCTTGGTAAATTGCAGCCGAAGGGTTGCCATCTGAATTGGAGATAAAGGTTGTCTGGACGACCGTTTTTCTGGCAATCAAACTGTTTCTCTATGAAGGGACAGTTTGAAGAATCATAATGAGATTGTAATGGATCAAAAACCCAGTTTCCCTTGTAAAAATCACACTGTTCATTTAGGTACTGAAAGCGGCCATTTACATGGTGAAGAAAAGAGACCAACACTACAAAAATTTTCCCAAAAATGGCCAAAGCACCCATGAGAGCGAGAGAGAGAGAGAGAGAGAGAGAGAGAGAGAGAGAGAGAGAGAGAGAGAGGTGCTAGAAGTTTGGTGGAACTCTCAATGTTTGTGGGATTGAGTGGAATAGCGGGTATGGCATGTGTATATAGGCGTGGGATATTGGGTGGTCCATTGTCAAATGTTAGATGAGCACAAAAACAAAAACAAAACCAAAAAAAAAAAAAAAAAAAAAAATTGTCAAAATGTTGTTCAACATTCGCCCTTAGGTAGAGGAGAATTTAGAAATGTCAATTGGACGGGACAGGTGGCCTTGTATTTTGCCTTTTAAAATTTCCTCCAATTTTGTTTTGTTTTGTTATTCTTTTGAATTGGGGAAGGGTCAAGAATCCTGTAGGGAAGCTACCATAAAACGTACACTTTTTTAAATATTGTTTTTAATATAAAATTAATTTTTTTTAACCTAATATAGTATTTATTAATGTCAAATAAAACTATCTCGGTTGGTATGCTCGGTATGCTCATTATACACGTACCATGAAACTGTGGATTTAAAACACCATATTCATTTAAATTAGATAATGTTATTTATTTTTATTTTTATTTTTTGCTTGAAATTAGATAATGTTATTAATGATTGAAAAATATGTATAGCATATATTAATTATTTTTTATAAATTATATAAAATATTACATGGATGGGATAGGAACTATATGCCATAAGCCCCCACCCCAACCCAAGGCAACGGTATATGCCCGCTCCTAAGCTTTTTAGGTATAAAAAGTTTCATAGACGTTCGCACTCACAAAAATGAATGGGAAAGGCAGAACTTCATAGGGGTAGAGAATAGGGATTGCCATCGCTATAAAAAAAATAATAATAAAAAAAATAAAAATAAACAACAATAATAATAATAATAATAATAAAATGTTACTTTATCATCACCCCCAATGGATTTTACATATTCCTATGAAAAATTTATTATATTGGGATTCTAGTTTTAAAAGTCAAAGAGGTATAAAAGAAATCCAATTAAGTATTAAAATGTTAAATGTGGACGCTCATGAGTATCGACAAATAACCTCCTCTAAGTCTGAATCTTCCACTTTTAGATGAAAATAAATATTAATAATTATATATCCTATTTAAGATTAATTTATATAAATTATTGGAAATTGGAAAAGGTCTAATATAAAAGGAAAAAAAAAAAAAAAGGTTAAAAGCCCTATAATTATAAAGGATAGAGACATTATAGAGAAACAGCTTAATGACAATGAAATGAGGAAAGACACAGAATCTCCCATTGGGAAATAGCAGACATGGATTTCATTTCCAACCCCAAAAAGAGGAATCAATTTTAAAATATGGTTTTAATAATCTTTAACTTTACACACACACACACATATATATATATATATATCTATATATTCGAGTTTGATATAGTGAGAGATTTATGGAAAAAAGATTATGAAGGATAATTATTCACAATGCTCATATTTGCATAATCTATATGATCTATTTGTAGTGGGTAGCTGTTCCTTATGATTCCCCTCCACAAGTTATATATTGTTATAGGTTATTTTAATATTATGCTCTTGCTTATGTGGGAATCCTAATGGAGATGTTAGCCTATATAGCGATAATATCCTATGCGACACCATTATCCCATATAGATCCATTAGCCGACATGACATCACTAGCATTATTGAATTGTTATTTAAATTGTAACACTCCGTCCCAAAATACAATGAAAATTTTCTGACTTTGACCGAGGTTGACCGTTAACTGTTGACTTTGACTTTGACCGTTGACCAAAAGGGATTAAAAGTTGACTTTTTGACTCGGATGGAATTCTAGGTTGACTGAGGTACCGTTACAAAGTACATGTTGACACGAGTTCGTAGACTAGTAGCATGTTGAAAACGGAGCTACGGTTTGAAAGATATGAGCAAAACAAGTTGAGGTCCAAACTGTCCAAGGGATGCCCGAATTGACTTTTTATTCATGCAAGTTGAGCTTTGACTCATACATGGTTGTGAAGTGCTCATCGATACGAGTCTGTAGACTAGCAGCACGTCCGATATGGACATGTGGTTTGAAAGTTATGGACCTGTAGAGTTTTTCAAATATTGTATTATTTTAATAATATTTTTAAAACGTGTAACGATGTGCCACGTGTGACTTAATAAATGTGACCATGTGTCACCATGTTGAGATGCCACATATCAACCATGCTTAATATCATATTATTTTATATAATAATATTATTTTTAATATTATTTTATTATTTTATTTTTATTTCTTTTCTTTTTTCTTTTTTTTCTTCTTCCCCACGTGGGAAAAAAGGCCACGGGCTTGTTCTTCTTCTTCTTCTTCTTCTTCCTTCTTCCTTCATTTTTCTCCCTCCCGCTGATACATCTCTTTCCCGTGTTCATCTTTCTCCGGCCACCACAAGCCACACGCGCCGGCCACCGTCCAAGACCACACACCGGCGAGCTCACCAGCCAAATTTGGCAGCCGGCCGGCTGGCGACGCACCCAGATCAGGTCGGTGAAGTCGGCAGCGGCGGGTTGAATTTTTCCTGCGATTCTCGCCGTTTCCGGCCAGCCCAGTCCAAATTGCCACCCCTTTCCCCCTATTTTGGGTCCTCTGAGTTCAATTATGGTCTCCAATCGTTTAAATTCGAAGTGGTTCATGAGATACGAGGAGATCAAGACCGGCCGAGGCTTTCCATAGACATATAAATTGTCAATTTTGGTTAACGTTTGTGTTTAACCCCCCAGGTACCGGGTATTATTTACCCGAATAAAATATTAATTTATTTGACTGTGTATGAATTATGTTCTAGGAGCACGGGTGAGTCGTGGAATTGATCCCATGGAGGATTTTAGGTTAATTGCGTGCTCCAGGTGAGTGACCCACCTTTAAAAATATTTTGGGGCAAAATTAAGTATATTTAATTGGTGTTTAACTGATATTTGAAATTATGCTCATGTGGTGCAATTTAATTATAATTGTGGAAATTATTATTTATTGTGATTTAATTATATTTATTATGCATGAGCAAGGTATTGCTATTAATTAATCGTATGTGGTTTTAATATTGTTTTCGACCATAATTGGTTTAAATATTTTTAAGAAAAATATTTGTTTAATTTGGTGGTTTAATTTTATAATTATGCCCGTGGAATATTATTTGTTGGACCTCGTGTTACGAGAAAAATTATTTTTATATTGTTATCGATGGTTTCGTACCTGGTTTGTTAAAGGAAAATATGTGGGATAGTAAATTTGAAATTTGGTATATTTTCCACGGTAATTTTTGAAAAATTGGTACGGTAATAATTAATTTAGTAATTCTTTTAGACGCACTCATACAGTATTGGTGTTCTGGTGTATGTGTGGTTAGCGTGTAAGTTATTATGTCTCCTGTGAGTTGCCATTGGACCGAGGGCAGGCAAGTTTGATTTTGGCCACAGCCGCCCCCCTCCTTGGCCGGGATGACGGTTTCAGCAGCGGTACTGTCGGGACGCCGAAGTGCCGTATGCAAGTTTCTCTCTTTAATCTCCAGCTAGTCGGTGCTCGGGACGCTGGGTATCGGAGGGCATCACTGGTATATGGTGTGGTGCGTCAAGTATAAATTTTCAGATAAAGAAATTTCAAACCCCAAAGTATTCAAAATTTATTTATTATAATTTATTACATTTTATTTATATTTGGGGTATTTATCTATTGTTTATTAAATTTATTGATCCCTTGGTTTTCGGAAAGTACGAATATCAGGTTTTGTGAAAATGTTTTAAAAGGGGAACATTTCCAATGGAGTGAATAGTGAAGATTTTGAGAGAAAATATTACTTCAATTGTTATTATTATTTATTTATTTAATTGTTGGTATTAATTAAATTCCTTTGTTTGTTATATTATCAATATTAAAAGTATACAATAGATAGGGTCACTCACTGAGATGATTAGTATCTCACGTTTTTAAATTCCGTTCCCCTAGGTCCAGGTTGGGAGACGTTGATCGTTCGGGGCGAGCCCAATGTCTCAGTTCGTTGCCGAAAGTCCAAGAAGTATTTCCTTTTCTTTTTCCTCTCCATCTTGTATTGCTTCCTTATCTGTCATTGTATTAATTCCACATTTATCTGTATAATGCTCTGTATACTGTATTGGACATTGAGTTGTTATTTATGCACTGAGTTGCTGTTATTCTTTTGGAGTGCTGTGAGTTGTGGAATCAATTTGTAGTATTGTGGGAGGAATAAGGGGTTGAATTTTCGAAGTGTGTTTTTAGTGCAGGAAATTTTTGGTTAGTCCTACCCTTAGGGGAGGTGCTGCCGGATTTTCCGTTGGAAGGTTCGGTGGTATTTCCCTGGGATCAGGACTTGTCTAGGGTTCCGGGGAGGAATTATGGACGGGTCCTGGCATAAATAATCTACTATTATATCTAATGAGATATCATGAGATAAAATATCTTTCTCATTAAATAAGAGAGAATAATATATACTAACCTCTAGATAGATACATTTTAAGGTAAATATCAAGAATAACATGATCTCAAAGTTTAATCAATAATTACTTATAAAATATCTAAGGTTTAAGAACATATATTCAACATATATTCAACATAATCAAATCTTATCTGTGATGTAACCCCCTGACTAGAGAAATGCTCCGAATTTGAACCTTTGATGAAGTTTGAGTAAGGTTGATCGGGGTTGGCCATGTGAGTTTTATAGTTGACTTTTTGCTGCGAAAGGAATTTCACATTGACTAAGGTACCGTGGTGAAGTACTCATTGGTCTGAATTCGTAAACTAGTAGTACACCAAAATCAAAACTAAGATTAAAAAGTTATGGTCATAACAAGATACTGTCCTGACTATTAAG
Organism: Ziziphus jujuba; assembly: GCF_031755915.1. Taxonomy (NCBI): domain Eukaryota; kingdom Viridiplantae; phylum Streptophyta; class Magnoliopsida; order Rosales; family Rhamnaceae; genus Ziziphus; species Ziziphus jujuba. The sequence continues at coordinate 16,842,966 of NC_083382.1, forward strand.
ATGAGCTTGATTTTGACTTTTTATTTATATGGATTTTGATTTTTGAATTAGTACTATCGACATAAGTTTGTAGATTAGTGGCACGCTTAATTGGACTTACAGTTGAAAAGTTACGGATCTATAAAGTTATGCATGTTTTCTTATAACTAATTTTACTGTGTAGTGGAATATGTAAAGGGGTCTTTGATAAGTGTCACATGTCACCAATTGGTCTTGCCATTTTTACTAATTGATGGGTGCCACATGTCACCATAAAATAATATTTTATTTTCCTCTCTCTCTCTCTCTTTCTCTCTCATCCCCTTCCCCCATGCACAAAGCTCTCTCTCTCTCTCTCTCTCTCTCTTTCTTTCTCTTTCTCTCTCTCTCTCTCTCTCTATCTCTCTCTCTCTCTCTCTCTCTCTCTTGTTGAGTAGCAAAATTGATAGTGCTCCGACCATCGAGTGGCGACATGCACTAGTGGGCACAAAATCCCTAACTGTTTCGTTGGCAGACATGCTGGGATCAGCCTTCAAATGTAGGAAGTCAATGTCGCCAAGTTCACCAATTTTTCAGGGCTTGCTGGCTAGAGAGTTGGTCCTTCACCCTAGAGTTTAACCCTTTGATTCCAAATATGGCTTCCATTTTTCTCAAATTCCAAATCGTTTGAAAGATACATTGATTTGAAGTTTGACCGAAACTTTCCAATCATTTTTCAGCCACCGATTGCAAATTCAGGGTGTTTGGGCTAAGTAAATTTAATTCTAGTCTTACAAGCTTTCATTTGATATATAATTTGCAAAATATGATTGAGTATCTAAAATTTCACCATTTTGAGCTAATTTTGGAATTGTTGTAAAAATTGGCCTTTCTTGGATTGTTTCCAAATAAATTCTAAGTGTATTTAGGTCCTTAATGATTAAGGAATATTTAATTTCATGAAATTGAGTATAAGTAGAAAAATCCCAATTTTAAGACATTAGGCCATTGGGTTTTGTTGCACAGTTAGAACGCTGGTAATTAAATCTTTGACCTTAAACATGTATTAGTAATCTTAGTTATTTATATTATTTTTTAATGGTAGCAGATATAATGTTTTTGGTATATTTTAGGCATTTGGGATAGGCCTATGGCTGACCTTATGGTGGAACAAAAAAAAGAAGCGTCAGTACAATGAGTGGTTATCTCTTTTAAGTTCTATCTTTGAGTTATAAAATATTTATAAGAAATATTTGATTGATTGTGGTGTTTATCCTAATAGAATGTGTAAATGCATTTTTTATTGATTTTTGTAAGTATATTTATAATCCCATATATTTCTATGAATAAAATTTATATCAGCAAATGTATTTTTAAGAATTACTGTGAATTGAAAATGGAAATGTTTTTGCTTAATTAATTTTATTTGTTAGTTTAATTTTAAATGCTAGAATGTGATTGCTAGGATGGTTTAAAAGTGGTTTGATTTTTCTAAAATAAATTAGGTACTATTGAATATTAATTGTTATCATTATTATTATTTTGATTATGAATTTTTAATGTGGTTTTTCTCAATCATGCTATATATATATATATATATATATATGCATGTGTGTATGATTGTATGTGCGTGGGTGTGTATGTATAATTGTGAATTTGGAAAATTAATTGTTTATATTTATTTATTTGAGTTAATTGTAGAATTAAAAAGATATTAATTTATATTATTTCTTCTAAATGTTTTCGCTCTACAATTTTGACTGCAATCTATATTTGAATTGCGAAATAATTTATTGCAAATTTTAGTCTTGATAAAATAAATATGTTAGTAATGTATGTTTGTTATATATATAAATATACATTTATATGTGTGTACATAAATAAACACAGGTATATGATTTTCGTAAAGCTAATTGTTATTAATTATTGATTTATTTATTTATTTATGCCAAGTTAAGAGAATTAGAAGTTATAGAAATACTTAATAGTAAAGTGATGTTTCCATAGTACATTTCCTCAAAATTACATTTTGGGTTTCATAAATATTTGTTTATTTATTTATTATTTGTTTAAAGCATTTAATTATGTTTTAAAAATGTAATTATGAGGAGTTGACGTTTTTATAATTATATATTTTATGTGACTAGTTAGATTGTAGATGCACCATATAGTGCAGGTGTTCTATGTTGTTATATTATGGATTAGTGCGTAAATTATATTTAGTCATCTTTGTAAGCTCGCTGTTGAAGTGAATGAGAGTAGGCAGGTATTTTTCAATATTAGCATCGGCCATCCTCCATATGGTCGAAGAATGGTAGGCTCAGCCATTCCTATGGATGCTATGGTAAATGAGGGTAAGCGGATATTTCTATCGTGACATCATTAGCCACCTCTCTTGGCCGTATGATGGCAGGTTATTAGGTAGGATGCCAACGGGGTCACATACAAGTTGTCTTGTTTTTTTCCAGTCTGTCAAGTGGTGTTTGGAATGGCAAGCATCACTTGCCAGCACTAGTATATGATACAAATCTAGATCAACTTGCTCTTAAACCCGTATTAAATTAGTCTAGATGAAAATTAAGTTTAGATTCTAATGGCCACCGTAACCCTTAATCAATTTGTGAATATAAACCTTAGTATATTTCGAAGACGCTACAATAGGTTATGGATTGTCCTATTGATAAGTCGAACTAAAACACTCGTTCTCTATTCGGTGTTTTCTAAATGATCTATAGCTAAGTTGAGTAAAGGTGAAAGTAATATGGATGTGGATCCTACCTTGTATAGAAGTATGATTGGTAGTTTTCTATAACTTACATCTAGCACATCTAGCCATTGAGATATTGCTTTTAATGTTAGTCTTTATGCTAGATATCAAGGCAATCCTAAGGTATCATAATTCAGGCAATGAAAAGGATAATCAGATATGTGAGTAAGACTGTCATTCTTTATATTTAGTACTTTAGTGATACTTTCAAATAGTTTGTTGGCTATCCAGATGTAGATTGGATAGAAAATGTGGATGAAAAGAAAAACACTTATGAGGTTGTTCTACATGGGAAATTGTCTAGTTGCTTGGCATAGCAAAAAGTAAAATTGCATATCTTACACCACTACGGAAAGTTGTTGCATTGAGTTATTGTGGATGAAGACTATATTGGGTGATTATGACATTGTGTGTAGCCATCTTACCATTATATTTGATGATATAAGTGCTATAAAGATATATAAGAACATTTTCTAGTAGGTAAACACCAAGTTTGTTGATACTAGGCATCATCTCCTCAAGGATCATGTAGAGACAAGTATTGTTTGCTTGAAATATGAGTGCACTAACAACAATTTGCAGATCTATTTTGCTAAGCCTTTGGATGTATTTGTTTTGGGAGTCTTAAGACATTCATAAGTGCGTGTTCTATTGATTAAGTGTTTTTGATAGCATCTGTACATGATATTTTAATTGACAAATGTTCTCTATCGAAAGTTACTTGTTATATATGAATTCACCATACGATGGATATTAGGTGTTGATATATTATTATTCTTATTTGTCAAGTTTAGGTTTTTGTGTGAAATGAGATAAAGTCATATTCATTGTTAATGAAACCTTTTATTCAAGCATGCATTTCTCATGTTATTACTTATTATCTAGATGACTCAAATTTTCATTATGAGTAATGATTGGATTGAAACAATTTGAAAATGTCCAATCTTACTTTATTAGGACCCTGAAGTTATGACTAATAAGATAGCTACTTATGAATAAGAAATCTCAAATATGAGTTAGAGATACAATGTTGAAATGAATTAAGGTGTGTGAAAATAATTTTGTAATAGAAGAAAAAGAAAAGTAAAGAATTTTTAATGACTAATATATAAAACAAATAAATAAATAATTCATAATTTGAAAATTTCAAAAAATATATGGGAGAAACAGAGTCTACTTGAAATAAGATATCTATTTGTCCTAATTACTTTTAATGGTTGGATAATTTTTGAAAATATATTAATTCTAAATCTTTGGAATTATGACTTTATTTATCATGCATTGATCATAAATTTCTTGCATATTCTTGTTATTTTTACTTTGTTTAGTTAAATAAATTTTGATACTTTTCATATTTATTTAAAAGTCCTTACTTGATAAACTTGAATTTTAGAGTATTTTTGACATTTTAATTCTTTTCACTCAGTGCTTTTGTTGAAAAATTGAGTTTCTTTCCCTAATGACTCATGTTTTTTACTTTTCAATGTCAATCTACAATATGCTTGCATTCAAAGCATTTATTTTGATTATGTTTTCTTTTTTTAGGTTCTTGTCATTTGACTTATCTTCAATTGGTGTATTTTGTGTGTTTATCTAGGTTTCTTGACTACACTTGTGTTTTTTATTAGTTTATTTTTTATATTCCAACTTGGTTTGATTCATTTTGATCATGTTTCCTTTTTTTTTGTTTTTTGTATATAAGAGATTGATATCACATTGAAGTGTGCTTAATCTTTTGTTGCTTTTTTAGTACTTTTAGGCTTACATTTTTTTTGAGCTTGTTCAAACAACATTTAGTGTCCCTTGAACAAGGTGCTAGGATGTATGTTCCAATCATGTGAATTTTAATACTTTGTTCGAACAATGTCTTGACTGTTTGAATAATGTCCCTAAATTTGGGTTTCATCTTCTTCCCCAAGCCATTTCTGCAAAACCCTAAGTTTCCTACCACTTTGTTCAAACTAGCTCCTTCCTCTATTGTTCTTCATCACTTTTACTATCTTCTCTAGTTTTTCCATCAAATTCTTATGAAAATTCCCGATTAGTTTCTTTCTCACTCATAGGTTGTGTTGTGTAATTTTTAGTGTTTGTGATTTGATTGCTGAACTTTTTGATAGTTGTTTTGCTTTAAGGTTAATCATTTTAATTATTAAATTTGTCTTTATATTTTTTATTTTTCATTTTATTGTATTAGTATTTTTGTTGTTGTTTTTGCTTATTCTTCATTTGGTTCTTCATTTTCTTGTTCATATATATATATATATATATATATATATATATATATATTTATGCTTTCAAATATTATGATTGATCTTAATCCTTAGATTCAACGGTCGAATTAGTTATTTTTGGGCTAAAAATTTGGCCTAAATTTGTGTTTTGATTTTTTTTTTTTCATGGGCCATGTGCTTTTGGTGTTTCTTTTTATTTTTAAACCTCTTGTGGGTATGTTTTATCCTAAAAGTTTTTTGTGTAATTTCAAAATTCCTTTAGAGCATGAAAGATGTTCATTTTGGGCCAACATGCTATTTCACTTATGCTTCCTGTTTGGGTTGTCTTAAATTGATTTGGACCAGCTTTTATTTTTTTATTATTTTTTTATGCCTTTGAATATTTAGGCTTAATGTCTCTTACTTTTGGGCTAGCTTTTAGCTAAATGTGTTTTGACGTATTTCAATTTGTGTTTTTTTTTCCAATTTCTAGGCCTATTTTCTTATTGTTGTTTTTGTTTGTTTTGTTTCGGCTTGTTATCAGTTCCTTTATATTTTTGGCCTATCTGTGTTTCCTTTTATTTTATTTTTCATTAGTGTTCATTTTTGTGCTTATGATCATATTATAATTGTTCTTCATTACTTCGTATTTTTGTGATCTATTTTTACTTGTAGGTGAATTTTTCCTTAACCACACTTTTAGCCTACTTTAGGTTTTCTTATTTTTAGAGTTGTCTTAGGACCTCCTGTGCCTTTTCCTTTGATCATGGCTAGAGATCAAAAGAGATCCCATGGAGCTTCCACTTCTGAAGCTTTTGCTTTCAATGCATCTTCCTCTTAAGGTCATGCCTACTAGGTTTTCTCAGATGATAGAGACTAGGATTTTGATTTATTTGGTTCAGCCTCAATGTGCTGTTGATTTATCCGAAAGAGTAGGTGTTTTCTACATTGGTTTTCCTCATACTTGTCTATTCCCCCTTACTACCGTATTAAGCTTTTAAACCGGACTTGTACTTTTTCTCTTGAGGTTATTAAAGTAATATTTCCTGTTCCTGCTCTACTTCTTTCATATGGTTTGCCTCCTAGTATTTTTCCTTCTATGAATTCTTTTAAGGTCTATCATACTCTCATTGGCGACACTGCCTTTGTATTAGATCTCTTATTACTAATTGTCACATAGGTAGGCTACTTGGGCTTTATCGGGTCCTTATCCTTTCCTTAATGCTATGAAAAGCATTAACTACACTAACAAAGAAAGGTCTGGTGTCATATATTGTCTTGCTAAGGGATTGAACATGGATGCTTCACTGTACATTTATCGCACCATGTTCCATTTTATTGTCATTTATTTCACCATATCCTAGGCTATCATCTATCCCACTTTAGTTTAGCGCATCCTTTGCCTATTCTAGGTTCATATCCCTATCTTTCTTTTTGCGGTGTATGGTTTTTCTCTTGTGAACCACATTGTTCTTGAGAGGAGTAGAAGTCATAATCACTTTGTAGTAGTTCCCAGTGCTCCATCAGGGGATGAGTAGCTTGCTGATGACTATTAAGAGGGTGAGCATGCTGAGTAGCCTATTGTGCCACCCCCCACAAAGTTCCCTCAGGATGCTCTAAATGGCCTTTTTCAATGCATCTTTTTGAGTGTTCATTATTACTATTTTTGTAACAGCCTAGACCACCTGCATATGGATATTGTCTGCTTTGGGCCCAGCCTGCATGGTTTTGTCAAAACGCATTCACAAGGGAAAGGTATCCACAAGCTTATAAGCCATGCTTCGTTCCCCTTTCCAACCGATGTGAGAGTTCACAATCCCCCCCCCTTAGGACCCAGCATCCTCGCTAGCACACCGATCCAGGTACTGGCTCTGATACCAACTGTAATAGCTCAGATCACCCGCATGTGGATATTGTCCCCTTTAGGCCCAGCCTGCACAGTTTTTTCAAAACACGTCCACAAGAGAAAGGTATCCATATGCTTATAAGTCATGCATCGTTCCCCTTTCCAACCGATGTGGGACTTCACAATTTTAGATTTGTTATTTATGCTTATTATTTGCTATTTTGGTAGTAATATATGAATATATGTCTATTGATTTTACTATTTTATTATAGTTAGATAAAAAGACTAAAAGATGTTGGTTTAAGGCTGTTTTGGATTCTTTTAGGAAGAAATATAGATTACATTTTACAGAGCAATAATAGAATTGAGTTGCTGATTATTTTATTACAGACATGATTTTTAGAATATAATAACACTCATTCGAGCCACTATCATCATCATCATCATCAACAATTTATTCTACAACATTCTTTCCTTGATCATTGCTTACATCTCCTTGCTCAACTCCATGAAATGGTGAAAATGGGTGAAATAAACTTCCCATATAGGATGAAATTGGTTTTTTTGGAGCTTGCTCTCTAATTAAACTCTCCACTTGATCCTTAAATCTAATTAAGAAACTTTTTGGATAAGCATTAAACTCTAAAAATTGATTTTGTATATACATAAGAGAACCTTGCATCCCCATGATCATCACTCTCAATGTTTCTAACATGCTGTAAAGATCTATTTCTCTTCAATTCATCAAACGGCCTCAAAGACCACTCTATAACCATAGGTTTCTTTTTAGGTAATAAAAAGGAATAGCACCTCTCTTCCACTCTAATACTAACAAACTTCTCATTGTGTATATTAATAGAACTTAAAATATTTAGATTATCTTTCCTTTTCTTAAATTAAGGATCGCTTGGTTGCATACTTGAATTAGCTTTCTTGCCCATTTTAAAAAACAAAGCAATCTAACAAAAAAAAAAAAAAAAGAAAGAAAGAAAAAATACTCCTTATCTTGATAGACTACCAATGAACTCAAATACTCCCAAACACTTTAAAAAAAATAAATCTAACACAACAAATTCAGTGAAAAAATTTCCCCTTGAACTTTTGTCGAACATAGCTTAGGCATAAATTTCAACAACTTCAATAAATGCAATTTCAAGTCTCCAGGATAACTCACAACCAAAATTAAAGATAGAGAGAAGAAATTAAGCCATAAACAAACTCCAAAATCAAAAAATACCAAAACCTAATCCAAATTAACCTACAAAAATTAAATTCTCTAGCCTCAAAAGGCAAATTTGATACTATTCCAAAAACTTCGAGAAACAAAAATTAACTCCATCTTTAATCCATTCAATTCAAGGCTTATAAAGAATCATGTACTTGATAATTTAAACTCAAAGAGGCTGATAAAGAATCATGTACTTGATAATTTAAACTCAAAGAATATTCATAAGTTCTAAAATATTGATTATCAAAAACTTTTAAAAGTAGAAATGATGAGCTTTCCAAACAAGATAAAATTCAATGAAGACTTGACAAATCCTTACAACTCTTCAAAATTCCTTAATTGATTTTAAATTCTTTGATTATAAGGCCAAGAAATATAATTTTGAAAGTTAAAATCAAGTATGAAAAGGGTGGGTAATGAAACATAGATGTAACGGAATGGTAGAAATAGAAGCTAGAAGGAAAGAAGAATAAGATGTCGTAAAAAGAGAATGAGAGAGTAATGAGGAACGATTTGCTCTTTTAGTGCAAGAAATGGCGTGGCCACCTAAATTAAGTTGGTGGACATGAAAACTAGCTCTCCCCATGTCTATTGAACACTCAATTGGCATAAGCATGCTACAAAAGTTGGTGGGCACACCATGAAGTCAGTCTATAAAGCTAAAAAATGGTTCAAGTTGGCATGTGCACCTTTTTTGAATGGGCGGGCAAGCCTACCAGCTCTCCAACAAGTCTGATGCTTCCCCTATTGGCACGGACACACCAAGAAAATGGGTGGCTGGGCCAAGGTTACTGAATTTCCAGCTCTTTGGACAAATGCTTTAAGTGTCGAACATTCTTTCTTCCTCAAACTTAACCAAAACATCATTTTTCAACCTCAAAGTTGCTCAACTTTTCAAATATGCTTCAAAACTTGAAGAGCATTTTTTCATGGAAAATTTCAACTCGTTATAGTCTTAGAATGCTAAAAAATTCATTAAAAAAAAGCTTCAAAATGATTAAAATCCACAAACAGAGAAAAACAATATTACGAGATTAATTAAAAATTTGAAAAATTAACATAATGCAAATATTACTTAAACTCAAAAAAACTTTCAAATTAAACCAAAATCAAAGAAATGATATAAAAGCAAAGAGATTAAGGATTACAAAACTTGGTTACCTCCCACGAAGCACTTGCCTTAACATCTCTAACTAGACTTAATTGAGCAATGGTTTCAAAGAAATCAAATAAGTTTTTTGCTCGAGATAAAACTATTGCTCATGAAAAATCTAACATAACATCGATCAACCATTGTCTTTAGTCTTCTGGAAAAAAAATATGAAACCAACCACCATTGTAGCCTCAAAGCTTTAAATATCCCCACAAAAAAAAAAAAAAAAACTCTTTTGACAATAAATATCTCTGAAGTTGCTCACAAATCATTAACAACTCAAACTTTTGAACCCGAAACAAACTTTGGATTCACACTCCTCTTGTTCTTTTTCTTTCTCTAGCAAATTCTTCTTTTAAGCAAAATTCCATAAAAAATGTTGAACATGTAATTAAGCTTCTTCTTATGACACAACTTCACAATAAAACCATCCAATGCTTTTTGAACAATCTCATTAGAATTCATCTTATGAAAAACTAGCTTTTTTAAAGCATCTACAGCCTTGCACTTTCTCCAAAAAATTAATGTCATGCTTAATATCAAACTTTACTTGATCATTATCAACCCTCAAATTATGATTTCCACTTTAAATATTAATCAAAGCTTTTCTCATGGCTAAAAATGGCTTTCCTGAGACAATGCACATCTTTATCAACCTTTATATCAAAGATAACAAAATCAATAAGGAAGATGAATTTACCAAATTTCACTAAAACATCATCAACAACACCATATAGTATAGAAAGAGATCAACTTGCAATTTGAAGAGTAATATTGGTCTATTTCACATTCCTAAGACCATGCTCGTTAAATATAGACAGTGCCATAAGATTGAACTAGAACCATGATTATGTAAAGCTTTCCTAAACTTCACATTACCAATTGTACAAGGAATTGTAAATCTCCTTGGATCGTTAAGCTTTTTTGGTCTTTCTTCATAATAGAGCTATACTCTTTCATCAAAGAAAAAGTTTCTTACTCTTCCAACTTCCTTTTCTTAGACATAATCTTGTTAAAAAAATCTTACACAAGTAAAACTTTCTTACTCTTCCAACTTCCTTTTCTTAGACATAAACTTCTTAAAAAATCTTACACAAGTAGGCATCCTTTATAATGCCTCAGCCAAAGGCATATTGACTTGAATTTATTTTTAAAAAATCCAAAAATTTAGAAAATTGGTCATCCAATTTCGTTGTAAACAATATTTGGGCATAAGACAAATGTGGTGTAACCAGAGGTTTAGAAGAAATAGAATAGAACTTAGGATAACCTTAGATTTTGGCTTCAAAGAATCATCCTCCCTTGCTTCCTCTTTTTTAACTACAATCTCCTTAGAAACAACTATACCACTTTGTTTAACATTAAAAAAAAGATTTCTTCTCAAAAAAATCAACAACATCCTCATTTAAGGACATAGATTTCTCCAAAGAATTTTCACCAACATCAATAGCTTTAGAATTAACAACACACGGATTTTTTACAAAACACCTCCTTTAAGAAGAACAAAATTCTTATCGACTCTAACAATAGAACTTTCTTTACAAAATTCCTTTTATTCACCACTAGAAGTAATTTCATTAACAAGAGACTTGTAAATAATATCACCACCTTTTACTTAAGGAACATTAAAGATTCTTCCATCTTTCAATTTAATAGACAAAACTGGCTTGGGATTAAACTCAATATCACTAGGGAATAATTCAAATGTAATAATAGTCACTTTCATAATGCCAAAATTTTTTCAAAGTGATTGACTTTAGGGAAGAATTTTGAAGTTAAGCATGCTCAGATGAGAGCAATTTTAGGATGGGTAACCTCTTGGAAAGCTCTAAATAGAAAAAAATAAATAAATAAAAAAAGTAAAAACTATATTGAGTGTAGTAGCTAAACTAAGGACAATATTGGCAAAGAGTGACAGATTTACCAATAGAAACAGATATTATAAATGGTATAAAAGCTTGTACCCTGCTAAAATTATGCCAGCAAGGATGTTAAAGAGGTTGAATTATGACAGCCAGTGTGGGCAAAGTTGGGGCAAGGGCAGGCTACGTGATGTTCAATCTCACATTACCCAGGTATATATCAGAAGATGATTAAAATATAATAATAGTCACTCTTGTAAGGCCGAAGCCTTTTTGTAGTGATTAGCTTCAAGATTCAAAAGAACTTTGCAGTTAACTATGCTCAGGTGATAGCAATCCTAGGATGAGTGACCTGTTAGGAAACTCTAAGAAAGAAAAAAAAAGAAAAATAAAAACAAACCCACTACTTTGGCTAAATTAGGGACAATATTGATAGAGAGTGATATGTCTACCAATGATTTATGCACTGGTCATCACAATGCCACATCACCAGAATGTATATAATGGGATGATTCAAATGTAATAATAGTCAGTCTCATAACACTAAGGCCATTTAGAGTGGTTGGCTTCAAGGTTCAAAAGGACTCTAAAGTTAAGCATTCTAAGGCAAGAGTAATCTTAGGATAAGTGACCTTTTAGGAAGTTCTGAACAAAAAAATTTCATATCAAGTGCGGTGGCTAAATTAGGGACAATACCAACAGAGAGTAACATGTCCACAAGTGGAGATGGAGTGTTACATGATGAGTCTCAGAAGCATCAATTCTTGTTTCATTCTTTTTTAATCTACTTGTAGTCTCAACATCAATTGATGTAATCAAGTCCTTAAGTGATGATTTCTCCTCCTTAGGCTAAGAGAAACCCAATGGTAGATTAACAATATTTCTTATTAAAGGAAGAAGAATTCTCATGGCTCCTCAAATTAACATCATAGTAGTTAGGCAAACCATTAGTAGGTTTAAAAACATAATTCCCATTTGGGTTTATTAGAAATTGACATTGCTCAATCATTGTTTCACTTGGTGAATTAAGGACTTAACAAACATTTATTATTATTATTATCATTATGAATATTGTTATGCTTGTACTCCCCACTGTTATATATATTATGGACCTGAGATGGTGTTTGTTATTATTACTATCCTTTTATCTATATTTCTATGCTGGTTTATTTATAGAATGCTGTAAATTTATGAAATTGTAATAAGTGGGAGGTGCAGAAAGCCATGAACTTATAGGAGTATGTTTTCTATGCTGAGTTAAAGCTAATGGAAGAGTCGGTAAGAATCTCTAAAAGAGATCCTGATACATGAAAGCATACTTATGATCTATTATTTTTTTATATTTATATTTTTGCCTTAATGCTATTATTATCAAAGTCCTACAAATTTGTGAAAATTTGTAGTAGAGTGAGGAATAATGTGGATAGATATTGTTAGAGTGAGTATTTTGTGCAGAATATTTAGAAAAGTCCAATTTATAGGGGAGATACTGGCGGATTTTCTGTAGAAATTCCCATAGAATTTCTCCTAGTTAGGGCTATCGTAGGGATCTTGTATGTAATAATGAGAGGGTCTTAACAATTTTGATATCAAAAGTTCCATTATCCCCAAGAGTTTTGGTGAATTGTGGCATACCCCAAACTATTATCCATGATCATTTAGTTACACACATAATGGTATGTACTCCCTGTGGTCAATCAAAGGATAATTTTACCAAGTGGCTCGAGGAAAGGATGCAAGTCCTTTTATGGTTCTGCTTTCAGCCAGACATGCTAAATTTCGAGAATGAAATCTCTATAAAAGGATAGATTGTAGCATCCCGAATTGAGAAAATAATTTGAATTCAAATATTTGATCATGTTTGATAGGAGTTGACTGAGTTAACCAAATGAGTTTTATAGTTAACTTTTTGGCATAGCTAGAGTTTCATTTTGACCAGGGCATCATCGTGAAGTACACATCACCACAAGTTTATAGACTAATAGCATACGAAATTAGAGTTGATATTAAAATTTTCTAGTCATATAAAGATGAGGTCTGGACTAATTGAGTGAAGTCAAGGTTGGCTACTTATCTATATAAATTATGGCTTTTCTCTATACCATCATATAGTGCGTATCAATATGAGTTTGTAGACTAGTGGCACGATTAATTTGGATCTACAATTGAAAAGTTATGGATCTGATTAAATTGTATTTATTTTCATGGGACTAACATTATCGGGTAGTTTTTATCAAAAGACATGAAAAAGGATATTTGAAAATATCCCTGATGGGTGCCACGTGTCACGAATCCATAGGTGACATGTGGCTAACCTTTTTTGCTTTTCCTTTTCTCTTTTTCTTTCGTCTAGGCATAATGGGCTCTCTCTCTCTCTCTCTCTCTCTCTCGCTCTATTTGTAGTTTGGCTAGAGTACCATTTTTTGGCCACCTATCTTTGACACACGTTAGCTGCCATCCAAGCTTAGTCACTGATGATCTTAACCACCAAATTTCATAGCTGACCAGTCAATGAGGAACCTTTCTTATGATTCTAAAATCGATGGCCATTTTACATTTTCCGTCGCTCGAATCATACCTCTATCCCTCGTATTTTGAACCCCCTAATTCCATATATGACCTCCATTCTTCGAAATCCAAATCGTTTGAGAGATAAGATGATTTGAAGTTTGCCAAAAATTTTTTGCCACCAACAACGAGTTTGGTTTCATTTAAGCTAAGTATTCTCAAACCTTGTCTTACAAGCTTTCATTTGGTTGGTATATAGTTTGCCAATGATGGATGTGTATTTAAAATATTATCATTTTTGAGCTAATTTCTATAATTACTATAAAATTGGTTTGTGTTGGAAATTTTTTCCTTGGAATTCTAATTGTATTTAGGCTATCAATGATTAATAAAGATTATGAAATATTTAATTTCATTAAATTGAGTATAAATAGGAAAATCCCAATTTTTTTTGAAATTTAAGTATAAATAGACCATTTGGGATCATTGTAGATGTGGACTCCCTTTGAGTCCAACTTTGGGAATGTACAAGTAAATTTTAAATTATTTAGTGCATTCTAATATGCTTGGATAATGCATTTGATATCTAAATATATTTATGGTACATGTTAGGCACTTAATGAAACTTATAGCGGACTTTGTAGTAGAGCAAGCATGAGTAAAGGTCAATACTATGAATGACATATTTTATAAATTATATTTTTGCCTAAAATATATAAAAAATTATTATTAAGTTTGGATTTAATGTGTTTTTAACAAATTATTATTAATTAGGTATTTTATAAAATTCCAAAAGGTTTAGATGCTTATGTTTAATTAAAATAATTTCATTCATTGATTTGTCTTAAGCAATGGTATATGATTTTGCGAACTTTGAATTATTAGTTTACGTTTATTTTAGTTTATCCAAGTATTTGCTTGTGTTGTATTTATAGACTTGCAGGACTTATATAGTCAGAAGGGTATTTCAATATGTTATGGTGGTTCCTGCCCGGTTTATTAAAGTGTATTAATGGAATTGATGTTCATATTAATACAATGTGTAAATGTATTTTCATATATTCTTATAAATATAATTATTATATATAATAGTGAATATTTGATGAGATTGGATTGAGAAAAGTTTTGTTTCCTTCCCAAAGTGATTTGGGCATAATTAAATGTTAAATTATTTCTTTGGGTTGATTGTAGAAGAAAAAGTGTATTATTTATATGGTTTCTTTTTAAATGCTTCTATACTTTAGTTTGGATTATGAATATGTGTATGTGTGTATATGTGTAAGGCAAACAAGTATGGATGATATGCCATTTTCTAAATTATGTTTGAGTTGTGAAATTGTTTACCATAAATTTTAGTTTTGGTAAAGTAATCATATTATTAGAACATGTTCCTATATATGTGTGTGTGTGTGTGTGTGTGTGTGTGTTCCTATATATGTGTGTGTGTGTGTGTGTGTGTGTGTGTGTTTATAAATAAATACATGTGTATGATTTTGTAGGATTATTTGTTTACAATATATATTTATAGATTTTGTAAGATTATTTGTTTACTATATATATGTGTATACAAGGAAATTTTATAGTGTGGACAATTTACACCATAACCTCCTTATTGACAAATGGTTTTACGATGGTTTTTGAAGAAACTGTCATTAATACTTGTCTCTACGTGATAATATTAACGACGATTTCTTCAATAATCATTATCAATATTAAGGTTTGGATGATAAAAACTCGCACCATAGACAAACTCTATGTGTACATATATATATATATGTGTGTGTGTGTGCGTGTGTGTGTTTATATAAATAAATACATGTGCATGATTTGGTAAGATCAATGTTTACTATTTATTTATTTATTTACTTATTTCGATTTAAAAGGATTGAGAAAAATGAAAATATTTAATATTAAGATTATTTATATGTGGTATATTTTCTAAAAATTATATTTAAATTTTCAAATTTTTTATTATTTTGTTATTGATTTTGGGTAATACTTAAATGGATAGAGTTATATTTGATTTTAGGGAATGCGTAAAATTATTCGTTATGTTTAATTCTTATTATCTTTATTTATTTATTATTTATATATTTACAACATTTATTTATGGTTTTAAAATGTAATTATTGAAAATTGAGACTGTGTATTTGTATGTTTACATGTGACTAGTTGGTTTGTGCACCATATAGTACTATATTCTTGATATACATGTTATCAATATTAATGCGCAGGTTAGTGAAGATAGCTAGATATTTTTCGCTGATAGCATTAGCCACCCTCTCCATAGCTAAGGTGAACGGAGATAGGCAAGTATATTACAATGAAAGTATTTGCCACCTCCCTTAGCTGTAAGATAGCATGTTATTTGGCACCGATACTTATGGAATGCTAAAGAGGGTCATGTACAGGTTTCTTTTCTTCCAACGCTCTAATAAAAAGGTGTTAGGGATGCCTATCATCACATATAACACTATATATAGTATGGTGCATCATGTATCTTTTTGATATTTTTTGTAATTAGATGTACTATACAGTACTATGAAAACAACTAGGTTATATCAATAGATGATTGAATATAGACTATGCCTATGACTGGTTTATTATCATATTTTTCCTGCTTACAAGATTAGAAGGTTAGATAATCATCATAGGCAACAATCCTTGATTGTATTGATGAGCGATTGATATTCTGGACTATATACTGGTACATTCTATGGTATATTAGTGCATGTGTAATCTAGGTGAGTAGTGAGGAAGTTCATACAATACTGGAAATAGAAATTTGGATTAGCCTTCAGGTAGATATTTTAACCTTTGAGTAGGCATTGATCTTGTACAATTGAACACGAGGCCAATCACAAAGGCACAAGCTAAAAGATTTAAGGATAACCTGGTTAGCTTCATACAAGGTGTTATTAATTCTCAAGAGGGCATGACAATACCAGAAGATCCAAAATCCGTTTTATGCATCTAAGTTATGAAGGCGAAAATGGACCCGGGAAGCTATTTTAGTGCATTTATGGACTCCAGGTAGAAAAGCACTAGTTTGTTAGCTTGTGAACATGATTAAACATGCCAAGGGATCATGGAATCAACCCAAAGTAGCAGAAAGAATGAATATACAACACATTTGCACAAAGAGATCAATTTGGTCGAAAATGCATAGTCTTGGCCCTAGCTTTGACCTTTCTTATGGATCAAGGAAGTTTTTCTTATTCCAATAAAGGGAAACATATGGGAACCAATATTAATCCTATTTGGCATCCTACATGGCATATTGGAGCTGATTTCAAGTCTAAACTAGCTGGTGATTGGACCAAGACAACTTAGTTGTAAAACTAGTCAACTAGTTTCCTAATTTGTAGTTTTACTTTTGTTTTAGGAAATAGTCTTTTATTTTGGTTTTTTTTTTATTTCCTGGATAAATAAACTTAGAAAATTTGATACTTTACTATTTTGATTAATTCCTATTTCAAAATTAAGGAATTAATTAATCCAATTTGGATTAGGAAAGGTTAGAAAATTCAGCCACATCATATTTCTTTATCACCTGGTCGATTTTAACCTAAACCTTTTAGGGTTTTACTTTTTTCATTCTAGCCTATTTAAAGGTTTATTTTTCAATGAGAACGTAACTTACATTATTATTCAAAAATTATTTGTGAGAAGAATTCTCTTTGTTCTCTTTGAACACCTAAAACACTTAATAGAGATCAAGTGTTTTAGTTTGACTTATCAATAGGACATCCATCACCTAAGGTTTCTAATTACAAATTGATTAGGGGTCAAGGTGACCATTAGAATCTAAACTTAGTTTTGATCCGGGCTAGTATAATACAGGTTTAGGAGCAAGTCGATCCAGGTATGTATTATTCAGTATCTGAGCCAAATTTTGTTCAAGTTTGATCTATCTTTTTTGGTTTAATTATTTTTCTGTTGTTCTACAATTTTAACATTAGGTTAATGTTGCTTCTATCCCATTCATGTTTTGCATTTAAAAAAAAAAAATCATTCACAGCCAAATTAGGTTCTTTGTTTCCGCCATATTTTTTTTGTTTTCTAGTTTGTTGGTTGCTTTTGCATTATAGTTCTCAGTAATTTGGTTTATTGTTGATTTTTTCTTTGCCATTTTAATCTTAATTAGTTGCATTCTCATATTCAAAAGAAAAAAAAAAATTTGCAATTTGTTTTTGTTTGAAAATTTTGGATCGGGTTTGTTGCATTTTTTTGGCTTGAAGTTTGCATTTTTATGGTGCATTTTGCAACTAGAGATTGTATGATATTATTGTGTTATTGATTAAAAAAAAAAGAAAAAAAAAAGAAGAAGAAGAAAAGCCCAAGATAAAAAGAAAGAAAATTGTAAAAGACCAGTTTTGAGGGAATTTAACGATTAAGATTGATTGGTGTGGAATTTCAATAGTGATTATTTAGAGTTGCTATTATTCATTCTATATTGCTACTGGAGATTTGAATTTTGAGTGCTAAAATTGTTTGGATTAAAACTGGTTAAAAGATTTGAGACAAACACTTAAATTACAAAAACTACAATAAACAATTATTCCATATTTTGTTTGAATTGTTTCTTGTTCGTTGTTAGAATCTCTTTTCTAAATTTTATACTTGAATTTTTGGTTTATCAATATTCTAGTCTACTCCTTATTAATTTTGAAAATTGCATTGTTATTTTATCCTTTTTTTTGTTAGTAAGGCCGAGGCTAGGTTTTATTAATTCACTCGATATTTGTTTGCTTTTTGTTGTTGTTTTATCGATACCTTTAATTAGGGCATACTTGTGATCTAATTTCTGTTTTGAGTGTGTTTTGATAGAACTTTAAGATATTCTTGTGAGTGGAAAAGGCCAAGAGAGGGTGAGCTTAAAAGAAGGTTAAAAGCCGAAACTAATGTGTAAACACTAGTATCGAGACTTTGTTTGAGTAATACACGTGAGAGAGTGGATTTGTGAGAATTTTTACATTATTCTTATTAACATGGCAGATCAAAGAATGAGAAAAGAAGATGGAGTAAGAAGAGAAGATGGTTCATTAAGAAATCTTGAAGAGGAATCCTTGGGATTCAAAGGCAAATCGAGAGCAACGGGACTTCGAGGTGAACCTACCGATATGTTGGCGGTTTTGGAGCAACTTCAAAGAATGAATGCTCGCCTTAATCAACTTGATTAAAGGATGGATAGGTTTGAAACATCACAAAGTGGGCCGAATACAAGGCATGAACCACATGGAGGCCGAAGACGAGGTCGAAGAGGCCGTAGATGTTTTGAGGGAGCAATTCGAAAGAGGTAATTTTGGAGATAACCTCAAGGAGGAGTTTGAAGATATTTTTGCATTCCAAGGAAGGCAAACCCATAGGAGACAAGCCCAAAAAGAATATGATGACCTTGGCAACGTTAAAATCATCATACCACCATTTTTAGGTAAAAATGATCCGGAAGCTTACCTAGCATGGGAAGAATGCATAGAAATGATATTTGATTGCCATAATCATTCCGAGGTAAAGAAGGTAAAATTGGCCACTTTGAAATTTCAATATTATGCACTTCAATAGTGGAATAATGAGAGGTACTCGAAGGAAAGTTGGTGATGAATTAATAACCACTTGGTGACAAATGAAAGGAGTCATGAGGAAGAGACTTGTGCCAACCCATTACCATAGGATGTTGCATCAAAAACTACAATCTTTATACCAAGGAAGTAGGACCGTGGAGGACTACTACAAGGAGATGGAGATGCCAATGATGAGGTTGAGCATGAATGAGGACCATGAGGCAACCATCGCAAGGTTTTTGGGAGGTTTGAAATGAGAGATAGCCAACCAAGTGGAATTACAACAATATGTGGAATTGGAGGAGATCCTTTTGTGGCCATTAAAATTGAGAACCAATTTAAGAGAAGGGGTACAAGCTCAAGGTTTGAAGGGGTTTCTAACAGCGGGAGGTCAAGTTCAAGTGTTTGAAGAAGCAATTCGGCCTTTGATTCAAGACAAAAATCGAAGCTAGAAAGTGAAAGCTCCAATCCGCCAATGAGAGATACAAGGCCGAATTCCACTCAAGCACCCAAGTTGGAAGGTAAATCTTATCCTAAATCCTCAAGAACTCAAGATATTGTTTGTTTTAAGCACCAAGGTCTAGGACATGTTGCAAACTAATGCCCAAACCAAAGAATTATGGTGTTGAAAGGTAATGATGAGTTGGAGTCCGAAAGTGAAGAATCCAAAGCTGAAATCAAAGTTGTTGATGAAGAAATTGAAGTTGAAGAACAAGAAGAAGCTGAGACTCTCAAAACTTCAAAGGCCAGACTTATCTTGGTGGTAAGGAGGGTTCTAATCGTGTACAACAATGAGTATCAAATCCAAAGAGAAAATATCTTCCATACCATGTGTGAAATTCAAGGTAATATTTGTAATATGATAATTTATAGTGGAAGTTGTGCTAACTCATTAGTAATGTTGTGGTTGAGAAATTAGGATTAAAAACAATTAAACATCCCGAACCATATAGATTACAATGGCTTAATGATAATGATGAGATGAAAGTAAAGAAACAAGCTACCGTAAAATTTAGGCATTGATAAATATATGGATCTTGTCTTATGTGATGTTGTACCTATATGTGTCAAACATATCTTACTATGAAGATCATGGAAATTTGATAAGGATACTATATATTATGGTCAAGAAAATGCTAATGTGTTTAAATTTAAGGAATGAAGATTAAGCTTGAGCCGTTGACTCCAAAAGAGGTGGTTAGAGACCAACTACAAATGCAACAAAGAAGGGAGGTTGAACGGCTAAAGGAGATGGCAAGTGTGGCACCCACAGTTTCATCCATTGTAAAAGAAGGTAAGGCCAACCCACTCAACTAAGGTAAGTCTTCTAAAACTGAATTTGAGGGGAAAACGAGAAAGGAACCCGAAAGCAAGAAAAAGGGAGAGAAAGCCAAGAATGAGGGAAAGAAAGTGGTGACCGAGTGTGGTAAAGAAAAAGATAGGAAACAAAAGAAAAAGAAGAATTTTTATCTTAGTTTAGGTGATATTAATAAAGCATTTTTGAGTAAGAAAACTATGCTGATTATGATTTATAAAGATGCTTATTTAAATCATCAAACTAACCCTGAAGAGCTTGAATTGCCAAGTTCTATGTCTTCTCTTTTGCAGAAATTTGCAGATGTCTTTTCAAAGGAAATTCCTAATGGTTTACCATCTATTCGAGGGATAGAACATCAAATTGATTTTATTCCTAGAGCTTTCCTAATAGGCCTGCATAGAAGCATTTCCGAAGAGATAAAGGAGCTACAAAGCTAGGTAAGTGAATTGTTTGAAAAGGGTTATACTCATGAAAGCATGAATCCATGTGCTGTCCCTGTTTTATTAATACCTAAGAAAGATGGATCATGGTGCATGTATATAGATTGTGGGGCCATTAATAATATAGCCATTAAGTAAAGACATCCTATTCCTAAATTAGATGATATGCTTGATGAATTATATGGAGCATGCATGTTTTCAAAAATTGATCTTAGGAGTGGATATCATCAAATTAGGATGAAAGAGGGGATGAATGGAAAACCACATTTAAAATTAAATATGGATTGTATGAGTAGTTAGTAATGTCCTTTGGTTTAACTAAAACACCTAGCACTTTTATGAAGCTAATGAATCATGTCATGCGACCATTCATTAGAAAATTTATGGTATTTATTTTGATGATATTCTTGTATATAGTAGAAATTTAGATGATCATATAGGACATCTTAGGTTAGTTTTAGAAGTGCTTAAGAATGAAAGGCTATTTACTAACATTAAAAAGTGTGATTTTTGTCAAAATGAACTTGTTCTCTTAGGATTTGTTATAAATGATACAGGAATTAATGTTGACCAATCCAAGGTGAAAGCCATACAAGAGTGGCCGAAACCTATATCTATTACCCAGGTATTGGGGTTGATGTAAGAAGGAAGACCCATAGATGTAAGAAGGAATACAAGAAAGGTAAGAAAAATGTGGTTACTGATGCTTTATCCTGCAGGTATATATTAATTTCAACCTTAGATGCTAAATTGCTTGGTTTTGAACATTTAAAAAAACTTTATGAGCATGATAGTTACTTCGGTGAAATATATAAAAATTGTGTTCAACATGGTTTTAATAAATAAATTTTACATCCTTGTGGGGTATTTGTTTCGGAAAAGTCAATTTCGTGTGCCTAATTGTAGCATTAAGGAATTGTTAATTAGGAAAGGTCATGGTAGGGATTTAATGGGTCATTTTGGAGTTATAAAAACTTTGTCTATTCTACAAAAACATTTTTATTGGTCGAACATTAGGAGAGATGTGGAGAGGATATGTGAAAAGTGTATGAAGTGCTGAAAATCCAAATCTAGATTGAAACCACATGGATTGTACGTGCCTTTGCTGATTTCATCACATCCTTGGATTGATTTGTCTAGGGATTTTGTTCTCGGTTTACCTAGGCCTACGATGGAAAAGATTCAATTTTTATAGTTACTGATAGATTTTCTAATATGGCACATTTTATTTTGTGTAATAAAACTGATGATGTATCCAATATAGCTAATTTATTCTTTAGAGAAATAGTAAGACTACATGGAATACCTAGGACAGTTATTCTGATAGGGATGCTAAGTTCTTAAGTTATTTTTGGAAAATTTTATGGGCTAATTAGGGACTAAACTTTTTTTTTCAACTATTTGTCATTTACAAACTGATGGACAAACTGAAGTAGTAAATAGAACTTTGTTTACATTGTTGAGAGCATTAATTAGTAATAATTTAAGAACTTGGGAGGAATGTTTGTCACATGTGGAATTTGCTTATAATAGATCTATGCATTCAACTACTAAACATACTTCATTTGAAATTGTTTATGGTTTTAATCCTTTGACTCCATTAGACTTAACACCTTTGCCTTTAAGTCAACATGCTAATCTAGATGAAAAATAAAAGCTGATTTTTTTAAAGAGATTCATGAGAAGACAAAAGCAAACATTGAAAGGAGGACAGAGCAATACGCCAAGAATGCTAATCAAGGCCAAACAAAGGTTGTATTTGAACCCGAATATTAGGTTTGGTTGCACATAAGGAAAGAGAGTTTCCCAGAACAACGGAAGACAAAGCTTATGCCTCGAGAGGATGGATCTTTTCAAATTTTGGAGAGGTTAATGAAAATGCCTACAAGCTTGACTTACCATGTGAGGATAATGTGAGTGCTATATTTAATGTTGCTTATTTATCTCCATTCGCTACAAGTGATCATTTTGTTTTGGGGACAAATTTTGTTCAAAAGGAGGGGAATGATGAGAATCCTCTTGTACCTGTAGAACCGGCTACCAGTTGAGGTGTTGATCTTGTACAATTGAAAATAGGACCAATCACAGGGGCACAAGCTAAGAGATTTAAAGAAACTTGGTTAGCTTCATACAAGATGTTATTAATTCTCAAATGGGCATGAAAATACCATAAGATCCAAAGTCCGTTTTATGCATCCAAATTATGAAGGCGGAAATGGACCCGGGAAGGTGTTTTAGTGCAATTATGGACTGCAGGTAGCAAAAGACTAGTTCGTTAGCTTGTGAATGTAATTAAACACACCAAGGGATCATGGAATCAAGTCAAAGAAGCAGTAAAACCGAACATACAATACATTACACCTAGAGATCAATTTGGCCGAAAATGCATTGTTTTGGCACTGGCTTTAACCTTTCTTGTGGATCAAGAAAGTTTTTCTTATTCCAATCAAGGGAAACATATGAGAACCAATATTAATCCTATTTGGCATCCTACATGGCACATTGGACTAATTTAGAGCCTAAACTAGCTGGTGATTGGACAAAGACAGTTTTATTGTAAAACTAGTCAAGTAGTTTTCTAATTTGTAATTTGACTTTTATTTTAGGAAATTGTAACACCCCGTCCCAAAGTACAATGGAAATTTTCCAACTTTGACCGAGGTTGACCATTGACCCGTTGACTTTGACCATTGACCGAAGGGGTCAAAAGTTGACGTTTTGACTTGGATGGAATTCTAGGTTGACTGAGGTACCCTTATGAAGTACACGTTGGCATGAGTTCGTAGACTAGTAGCACGTTGAAAAAGGAGCTACGGTTTGAAAGTTATGAGCAAAACAAGATTGGGGTCCAAACTATCCAAAGGTGCCAAGTTGACTTTTTATTAATGCAAAGTTGAGCTTTGACTCATGCATGGTTGTGGAGTACTTGTCGATACGAGTTCATAGACTAGTGGCACGCTTAAATTGGATATCTGGTTAAAAAGTTATGGACCTGTAAAGTTTTAAAATACCGTATTATTTTAATATTATTTTTAAACTTGTAACAATGTGCCACGTGTGACTTAATAAATGTGACTATGTGTCACCATGATGAGATGCCACATGTCAACCATGCTTAATACCATATTATTTTATATAATAATATTATTTTTTAATATTAATTAATTATTTTCTTTTCTTTTCTTTTTATTTCTTTTTCTTTTCTTTTTTTTTTCTTCTTCTTTTTTTCTTTTCCCCCACGTGGGAAAACGCCCACCCCCCCCCCCCCCCCAAAGCCTTCTTCTTCTTCTTCTTCTTCCTTTTTCTTCCTTTCCTTTCCTTTTCCTCCTCTTGGGTTCTTGTCGTATTTTTTAATTCCGGCCACCACCTTGGTACATGCGCCGGACGCGCCCAGATCGGGCTGGAGAAGCCCGACGGCCGGAAATTTTCTCTCTCCTCTTTTCTTGTGTTTTTCGGTCAACCCAGCTCGACCCATACCTTTATCCCACCATTTTCGACCCCTCTGAGTCCATTTCCATGATTAGATTGCCCAAAACCCCCACCATTTGAGAGATCTCTCAAGTTCAAGTTTGGTCGGTACTTCCCAAGCAAATTCCAACCACCACAGATGGAATTGGGATCAATGGAGGTCGGTAATGCGATCCTCGTTCCATAAGCTTTGTTTCGGTATATTACTCGTCAATTTTGCTTAACGTTTGTGTTTAATCCCCCGGGTACTGGGTATTATTTACCCGAATAAAATATTATTTTATTTGATTATGTGTGAATTGTTGTTCTAGGAGCACGTGTGCGTCGTGAAATTGATCCCATGGAGGATCTTAGGTTAATTGCGTGCTCCAGATGAGTGACCCACCTTAAAAACTATTTTCGGTTGATGATTATATTTATTTGGTGATATTTGAATATTTCGAAAATATATGTATGTGGTTGGAAATTTTTAAAATTGGGTATTTATTTTATAATGTCAAATTTCGGATGTTTGGTCATATGCATACATATATATATTTTGATGCCATGATTGAATATTAGAGAAATTCAAAGAATTTATGATTTAAATTCTGAATTGTTATTATTATTATTTTCACCAAGAATTTTCATGTACAATCAAGGGCTTATGAAGAGAAAATATATTTAAATATTTTTGTGAGCCTTCTATATTATTTTGGAGGAAAAAAAAATTTATTTAAAGGATTTGAAGAAAAATATTGGTATGATGGTACTGTATGTTTTAAAAAGGTAATTATGCATTTATAATGCAAGGTGGTTGATTTCATGGTTTTGAGTAAACCATATTTCTTTTCTATATTGATGATTTATGATGAGAAATGCAAGGAATGTGGGATTGGAGATATTTATAACTCTCACGGTAAATTTCAGAAATTTTTGGTAATAATAAAAAATGGGCTATTGGTATTTATTTTATTTTAATTATTTTGGATGCACTTATGCAGTACTGGTGTTCTGTACTGTACATGAGATTGTGATTAGCGCGCAGGTTTTAGTCTCCCGTGAGTTACCTATGGACCTGAGGGCAGGCCGGTTTAGTATAGTGCACATAACCGCCCTCTTCCTAGGCCGGGATGACAGTCTCCCGTGAGTTACCTATGGACCTGAAGGCAGGCCGGTTTAGTATAGTGCACATAACCGCCCTCCTCCTAGGCCACAGGTTTTAGCAGCGGTGCTGTCGGGACGCCGAAGTGACCGTATGCCGGTTCTCTCTTTAACCCCCTTCTGAGGGTGCTCGGGACGCTGTGTACCGTAGGGCATCACTGGTATATAGTGTGGTGCGTCAGGCTATTTTCGATTTGAATTTTTAAGCTTATTATTTGGAAATACTATTCAATTAAAATGGTTAATTTATTTAAGTTTTACCGTTTATTTCAAACAAATAATTTTTATGTCATTTTTTATATGATTTATTAATTGTTATTAAAAATTTACTTTATTCTGGATTATTTTTCTGAGTGCTTTGGATTCCAAAAAATTGTTGTATTTTATTGGTAATTATTGATTAAATATAAATTGTGGTGCTCTATATTATTATTTGCATGATTTTGTATTTTAAATGTTGATATTCCATTTATTTATATTTTAATTAATTATTTATTGGCTACCTTGATTTTTTGGGAAATATAATTGCTGGGTTTTGTGAAATGTTTTAAAAGGGAAACTTTTCTAACTGAGTGAACCGTGAGGGTTTTGAGAGAAAATATTATTTTTAGTTAATTATTATTTATTTACTCATTTATTGTTAATTATTCAAATGTGCTATAATTTTCGTTACTATTATAATTGTACAGTAGATATGGTCACTCACTGAGATGATTAGCATCTCATATTTTTAAATTCCGTTCCTCTAGGTCCAGGTTGGGAGACGTTGATCATCCGGGGTGAGCCCGACGTCTCAGTTCATTGTCGAAAGTCCAAGAAGCATTTCTTCCCTTTTTCCTCTTCATCTTGTATTGCTTCCTTATCTATCATTGTATTAATTCCACATTTATTTGTATAATGCTATGTATACTGTATTGGACGCATTTTATTAAATACTATATTAATTCCCTGTTATTCTTTTGAAGTGCTGCAAATTGTGGAATCAAATTGTAGTAATGTGGGAGGAATAAGGGGATGAATATAGAAGTGCATTTTCAGTGTAGGAAATTTATGGTAAGTCCAACCCTTAGGGGAGGTTCTACCGGATTTTCCATTGGAGGGTCCGGTAGGGTTTCCCTGGGATCAGGGCTTGTCTAGGATTCCGGTGAGGAATTTTGGACGGGTCCTGACAGTTATCTGTAACAGCCCAGACCACCCGCATGAGATATTGTCCGCTTTGGGCCCAGCCCGCACGGTTTTGTCAAAACACGTCTCAAGGAAAAGGTATCCACACCCTCTTTTAACACATGCTTTGTTCCCCTTTCTAACCGATGTGGGATCTCACAATCTTCCCCCCTTGGGGCCCAGCATCCTCGCTGGCACACCGATCCGGGTACTGGCTCTGATACCATCTGTAACAGTCCAGACCACCCGCATGAGATATTGTTCGCTTTGGGCCCAGCCCGCACGGTTTTGTCAGAACGCTTCTCAAGGGAAAGGTATCCACATCCTCTTTTAAGGCATGCTTTGTTCTCCTTTCCAACCGATGTGGGATCTCACAAAATAGTGTTTTATTTTGATTTTTTTTTATTTGCTGGACAAATAAACTTAGGAAAGTTGATACATTAGTATTTTGATTAATTCCTATTTCAAAATTAAGGAATTAATTAATCTAATGTATATTAGAAAGGTTGGAGAATTCGGCCACATCATATTTCCTTATCACTTGGTCGGTTTTAACCTAAATTTTTTAGGAATTTACTTTGTTCATTCAAGCCTATTTAAAAGCTTATTTTTCAATGAGAAAGTAGCTTAGATTATTATTCAAAAATTATTTGTGAGAAGAATACTTTTTGTTCTCTTTGAACACTTAAAACACTTAATAGAGATTAAATATTTTAGTTTGACTTATCAATAGAACATCCATCACCTATTATGGCATCTTCATCATATACCAAGGTTTATAATCATAAGTTGACTAGGGGTCAATGTGACCATTAGAATTTGAACTTAATTTTGATCTAGGCTAGTATAATACAGGTTTAGGAGCAAATAGACCTGGGTTCATATCATATTGTTATTTAGAATTTTCGAGCGACTGCATACATGTTCATATATATATATATATATATATATAAATACATATATAAAAATATGTACTAACATTGGTTCTGGTCGGTGGTGATTCTATCAAAATTATTCTTGTGACTTCAATTATTCAATTTAAAGTATTATTTCTACATGTTTATTTTAATTATTTTACTTAAGAATGTCTCACAATTTGTTGTTTCTTAACAGCATAAACTCGTATATTTTATTTCTTAGATTTTAAGATGTGGGTTGCATGTTTAGGGTATGAGACCCAAGTTGTCTTCATTTACTTTCATTATTATTATTATTACAATTGTTATGGTTGTAACCCCCACTAGTACGTAATATTATAAACTTGGATGGTTTGTATTATTATTATTATTACTATCTTTTTATTTATATTTATATATTTATAGATTGCTATAAAATTTGTAGAATTGTAGTAAGTGGGAAGTGTGGGTGGCTATGAATTTATAGAAGTATGTTTCCTCTTTTGAGTTGAAACATGGAGCTGAGTCGAAGCCATCCTAAGATTTCAATAGAAACTCCGAGAGGGATCCTTACACATGAAAATGTACTTATGATCTATTATTTATTTACATTTATAATTTTGTTCTTATGCTGTTCTCAAAATCTTGCAAAATTGTGAAAATTTGTAATAAAGGAGGAGGAGTTTTCTATGCAAGGAATATTTGGGAAAGTCCAATTTACATGGGGTATATTGCCAGATTTTCTGTAAAATGTTTTGTGGGATTTCCCCTAGTCAGGGCTATCATAAGGTTCTGATATGTAGCTCTGGGAGGGTTTTGACAATTACCATCCAATCAAGACGAATGCGATAGTCGATGAGTTTAGTAGAAAGTATACATGTTCCATGGCATATGTTAAGATGGTACAACTTTCTTTAATGGTTGAGTTAAGAAAGTTAGGAGTTAAATTGAGTATGCATGTAACCCAACTTTAGTTATGCCCAACATAAAGGTATCAAAATGGGCTGATGGCATGAGCAGGACACAAGTATGGTATGTTAAAGTTATGCATAGAATGGGCATGACACAACAAAAACCATGTTATGTCGAGCACAAAGCATATAATGGGCTATGCTTGCTTAAGCACAATATAACTCCATGATATGCAAAACATAGCATGGGCCCAAATATGATAGGCATGAATAATCTATGAATAATATACTTTCCACTAGTTAGCAAAATCATAAAATACAAGCCAAGAACACCACTTTAAGCTTCAAAACTCTTCAATGGAGCAAGCATGATCATCCACATTGTAAGTGAATGTAATTTTTATTTATAAATGTATTTTATTTACATTGTTAAGTGAATGTAATTTTTATTTATAAATGTATTTTATTTACATTGTTCATATGCAATACATGGATTCCATTTTTACATAGTTTTTATATTATTTATGAATAACACTTTTGAAAATTCATTTGTACAAATATTGGTTTATGGAGATCATGTTTTCGAATGTTGGGGTTGAAGTTATGAGTTTTTTATGGTCATATTTGGTTCGGTACAACTATGAATGATTTATATGGGACTTAGAAATAGGTTGTATACTTGGTTATTTTTATTATGTGTATTTGGTTTTATCAATGCACCATATATTACCAGTATATGTATATGAGACTCAAATTTGATTATTTAATACTTTGGTCATCCTCTATTGTGGTCACGTGATGGGAGAAAGATGATGAAGTTCAGCTACTACACCTTTAGAATGCTAACTATCATTCTGATATGTCCCCCTCCTCCTCTATTTTATGATGTCTTAGATACTAAGGCTCATACAACAACATTGATATATATTGCATGGTACACAGATTTATATATTTTGTTTTTGATGTTTATAGATAATGGTTTAATTTATTTTAATTGAAACATTTGTTTATGTTTATTCGATTATATTATTTAGGATGATTACATAGTTTTACATTTAATTTATTTTGTAAGGGTCATTATATTTTACTGGTATTGAGTTATAGACATTTAATTATTTTGGGATTTAAACATTGGGTTTTGCAAATAAATTTTTAACAAAGGAATCTTTCAATGGAGTAATAGTAAGGTTTTAAGAGATTTGTTTTTTAATTTAAATGAATATTTTCCTGCTATATATACTAATCATTCACTTGGTGAGATTATCATTATACTTTTGGAGTTTGAACTTGTTCTCCTACATCTTAGTTGATAGTTGGTGATTTTACCACAGTGCATTGTCATTGCATCTTCTGCCATGTATCCTTCCAACAGTGACTGTAATTTTTATTTTTATTTATCATTGTAGCATTTGTTCCATTTCTTCCTATCATCGTATTTCTAAAATTTTACTTTTAGTATGCTACGATATTATAGTGAACTTGGGAATGTTGTTGTATTTTATCATTGATATGAGACCCTAAATTTTATTATCACTACCATTATTGTTGTTGCTGTTGTTGAAACTATTGTTATGTTGCAGGAAATTGTTCTTTTCTTTTCAAGGTTAAATTTTGGCTAGTCCAACTTTCAAGGGAGGTTATTTTGAATTTGCTTTCAAGTTTGTGGTAGGATTTTTTCTACACAAGACCACTCCAAGTATCGTAGATATATTGAACTATTTATTTTGTCAATTTTGTTTTGAAAGATTTATTGACAAAATCTTTATAATGGCTATTAATAGACTTGGATTGTTCAAAGTTAGCTCATGATCGACTTGGATTTAGCTTCCTCAAAATTAGATCATAAAACATATGGCCAATCTTGAATAACAGAAGCTCGAATAATATACAAGTCGTTTAGTAGCTCGTAAGTAGCGGAAATATAAGTTTGTAGATATATTTATATATTACATTAATTATTTAATCATGTCAAATGCTTATAATATTAATTTAATGTAAAATGCTTATACTATACAAATAATATAATAATTTTTAAAAATTATATTTAATAAAATAAATGGAATGGATTAATAATTTAATGATGAAAAAATTAATAAAATAAATTTTTTTTTTAAGACTTTATCTTAAAACGAGCTAAATTAAGCTAAGCTTGAGCTTTTTTAAACGAATTGAGCCAATCTTAAGCAATAAATTGTTGAGTTTGAGAATCGTAATATTCGACTTAGTTTGGCTCGTTTACATCTCTAATCTCTAAAAGCTAATCTAGTATATTGTATTGTTTAATTTAATTTTCTTAAACAGAATTTTAATATACAATTAAATTCATATTTTGTAGACTTTTTAAATTTTAAATCGTAATTTTTTTACGATCCAAGGGCTAATAAAGAAAAAACTTATTTAAAACGATCATATAATTTTGATGTGAACCAGACTCTATAATATATATTGTTAGTTTCAAATAAAATCTATCTTACTTTGTTAAACTGAGGTCTACCTTTAATAACTATTTGATCATATCAAATATTAGAATTTAAAATTTAAAAAATTGTTAAATATAGATTTAGTCAAATACTAAAACCTCATTTAGAGAAAATGAATCCCATTAAAATCTAATAATTAATAAATATAATTTTAAATATCTTTCTTAATGCGATCCAAAGAATAAAAAAAAAAAAAAGACCTTATATTAATTATCATATTAAGAATTTTATTTAAGTATGGCTAATAATATATCTATTTAATCAAACAAGAAGTGAACGTGTATGTGCTATGTATTTATGTGTTCATATGTGCGCTCCTCCTTACACCCGGTGCTATGTGTTTAGCAACCGAGACTAAACCTTGTATAAAGGGAGCGTTGATGCAGCTGCTTGAGACAAGCGAGCGAGACAGTTAGCACACAAGTGAGGCAGGTGTGATACACAAAGAGAGAGAGGCAGGTGTGATACACCAAGGTTGAGTTGAAGCATCATTATCACGGTTTGAAGCAATCTAGCTGTTACAAAAGGTATGTATCAGAACTTTGTTTAGCGATATGTGGCTGGGAATCGATACGTAGGTCTTGGGAAAGATGGATGCTTGCTGCTTCATTGTTGTTTTAATTGTTGCTTTAATTACACGTACATATGTAAATAAAATCCTTAAGAAGCTAGTTTTGAACGAGAGCTGTATAGAGGAGCTGATTCCAAGTATCAGGTACTCCAGGTAAACACCAATGGCTGCAATCAATGATTCTGTGGCCCCCGAAGCCATACTGAGAAGGATGACCATCTTTTCTAAGCTGTGAAAGTGTTGTGACATCTAGCAAATACACTGGCTTTGAAATAGTTCCAAGAACTTTGTCTACCACTTTCTCTGCTGCGTTTGGACCTCCCGGATAGGTTGATCCAGCAACTGGTTGTGATTGTCCGCTGCAGTTTGCACGTGGCTCCCCCCAATCACTTCCACTTCATGAAACATGAGTAAAATATAAACAACTTTTTATGCATATAGAATAAATTAGACAGATTTAATGGAATATTAATTAAGGTCAAGAAGTAGTATTTGGGGGACAATTATTTGGTGAATTTTTATTATTCGATGAACTGAACCAGAATCTCACGCGCACATATGTGAGGACTAGACATTCTTACCCGTCTGTCCCGCAGAGATAATAAAATCAATAAACTGATGTCTTTTTGCATATTCATATGTTCGTGGCCGTGTTTTGATGACTATTTTATGATCAAAGTCAAGAATTAAAAGGATTAAGAGTAGAGGGACGTTTCTATTTTTGAAGTGATTGTACTTTTGGTCCTTATTTATAATTAGAACATTGCGAAGACTTTCTAATTTACAATATCTGTTCCAATTTGATTTTTTGGGCTTAAAACAAAATTTAATGGCTCCGTCCTGCTCACTCGCATAAAATTGTAAATTCTAGAAAGATATTCATATTTGGACTTTAATCATAGATGAAAATAAAAAGATATAACCGAAAATTCCAACTGAATAAAATTGTCACAATTTGTATTTAAATTTCAATGTTTTAAAAAATAAAAGCAAAAGTGAATTTACCCTACCCTAGAGACGCTTTATCTGTAGGCAATTTCATTTTCATTTTATGTTAGAGATCTATGGATGCGGACAGTCTTAAGAGTTACCATTTATTCAACTAGGATTTTAATATTAAGTCATTAATATCACACTCTCAACATTAGACATGTCAACATGTTTCCATCTTATATATCTTATGCCTGGAGCATATTTTCAACAGATTATTATTATAAAATAATGGATAAATCTAGTGATATATAAGTTATGAGATAACTGCTCATAACTTTCCAATACTCATCTACCCTTGGATGTGCCCATTAATGGCCAACATGATTTGTCAAAAGATGTTTGTCAAATATCTTGATTCATTGAACACCCTTAAATATATGCAGTCCATGTCACATTTGATCAACTTGATTGTTTTAGGATAAGATAATTTTTACTATCTTTTGGTTCTCATCAAAAGATGAGATCTAAAATTTAACTAGTAGTCAAATATAGGTTTACTAACATATTAATATCTCTATTTTGACAAAATGAATCCTTGAAAGACCTAAAAAATTATAAATATAATTTAAATCTCAATTTTAAAAAAATTTTAATAAAAGAAGTTTTAATAATAAAACAATTATATCAACATAACATAAAATTAGTTATATCAGTATATATATACATATGAAAATTCTATTATCTAGAATTTTTATGCCCAGGATTGTTTGGGCATGTAAATAGGTGTGCAAAATTTTTTAACCCACCTATCCACATGTGGATAGGAATTTTTAATTTATATCGTATGTTTTTAATTTGTTGAAATTTAAGCCCTTTATTTATAAAAGAATTGCACTCACTTCAAACCGTTGACCTTTGTTGGCTAAAAATCTAATTGGACCAAATTGAAACTTGAGGCTAAATTGAAATGTCTTAAGTTTGAAAACCTTCTAAAACTAGAGTTTACTAAAATACAATTAATCCTATTAATAATTATAGATTTATTAAACTGGATTGTGTCATTTTTAAAGCAAATTTGAAAAGATATATGGCATGTTTTTAGTTTAAAATTACCAAATCAATTCTATCATAGACTTGTGTACATGTGTATATGTTTATACAGATATATATATATATATATATATGTATATATAGGATTATATTCAACTTTTTAAGTTGATGTCATCTAAACTCATTAGATTGCATGTTATAACAAATATATGTTAGCCAGCAGTTCTAAATAATTGTGTTTACTTATTTTCAATTTAAAATATCAAAAATATCCATTCCTGAGCTCCATTATATATATATATATATATATGCAATTAATCTCTCCTTACGTTATATATATATAGATGCAATTAATCTCTCCGTACGTTCAAATATTACACTTTTATTATAGACGTTCAATTATTTTCTTATTTGTTTTATTAGATTTGACCATATTGATTAAAGTAAAATATAGAAATAATTGATTTGATAGGTCTTTCTTATTCTTATTATATACCAACGGATCCACCTACTAAAAACGAGTGTATATAGTTGTGTGGATACTCACTTGTCATGATCCGGGGAAACTCCTTGGAAGAACACCATAGTTTTGGTTTGGTTGATATTCGAGTCAACCCATTTAGCCCATGTATTTAGCCCTTTCTCGTACGCCACCAAGCGATCCAAATCCTTGTACATTGTATTCCCCTCTTGAATATAATCCCATCTAATATGCATTACAAAATTATAAGATGATGATATATATATATATCTTTAAATTAAGCTATTGATTTTTTTCTTGTTCAAAAATTCTAGATAGATTTTTGTCCAAAATAATACATAACTTTAACTGAATAAACGTGTAAAAAACAAAAAAAAAAAAAGGTTAAAAAAAACGTATCCATCCAAAATTCCTAAATAAGAAACTTATCAGCTTTTTTTTTTTTTTTTCCTTATCAGCTATATATGCAAGTTTTTGGGCAAACTAATATATGATAAAATTAAAATGATATACATAAATATAGATAGGAAAAGTACGGTTGCTTTCTTCCAGTATGAATCCACCAATGCCACGTGTTGAAGATCAATACATCAGTGCCGTTATTCCATAATTGCCCTCCTTCGATTGAGTCCAGCTTTAGAACGCGACCGATAGTTGAGCTCATAATGTCAACCAAGAACGCATTGCGGGAGAACATCACCTTAACATTGTATTCCTAAATATTGTATGCACAATAATTCAGGGGGAAAAATTGCTTTTAGACCCTTGATTTAGTGCTAAATACATTTGGACACCATTAATTTAAAAATTTATAAGAAATCTTTTGAAAATTTAGCATATATTTAGAAATTAAATAAATAATAATGACTATGGATAAGAAACAAAAAATAAATAATCTAGTTACTACTTTTTTACCCTTCATCAGTCATGCAAATCTTTGCCTAGGTGTACATATATATGAACAGAAGATTAATGCAAATACCAAATAATATTTTTCATGCATTCAGTTATAATATTTCAAAATAAAAACAATCCAATGAAAATTACATAATATTGGAATACAAATATAATAGACCTCACCAATATCCTTTTTTTTTTTTCTTCCAATTAATTTTGAAAATTGTACTTTAGTTTTGTAAACCTTTTTTTTTTTTTTTTTTTTTGCATTATTACTCTCTTGAATTTTATATACAGTTAATGAAGTTATTACCCCTTACCTTTATATTTAAAGATTATGGGACAGCTAAAAGTCATGTCATGTGTAAGGTTTGTTAACAATATTAACTATTTTTTCTTCCCGATGAATGTATGCCTCCTTAATCCGGTTGTTTGCATACGCAAATAAATATACCTTTAAACAGTTAAAACAATAAATAAATAACCAAAAATAAAAAATAAAAAAAAAAGATCGAATGTGGAAGCATTGTTTATGAAGTTTACAGGGTTGAGTGATACAAGAAGAACACAAATAATAATAATAATAATAATAAAAATAAAAATAAAAAATCATATGTGAGATTAAATTGCGAAAGGCGAAAATTTTATGTGGCGAGTGATATTTGGTGTACAGATTTCCCAAATTTTACGAAAATGTTAATCAAATTTCTAAAAATATATATATAAATGCAGAAAATTTTAGAACAGAAAACAAATTTTATTACATTTTTCCTAATTAATTACTATGTGAACCTAAAGATTAATGCTTCTTCTTTTTTTGGGTATAGCCCATATTAATAAATATTCATACTTTGGACATATGTATTATTTTGTATACAGCATGCAAAGAAAAAAATGTTGTGAGTAGTGACATTCAAATTGAAATTGCGACGAATTAAAAATAAGGAAATAAAAATATTATATCTCACAGGGAATGTGAATGTGGAAAGCCCTCCACCTCTGACGAATGAGAATGTAGCATTGGGTTCAGCTGAATGTAGCATACAAGTGAGCGACTGCCATTGGTTCAAACTCAACGAGTCCCCCACAAACATAATGCTTTTGTTTCTAAATCTCTCCAAAAACTCTCCACCATCGAATCTACACCAAGAAAGTGTTTGTTAATAATCTAAATAGTTCTGGTGATATTATGCTGTATTGATGGTTAAATAACAAGACTGTCCAAATTCAGAAATATATATTATACTATACATTGCTCATTGAATGACAAGTTGATCTCTTAATTAACCTTTTAAATCTTTGAATCTAAATGATGAAAAATTACTATTAATCTTAAAAATTTATGCGGTTAAGATATGGATCATCTATATATATTTATATAAAAATTCTATGGTACGTACTTCCATATATTTTTATCGTGTAGACGTCTTTAAAAATAATGATTTTTGAAAAAAATTGTTGTGAATACTTGTGTTTGTATAATAGTATTGACGATACTTTTTCAAAAACTGTCGTTTTTATAGACGTCCACACAATAAAAACATCCAAATGTTCTCACCATAAATGAAATATATATTTTTATATTATATGTTTTAGTAAATATATACAAATCCTATTTACCAAAAAAGAAAAAAAAAAATCTTTTTTTGATATTAAATTGGACTAGACAATTTCAAATTTTTATTGGACCAAGTTTTATTTAATTTACTCCCATAAATATTTTATCTAAAAATATTTATGTAATTCCGCATTTTTATAATATTAGGAAATATATATATATATATATATATGATAGGTGAGAAATCATAATTTCTGGTCTACTTTTTTAAATTGCAATCCATTGTTATGAGAAGATAAACCACAAAAAACGATATGCTGATCTAGAATTACATTTTTAGAAAGAATAAACAGTTCCATAAAATATTTTTGCTTTTCTAATTTTTATTGACTCAATAAAATAAATTATATTTACAACCAAGCTCACATTACATTGATCATCAAATGATTCAGGATTTTCTTTATTAATTTCTGCATTATTTTAAAAACCATGATTTAAAAGTAAATTGATGGTTTTTGAATTGATATAGGATTTATTTTACCCAAAAAAAGAAAATTATAATCTTTTAATAAGTTAGATACTAGATTACTAATTTATTTTTAAATCTTAACTACTATTAAAATGATTTAAAACTAACAAAATAAGTTTTCATGCTAAAATATCATGGCAACATAATATGATGTGAGTTTGACTCACCATATCAATGCTAACTTAGAAAACAAACCGCACCTAAGTTTGGATTTGTATAGAATGTGGAAAAGAAGTGATGGAATCATTTTACCAAAGGTGTCGGTGATAAAATTATGATTATCCCAATCTAACCACACATATACCGTACAAAACAATCCAAAAAAAAAAGCAACAGAAATAATTGATAAAATCTAAGGAGAGGTTACGTAAAGTCGAAGGGAAAGAGACAATTAATTATCATATAATTTAAATTTAAAAATAAAATAAGATAAACTCATATTATATAAAAAATACAGAAAATTAGACATAAATTGCAATTTCTAAATAATAGAATATTAAAATAAAAAAATTCTACATTTTAATTATTATATAAAATATATTTTAAATTTTTAATAATACACTTTACGAGTGAGGCCCGCCACAACTTTTTTCAATGAACCCAGTAATAATGGTGATGAATGGAAAAGAAATTTGTTATTTCTCGTGTCATACTAAGTAGGATCTATCTTGATATGGCAAGTACTGCTGTATTTAATTTTTTTTTTCTTTTTTTTAAACCTAAGAACCTAGTAAGTGAATGTAGCAAATTAAATTGCCACAAATATGATTTTTCATTAAAAGAAAAAAGAAAAAGAAAAAGAACAGTACAACTTTTAAAAATAAAAATATCTCGTGAGAAGAAGTTAGATCACCAGCGAATTGCATGTAAAAAAACTAAATATTTGGCCTCTCAAGTCCACCATTATTCCTCTCCTCCTTCATTCACTTCATTTCCTAATTCCCATAAAACAAGGTCTCTTTTCTTCTTAATTGTTTTGATTCTCTTTTGTTAACTTTTGGAATATTACCAAGGCAAAATAAAAAATACTTGTTTTTCGAGACACTGCTATAAGTTCTATTCATATACGGTCTGATCTTCAACTTTTATCTGTCCATAAGTAACCTGAATTATAATTTCTATCAAAATAATCAGTAGGCAAAACTTAATTTAAAAAAAAAAAAAACATTAATTAAGAAATGATAAGATCGTTTCTTAATGTTTATGATAGTCATTTATAATAAAAAGAGGAAAAAAAAAGTCATCAAAATGAATTTCATTTATACATAGATTGAAATGGTTTTCTATTTAGCATTTCTATTTTTTGTTTTTTTGGTTTTTTTCAATAGCTTTGTATCAAAATGAGAATCCTAACAATCATTTAAATTGGACACCAATTATACACAATTTTAATAAAACCTTTAAGAGAAAACGAAAAATTAAAAGTAGAAATGTTACCAAACAAGGGATACGTTAATGATCAATTCAAAAGCATGTCAAACTGGAAATTAAAATTTAAGAACTTAACTAATTTCCATGGGCATTGGCTTTAATATAGTTCTCAGCTTCCAAATTATCTCACAGGAGATTGCATAACAAAGCAAACGAATTAACCACCAATAAACCCAAAAAAAAAAAAAAGAAAAAGAAAAAGGAAAGGATTAATTGCATTTTAAGTCTCTTAACTTTTAACGTTTTGCTATTCATACCTTAAACATTTTTACTCGGTAATTTAAATTAAACCCATGATTTTTCAATTTCCTTTAAATTTTGGCCTTGTTTAAGTTTTGACCATAAGGTTTAATTATTGCCTTGTATTTAAATGTGTAAATTTTATAATTAGAATATGCTAAAGTGAAAAGTACTGAAATTGTTTTCAATATTTTGCACTTTTGTATCCTTTATTATTAAAAAAATAAAAAATAAAAAATAAATAAAAAGAAAGAAAGAAAACATAGAAAGGTGCATGTTATCTAAATAGTATTAAAATTAAATTTCAAACTATAATATACAAATATATATATGTATATATATATATGCAGAATTTTAGAATTGGTTTTAAATTTGATAGATATGACTATGATAAATATATATATATATATATTTATTTAATACAATGAGGAATTTATAATAAAAAAATCATATACAACTATCAAATTACATAACTTATATAGATATGATGACTGTTAATTCTTATAGTTTCTCTTTATAAATTTTCCGTTATATAAAAACTGTATATATACGAATTAACAGCAAAGAGAGAAAGACGACTGAAGGGCAATCATGATTACCATCTATAGATAATTTTATCAAAATAGACATATATATATATATATATATATATAATATTTATATGTCTATGTATGAATGTACCTCGTCAAATTGCATCCAGAAGGCTGCCATCTATATTTAAGATAGAGTTTATCTGGGCGACCATGGTTTAGGCAATCAAACTCATCCTCAATGAAGGGACAGTCAGATACATCATAAAGCGGATATGAATTATCATAAACCCAATTCCCCTGAAAGTAATCACAGTTTCCAATATTATTATCGCCAACCCTCTTGAAACTATCTCCACACACTTGATGCACAATATAAACTACTCCGAGGAGTACTGCGACACCAATTGCAAGAGCCCCCATGAGGGAGAGACACAGAATCTTGGTGGAAGTCACTGTGTATAATATATTAATATATAATTTCATATGGAATATATAGAAAAAGGAGTGTACTGGATAGAAAGGTGTGAGGTTAATTGGATTAATTTCTAATGAGAAATTAATGTAACTGGCCTCTCTTTCAATGGAAAGGAAATTAAAGATGCAAGTTGGGATTTGGAATTTGGTTGCTTTCTCAGTAGACTGACTCAAAAGATTAAGAGAAAAGAGAGAAATTAAAGACAGCAAAAGAGAGCTCAAAATACCTGATTGAATTGGAATGATTTGCATCTTTAAGGAGACATAATGGTGCTATCATGGTTGCTTCTGGTGGGGTTGAAAACGGTGGCCAAACTTGAATTTCGTTTTTTCTTTTTTTCTTTTTTAAGTTTTGTTGATTTTCACAAATTTGATTTAAGCAGCAAATCCGATCGGAACTTGTATAATTTTTTGAGATTGAAATTTTTGATTTCGTTAACTATAAAAAATTAAAAGAAAAAAGATTGGCAATAATTGTGTTTTATCAAGTTGTATTAACGTCTTTTTTTCTTTTTAAGTTTTGATCATTTTCACAAATTTGATTTAAGAAGCACATCCTATCGAAACTTCTAAAATTGATTGGGATTGAGATATTTGCTTTTATTAACTATAAAAAAATTACAAGAAAAAAGATTAACAATAATTGCGTTTTTCTCAAGTTGTATTAATATTTCCATTTAAGGTCAATCGTAAAAATGTTATACTTAAATTATTTTTAGGGAATTATTTTTTATGGAATTAGTTTCCTAGAAATTGATTTTAATTTCCATCAATTAGTTTATCTGTCAGGACCCGTCCAGAATTCCTTCCCGGAACCCTAGACAAACCCTGATCCCAGGGAAATACCACCGAACCTTCCAACGGAAAATCTGGCAGCACCTCCCCTAAGGGTAGGACTAACCAAAAATTACCTGCACTGAAAACATACTTCTATAAACATCCCCTTATTCCTCCCACAATACTACAAATTGATTCCACAAATTTCAGCACTCCAAATAACAGCAACTCAGTGCATAAATAATAACTACACGTCCAATACAGTATACAGAGCATTATACAGATAAAGTGGAATTTATACAATGACAGATAAGAAACAATACAAGATGAAGAGGAAAAAGGGAAGAAATACTTCTTGGACTTTCGACAACGAACTGAAATGTTGGGCTCGCCCCGGACAATCAACGTCTCCCAACCTGAACCTAGGGGAATGGAATTTAAGAGCGTGAGATACTAATTATCTCAGTGAGTGACCCTATCTACTGAACACCTTTAATATTAATAATATAAAAATAAAGGAATTTAATTAAGCAATACCGAACAATTAAATAAATAAATAAATAAACAATTGAGGTAACAATTTCTCTCAAAACCCTCACTATTCACTCCGTTGGAAATGTTCCCCTTTTTAAAACATTTTCACAAAACTTGATACTCGTACTTCCCGAAAACCAAGGGACCAAATAATTTAATAAACAACAAATAAATAAATACCCCAAATATAAATAAACTGTAATAAATTATAATAAATAATTTTGTACTCTTTGGGGTTTGAAATTTCTATCCGAAAAAAAATTTGTACTTGACGCACCACACCATATACCAGTGATGCCCTCCGATACCCAGCGTCCTGAGCACCGACTGGCGGGGAGATTAAAGAGAGAAACTTGCAAACGGCACTTCGGCGTCCCGACAGTACCGCTGCTGAAACCATCATCCTGGCCAAGGAGGGGGGCGACTGTGTGCACTATATAAGACTTGCCTGCCCACGGTCCAATGGCAACTCACGGGAGAAATAATAATACTTGCGCGCTGAACCACATATACATATACCAGAACACCAATACTGTGTGAATGCGTCTAAAATAATTATTAAACCAACCGTACCGTTTTCCAAAATTACCGTGGGAAATATAACAAATTTTTCACACTTACCATCCCATATATTTTTATTTAACAAACCGGTAAGAAAACATCGATAACAAATAAAACCATACCTTTTCTCGTAATACGAGATTCAACAATTGAAATACCGCGGGCATAATTTATAAAATTAAACCACCAACTTAAACAAATATTTTCATAAAATATTTAACCCAATTATGCCCAAAAAATAACACTTAAAACCACGTACGATTATTACTGAAATATACTTTGCTCATGCACAATAAATAAATTAAACCACAATAAAATAATACTCGGAAAATTCTTAGTAACCCAAATTTTCGTTTAGTATCAATGCGTAAAAATATATATATAAAATAATATTTTTTCCCGACTATATTTAAATTCCACCACATGAACATAATTTCAGATACCAATTTAACAGCAATTAAATATAATTAATTATCCCAAAATATTTATTAAAGATGGGTCACTCACCTGGAGCACGCAATAATCCTAAGATCCACCATGGGATCAATTCCATGACTCACCCGTGCTCCTAGAACAAAATCCACACACAGTCAAATAAATTAATATTTTATTCGGGTAATAATACCCAGTACGCGGGGGGTCAAACACAAACGTTATCCAAAATTGACAAATTATATGTCTATGGAAAGCTTGTGAGATGAGGATCACATTACCGACCTCCATTGAGCCCAATTCGACCGGCGGTGGCCGGAATTTGGTCGGAAAGATTCGGCCGGTTTTGATCCCTTCGTATCTTGCAAATCGACGGAAGTTGAGTTAATTGGAGCTCAGAATCGGAATCAGAGGATCCAAATTAGTGGGAAAGGACTAGTTGCACGACCGGTGGCTGCCGGAAAATGGCCAAACCAGCGACACACCGGCCGCCGGCGTTGGAGGCCGATCCCAGCGCGTCCGCTGGCCATTCGGCCGGAGATTTGGCCGCCGGTGTCCCCCAACTGTGGGCTTTCATGTCGGCCGGCGCGTGAGTGCTTCCGGTGGCCGGAAACTGTGCAGCAGGGAGAGAGAGAGAGACGGCGGTGGGAAGGAAGAAAGAAAGAAAGAAAGAAAGAAGAAGAAGAAGAAAGAGAAGGATCGGGCCCCCCGACCCTTTTTTCCCACGTGGGCGAAAAGAAAAGAAAGAGAAAAAGAAAAAGAAAAAGAAAAAGGAAAAGAAAAAGAAAAAGAAAATAAAATAAAAATAATTAAATAATTAAATAATAATATTATTATTTAAAATAATAATAAAATAATATGATATTACACATGGTTGACATGTGGCTTCTAAACATGGTGACACATGGTCACCTTCATTAAGTCACACGTGGCACATCGTTACACGTTTAAAAAAATAATATTAAAATAATACAGTATTTAAAAAACTCTACATGTCCATAACTTTCAACCCATATGTCCAAATCGGACGTGCCGCTAGTCTACGGACTCGTATCGACGAGCACTTCACAACCATGCATGAGTCAAAGCTCAACCTTGCATGAATAAAAAGTCAACTCCGGCACCCCTTGGACAGTTTGGACCTCAACTTGTTTTGCTCATAACTTCCAAACCGTAGCTCCGTTTTGAACGTTCTACTAGTCTACGAACGCGTGCCAACATGTACTTCGTAACAGTACCTCAGTCAACCTAGAATTCCAATCGGGTCAAAAAGTCAACTTTTGACCCCTTCGATCAAAGTCAAAGTCAACGGTCAACGTGCAAAAAATTCCGACATGGTTCGGGACGGGGTGTTACATTATCATTGCTGGGTTAGGAAGAAAAAATTTAAGACAAGAAAGTAATTATTTAAATTTATTTGTGTTTTTAAATTGAGGATAAATTTATCTTTGAAAAATATATATATAACAAGTTGAGTGGTTCTATTTACATTTCGAAATTTAATAC
Organism: Ziziphus jujuba; assembly: GCF_031755915.1. Classification (NCBI taxonomy): domain Eukaryota; kingdom Viridiplantae; phylum Streptophyta; class Magnoliopsida; order Rosales; family Rhamnaceae; genus Ziziphus; species Ziziphus jujuba. The sequence continues at coordinate 16,886,389 of NC_083382.1, forward strand.
CTGTACTACATTCTACACACATTCACTCTATTCCATTTTTACTACTAAACACCAATTCATTTAGGCCTACTTTACCCTTGGCTATAATTAAATACATACACTACATATCATTACCCCTAATTCCTTTGAAATTAAATATACACACTACATACACTACATCACGTCCCCAATTCTTGAATCCCTGTCACTTCTTCTTCAATAGTCCATTTAAATACAAATTACTTCATCTACAAAAACAATAATAATGCAAGATGCGAGAAAGCTATTTGTCCAAGTTCTATTCTTCATATTCAATAATCAGTTTCTAGATTAGTTAATCTGTATTGAAAGTGCATAATGGAACTAGAACAAGATGTTAAATAGTCATTGGCTGGCTATTTTAAAATTTTTTGACATTGATGTTGATACTCAATAAAAAGCTCTAAGAGCCTAGGCCTATGTCATATTATCTCCATGCACCCAAACTACAATTTTTTGCATAGCACGGAAGAATATAATTTCTAGCACATATTGAGAACTTAGTTCTCCCCACAAACAGGAACATAAAGTGAACACACACAAAATATATTTACAAAAGCACTGAGGACTTCGTCTTCCCTACAACAAAGTCAATAAATACAAAAGTTTAAATGTAGAAAACTAAAGATTCACACACAAAACTTTCACATGGAAACCCTAGATAAGAAAAACCATTGGTGTCAGCCACCACTCATAATTTAAATCCACTAGGTAAATGAAAATCAATACAATCAATCATATCCTAAAGCGTGAGGAATGATACAAACATTGCCAACAACCATTATAGTGGGGTGATTCAATTTCCAAAACCTGGATGGAGTGACCTGAAACCCAAACCACCAAAGCTGCTGCTCCTCAAAAGGACTCCACACTGCGGCTCTATTTTTAAGGCCTCCCTCATAATGGACTCTACTACCTCACAATCATTGCATGGTCTTCCTTGCAATGGTATAACAACATTGTTGCAATGATATTCCTTGCAAAGGAAAGTGAAATTATCTAGGCATTTTGAACGAGTGGGAAAACTTAAGGATTTCTCTCTAAGTGAGAAAATCAAGATCTAAGAAATCCAGAATCAACACTTAGATAAACCACAAACTAAGTGAAAAGTCAATCCAAAATAATCAAATTAATCCTAAAAGATGTTTTACTTTTATCAGTAAGGTTATAAGCTCATAGATCCCTTTAAAGCTCGACTAGTTTAGAGATGGAGGCTATGAGGTCACTAATCTCGGAGAAGGACAAGGATTTAACAAAAATGGGAACATTTTTCAAACAACATATAGAGGTTGTTCGAACAACATGTAGAAATCCAACTAGTGACTGGTGTGTTGTAGATTTTTGTTCAAATAACATCTATGACTATACATTGATTAAACAGCATAGATTCACTACTGAAAAATTAACAGGAGGCAGAGGTTGTTCACACAATATACATATATTCTTAGATTAACTCTTAAAAGAATGGTCAAACTAGGTATTTTTAACTTTCATAAAGTACAAAGTTAAAAATACCTAGAGCATAAAAGTTGGTAAAAGTATAATTGATCGAATCATTCCTAAGGCCCTTTTTGGATGCCAGAGATGGATCCCACCTAAAGAAACCCTACTATTACTGTATAGTAGTCTACTATACACCACTATACAGTAATAGTAATAATAATAATAATAATAATAATAATAATAATAAACTTGATTAACTAATAATAAATAAATAATTAATTATATAATTTTAAATAAGAAAAACTTACATTTTCTCTTAAAACCCTCACCATTCCACTCAATTGGAAAAGTTCTCCTTTAAAATATTTTTAGAAAACTCATCATTTTATACTCCAAAATCAATGAGGTAAATAATAAATAAAATACAAATAATTTAGATCTTACGATATAACCTTGAGGATAATTTAATAACAAATAATTGAATTTATAATGAAATATCATAAGATAAAAATAAAATCATAAGTAAACTTGTAGTAGAGAAATTTGGTATAAAACAAAATTAAGCTCAACATATAATTTACAACATTTCGATTAACTAAATCAATTAAATAAATAATAAATAATAAAAGGAATATTTTAATTAGTTTAAAATCCTCAACTTGCATAGGAAATAAAAATACAATAAACTTCATGTTAAAAATCCCACATTGGAACATGAATAAAAGCATTTAAAATAATCAATTTAAATAAGTAGAATAAATCAATCAAATAATAAAAGAAATATTTAAAATATCCATTTGAAATAAATGGTAAAAATATGATGGAATTTATTTCAGAACACCAAATCAATTTAAATAGTAAAATCATGGTAAAATGCAGTTTAAAACATTAATATGAATAAATGATAAAAACATAATAAAATTCCATAAAAGTTTTGTTAAAATCTCAAATTGAAAGAAATAATAAAAACACCATTGAATACATTTTAATTTTAAATACTTTTTTAAAACATTTTTATTGGGAAATGGTATCGAGAAAACCATTTGATGCACCAATCTATATACCAATGATGCCCAATGGTATCCAGCATCCTGAATACCGCATAGCGGGGAGGTTAAGAAGAGAACCTGCAATCGGTCGCCATGACGTGCCACCAGCATGGATGCTATCAATAGTCATCCTGGCCATGGAAGGGGCTCATTGATACTCAGTATGCATTATACCCTACCAACCCTCACTAATCATATCCACATATACAGTACAGAATACTAGTATTGTATGATGCATCTAAAAACCAGTAAAATCATATATTTTTCAAATCTCGAAATCTTACAAATACCACTTTCAAATCCATTAATCCACATCACTTAAAACTATCATCATAAATCCATCACTTTAAATCCATCAACGTAAATTCATCAATTTCACCATAACTAAATCAAATCCACAATTAATCAAATGCATAAATACTGTCTTTGAGCATAAAAATTTTAAAACAATAGTCCCTCAAATCTTAAAAATTCAATATATATAAAATTCCATATCATCAACCCATTGATACAAATATTTCAATTTTTCAATGCCATAAAATCAAATCCATAACATTTAAATGCATAAATATATTTTTGAAACATAATAACTTCAAACAAATATTTTTCTTCAAATCCTCAAAATCAAGTTGTACCAAAAATAATATTAAAATTCATATAAAACTCATATGCAATTAAATTCATAAAAATCAAATTGCATAAAAATTGATTTTTCATAATTTATCAAAAATCAAAACATGCCTTATTGCACGTATATACTTCAATTTATTCCAATTTTGGCATCAAAATTTCAAATAGCAATTTATTTAATATTGAACATACAATAATAAATTTTCAATTATGAAAATATAAAAAAATATATATAATTTAACTCCCAAAATAAATTTGAAGGTGGATCACTCACCTCAAGCATGCGTATCAATTAAGATCCTCAACGGGATCGGTCCCACAACTCACACGTGCTCCTCTCGGTGATCAGACTTTTGGTGATCAGAATCTCGACGGAAAGGTTTCATGTTTAATGTCCTCGAATCTCACAATCCGTCAAGAATTGAGGGTAAAGGACTTCAGATTCGGATTCAGGGAGCTCAAACTAGTGGGTAAGGGTAGGTGGGATCACCAAGAACTCGCCAAAATAAGATTTCATGGTGGGCCTAGCTCCATGCCCACAGGAGAAACTCGCAACCGGTGGCACGTCTAGTGGGAAATGGCCATGAAATTTGATAGGCAGGTAGATCGGAGGACGAGTAACTCAATGGGACTAGTGGCGTCAAAAATGGGTGGCTGATTTAGAAGAAATTGACCGGAGAAGGAAACAGCACGGTCGACAAAAAAGCCCCAATCTAGGCCCGTCGACCGTCGGTTGGCCATGGGTTTTAGGTGGTTGGCCGGAAATGGAAGGGTGGTGGTGGCGATTTGGCACGTGTCGATGGGAAACAGCCAGAGGTGGGTCAACCAATGGTGGTCGGTTTTTAGTTCTCTCACCTCTCTCTTCTTTCTCTTTCTCTTTCTCCTTCGCCCTCCACCTCACTCGTCTCAGCTAATAAAAAAAGCGCGTCAGTGCCACTATTCATGCACGGGTTGGCCCAAAAATGTCACATGTGGCATAGTGTCATTGGGCACTATGCACACTCTCAAATCAGTGCACCTTAAATGCTGTTTTGGAAAAACTTCACAAGTCCGTAACTTTTTAATCAAATGTCCAAATTAGACGTGTATAACACCCCATCCCAAAGTACAACGGAAATTTTTCAACTTTGACCGAGGTTGACCGTTGACCGTTGATCGAAGAGGTCAAAAGTTGACTTTTTGACTCGGATGGAATTCTAGGTTGACTAAGGTACCGTCAAGAAGTACACGTTGGCACGAGCTCGTAGACTAGTAGCACGTTGAAAACAGAGCTACGGTTTGAAAGATATGAGCAAAACAAGATTGGGGTCCAAATTGTCCAAGGGTGCCGAAGTTGACTTTTTATTTATGGGGAAATGAGCTTTGACTCATACATGGTTGTAAAGTGCTCGTCGATATGAGTCCGTACACTAGTGGCACGTCTGATTTGGACATGTGGTTTGAAAGTTATGGACCTGTAGAGTTTTTCAAATACTATATTATTTTAATATTATTTTTAATCGTGTAACAATATGCCACGTGTGACTTAATAAATGTGACCATGTGTCACCATGTTGAGATGCCACATGTCAACCATGCTTAATACCATATTATTTTATTATTGTTATTTTATATAATAATATTATTTAATTATTTTTAATTTATTTTCTTTTTATTTCTTTTTCTTTTCTTTTTTTTTTTTTCTTTCTTTTCCCCCACATGGGAAAACACCCAGGCCCCCCACCCGAAGCCTTCTTCTTCTTCCTCCTTCTTCTTCCTTTCCTTTCCTTCTTCCTCTCGGGCCCTCGCCGTTTCTTCGTTTTCGGCCACCGGACGGCCACACGCGCCAGCCACTCGTGAAGCCCAGTTCCCGACGACCCCGACCTCCAAGTTTCCTGGCCAGATGCCTCCGAACGTGCCCAGATCGAACCGGTGAATTTGGTGGCGGCGGGTTAAGTTTTTCTGGCGATTCTCGCCGTTTCTGGCCAACCCAGCTCGACCCATACCTCTATCCCACCATTTTCGACCCCTCTGAGTCCATTTCCGTGATTAGATTGCCCAAAACCCCCACCATTTGAGAGATCTCTCAAGATGAAATTCGACTGGTACTTCCCAGGCAAATTCCGGCCACCACCGGTGGAATTAGGGTCAATGGAGACCGGGAATGTGATCTTTGTTTCATAAGCTTCGTTTCGGTATATTACTCGTCAATTTTAGTTAACGTTTGTGTTTAACCCCCCGGATACCAGTTATTATTTATCCGAATAAAATATTAATTTATTTGAGATGTGTAATGTTGTTGTTCTAGGAGCACGGGTGAGTCGTGGAATTGATCCTATGGAGGATATTGGATTAATTGCATGCTCCAGGTGAGTGACCACCTTTAAAATTATTTTGGGGTGATTAGTTATGTTTATTTGGTGTTAATTTGGTATTTAGAATTTTGCTCATGAAGTGGAAATTTAATTATAATGGTGGAAAAATATTATTTTATAAGTACATATATATTTATTGATGCTAAACAGAATTTTGGGTTATTAAGAAATTCCCGGTTATTATTTTATTGTGATTTAATTGTATTTATTACGCATGAGCAAGGTATTTTCAGTAATAAATCGTATCTGGATTTTAATATTTTTTTTGGGCATAATTGGTTTAAATATTTTAAGGAAAATATTGGTTTAAATTAGTGGTTTCAAATTTTATAATTATGCCCGTGGAATATTATTTGATGGACTTTGTGATTCGAGAAAAATTGTTGGTATATTGTTATCGATGGTTTTGTACCGGCAATATTAAAGGAAAATGTGGGATGGTGAATTTGAAAATTGGTATATTTTCCACGATAATTTTTGGAAAATCGGTACGGTAATAATTAATTTAATAATTGGTTTTAGACGCACTCATACAGTATTGGTGTTCTGGCTGTATATGTGGATTAGCGCGCAAGTTATTATGTCTCCCGTGAGTTGCCATTTGACCGAGGGCAAACAAGTCTTATATATTGCGCATCAGCCGCCCCCCTCCGTCACTGGGATGACGGTTTCAGCAGCGGCGCTGTCGGGACGCCGAAGCGCCATATGCAAGTTTCTCTCTTTAATCTCCCCGCCAGTCGGTGCTCGGGATGCTGGGTATCGGAGGACATCACTGGTATATGGTGTGGTGCGTCAAGTATAAATTTTCAGATAGAAATTTCAAACCCAAAGTGTTCAAAAATTATTTATTATATTTTATTACATTTTATTTATATTTGGGTTATTTAATTATTTATTAAATTAATTGATCCCTTGGTTTTCGGGAAATACGAATATCAGGTTTTGTGAAAATGTTTTAAAATGGGAATATTTCCAACGGAGTGAATAGTGAGGGTTTTGAGAGAATTTATTACTTTCAATTGTTTATTATTTATTTATTTATTTGTTGGTATTAATTAAAATCCTTTATTTGTTATATGATAAATATTAAAAGTGTTCAGTAGATAAGGTCACTCACTGAGATGATTAGCATCTTACGTTTTTAAATTCCGTTCCCATAGGTGCAAGGGGTGGTAGACGTTCTTCCGGGGCGAACCTAATCTCCGTTGCTGTCGTAGTTCGAGAAGTTACCTTTGTCTTCAGTTATTTCAATTGTAATATTTCTTTCATCCTTGTTGTATTCTATACTTAATAGTACTTCATGAAGCTCTGTATACTGTCTCGGACATTTATGTATTAATTATGCACTGGATTACTGTTATTCATTTGGAGTGCTGTAAATTTGTGGAATTATATTGTAGTAACGTGGGAGGAATAAGGGGATGAATGTAGAAGTGTGTTTTCAGTGTAGGAAATTTGTGGTAAATCCAACCCTTAGGAGAGGTTCTGTCGGATTTTCCATTGGACGGTTCGGTAGGGTTTCCCTGGGATCAGGGCTTGTCTAGGGTTCCGGTGAGGAATCTTGGACGGGTCCTGACACGTGCCACTAGTCTATGAACTCGTATTGATGAGTACTTTAAGACCACATCTGAATCAAAGCAAAATTCCACAAAAATAAAAAGTCAAACCCATCACCCTCAGACAGTTTGGACCACATTTTGTTGTGCTCATAACTTTCAAACCATAGCTCCATTTTTTACGTGCTACCAGTCTACGGACTCAGATCGATGCGTATTTTGCAATGGTCATCGATGCATACTTTACAATGGTCCTTAATCAATGCAAAATTCCATCCGGAACAAAAAGTCAAAATGGAACCCACTTGGTCAAAGGTTGTCAAACCTAGTTAAACTCTGTCAACGTAAAAATTTCCAATGTATTTCGGGACAGAGTGTTAAAATCTCCCATAAAGGTTAAACATGTCCTAAAAATTTTATGCACGAAAACACACATCTATGTAGGACCACCTTATTCCTTCCACCTTATTACAAATAATTCCACAATTGGCAGCACTTTGATAATAAAATATAAATATAGATACATATATTTTGTTATGATTTAATAAACACAAAATATCTTTAATGGTTCACGTCCGCCCGCAGGACCCACTTAGTGTCGTACTACATTCCAATATTGTTTTACAAACATACCAATGCATAATATAGGTAGGAGGGTAATTAAACAACAAGAACAATAATAATATTAATAACAACAATAGCTAACTTGTTCGAAGGCTTCTATACTTATCCGAAAGCTATTATATTTGCCTGAAGGCTTCCATACTTGTCCGAAAGCTATCACACTTGTCTAAAGGCTAACGTACTTGCCCATGGGTTATCGTATAATAATAATAATAATAATAAATGTTAATGACAATAACAATAGAAACAATCATAAGAATTAATAATAAATACAATAATAATTAATAATAGTGATAATAATAATTATAAGAAAAATAACGATGATGAATAATGATACTTAATAATGATACTAATGATGATGATTATAATAATATTAACAAGTATGATAATAATCAACAACAGTACCAATAATAATAACAATAATTATAAAAAAATAATAATAATAATAGTATCAACAATAATTACATTAATAAAAATAATAATAATAATCACAATAGTAATACTATTAACAATAACAATAACAATATTAATGAGTCATTATGGACAAATAAATAATTCCATAACAATTAATAATCTTGATAACAACAATAATAAAAATAAGAATAACAACAACATATAAGGGTAATAATAGGAAATTGAAATCATGAATAGATAAAATCAAATCAAATAAAGTAAAATCGAATTTTAAAAGTATAAATATAGTATAAAATATACACATTCGTAGCGGAGACATATACGATACCATACAGCTTGCTAATACAGGGGTTGATACGAACCTAGGTCGACTCGCACATAAACCCGTATTATATTAGCCTAGATCATGAGTAAGTTCAAGTTATTATGGAAACCTCAACCCCTAATCAACATATGACTAGAAACCTTGATATATTGAAGATACCACCATAAGTGATGGATGTCCTATTGATAAGTCAAACCAAAACACTCACTCTCTAATGGTGTTTTAGGTGTTCAAAGAGAATTAAAAGAATTCTATCTCACAACTAAATTTCTGAATAATATTGAAGGTGCATTCTAATTGAAAAATAACTTTTAAATAGGTTGAAGTCACAAAGCAATAAATCCTAGAAAACTAAGATAAGAACCGGCCATACAATGTCAATTTCCTAATGTGGCCGAAATTCCATTCCTTTATTTTGAATTAGGAATTAATTAATTTACAATAAATAATAAAATAATAAATTTCCTAAGCTATTTTCTTCAACAAATAAATAAATAGTAACCAAATAAAAGACAAATTTCTTAAAATAAAAAGTCAAAATCAAATTAGAAAACTAGTTGATTAGTTTGATCACTAAGATATCTTTAATCAATTTCCAGCTTATAAAGGCTCCAAATCAGCTCCCATATGCCATGTAGGATGCCAAATAGAATTATTTATGGATCCCACACATTGCCTTTGCTTGGAGCAAAGAGAAAAGGTCAATTCAACAAAATACAGTAAAGCTAGCAACAAATTTAGCAAAACTGGCCAACTAATCCCTTTATGTGCAAATGCCCTTTGTTGTTGCTTTCGAATCTGCCTTGGCTTGATTCCATGACTTCTTAATGATATTCATTGAATTCATAAAGTGTTGGATCCATTCCATGCTACCCGAAGTCCATATTTGCACTAAAGCAGCTACCTGGGTCCGTATCGGCCTCCTTCATTTAGATGCTTAAAATAGGCTTTGAATCTTCGGGTATTGACAAGCCCCTTTAAGAATTGATCGGCTCTAGTGATTGGCTTGGTCTTCACCCATATTGGATCAGCACCCCAGCAGATAGTCAATTGTGTGGGAACGGGCGAATTCTCATCAGGGGTGGTTGTCCATATTGGTTGTTCGACCCCTTAAACTCGTAGGCAACATAGTTACGAAGCTAAGCTACTCATGGACCACATCAGATCATTGCCCCCGTACGGTGTGTTACATACAAATATAAAATAATATAATATTCATGTATAAATATAGGTATATATGAAAAAAATACTTGATGCCCATACAATATGTCAGTGGTGTTAAATAGTACCCGATGTCCCGAGTACTATCTGACAAAGAGCTTAAAGAGAGAAACCAGGAATCGATCACCTTAGTGTCTTGCGACACTGATTGCTTATAACCTGCCATGGCTAAATAGCCATCCTTCGACTGTGAAGGCGGCTGATGCTTATTGTGCACTATACTTGCCATACCTCGTACCCATAGCTTCCACAGGATCGCCATACATATATGCAAACTAATCTGGAATGACAGCTATCCTACGGCCAAGGGAGAGACGGCTGGAGTTTACTCAATAATATACCTGCCTACCATCACAAGGACGACCCTGAATATACTCTAGGCCACTGATACATAACAGCCACCTACGGCCTTGTGGGGGTTGGGGTGTGGGGCTAATGCTCATTGTGTAATATATTTGCTAGCCCTCAGATCCATGGCACCTACATGATAGCCATAATAAACAATCATCTAAAAGATGATCATACAAACTTGTGCTATTATATAATGCAAATCACCAATACTATATGATGATCATACAAACTTGAGAGTGTACACTCTCAAAGCCATTTCTTGAAAGTCAATTCAAAGCATTAAAGGATTACCATAAGGAATTAGTGTATGGGGTATGTACAGTCTCACTAAAAGAGTGCACAAACTACTTAAATCTTTAATTGAGCAAAATTCAGCATAGCTAACATGTACACTCTCACTGAGATTGTCAAGACCCGTCCAATCCTCACCGGAACCCTAAACAAGCCCTGATCCCAGGGAAACCCTACCGGACCTTCCAATGGAAAATCTGACAGAACCTCCCATAAGGGTTGGACTTACCACAAATTTCCTGCACTGAAAACACACTTCTGTAAACACTACCTTATTCCTCCCATCTTACTACAATTTGTTTCCACAAATTTACAGCACTCCAAAATAATGACAGGGAATTAATGCAGTATTTAATAAAATGTGTTCAATACAGTATACAGAGCATTATACAAATAATTATGAAATTAATACAATGTCAGATAAAGAAGCAATACAAGATGAAGAGGAAAAAGGGAGGAAATGCTTCTTGGACTTTCGGCAATGAACTAAGACATCGGGCTCGCCCCGGACGATCAACGTCTCCAAATCCTTGTACCTAGGGGAACGAAATTTAGAAATATGATGTGCTAATCATCTCAGTGAGTAACCCTATCTAATATACAATTATAATAGTAACGATAATTATAGCACATTTGATTAATTAAGAATAAATAAGTAAATAAATAATAATTAATTGAAAATAATATTTTCTCTCAAAACCCTCACCATTCACTCCGTTGGAAAGGTTCCCCTTTTTAAAACATTTTCGCAAAACCCAATCTTTTATGCCCCAAAAATCAAGTAGTAATTAATTTAATAAAATTTAAATAATCCAAATACGAATAAAATATAATGAAATATAATAAAATAAATTCAGAATACTTACATTAAAGAAATATAACATAAAAGAGAAATTCAATATATAATTCATAAAATTTGATTTAATAAATCAAAATAAACAGTATCAAAAATATAATTTAAATAATTACAAACAATCAAATAAAATAAGTGATAGAAAAATATTATAATATTCATTTTGAAATATTCAGCCAATCTATATAATAAAAATACGGCAAGATGCATTTTAAAAACATTAATTTAAAATAAATGACATAAAATATGAATAAATATATTTTTAAAAATACTAATTGGAAATAGGTGATAAAACAAATTAAATACATTTAATTTAAATGTTGCTTTAAAACTTTAGGATTTGAAATTTATATCTGAAAAATAATACTTGACGCACCACACTATATACCAGTGATGCCCTATGATACCAAGCGTCCCGAACACCATCTGGCAGCAGGTTAAAGAGAGAAACTTGCATACGGTCGCTTCGGCGTCCCGACAACGCCGCTGCTTAAACCATCATCCCGGCCATGGAGGGGGGCAGCTTATGGCCAATATCAAACTGGCCTGTCCTCGGTTTGATGGCAACTCACGGGAGACATTATAACTTGCGCGCTCATCCACATATACAGTACAGAACACCAATACTGTATGAGTACGTCTAAAACAAGTAACCATATTTATTATTAAAATACTCAATTTTTCCAAAATTCACCGTGGGAATTATACCATTTTTTTCAAATTCACCATCCCACATTTTTCTTTAATATCACCAGCATAAATCCATCAATAATATATAATTTTTCTCATATCATAAAATCAACTAGATAATATTTCAAGTGCATAAATATATATTTTGAAAGCACCATCACTTAAATCAATATTTTTCTTGAAATCTTTAAAATCAAATCATACCAAAAATAATATTAAAACCACATGAATTTCATATATAATTTAATTCCACAAATCCTCAAAACCATAAAATAATTTCCACAATGCATAAATTTATATAAATGCATTTTTTATTAATCAAAATAAATTCACAAATAAATTCCGTAATAAATCAAATAATATTAATTTTACAATTCTTTTAAATATCAAATTGTCATAAAATCTAGATTTCCATAATTTATCAAAAATCATACATTTCAATTTATTCAAATATGGGCATCAGAATTTAATTCACAATTTATCTAACAATTAACATAAAATAAAAACATTCAAATATTAAAATATCACAATATAATTAATTTGACTCCCAAAATTAATTTCAAAGGTGGGTCACTCACCTCGAGCACACAGTTAACCCAAGATCCTTCATGGGATCAATTTCACGATGCACACGTGCTCCTAGAACAACAATATTACACAACTCAAATAAATTAATATTTTATTCGGGTAAATAATATCCGGTACCCGGGGGGGTTTAATACAAACGTTAACCAAAATTTACGAGTAATATACCGAACGAAGCTTATAGAACGAGGATTATGAATCTGGTCTTACTTCCCGGATATCGGACCCGAGGTGGCCGAAATCTCGTCGGAAAGCTCTCGGATTTCAAGTCCTCGATTCTCTCAATCCGTCGCGAATTGGAGGAAAACAACCTCGGATTTGGGTTTAGGGAGGTCGAATTAGTGGGGAAGGATAAGTGGGGTGAACGAAAACTCACCAGAATTGGGTTTTCTGGTTAGCCGCAGTGGTCACCAGAATTCGCCACCGCCGGCGGCGCGTCCGGTGGTCACTGGTCGTGATTTTTGGTGGGAAGGTAGATCGCGGAATGGGCGACTCAACGGGATCGGTGGTGAGGCAAACGGAGATCGGAATGGAGAGAAATCTGGGTTTGAAGTAATCGATGCCGCCGCTAGAAAAAGTCTCGATCTCGGCACGTCGGCAATGGGTTGGCCGTGATTTTTGGCTGACCGGCCAGTTTTCAGGTGGGCTTCAAGCTAGGGTAGCGCGTGCATTGTTCTGGTGATCGGAAATGGGTGAACAGCGGTTGGCCAGTTGGGTTTCTCTCTCTAGCTCTCTCTCTCTCTCTCCTCCTTCTCCTTCTCTCTCCTCCCTCCCCTTCTCAGCCAGTCAAAACGCCCGTGGGTGCCACTATGCACTCACGGGTGGGTTTATTTTTTTTGACACGTGGCACCACCGTTCACACACATACAGATCCATGAATAGTAAATGTTATCTCAAAAAAACTTCACAGTTTCGCAACTTTCAAACCACATGTCAGGACCCGTCCAGAATTCCTCCCCGGAACCCTAGACAAGCCCTGATCCCAGGGAAACCCTATCGGACCCTCCAATGGAAAATCCGGCAGAACCTCCCCTAAGGGATGGACTTACCACAAATTACCTACACTGAAAACACACTTCTATACTCATCCCCTTATTCCTCCCGCAAACTACAAATTGTTCCACAATTTTCAGTACTTCTCAACAATAACAACAGTCCAGTGCATAAATAAAACATAAGTGTCCCAATAGTATACAGAGCTTTAAGAAGTGCTAATCAACAAAAATACAACAAGGATGAAATAAATAATATACTGAAATGAAAGAGTACAAAAGTACTTCTCGAAACACGATAGCAGCGGAAAATTGGTTCGCTCCGGAAGGACGTCTACCACCACTTGCACCTAAGGGAACGGAACTTAAAAACATGAGATGCTAATCATCTTAATGAGTGACCCTAACTACTGAACACTTTTAATGATAATAATAATAATAATAATAATAACAATTAAGGGAATTGAATAAATACCAATAATTAATAAATAATAATAATAAATAACTGTTGGAAACAATAATTTCCCTCAAAACTCTCACCAATCACTCCGTTTGAAATGTTCTCTTTTTAAAACAATTTCACAAAACCCGATGTACATACTTCCCGAAAACCAAGGGATTAAACCATTTGATAAATAATAAATAAATAAATACATACCCCAATATTTTTAATTAAAATGTAATAAATTATAATAAATGATTTTTGAACACCTTTGGGGTTTGAAACATTATTTGCAAATTACACCTGACGATTACACTTGACGCACCACACCATATACTTGTAATTGAGATATCCAGCGTCCTGAGCACCGACTGGCGGGGGGGTTAAAGAGAGAAACTTGCAAATGGCACTTCGGCGTCCCGACAGTACCGCTGCTGAAACCATCATCCCGGCCAAGGAGGGGGGCGGCTGTGCGCAATAACAAACTTGCCTGCCCACGGTCCAATGGCAACTCACGGGTGAAATAATAATACCTGTGCGCTGAACCAACATATACATATACCAGAACACCAATACTGTGTGAATGCGTCTAAAATAATTATTAAACCAACCGTACCGTTTTCCAAAACTACCGTGGGAAATACATTAAATTTTCACACTTACCATCCCACATACTTTTATTTAATACATCGGTACGAAAACATCGATAACAAATAAACCACAACTTTCTCAAAATACGAGATGCAACCATAAAAATACCGCGGGCATAATTTATAAAATTTAAACAAATATTTTCGTAAAATATTTAACCCAATTATGCCCGAAAAATAATACTTAAAACCACGTACAAATACTACCGAAATACACTTTGCTCATGCAAGATAAATAAATTAAACCACAATAAAATTCATAATTAAATCGCACCACATGAGCATAATTTAAATACCAATTAAACATAATTAAATGCCCAAATTAATTTTTGAAGGTGGGTCACTCACCTTAAGCGCGTAAATCAGCTAAGATCCTCCGTCGGATCAACGCCATTACTCGCGCGTGCACCTAAACAACCACAGTATACCAACCAAAAATATTAATATTTTATTCGGATAATTCCCAAATGGGTACCTGGGAGCGAACACCAAAAGATATCTAAAAGTTACGAGTTATATACCGAATCGAAGCTCGAGATAATGGGATATGCATTTGAAATGGGTGCCCAGATACTGTTCATGCCACGTGGACCAATCAGAAGCTGACACGTGGAGTCACTGTGCATTTAAGCCAGATATAATAGAATAATACGGTATCCGGCGAAATTCAAACGTCCATAACTTTTTAACCGGATGTCCGTTTTAAGCATGCCGCTAGTCTGTGAACTCGTATCGAAGAGTACTTCACAACCATGCATGAGTCAAAGCTCATTTCCCCATAAATAAAAAGTCAACTCGGGCACCCCTTGGACAGTTTGGACCTCAACTTGTTTTGTTCATAACTTTCAAACCGTAGCTCCGTTTTCAACATGCTACTAGTCTACGAACTCGGGGCATCGTGCACTTCACCACGGTACCTTGGTCAACTAGAAATTCCAACTAGAACAAAAAGTCAACTTTTGACCTGCTCGGTCAACGGTCAACCTCGGTCAACGTGCACGGATTCCGGTGCGATTTGGGACGGGGTGTTACATCACATGTCCAAATCGGACATGCCGCTAGTCTATAAACGCGTATCGACGAGTACTTCACAACCATGCATGAGTCAACGGTCAACTTTGCATGAACACAAAAGTCAACTCCGGCACCCCTTGGACAGTTTGGACCTCAACTTGTTTTGCTCATAACTTTCAAATCGTAGCTCCGTTTTCGACGTACTACTAGTCTATGAACTCGTGACAACATGTACTTTTTAACGGTACCTCGGTCAATGTGAAATTCTATCAGGAACAAAAAGTTAATATTTGACCCCTTCTCAGTCAACGATGATCAAACCCGGTCAACCTTGGTCAAATTTTAGAAATTTCCAATGTACTTCGGGACAGAATGTTACAAAGATGGTGTACACACCATTCATAAAGGTCATACAAGAGATTGTGGCATGTACACACCCATGCCAATGGTGTATACACCAAGTGTAGGGATTTCCCCTTAATTTTTTTAATTTTTGTAGTGTTGTGCAAGAAAAGTGTAACACCCCGTCCCGAACCATGTCGGAAATTTTTGCACGTTGACCGAGGTTGACTGTTGACCGTTGACCCAAGGGGTCAAAAGTTGACTTTTTGATCCGGTTGGAATTCTAGGTTGACTGAGGTACCATTACAAAGTACACGTTGGCACGAGTTCGTAGACTGGTAGCACGTTGAAAACGGAGCTACGCTTTGAAAGTTATGAGCAAAACAAGTTGAGGTCCAAACTGTCCAAGGGGTGCCGGGGTTGACTTTTTATTCATGCAAGGTTGAGCTTTGACTCATGCATGGTTGTGAAGTGCTCGTCGATACGAGTCCGTAGACTAGCGGCACGTCCGATTTGGACATGTGGTTTGAAAGTTATGGACCTGTAGAGTTTTTCAAACACCGTATTATTTTAATATTATTTTTAAATGCGTAACGATGTGCCACGTGTGACTCAATGAAGGTGACCATGTGTCACCATGTTGAGAAGCCACATGTCAACCATGTGTTTTATCATATTATTTTATTATTATTTAATTATTTTTATTTTTTTTCTTTTTCTTTTCCTTTTTCTTTTCTTTTTCTTTTTCTTTTTCTTTTCTTTTCCCCACCTGGGAAAACACTTTCCTTTTTTCTTTTTTTCTTTTTTTTTCCTTTCCCTTTCCTTCCCTTCTTCCCCGAGCTCGACAGGGACACACACGAAGAAATTTTTTTTCTCCCTTTCTCTCTCCTTTGACTCTCTCACCCTCTCTCTGTTGACCAGCATTTTGATCGGATTTCAGCCGCCGGAATGCCACACGCGCCGGCCACCGGTGTAGCCCACCTCCTCGCGATCTCGACCACCAAATTTTCCGGCCAGCCGCCGCCGGACGCGCCCAGATCGGGCCGGCGAAGTCGCGGTGGCGAGGTGAAATTTTTCCGGCGATTCTCGCCGTTTCCGACCAACCCAGCCCGACCCATACCTCTATCCCACCATTTTCGACCCCTCTGAGTCCATTTCCGGGGTTAGATTGCCCAAAATCCCCACCGTTTGAAAGATCCCTCAAGTTGAAAACCGGCCGAAGCTTCCCGACCACATTCCGGCCACCTCCGGTGGAATTGGGGTCGATGGAGACCGGATTGGTAATCCTCGTCGCTCAAGCTTCGATTCGGTATATTATTCACCTATTTTGGTTAACGTTTGTGTTTGACCCCCCGGGTACCGGGTATTAATTACCCGAATAAAATATTAATTTATTTGACTGTCTGTGAATTTTGTTCTAGGAGCACCGGTGAGTCGTGAAATTGATCCCATGGTGGATCATGGATTAATTGCGTGCTACAGGTGAGTGACCCACCTTTAAAAAATGTTTTTGGGGTAATTAATTGTATTTATGTGGTATTAAATTGGTATCTGAATTTATGCTCATGTGGTGTACTTTAAATATAATCGGGAAAAAATATTATTTTATATATAATTACCCATTGGTGCTAAATGAAATTTGGGGTCATTAGAAATTCCCGATTATTATTTTATTGTGATTAAATGGTATTTATTACACATGAGCAAGTATTTTCAGTAATTGATTGTGTCTGGATTTTATATCATTTTTGGGCAATTAATTATGTTTAATTGGTATTTAATTTATGCTCATGTGGTACAATTTGGTTATGGTTTTATTGTGCTTTAATTTATTTATTATGCATGAGCAAAGTGTATTTCGGTAGTATTTGTACGTGGTTTTAAGTATTATTTTTCAGGCATAATTGGGTTAAATATTTTACGAAAATATTTGTTTAAATTTTATAAATTATGCCCGCGGTATTTTTATGGTTGCATCTCGTATTTCGAGAAAATTGTGGTTTGTTGGTTATCAATGTTTCGTACCGGTTTATTAAATAAAAATATGTGGGATGGTAAGTGTGATAATTTAATATATTTCCCACGGTAATTTTGGAAAACGGTACGGTTGGTTAATAATGTTTATTTTTAGACGCACTCATACAGTATTGGTGTTCTGGTGTATGGTGTATGGACACGTGGTAGCGCGCGGTTATTATTTCTCCCGTGGTTGCCATTGAACTGGGCAGGCAAGTTTGATATTGGCCACAGCCGCCCCTCCCTTGGCCGGGAGATGGTTTTAGCAGTGGTACTGTCGGGACGCCGAAGTGCCGTTGCAGGTTTCTCTCTTTAACCTCCCCGCCAGTCGGTGCTCGGGACGCTGGGTATCGGAGGGCATCACCGGTATATGGTGTGGTGCATCAGGTGTAATTGTCAAGTGTAATTTTCAAATAAAGTTTAAAACCCCAAAGGTGTTCAAAAAATTATTTATTATAATTTATTACAGAATATTTATATTTGGGGTATTTATTTGTTTGTTTGTTGTTTATTAATTTATTTGGTTCCTTGGTTTTCGGGAAGTACGTACATCGGGTTTTGTGAAAATATTTTAAAAGGGGAACATTTCCAACAGAGTAAATAGTGAGGGTTTTGAGAGAAAGTATTACTTCAATTGTTTATTTATTTATTTATTTATTTGTTCGGTATTGGTTAATTAAATTCCTTTATTTTTATATTATTAATATTAAAGGTGTACAGTAGATAGGGTCACTCACTGAGATGATTAGCATCTCACACTCTTAAATTCCGTTCCCCTAGGTCCAGGTTGGAGACGTTGATTGTCTGGGGCGAGCCCAACGTCTCAGTTCGTTTGCCGAAGGTTCAAGAAGTTTTTCTTCCCTTTTTTCTCTCTATCTTGTATTGCTTCTTATCTATCGTTGTATAAATTCTACATTTATTTGTATAATGCTTTGTATACTGTATTGGACGTGTAGTTTTATTTATGCACTGAGTTGTTGTTATTTTTGAAGTGTTGAAATTTGTGGAACCATTTGTAGTTTTGTGGGAGGAATAAGGGGACGTTTTTAGAAGTGTGTTTTCAGTGCAGGTAATTTTTGGTTAGTCCTACCCTTAGGGGAGGTGCTGCCGGATTTTCCGTTGGAAGGTTCGGTGGTATTTCCCTGGGATCAGGGCTTGTCTAGGGTTCCGGGGAAGGAATTCTGGACGGGTCCTGACAGTTGGTATCAGAGCTCTAGGTTCTAGTATTCCTAAGGGACTGTGCATTGTTGTGCATCCCATCCGTGTCTAATCTCTCGTTTTACCCATCTTAAAGCGTTCTTTCCCTTTGTCTCGAAGTAAATTCGTTGCCCGAGTTTGAATAACTTTAATCTTCGAGGGTGTGTATCGGCTATCAACGGTTTAGCAAGGTCATCACCCATAATCGATACTTGTTGTCGAGTATGGATGTGTGTCGATCGATTTCAAGGTGTCAAAATATTTTTCCGATCGATTATCAAAATTAAATGCTTTTCAAAGTGGTATTTGAAATTAAAGGTGTTTTATTCAAGTATTTTGTTTATGTTCGTACATGTATTTGTATGTTATATTGTATATATTATACTGCACCATATGGAGGCGGCGAACCATTGTGGTCCATGTAGAGCTAACCCCATGATCATGTTGCCTACGAGTCCAGGGGATTGGACGGCCAATATAGGCAACCACCCTGGTTTGTATTGGTAGCAGAGTGTCGGCGACAGTTGGAATCATGGATCACGTAGCGTGTAGAAGGTATCGTACGTACCTCCATTACAAGCGTGCATATTTGTTTTATGTTATGGCTTTTCCAAGACCGACTTCAGCGACGTAAGAAATTTCGAGGATGAAATTTTTGTAAGGGGGGAAGGTTGTAACACCCCGTCCCGAACCATGTCGGAAATTTTTGCACGTTGACCGAGGTTGACTGTTGACCGAAGGGGTCAAAAGTTGACTTTTTGACCCGGTTGGAATTCTAGGTTGACTGAGGTACCGTTACAAAGTACACGTTGGCACGAGTTCGTAGACTGGTAGCACGTTGAAAACGGAGCTACGGTTAGAAAGTTATGAGCAAAACAAGTTGAGGTCCAAACTGTCCAAGGGATGCGGGGTTGACTTTTTATTCATGCAAGGTTGAGCTTTGACTCATGCATGGTTGTGAAGTGCTCGTCGATACGAGTCCGTAGACTAGCGGCATGTCCGATTTGGACATGTGGTTTGAAAGTTATGGACCTGTAGAGTTTTTCAAACACCGTATTATTTTAATATTATTTTTAAATGCGTAACGATGTGCCACGTGTGACTCAATGCTCTGTATACTGTATTGGACGTGTAGTTTTATTTATGCACTGAGTTGTTGTTATTTTTGAAGTGCTGAAATTTGTGGAACCATTTGTAGTTTTGTGGGATGAATAAGGGGACGTTTTTAGAAGTGTGTTTTCAGTGCAGGTAATTTTTGGTTAGTCCTACCCTTAGGGGAGGTGCTGCCGGATTTTCCGTTGGAAGGTTCGGTGGTATTTCCCTGGGATTAGGGCTTGTCTAGGGTTCCAAGGAAGGAATTCTGGACGGGTCCTGACAAAAAGAGTTTTTAATGAAGCATATGACTTGCATATTCCCTTTTATAAGCCATCTAAAGAATATCTAAATGTGGAGATTAGGCCTGATAAGGTAAGGAAAGGCTCTTGAGAAGGTGGCTATATTATCTGAAAAGAGGCAAGACTTTTTAGCAATTGGGGGAGCTTTTAGAAAACAATTAATGCCATTAAAGAGGATTTTAATGAGAGAGAAAAGATTTTAGATAGAGAAGCTCTAATGTTTTAGAGGTTTATTGAAGATCCAAGACTTTGGATGCTTGAAGGAGCCATCTCTACTTATGATTTCTCTTCCCTTTAATCTTTACTGTTAATTTCTTAGTATTTTGTAATAGGACTCTTGAACATTTGTACAAGACAATGTTTGGATCCTTGGAATTCTATTTTGTTTTTGCCTTTATTATTCATATATCAAAGATCTAGGACCTTGATGTAGCTTAAATCTTGATTTGAATGACTTAATTTAGTTTATTAATGGTTTAATGTCTCTCCAATTATTTATGTTTCCTTGGTTTAATTGACAAATGTGCCTAATTTGAAAGAGAATTTGGTTAGTGTTGTTTATATTGAACAATTAGAGTTTAGGAAAGCCTAACTAGACAATAGAGGCTTTGTTTTTTTTTTGGTCACTGAAGGACCTGGAACCAAAGGCTTATCAAGCAATAACAAGACATTAATACGAGGCACCATATCACCTAGCTTTCCACTATAGCCTGGTTTCCCCTTCCAAGCTTACTTTCTAATTTTGAAAGAATTGGGATCAAATACCATTCAAAAGGAACACATTTAATTTGGATCCATATTGTCATTTCAATAAAATTGATTTCACTCAAAGCCAAATCAAGTTCTCGCCTCTTCAGAACCAATAAGAAACCATTAAAAGTTCAAAGGCCATTGTCCCCTACAATTTTAGCATCATCTTCATTGTGAAACTGGAAGTGGATAATCATATTAATCCATTTCAATATATTTAAAACCTTCATTTACATTCCATCCCTTATGCAAAGCTGTTAGCAAGTGTCTAACCTTCGTGCAAGTTTGAGACTGAGACAAAAGTTTTCCTAGAAATCTATACTGAAGATCCTCTTTAGTTTTCTTTAGAATAGCATCTTCAAGATCAACCAAAAAATCAATTCTAGCAAAACAACCGTGTATATCCTCCATGGATTAACACAAACCAAATAGAGAAAGAAAGGAAAAAAAATAGGGAAATAAGACCAGATAGAAAAGAAAGAAAAGAAAAAAAAAAGGCCGAAGGAAAGTAATATATTAACATTCGTTGTTGACTAGGTTGAAAAATAAGTCCACACCCCATACTATCAAGAGCCTGATGGGTACAAAAAAAAAACAGCGCACATTACTCAATCAATTATAATGTGGCATGCATGAACTGTTTATATTAACTAAAAATACTCATTCCATTACCAAAACAAACAAACAAACAAGTAAAAAACAAAAAAATAGGCCCTTTATTTGGCCCCAACATCAAACTTAATTTCACTGACCCATAAATGTAGGCATTGCCACTCTCTAGGAAGATTTAATTCAAATTACAAATTTTTACCAA
Source organism: Ziziphus jujuba (assembly GCF_031755915.1). Classification (NCBI taxonomy): domain Eukaryota; kingdom Viridiplantae; phylum Streptophyta; class Magnoliopsida; order Rosales; family Rhamnaceae; genus Ziziphus; species Ziziphus jujuba. The sequence goes on from NC_083382.1 coordinate 16,908,404, forward strand.
GAAAAAGAGATTAGTTCAAGAACATACATACTATACTTTGGCATAAGGAATAAAGAGAGAAATTCCAACTAGGTCAATTCCCCTTCATAACTATAGACAACCATCTAGACCAAGTTATTATAAGCGATATACATACTATTAGTCACTAAACTATATTAGGATATACACTTGGATTCCTAAACTTCTTTTTTTATTTACAAATTTATTCCCAAACTAGTCTTAATGTTGCACATTATCCTTATCTCATTTTCCGTTCATTTTGGGTTGAAAGTCACACGTATTTCACATATAAGGCAATTATGAGGGGCATTTAAGATTTTTTTCCACCTTTTTCAAATCCTACCATTTTTTTTTCTCTCAAATCCGCAATTACTCTTTTTTCTCCAATTACTTTCAAAATCCCATTTTTCTCTATTCAAGAAAAAGTGCTTCCTGAAATTCTATCAAATGTGAGAGGACATTTGTTAAACATCCATTACTCTTCCATATTACCAATTACGAGTTAATTTTGATTTCTTGTTTGTGCGGCCGATCTCTTCATGATATGTGACAATTATAGACAAGAAGAAGCCTAACTAGACGACAAAAGCACAGATTTTTTTTTTTTCTTTTTATCTTATAATTCTGATTCTAGAAACTAGGGAAAAAAAATAATTGCTCATAAATAATTTCTTCATGATCATCGATCATCTAATTCATTTAAGGACACCTCTTTGATTCCACTGGAACCTGAACAGGCGAGGTTCAAATCTACCATATCCATTTTTTTTCAATCCCTACAACTTGGTTTCCCTTGGAAGTTGCAATTTGCTTATCTATACATATGACAATTCAAACCAAAACATGTGGCTTTGCTTGATCGTTCCTATTAGGATACTTAACTTCCCTAGTGTTGAAGAAGGACCTCATTTAATCTAAATCACCTAAACCCCTATAACATGTATTAAAAAAAACAACTAAAGGCTTATTCCATTTGCTCTTCTAACTTCATTTTTCTCCAATCAACAAATAGTGCTTCCTCCAAAACAAGATTTAAGAGTAATTGGAGAAGAAAGAGTATTTTAGGATTTGAGAGAGAAACGGCGATCTGATATGAGAAAGAAGGAAAATGGGATAAAAGAGTGAGAAAATACCTTAAATGCCCTTCACATTTGGCTCACATGTGACACACATCAATTTCAAAGTCCAAAAGGGGCAGAAAATGAGGTACGGATGGATAATGCAACTCTCACAGTCCTACAAGTCAAGGTTGGTCCTAGAATTTTAGGGGCTTTAGGTCAGTTTTATAAATTAGCTTTTCAATTCTTTTTTTTTTTTTTCACGTCCAAGTGTATACTTTCTTGTAGACATAATAAAATTAAACACAAACCAATAAAGGTTTAAATATTAAAATAATTAGTTTCAATAAAAATATTTTTAAAAAAGGAGTGACTTGTCATACAACCCATATCTAAATGGAGATCTTAGTATTCATCCAAATAAATTGTGGTCTTAGAAGCAAAAAACTGGATTCAAATAATGAGAAATGGAAGATGGTTGAAAGATTTAAATGATCAAATATTAAAAGGGTGCGAGCGTGAGAGAGCTTTTTTTTTTTTTTTTTTTTTAATGTCTAAGAGCGATTTATGCAAAAATAGTGATTTATGCAAGAGACAAACGTTCCAATAAAAGAAAATCAGGAGTTGTAATTTTTATTTTTATTTTTTGGGAAAATTACCATAGCATTCAAAGATATTAATTACAATTTGATAAGCCTAAAATCAAAAAGCAGCCCAGCTTATTTTTATTTTTATTTTTTCTATGTCATTTAATATTTTAATTTTCTACATTATTTTATACATTAAAAAAATACTCGTCAAAGGGCTCCGACCAACAAAGGGCCTTGTGCAATTGCACACCAAGCCAATGGTTTTGGGTCAGCTTTGCTACAAGTTTATAACAAAAATAGATCGTATAGCACCAAAATTCTCCAATTAAGGCCAACCTTTCACCTTTCCAAATCCCACAATATCGATCCATCTAATACAATTTTAATGCTTATAATTTTTACCCACTAGAACTACTCTCATGTGTCTCGTACGCATGCAACTATTGATTACTTCCCAATCTCATGGTCGTTATCCAAGACGCTTACTTTATCTATAGGTCTCACAACCATCAAAGCTCATGCCGTTTAACAAGTATGTCCAATAACATATCACACCCCTCAATGGCTTGAAGCCCAACCTTATGCTAAGATCAACCCAACATTCCTTTTCACTAATCAAGACTTATTCATGCATATCCTGAATAATCCACGGAATTAATGGCATCAATATCCCTTACTATGATAAATCATGAATAAATGGAAGATATATTGTAATAATTACTAGAAATATTCATATTATAAAGTGCATAATTAGCGTTAGGTAATTTTCTATCAGTAAGGGAATTAATTGGAGTATCAAAAATCATAAAGCATGCACTCGTCTATATATGCATAGAACTTTTTAACTTTAGTTTACGTATGCAGAATATTTGGTTCGAAGGATGACAATTCGAGTCATGATATAATAATATGACTCGAAAATAATACAAAGTTAGTGAGATTTATGTTTACTATAAACGGATTCAGGTCAAATTCAGGTTGCATTTAATATGACTATTAAATGTGTCCTTTCTGGGTTTACACGCTCACGTAACATCCTGTCCCAAAGTATAACGGAAATTTTCCAACTTTGATCGAGGTTGACCGTTGACCGTTGACTTTGACCTTTGACCGTTGATCGAAGGGGTCAAAAGTTGACTTTTTGACTCGGATGGAATTCTAGGTTGACTGAGGTACTGTTACGAAGTACACGTTGGCACGAGTTTGTAGACTAGTAGCACGTTGAAAACGGAGCTACGGTTTGAAAGTTATGGGCAAAACAAGTCGAAATTCAAATTGTCCAAAAGGTGCCGGGAGTTGACTTTTTATGGTTGTAGAATTTTGTTTTGACTTTTGTATGGTTACAAAGTGCTCGTCGATACGAGTTCATAGACTAGCGGCACGCTTAAATTGGACATCTGGTTAAAAAGTTATGGACGTGTGAAGTTTGCCGGATACCGTAATATTTTATTATATCTGGCTTAAGTGCATAGTGACGCCACGTGTCGACACCTGATTGGACCACGTGGGTGAACAGTGTCAACCACTGTGGCTTTTATTTGGCAAAATGGACGGGGGGAAGGAGAGAGACGGAGAGAGAGGAGAGAGAGAGCTAGAGAGAGAAACGACCGGCCACCACCGGTTGGCCACTGTCCGGCCACCGGAGGGCTACACGCTTTGGCCAGGCAGGAGCGCCTCTCCATTTCCGACCGACCACCCAAATCTGACGGCCAACCGACCGGTAACGCGCCCGAATCGAAGCGTTTTCCAGCGACGGTGATTTTTCCCCTCCACCGCCGTTTGACCCATTTTCGGCCATTTTCAGACTACACGCACCAGCCACCCCTCACCACCTCCTCATTTCCGGCCAGCCCACCAACTTTCACGGCCACCGGACCTCCGGTGCAGCGGGATCGGAGTATTTTCCGACGAGGGGCCAAAAATCTTCAAACCCAAATCTCTTCGCCGTCCGGCCTCCGTTTGCCTCACCGCCTGTCCCGTTGGAACCCTCTACCCTCGATCTACAAAACTCCCAAAAATCTCAGCCATCGGCCATCGGACGCGCCACCGCCGCCGACAGTTACCGGTGACGGCGACGGCTCGCCGGAAATCACTATTCTGGCGAGTACCCAGTTGCACCGCCGGTCCTTCCCCACTAATTCCGACCCCCTGAATCCAAATCCGGTGTCCTTTTCCTCCAATTCGCGACGGTTTGAGAGAATCAAAGAGTTGAATCCCAAAAGCTTTTCGACGAGATTCCGGCCACCTCGGGTCCGATCTCCGGGAAGTAAGACTGGATTCGTAATTCTCGTCACTCAAGCTTTGATTCGGTATATTACTCGTCAATTTTGGTTAACGTTTGTGTTTAACCCCCCGGGTACGGGATATTATTTACCCGAATAAAATATTAATTTATTCGACTGTGTGTGAATTATTGTTCTAGGAGCACGTGTGTGTCGTAGAATTGATCCCATGGTGGATCATTGTTTAATTGTGTGCTCCAAGTGAGTGACCCACCTTTAAAAATATTTTGGGGCAATTAATTATATTTAATTGGTATTTAATTGATATTTGGAATTATGCTCATGTGGTGCAATTTAATTATAATTGTGGAAAATTATTATTTTATTGTGATTTAATTTTATTTATTACGCATGAGCAAGATATTTTCAGTAATAAATCGTATGTGGTTTTAATATTATTTTTGGGCATAACTAGTTTAAATATTTTAAGGAAATTATTTGTTTAAATTGGTGGTTTAAATTTTATAATTATGCCCGTGGAATATTATTTGTTGGACCTCGTGTTACGAGAAAAATTATTTGTATATTGTTATCGATGGTTTCGTACCGGGTATGTTAAAGGAAAATATGTGGGATGGTAAATTTGAAAACTGGTATATTTCCCACGGTGATTTTGAAAAATCGGTACGGTAATAATTAATTTAATAATTATTTTAGACGCACTCATACAATATTGGTGTTCCGGTGTATATGTGGTTAGCGTGCAAGTTATTATGTCTCCCGTGAGTTGCCATTAGACCGAGGGCCGGCAAGTTTGATATTGGCCACAGTCGCCCCCCTCCTTGGCCGGGATGACAGTTTCAGCAACGGTACTGTCGGGACGCTGAAGTTCCGTATGCAAGTTTCTCTTTTTAATCTCCTGCCAGTCGGTGCTCGGGATGCTGGGTATCGGAGGGCATCACTGGTATATGGTGTGGTGCGTCAAGTATAAATTTTCGGATAGAAATTTCAAAGCTCAAAGTATTCAAAAATTATTTATTATAATTTATTACATTTTATTTATATTTGGGGTATTTATCTATTGTTTATTAAATTAATTGATCCCTTGGTTTTCGGGAAATACGAATATCAAGTTTTGTGAAAATGTTTTAAAAGGGAAACATTTTCAACAAAGTGAATAGTGGTGGTTTTGAGAGAAAATATTACTTGAGTTGTTATTATTATTTATTTATTTAATTGTTGATATTAATTAAATTTCTTTATTTGTTATATTATTAATATTAAAAGTGTTCAGTGGATAGGGTCACTCACTGAGATGATTACCATCTCATATTTTTAAATTCTATTCCCCTAGGTTCAGGTTGGGAGACGTTGATCGTTCGGGGCAAGCCCAACGTCTCAGTTCGTTGCTGAAGGTCCAAAAAGCATTTATTTCCTTTTTTCCTCTCCATCTTGTACTGTTTCATCTGTCATTGTATTAATTCCACATTTAATTGTATAATGCTCTGTATACTGTATTGGACATTTAGTTGTTATTTATGCACTGATTACTGTTATTCATTTGGAGTGCTGTAAATTTGTGGAATCAATTTGTAGTATTGTGGGAGGAATAAGGGGATGAATATAGAAGTGCGTTTTCAGTGCAGGAAATTTGTGGTAAGTCCAACCCTTAGGGGAGGTTCTGCCGGATTTTCCATTGGAGGGTCCGGTAGGGTTTTCTTGAGATCAGGGCTTGTATAGGGTTCTGGTGAGGAATTTTAGACGGGTCCTGACACTCAACTTGAAATTGATTGGAATTAATCTGTTTAACTAAACATGTCAATTAACTTATTAAACCAACCAGACAAGATTATAATCCGTTTAAATTATAACTTTAATATATTAAATTTACCATTAATAAAATTTTAATTAATACTTTTTTATTAATAAATTAAAAACTTATTTAAAGTTGTGTTATTAATTTTTTTATTAATTAAAAATTATAAAAATAATATTTATATACTTAAATATAATATGTTTAGTACAATGTGTGGATTTATGGACATCAAAAAAATAAAAATTAATATGCCTTAGAATGTTGAAGATGTAAAAAATTTAAAACATGATTATTAATAAAGTTTTTTGGTATATTATTTTTAGAAAAGTAATATTAGGTTTATTATGTGTATATATACATAAATATCTATATTTAACTATTATATAAGATAGTCATATTATCATATCATATATTATATTAGTGTAAATTTGTAAGCACAATTATTTAGTTTTACATATATATTTTAATTTAGGATAAAATCACTAAATTATTTTTCTTGTATTTGAAATAATTACTTTAAACAAGTTAATTTATTTAATTGGGTCAATTTTATATAAATAGATCATATTGACTTAAATTGACTCATTTAATAAACAGGTTATATGGATCGTATTAAGTTATCTGTTTATCAAATGGATTGTGTACGAGTTTAAAGTTTTTAACATATTTAATAAACTAGTCGTATTCGAATTGAACAATTTCAACAGAGGAGGTTCATGACCAAGGGTAAAGGTGTTCAAGTAATGATTATCTTGGAATATACTGCTAGTTCAATGGAGATTCCTAGATATATTAATCAAAAGAATTTATATAATACACTCGATCGATTGGAATTGAGAAGATTTTGTCCCTTTCTTTATAAACATAAGATTCAAAATGAAATAAAGTGCAAAATTCTAAGAACAAGAGAGCTCGAGAAAGCTCTAACTAAAATAAGAAAAAGAGAAAGGAATTTAGAGCGGGCGCTAACTAAAACTAAAAGAAAATTTTAAAAGAAAATAAATTAAAGAAAGCTCTAAAAACGATTTATCATTTTCTCTAAATTAAATACAAATAAGAGATAGAAAAAGTGATTTAGAGATAACTAAAAAATACAGATATTTGTAGATACAAAAATTTTTATGGATTAAATTGTAAGAAATTTTTTAAATTTCAAATAAATATTTGTGAATAAATTAGTAAACGGATTCATCCCAATATGACCCGCCAATAGAAATTGTCCTACAACCTAACACATTGGGACTACCTAAAAGGTTTTGACTGTAAATATATAATGTATTTTTATGTAATGTTACTTCTTCACCTATATTTATGCTTTATTATTATTATTATTATTTTGGTAAAAACATATCTTTCAAAATAGGAAGAATTTCTTGTAGACCCGTTTAGTTTTTCATAGTTTATACTTAAACCCACATTTTGGGAAAATCTTTCATATTATCAAAATAAACCCATATATTACTTTAATTTTGATAGTTAACGGTCAAATGAAAGTTAAAAATGAGTATTTTATGATTATATATTAGGACAATAAAATTTTGGCTTCTAATTTTTAAAATTAATGTGTCAAAATTAACAGATGAATAATTAATGATGATTTAAAAAAAAATGGATATAATTGTAATTAGGACAAAATTGAGAGGTTTTAAATGAAATATTTCCTTATAAATAATGCAATATTGTTATAGGAGATCGTACTTAAGTAAGAATATATATATGCTCAAGATGATGAACATTTATACAAATATATGTATAATATAGGACTAAAATGATAAGTATGCCTCAGCCACCAATATTGATCCTCAAAGTTTTGGAATAATAATTTGTAAAAAGCCATCCCTGCACCAATAAAAACCAATCAGCAAAGTATCTTCACGCGCATTAAAATAAATCACAGTAACTCATGGCAGCAAAATTATTGCCATATATGTGAAATTTCAATAATAAAAAAGTACTCTATTCTCATGTCCCAAAAATATTTTAAAAATTAATAAAATTAAAAATTAAAAAAAATTAATACTATTATTAGTATATCAATGATGTACCGTTGTAAATGTTGAACAGTACCAACTGGATTGAACTATTTTAAATTTTTATTGGACAAATTTAAAAATAGTCCGGTCTAAGTAATCGCAATCCAACATCCAAAAGAGCCCATAAACCAGTAAATGTTTCATTTCTATTAAAGAATAATCTGAGTTCTCATTCAGAAGTAGGAGCTTAAACTCAGAAAGGAATGTAGTGGCAGAAAGCTACAACTTACAAAAACTCAGCAGAGACACTGTCCTTGTTCACATTAGGTGGAAGTGGCCATACAACCTCATACGGCCCTCGTAAAATCTCTCTTTTGTGGTATGTAGAGATCAAGTCATTCGAACAACCTGCCACTTTCCAAAGCTGACTTGAGCGCTTACCTGTTATAGTCAGCCTGCCACAGAAATGGAACTTTTATCAGATGATTTGCTAGGCTCAACCTTATAGTAGGTCAGAAATGTTTTCTAAGATATATGATTGTGAAAGAGCCAGATTTGCTTCTGAAGAGGGGAAGAGGGAATAGGTTTGGAGCAATCTGATTCTTTCTATCAGGATCAGCAAACAGTAAAGTATATGATCTTACTTTCGATCATCGACCTCCACCCTTATGTCATTGATACTAACACCTGGAACTTCTACAGTCATAACATAGTTGCCTCCACACTCTGCAACATCCATTCTTGGTGACCATTCAATAACTGCATAAAACATTAAGAACAAAGAAATCATACTATATACATATATTGGGACAATAGGCCTTTCTCTGCCGTCAGAAACTTCATTCAGTCATTCAATAAGTTAGAAAGTAGCAAAGAAGAAACCAAGAAAGGAGATATTTTGAGACTTTTTGTGCTAGGTCTGCTTAAGACTTCAGAAAACTGAAAAGAATTCCAAGGTCATATAAGAACCAAGTAAAATAACAATTTTTTTTTTTTTTTTTTTTTTTTGGGGGGGGGGGGGGGGGGAGCTGCTTGTTTACACTAGAGGAACCCAAAAAAAAAACAAATGTCCACCCGATTTTGAACATTGAAATGGCACGATGGGAAGATCATATATTCGAACAGAAAAATTTACCAACCATTAGATTCAGAAGCGGACGCTTTCATCTTTGTATATAGCTCCTTTTGTTGATTAGTTTGTCTGCTTGGCCTGGCAAATTTTGGAGGCTCAGCTGGAGAAAGTTTATAACCTCGAGTCATAGGTTGTGTTGCACCCACTGTAGGGAGGTTTGGCCCTGTCCTTGAAGATCTAGAAAATAATGGACATTCAGAAGAATAGAAGCCCTCATTTGCAGAACCAGGGCATTTGAGTGGCATGCCTGACTGCGCTGAGAAGACCTGGCGAAACATTTTGATATGCAAGAGAGGCAAACAAGCATCAGTGCCAGCAAACTTAGCGCAACAACGTAATTGAATTAATGAGTAAAGGAAAAACTACCTTTTCACTTGAAGCCTGTCTCATGAAACTAGATTGAGAAGCAGATCCTTGTCGTGCAAAATACATCTTATTATCATACCTTGGGATGACACTGTTTAAACTGCTGCTGCAGTTCTGAAACAAACATAACAAGCGTGTCAATAAAGAAAATGTAAAGGGAGGTTAAAAAAAAGAAAAAAGAAAAAAAAAGAGCATTTGTGTAATAAAACACTTAAGCAGTGAGGAAAAGGATGGTAATTTGACAAAAAAAAAAAAAAAAGAGAGAGAGAAAAAGGGTGACATACAACAAACTTTACTAAAAGCAATGTTATAGACACCAACTTTGTTTACCAACTAATGTTCCAATTGATGTGGCAGTATATTAATGTTTAAAGAATTAATAGAAACCAAATACAGATAACTAAACAGTTAATGGTAAATAAACACAATACAAACCAATAAAATAATAAAATAATACTGCATCAGTTGATAAACAAGTTAGTATCCCTAGTATTATTCTTTTACTAAACAAAATAATATTAGTTTAGTATGTAGAAGTCCACACTTATTCTTATACAGGACTACGTGATGTCTAGTTATGTACTTATAACAAGTTCTCAAGACTTCGAACTCGAGCACGGTTACATTTATTCCTTTTTTATACACATTTTTTTAGAATAGTTTCTCTTTTCCTTCTTTGGTGCTTATGATTTGAAACACAAAAGGAAAAGCAAGCAAGAAGAAAAATATGCAATTTCAACTAAAGTATTTACTTTTAGCAGAACCGCATGAAGATTAGATAAAAGTACTTTTCAATAAGTTCAGCACCGCATTGCATAGTTTGTCAAATAATTTCAAAATGTAAAGGTAATAGAATTCTCAGCCAATCATGACTTTCTTTAGAGTAATAACATATTAAAACCATTATGCAAAGAATTGAATCATCAGCTAGCTAAAACCATAGTTGCTTCTGTGTCACAACATATACCAAATCATAATACAGTCAACTTTGATGAACCCTTAAGAAATGGCTAAACTAGTTATACTTGATTCATATCAACGGGTTCAAATAAACTTGTTGAAATTTTGGTAAGTCAAACCAAAATAAATAGGCGAAAGCAAAAGAAATTATTAATGGTTTCCTCTAACGAACTAAAATTTTACAAATCACTACTGCTAGCTTTTTGAGGAACTTGTCTTGCTGAGTGAAAATCAGAATCAAATAGTCAATCAAAAAGCCATATAGTTGGAATAGATTGATCATTTCCAATTACATAAACTAACAGCTAAGTGAGAAGATATCCCATAAGACTGAAAATATTGTATTCCATTTCTTTGAGGCATTTCGACAGCTATTTTAACAACTAAGATAGCATAATCTGGAAGTACTAATAATTATTCAAATAAAACTCCACAATTTAATGTCAAACATCTATAGAAAATAGAAAGTCAGAAAATATCCAAAACTAAATAAATAAATAAAAGCTGAACCATTAAAAAACAACCCAAAAAAAAAAAAAATCAGAAATTCGTTTTCTTGGAATTTTAGTTTTTCCTTGAATCAAGAAGCAGAGCATAGGAAGCTGAAATGAATTACCATGGGGAGGACATGGGTGGCAGATAGGTCATCAATGGCTACCAAGTGGGCTGAAATCACGTTGACTCTGCGTCTCACAGCTTCAGCCTCCATCTTCAAAGCTTGAAATTTTTTTCCTGGTGAATTTCTGATGAACAAAGTTTAGCAGAGTTTTGGGAGATATAGCAGTGGATAGTGAGCTAGAAAGATGGTGGCTTTGTGGGAGGGAAAAGATAAAGTAGTGTTTGAAAATATCTTATTTGAGAAGATTATATTACATCCCACGTGGCATACAAAGCAGAGAAATATCATGTTCTGATATTTTCCGTGTTTTTATGAAGTCGCTGAAGATTCGTTCGTCTGTCGTTTTCATTATCTTTTGTTTTTCTTGGTAATATACTTTAATTTATATCTTCAAGCTCTAACAAAATGGGAAAAATAATTATGCCCTTCCTTCAACACTTTTCAGATTTTTCTTTTTTGAATTAATTGCTTTGATAAAATATATTATATTTGTTTCGACAATTTAATCTACTTTTTCAATAACATTATGTCAAAGAATGTCAAATAATCAAAAAGCAATAGTCAACAAGGGCCTCAAAATTTTGATCCAAAAAAAGAAAAAAAAAAACAATGGCTTCAAAATATTGCCCAAAAAAAGGCTTAAATATATGGTTTTATTTAAACCACGAAGAAACTTATTAAAACTGAAAATTTCGGTAGTTTAGTCTCGAAAACAACATTGCTTGAAATATAAAAATACTAACTTCCAATGACTTCAAGAAAGAAAGAAGAAAAGAAAGAACAATCCTTTTCTAGAATCTTCAAAGTATTATTATTTTTTTTTTTTTTGTAGGCATTGATCTAATATTTCAAGCAAGTTTTACAAAGTCTTCAAAAACTAAAATATCATTAATTAACTTGAAATAATATTTAATGGTTGATCATAAGTCATTTCTCAATAATATTTAAGTCAATGATTTAGAAGGCCAAGAACAAGGTGAGGCTTTCATCCCTTTATAAAGCAACGCGTGTACTTAAGAGGCATTAGGCATAAACGGTCTAGGGATTTGAGTTGATTAGGCCCACATCAAGTTTTTTAATTCAAAATTAATATAAAACTTTTAGAATATATAAAAATTTAAAATTTAAAATTATATTTATTAATTATTAAATTTTATTAGAATTTATTTTTTTAAAATAATATTTTAATATTATTAAATTTATATTTTGTGATTTTTAAATTTTAAATTTTATTTTTTAATATAATCTAAGAACTAATTATTAAAAAAAAAAAACTAATATTAAAACCTATTGGTTCATAGGCTGACTATGTACAATATCATACCAAAAATAATCCCATTTTAATAATTTTTTATAATGTAATTGAGATTATATAAATCAAGTACAAATTATTTTGAACTCTTCAATATCACATAGATATATGAAAAGTAATTACACTGTAAAAAAAAAAAAATAAATAAATAAATAAAAAATAAAACAAACTTTGTACAGTTTTCAAATATAAAATTTTCTAAATTACCGTTCTTTTTATTTTTATTCAATCTATTTTTTATTATTTAAAAATCTTTATTTCCATGTGATGGACAACCGACAATGACATGCCTTCAAATTTACGGTAACCCCATCATAAGTTGCAAGCAGTATGCAACTTTGAAATTTTTTAATTTTTTTATAAGAAAATTAATATTCAAACGATTTTAGGAATTAAAAAAAAAAAAAAAAAAAAGGAAATCAAAGCATTGAATTTTTTTATTTTCTTTTGGGTGTCTCTGCCACGGCAATTGCTGGTAGGATGGGATTGTCAGAAGTCAGCAATGTGGACCGTGTTGGTCCTTCCCACCACTGTTTGCTAGGTGATAGGGCTGGAGAAAGAGAACGGGGAATGGGATCCCAGAGACGGTTGCTTTTGAGGCTCAAGTGTCGTCGGAGCTGAGTTAAAGCGGTTCGAAGGATCCTTGGAGACCGAGGTTCTGGCGGAGGAGACCCGAGACCCCACCGCAGAAATGTGCATGGGTTGGAGGTCAACTTTCATTTTGTGAGCTTGTTGGTCGTGTCAGAGTTGGCCTTGAAGGCCATTAGAGCTTCCAAATCTGAGCTAGAAGAAGCACAAAGAAAAGTGAAGAAATAGACGATAACGTGATAGAAAACTAAATGTACCATGAAATGGGTGGCCTTCACTGTTGTTTCTCTGTAACTCAAACAGACAGATAGAGAAATTAAGAGGCTTGACTGTGATTAGGAAGAAGAACACTCAATCAAAATTTGAATTTTAAAATTAAAAAATGGAAAATTATTTATAAGTATTTCGTTCATTTAAATGTCTATGGGACTTCATCGAATTTTTTTATTTTTTTTATTTTTTTATTTTTTTGGAACTCCTCTAAATTATTTTAATGGCCGAATAAAGGGAAAAATATTTAAAAATAAGATTTCTCAAGCATCATAATCTTAAACACCAAAAATAGATATGAAATTTTTTGCTACTTTATTATGAATTTCCTTGTATATAATTATTAATTAGCTTACTTAAACCCAAAAAAAAATTAATATCAATTATTGGTTATTAATTATTTTATTATTTATATATTTTCCTTTCTAGTGGGAAGCATGGAAGCAAATAAAAATTGGATTTAGTGACTTTTGAGACATCTAGTCCCACTTTGTCTCTGTCAGTCTTCCTTTCGAACAAAAAAAACCCTCATTTTACATATGCGTCCGTTTTTCTTTATATAATGGCTGCCTTAATATTAAGCTTCTGATTTTCTCTCATTTTTATTAATTGATTACAACAGAGTCTCTGAAGGGGAGGAAAAGCCAGAAATAGCTGAATCAAGGTGGGGAGGGATAAGGTAGGAAGAAGATACGTTCTTTGCTGACTTGCTGCAAGAGGACGTCCCCGGTAAAAGGATGTTGCTGGCAAGAGGATATGGTTGCTGGGAGCCTGGGAATAGGGATGGCAATTTACCCCGTACACCCCAAAAATCGCAGTATACCATTTTTAACGGGGCAGTTTTTCCCCGAAAAATCGGGGTGACAGGACGGGCTCGAGGCTTTAGATGAAAAATCGATTTGGGATCGGGCCAGGCCCGGAGAATAAATATCCCGGTCCGAACCCTGCCCGGTATATATATATTTATTTAATTTTTTATTTTTTTATCATTCCCAATTTTTCACTAACAAAACAACCCTATTCCTGTAACCCCTCATTTCATTTTCTTCTTGCCCCGATACACACTGCCGCCACTTGCAGCTGCTGCTTAAGCCTTCACCGCCACCTGCTGCAACAACACAGTTGAGCTCCTTGTGCTACTGGATCTCTCTTTCTTTCTTGTTTTTCTGTTCTTGTAAGAGCTTTCTCTGCCATTGCTCTAAATCATACATTTTGTTCTTTACTTTTCCGTTTGTGGGGAGGCATTTGGGGTTTGCGGATTGGGATTGGGGGTATGGGCGGTTGACATTTAGGAAGGGGGACCAGCTCGAGTTAGCAAGATGGAAAGCTGTTGATTTTCTGAAATTCTATTTTATTACTTTCCATTTTCTATTTTTCCTTTCTTCTAATTATTTCATTTTCTTACGTTTTATTTTTCATTTTTTATTTTGCCCCTATAACAAATGATTCTAATCCAATTTTTCCTTCTTCTTTTTCCAAAATAATAATTTTAAAACATTTCTTCTTTAGTGATTGGATCATAGCATTTCTTCTTTATTGCATTTCTTCTATTTATTTTTATCCTTACAAAATATTTCAAAATATTTTAATTTTATATTTTGCATCCGATTCATTCATTGAAATATACTTGTTTAATCCCCTTTAATGCTATGAAATCTTTATCTCCATGACAAAACTATTTATATATATATATGCATTTGGCCACTGCGGCAAAACTACCTAGAATATATAATTGTTTATTTTAATTTCCTCACACACTTGTCATCATTCAACGAAAAAAAAATATGGTCGAAGTATGTGCACTTTTTTTTTTTTTTTTGGGTCAGCATTATGATATTGTGTTAATAATTAAACATGGTCTTGCTAAGACTCATTGCATTATGGAAAACAAGATTGACTCTTTAGATTTTCCAAAATCATTCATCCAAGACCATAATAATTAATTTGTTTGGAAATAATAAATATATATCAATTAAAAACGGGAAAAACCGCCCCGTCCCGTCTCCGCCCAGCAAAATTCCCGTCCCCACCCCGTATCTAAAAAAAGGGAGAAAACCACGGGGATGGGGACGGTATTTTAAAAACCGTCTCCACCCCGCCCCATTGACATTCCTAACTGGGAAGTCGCGTGGAAGAGGGAGGCACAGGCTGACTTGGTTATAAAATCAAGATGTTTTTGTCATACCCATAAGGCATGCGCCTACCTCTTAAGGCGCTTTAAAACTATGCTTTCGTGCCTTGGGCGTACATTCTGAGGTCGGAGGAATACACCTGTTTGGATCTCGCCTAAAAATGAATGCGCAGAGCCATTTTTTGAGCACCTCATTTGCCCCATCACACTTTTCAAAACAATGATTAAAATTGTTAATTTTTCAAACTAAAATTTGATGAAATTAATTATGTAACATGGGGATAAATGAAAAAAATTTAAAACTTCAAAAATTCCATATTATCTAAGAAACTACCCAACATCAATCTCACGTATTCATGGGCTTATATTAAAACAGAGAAAGTAATGAAACATGCCTGTCAATGCAGTTGAAGATCTAGACATTATAATAATCCTCTTGGATGCTTTTACCTGCCAGCAACAGTGTAGGATTCAAATGATTCAACTTTCCTCTCTTTTTAAGTTTTGCAATCTACGGTGAGCAATTACAAAGCTCTTGCCCTTAAACAAAACTATTGGAATTTCATAGCATATGCACACACTTTGTCTTTAGAACAAAGGTCACATGCACAACAAGTGTTAAAATTAACATGAACCCCAAAAATTTTAAGTGTTAGAACTGATTTCAAAAACGTAAAACTATTAAAATGCGGCTTTTATTATATATATCAAGCTTCGTCAATATAGCTTTATCAACATTTGTCCTCATTTGTAAGTTATTTTCCATTTTTACAAGTCATAATTCTTTAAATAAGTGGTAATGTGTAACACTCTGACTTGAAGAAAAGACTTCAAATTTGAATATTACCCGAATTTGATTAAGATTGACCGGGTTGATTAAGTGGTTTCTATAGTTGACTTTTTGTTACAGGAAAAATTTCACTTTGATCGACTCATCATGGCAAAATACGCCTTGATCCAAATTCATATACTAGTAACATGCCAAATCAGAGCTAAGATTAGAAAGTTATGATTATAACAAAGTTTGGTCCAAACTAATCGAGTGAGTCTAAGAATGACTTTTTAATTGTATGGATTTTAGTTTTGACTTGTTTACTATTATATAGTACTCGTCAATATAAGTTTCTAAACTAATGACATGCTTAATTTGAACATATGGATAAAAAGTTATGAATATGTAAAATTGTACTTAATTTTTATATATTGAATCTATTAGGTACTTTTTATCAAAAAGCATATAAAATGATTTTTGAACAATATCCTTAATGAGTGACATGTGTCACCAACCTACAGGTGCCATGTGGCATAAATTTTTTCTTTTCTCTTTCTATCTCCTTCCCCACAAAGCATCTCTCTCCCTCTCTCTCTCTCTTAGGTTGGCCAAAATTAATCATTTTCTGGCCACCCTATGTTGGCACACGCCAATCACTAGTACAGTCCACTGCCGGCAAGCTAAGCCTCCAAATTTCGCAGCCGACCAGCTAACAATAGGCCAAATTGGCATTTGAAGCAAGCGACAGTAGTTTACCAAATTCTGGCATTTCCATCGTTTTCTAGTTGTCCCAACCCAACCCATATCCCTGTTTCCCCTATTTTGAACCTTAGATTCCAAATATGGCCTCCTTCATTCAAATTCTAAGCCGTTTAAGAGTTATGTTGATTTGAAATTTAACAGAAACCTTTCGACCATTTTCTAATCGCCGATAGCAAGTTGGGCCCATTTGAGTTAAGTATTCTTAATCATTGTCTTACAAGCTTTCATTTAGTGTATAGTTTGCTAATTATGATTGAGCATTTAAAATTTTATTATTTTTGAGCTACTTTTAGAAATTGTTATTAATATTAGTTTGTGTTAGAAGTTCTCTTTAGGGAAATTATTGCATATAGGTTCCTAATGGCTAATAGGGGTTGATGAAATGCTCAATTTCATTAAATTGAGCATAAATAAGAAAAATCCCAAAATTTTGGGCAATAAGTCATTGGGGGTCACTATATAACTAGACTCCTTTATAGTCCAACTTTAGAAACCCAAAGTAGTAAAATTGAATTTGAAAATATTTAGTGTATTTCAGTACGCTCAAAGAACATATGTGTTCTAAATAATAATTTTGGTATCTAAATAATAATTCTAGTATATGTTAGACATCCAATGATACTTGCGGTGAACCCTCTATTAGCACAATGATGGACAAATGTTATTATTGTGAGTGATATATTTTTCTAAGTTTTTATTTTGAAGCAAAATAAATATTTGTATATATATTATTTATTTATTTATTATGATTAAAACTTGGATTTGAAGGAGCGCCTTTTTCAAGGAAATATAGAATAGCAGGAACATTTAAATAGGTTTGATTCTTTATCGGGTCATAAAAACCCACAGATCACCAAGATTTCGTGATCCGCTGCCGAACTTATTCCAATTCACTGAGCATTAATTAAAATAATTTCATTTATTGACTTATTGCTTTAATTGTCGATCTATGGTTTTTGTGAACTATAAATTGTTGGATTGGTTGTAGAATTAAAAAAATATTAGTTTATATAGTTTCTTTTTAAATGCTTTGGTGCTTTAATTTCGACTATAACCTATGTTTGAATTGGCAAAATTGTTTATCATAAATTTTAATTTTGGTAAAATAATTATATTAATAAAACATGTCTCTTTATGTGTGTATATATGTGTGTGTGTGTGAGAGAGACAGAGAGAGTGTGTGTGAGTGTGCATAATTAAGTAAATGTATTTGATTTTGTAAAATTATTTGTTTACCTATTTTTATTTATATATTTATACGCTGATTTACAAGTTGAGAAAATCTATTTCTAGTAATAATTATTATTCTAGTTTAAAAATAATTCTGCATTTATGGTTTCTAAATGGAAATGGGGAAAATCAATATATATATATATATAGAGAGCAAAGCTACGGTGCGGATGGTCCACATACATATCATGGGTATTGATGATGGTTTTTGAAAAAATCGTCGTTAATACTCACAGTTCGCATATGAACCTTTTGCACCGTAGCATACCCTTATATATATATATGTATATAGTTATATATATGTGTTTATGTGTGTATGTGTGTATGATTAAATATATGTGTATGATTTTGGTAAGATTATTTATTTATTTATTAATTTAAATGTTGACTTTTAAAGAATCAAAGGTTGTAAAAGTATTTAATATTGAGATAATTTTAATGTGGTCCACTTTGTTAAAATATTATATTTGGGTTTTCAAAGTTTTTTATTATCGATTGTTGAATTTCTAGTAATATTAAATGTGTAGAGTTACGTTCTATTTTATGCAACTTGTAAAATTATTCCTTATTTTTCTTATTTTTTGTTTATTTATTCATTTATTCATCTATTTTTTTATTTATGATTTTAAAAGGTAATTATGAAGAGTCGATGTCCTTTTTGTAATTGTATATTTGTAAGTGATTAGTTGGTCTATAGATGCAATATAAAGTACCGATGTTCTCGATATGCATGTGACTGATTTCAACGCGTATATTATATTTAATCATCTTTTGTGAGCTATGTGAGTGAGTGTAGGCAGGTAATTTTAATAATGGCATTAGTTACCCTCCCTCTGGTTGAAGGACAGCAGGTTTAACCATTCATTTAGGTGATAAGGTAAGCAAAGGTAGATAGATATTTTTTTAATGGTAACAACATGAGCCCTCCCCTTAGCCATAAAATGGTAGATTATTTAGCACCAGCACCATTAAAATGCTAATGGGGTTATGTGCAGGTTCTCTTCTTCACTCTCTTCTGTGAAGTGATGTCTGAAGTGCCAAACATTACTTGACAGCACTGATATATTATATGGTGCATCGGGTATCCTTTTGATGTATATATATTATGTTATATGTTAGGTGTAGTGCACCATACCGAGGTAATGACTCGATTTGGCCCATGAACAATTTAGTATCTTTTTGCCGCTACCCTTAAGATTAGTGGGTAGGATGGCCATTATAAGCAACCACCCTTAGGCATATTGATAGTATTATATCTATAAATAGCTAATATCATAACATTGTGTATTGGTATATTAATTAGTATATCGGATGTATTTTCAATACCAGTGTGCAGTTTAAGTAATTTATTTATCTTTTAGTTCTATTTTACCTAATTATTATTATTATTGTTGTTGTTGTTGGTAATTGCACGATTGTTTGTCCAAATTGATAACTTTATGAATTTCAAAATACGTGTGTAACATTATGAAGTAGAGGAAAGGTTCATATAGTACTGGTAACAAAAGTTTATATCAGACTTCATGTAGGTATATGAGCTTTCAAGCAAGTGTATGAGTTTTCGGGCAGGTGTATGAGCCTTCGAACAAGTGTGTCAGACTTTGGTAGATATATGAGCCTTCGAACAGGTGTATGAGCCTTTAGACAGTTATATCAACCTTCAACAGATGTACTAGCCTAAGGACAAGTCACTTAAAAAATTTGAGAAATTATATACATATTCATATTCATGTATATATGTATAGCGAAAACATGTATGTACATTGGTTCTAAATAGTTGTGACATTATCAAATTTAGTGTCACAACCTTAGTTATTCAATTTAAAGTATTATTTTTATATGCGTGTCTTAACATAATTTATTTTATCTAAAGATATCCTACAATTTATAGATTCTTAATGGTATGAATTTTATCTGTATATTTCCTAAATGTTAAAAAGTAGATTGTATTATTTGGAGTTTGGGATCAAGGTTGTCTTTATCTCTTGTTGTTATTATTATCTTTCTATCTACATTTATGTGTTTGATATATTCATGAAGTATTATAAAATTATGGGATTGTAATAAGTAGGAGATGTCGGCAGCCATGAATTTATAAAAGTGCATATTTTTTATGTTAAGTAAAAACTTAGGAAGAGTCAGGGTCATCCTGGGGTTCAAGTAGGCAACTTTAGGAGGAGTCTTGACATATAAAAAGGTACTTACAATTTATTTTTATTATTCTTATGCTGCTGTTATCAAAGTCCTGTAAATTTGTAAAAACTTGTAATAAGAAGAGAGGAATAAGGTGGATGTATACTTTTAAACTGAGTTTTCTGTTACAGGAAAAATTTAAGGATATTAATTTTACAAGAAAGATGCTGTCGGAATTTCTATAGAATTTCCGATGGGGTTTCCCCTAATTAAGGCCATCCTAGAGTTTTGTTAAGTAACTCTAGGAGGGTCCTAACATAATGTGACGATAGGATGAGTTAAACCTTGATATCTAGGATTTGAAGCTTTGATTACAGTTAAATTACAACCAATTCTAAAAACTTAAGTTATTAAGATGTAAATTTAATATATATATATATATATATATATAGAGCTATATTAATATTTCCCCTCACTTATAGGCTATTATGGTTTTTATAAGTAGTAATTTTTTAAATGGGTAGTGATGTGAAGCTAGCATGACTTGAGCTTGCATATCTAGCATTTTAAATTCTAATATCATATTAAATTAATATTGATTCCTAAAGTTTAAGCTATCAGAATATAGATTTATATGTATGCCAAGCTTTGTCAAGAGCATACCCCATTTC
Organism: Ziziphus jujuba; assembly: GCF_031755915.1. Taxonomy (NCBI): domain Eukaryota; kingdom Viridiplantae; phylum Streptophyta; class Magnoliopsida; order Rosales; family Rhamnaceae; genus Ziziphus; species Ziziphus jujuba. The sequence goes on from NC_083382.1 coordinate 16,929,009, forward strand.
GTACATTTATAAAATACAATTTTTAATGCATATATAACTTTTAAAATAGAAATAGTCACACACCCTTTTGAGTTTTCATTAAGGCTTCACAAGAGAGACGATATTCTTTAGTTTAATAGGTCAATTAAAGTATTATACAGAAAGTAAACCCATAAGGCTTCACTACTATAGATTCACTACAAAAGTCAATATACAATAATATCATTACTAGAACATAGAAACCCAATAAATGAGGTAAAAAGTTATAACTAATTCGTATATAAGTAATCTTTTTGCTTTTGCTGATAAATTCGGGAAAGAAGATCTTAGTATAAGGTTTTAAATGCAAAATTTAAAAATCATCACTAATGATCATTGTCAATTGGATGATTTCAAAGAAACTACCACAAATAATTTAACAATAAACACAGAATGCTCCAACATACACTTGGCAAAATACCAGATGGTTGGTTTTAATCTTTTTACTTTTTTAAAATATTAGGACTGTATGAGAAGATTTGGGAATCTTGCTACTACTTTGTCCCAGAAATATAGATGGTGGGATCAAAGGTTAGAAAATCTTCCATACCCATGTTCTAACCCCCACTTACATATATACTTGGCATAAGATTCGTATATATAATATTTTCTTCTCTTTTAGTTTATTAATTTTAAAGTAGTGACATTTTTAATACAAAGAGAAATGGTATCATATGTACATGCGCATGATGATTCTCTACTAGGGTTTTTCATACTTAATAAGTTAGGAATGATTACATGAAATGTTAAGGTTTATTAAATCAGAATTTAAATATTAATTATAATTTTAATTAATGGTTAAGTTTTTGTCACATAAAAATTTCAAATTTAATTAAATTAAAAATTCTTTGGTAATAGATTTACTCTCTATATATAGTTTTGCTAAAATTTAAAAGGTCTCCAACAGTGGGCAACACCAACCTTGCCAAATTTTGTGAGACATATCTATACCCCACAGGAGTTAGCAAAACACTGCAAGAGATGGTGGAACGTTGTTGCCCACCACTTAATGTGAGATTTTACATATACTGGCATGACTATATATATATAAAGGGGCTATGCTCCAAACATTCGGATGGGGAAAAAAAGTGTGAAAACATGCTTGAAATGGTGACCATTGGATGGGAATGGAGGGTGGAGATTAGAACAATTTCATGCTTTTAATGGTGACCATTGGATGGCAATGGATGGTCAAGATTAGAATCCATTTGTTCCTCCCATTTCCTTCCTCTCCCACCCCTCTTCGACACCACCTCTGTTTCAATCAAAATTAGAAGGAAGAAAAAAAATTTTTCCTTCCCATTTCCTTCATCTCCCACCCCTCTTCCACCCCATTCAACACCACTTGCCACCATCTTCTCTCCCATTTTCGGCAGCCATCACCCACCGTGAGCCCAATAGCCATCAATCATCAGCCATTGTAAGCCCAGCCATTGTGATATAGATTCACATGTAAAAAAATAAATAAATAAAAAAGGGAGATAGTGGAGTGGAGGAAATATCCAACATAGGAGATGAATCCAATAGAGGAAGCTCCAATGGTTGGAAACAAAGGTATTTCTTGCCCAAAAAATTTGCAAAGTGGTTTGGTATTGCTTTCGAGTTTTTTGTTGGCCGAGTGGTATGGTATATGTCACTTTAAGTGTGCTGAACTTAGCTAGATAGAAGAAATAATTTGTTGAGATATGCTGAACTTAGCTAGATACAGAAAATGATTTATTGAAATCATTCACTAATCGCTATATTTCTTGATCCTGATTTGTTGGAAATCATTCATTGGTTTGTTAGTCTTGGAATTTTAAAAGGACTTTGATTATATCTTTAATTTGTCAAACTCTTTATGATTACTTGAAGTCTAGGTGTATCTAGGAAAAAAAAATGACATAGATACTTAACCGTGTGCTTTCTAGAAAAGTAATGTGGAATTCTATGCTTTTTGGCTATGTGATTGAAATTACCAAATATGAATACAAACATATGCTATACTTGGCAACTTGGCATTCTATGCAAAGTTTGATAAATATTGGACACCAATGTTTAGATACTGCTAGCTTGGCAATTTGGAATTCCGATATGAATTATATACAAATTTATATTATATAATGTGGTAATGATGCTATGTTGATCGTTGTTATGCTGTTATACAAATTTATATTATTTAGACACTTATTTTGATAATGATGTTATGTTTATCTTATTATATTAGATGGCAACATTAATGATTTAGAGCTAGACACGAATAATCATCATATAGGAGTTGAAGAAATAACATTGCCATCATGCTCGAATTCCGTTGATGATGTTTACGTTCCCCAAGAGTTAGAATATTGCAAATCAAGGGTTGGACAAGAGTTTGAATCGACAGATGAGGTTCATGAGTTTTACAACAAATATTCAAAAGCGGCAGGGTTTAGCGTTCGTACTAATTCTAGTAAGAGATATAAAGATATAATGAAATTGTGAGGAAATAATTTGTAGGCTATAAAGAAGGAGTATCTTCTAATAAGCTGGTGAGAAAAAAGGTGTCGGGGGATGACAAGAGAAAATTGTAAGGCAAAGCTTGCTGTGGTAAGATCAAAATTGGGGAAAGTCAGTGTTTTTGTTGAAGGCCAAAGTCATGCATTATCAACCCCCTAAGAAAGTACATTTATTAAGATCACATCATAATGTGTCTGAAGCAAAAAAAGTACTAACCCCGCAATTTTTAGCAGTAAATTTACTAACCCACCAACAAATAAGTATAGAGAATATCAGGTGCACAAAGAAGGATATCTACAATCACAAAACCAAATTCCATAATGAATTGAGAGGACAAGATGCAGAAATGTTGAAGGAATATTTCCCAACGGAGCAAGAAAATGATCCATCAGTCATTTTTGAAATAGATGTAGATGATGATTGTAAACTGAAGCGGTGTTTTTAGGTTGATTCGGTTTCTAGAAGAGCTTATGGATGTTATGGTGATGTAATTGTATTTGATACAACTTACAACACTAATCAATATGGCATGATATTTACACCATTGATTGAGGTTAATAATCATGGTCAAACAATCCTATTTTGCATGTGCATTCTTAAGTGATGAAAGAACTGAATCTTTTGTTTGGTTATTTGAGCTCTTAAAGAAGATCATGCCTAGTAACAACCCAAAGATGATCATCACCAACCAAGATCCTGCAATGACAAATGCTATATCTCATTGCCCTTCAAATACATTTCATAGGTATTGTAGTTGGCATATATTTGGGAAGTTCTCTATACAGATAGATGCAATCAATTATAAAGATTTTTAACAAGGACTTCCAAAAATGCATATGGGAATCAAAATATCTGGAAGAGTTTAAGAGAAAGTGGGTGACTATCATTGACAAGGAAAACTTACGCGAGAATAATTGGTTGAATTCGATATTTGAAATACGTTCAAGATAGGTGCCTGCATATGTGAATCATATATTTTCAACTGGAATGTCAAGTAGCCAATGTGCAAAAAGCTCTCATGCATTTTTCAAGAAGTATGTTTCGAAGAAAAACTTCTTAATGGATTTTATACTTCGATTTAATAGGGTACTTGCACATCAACATCACAAAGAGTTAAGTGTTGATCATGGCGGTATTAATGAGAAGCCTCTTTTGAAACTACCATTGGAAATGGAAAAACAAATGGCTGAGATTTACACATGCAAGATTTTTTATAAGTTTCAAGATGAGTTGTGGCATAGCTTAGTAACAACTGTTCAATTTATGCATGAAAATGACACTCATAAAATATATAAGGTCGATAGTAGTCCAGCTGAAGGGGTTCTTATAGTACAAAAAATTGCTTATGATAAAGGTTTGGACTTCGCATCTTGTAGTTGTAAAAATTTGAAAGTGAAGAAATTCCATGTACACATATTTTGGCATATTTGCGACTCCGTGGTAATATTTCATTGCCAAATCAATATATAATGAAAAGGTGGACTAAAGTTGCAAAATCTTAAGTAATAGTTAATGAGCATGGTGTTAAGATAAATGGAAAAGGTAGTTCAATGTTTATGTGGCGAACTAAACTGTTCCAACTTGCTTCAGAAGTCATTGATAAAGCCATAACAAAAGAAGAGGCAAGTGTAATTGTGAAGGATGGTCTTGAAACTCTTCTTAAGAACATTAAATCCATGATTGGTAGCACAAAGAGTGGAGGCATTTCTAGAAAAGGCAGTAACGTACATGAGACAACATTGAAAGACCCATCTTAAGTGAGGGTAAAGGGATGTGGAAGAAGATTAAAAGGGGGGAAAGAGAAGACAACAAGTGCTGCAAAGTATATGGGTTGACGTTACAATGGATGTGGCAAAATTGGACAATAGCATGACAAAAGATACTGTCCAGTCCTTGACAGTCGGTAAGAAAAGTATACATTTTTTTTGTAATAAGAAAAGTATATATTTGTTTGGTAATAAGAAAAGAATATATTTATTATTCATTATTTATATGGAATAGTTGAATGTTTTAAAGTACAAACTATTTTGTATTTTTATGTAGGTCGTCACAAATTGAGGACAATCGTCAACAAGCATCTGAATTTGACTCTGAAGCTGATAGTTTTAATTCTGCAGGTATAAAACTAAATTAATCTTGTCTTCAACGGTTGATACATTGTCAAAAGTAGTTTCCATATATTATTCAACATTTTCTTGAGCTGACAACATGCTTTTTAACCTGCAAGTCATCTAATAATTTGCTTTGTTGTGGCATGTTTGCGTTAGTTTCATGAGGGATTACCTCTGTGTGTGTGTGATAAACAATCTGGATTAGTAAGCTATTTATGATATTAAGGTGGCCATGGTCTTTACTGTTTATTATCTGTTGCATGGTAGACAGTTTAGTCAAGCCAAAGTGTTATTAGTGATGCTGGTATGGTATGGTGAATAATGGTTGCTTGGTTTGTAACTTGCAAGAAAAGGTTTGCGGATCCCAATTTCTTGAAGAATGGTGATGCTGTATGGTATGGTGAATAATGGTTAAGATGCTGTCATGGTTGTGGAAACTTTCTCTGAATATCCTCCAATTGATCATTTTGCAGTAAGGGACATGCGCCAGACTATTGCTATTAGTGTCATCAAAAGCATGGAGAAAATCAACTTTACTGCAAGGAGGAAGTGAAAATATATGTTTAGGAGTGTGGAGAAGACCAAGTGTGCTGTATTTCTAGAAAGATGGCAAGCTATGATGGGAGCATTGCTTTTATCTTATTGGTTTTGATTTTTACAGCATTGTGATGAGCTAGTCCATGGTTGTTGAAAGCTACATTTTAAAGTTGAACTATTGTATTTGTTGAACTGTTCTATTTCGAGTATTTCCTTTCGTTAATTATGTTTTATTGTGGTCACAAAATGTTGTGTATGGCTTGTACAAGAGTGGCGTCCATTATCTATTTATTATTCTCAACTGCCTTTCTCAACTATCTATTTCTTATGTGTATGATTATTGTATATGTATGCGATTTATAGCCCACTTGCTGCATTATGCTAATGTTATACTAAAACTAGTTTGTAAACTTTTGTTGAGTACTCATTTACAACTGTGAAGTAATATTTGATACTGGTTAACAAAGTCAACAGGACAATACAGTTATAATTTTGAATAATTTTTGTTAAGTATTAAATTTTGAATATATAGGTCAACAAAGTCAACCAAATATACATTGACAATCCGACCATAAACTACAGCTATAATCCCACTCCTCTGTTTCTTATAAACGTGCAAGCACAAGTTTGTAGCTTATACCAAGAAAACCAACAAATTAAAAAAAAAAAAAAACACTGTATGCTAACAAAGTCTAATCCTAAGCACAAACAACAATAAACTTTGTTTGTGGAGGCACAAATCAAATGGCCACCCTTCCTTGTAGCCTTAAGACAATTTAGGATGCGAATAATGATGCTGATAGGAATTGCTGCTTAATCGAACTCATATATCTACAGCATCCTTCAAAGTGCTGGCTTCATAGGCTCCCTTAAATAGAAAGCAAATGAGGAAGAAGTCCTTGCTCAACACATGATGTTCCAAGATCAATTAGTTTAAAAAATGTTCCTGTCATTGCCTTACTCTCTTTTGCTCATCCTCTCACGTTCTCCTTTCCAACAATTTGAATTAGTGCATATACAATTTATATGACACTTCAGCACCATTTGGCAGCTTACAAATTGGCAGAATATTGAGCCAGAAACTACAAGTCTACACATAAATTTGTAAAACTTTTAAAGTTTGGATCTATATTGGTTAAAAAAAAAAAAAACAAAAAAGCAAAAAAAAAGTCCATGATTTTTGTTCACTAATGCAATAAGAACAGTATACTATCAGTACTCAGCATCACTTTTTAATTATTACGTTACACTAAAATGGAGGCCTAGATGGAGGAATTGGTGTACCCTTTGGTAGCATTCCAAAAGGGAATTCACTCTTCATGTTCAATGTTTGGAATTGTCTAACCTCTGTTTAGGATGAAGCAATACCAATAACTATAACCACCAAAGCCATCCATGCCAACAATTTTCCCAAACCTACCACCATATTTTTTTCCTGATTTCTCTCAAACCTTTTTTTTTTTTTTTTGGTTGAACAAAGTGATTCACTCTTATGGAAAAGATAGAGAGAGAGAGAGAGATTTGAAAAAATTATAATATCACTGAAGACTTATAATGGAGAGAATGAATTTACATGTGGAAGTATCTGATATATATATATATATATACATATCTGTGTGTGTGTGTGTGTGTGTGTTAAAATCTTTTAGTTGCCCCTTCTTATGAATACCACTAGCTGTTCGCCATGTATAGCATGTGCCAAAAACCAATTTCAAACCGATGTCTTTTACTTATTTGAGTCAATTTCATAAACAAAAATCCTAATTTAAAGGTGCATACCAGCTGATATATTAGAATTCAGTTTCTTAAAAATTATATAAATATGTAGAGAAAGGGGACAAAATGAATTAATTCGGTTTATTTTATAAGGGCATTCCAACAAAAATGATCTTTATTTATTTAGTATCTCATTCATATAAGGCTCTGGAAAAAAAAATCCCAAAGATTTGGGACTTAAATACACCCATAAACTTTAGGTGTAGACTAGCAAGTCAATCAGCAATTGGAAATAACTTCACATGGGATTAAAATGTTCATCAATATAAAAAACTTCACAAGGGAATGAAAAGGCCATAATGGTTCAAAAAACAAAAAATAAAAATAAAAAGCTTAAAATGATTAGAAACCATTAACTAGTAATATGATCATATATCCTAAAATTTGAGACTAGAAACATGTAATAATCTAACATACTCATAAACCCCACATGTTTTAGCAAGTTATCTAGCCATTTCATATAAACTATTACTGTATAAACTAAGCACATTTCCATTAACCAACTATTATGACCTTTATGTCTTATGCACAGGTTGCTAACCTTAGAATATCAAGTAAGCTAATAATAGAATCCAAGCACAATTTCAACTAGCAAAGACAAAGACCATCTTCTTGCTACCGCCTATATTCCATATCGCAACATATCTTTCACCAACAGCAGATGAGAAACTTATATTGAATAGAAGAAAAACTTATATAAATTGGAGCAAAATAAACAGGACAAACATGACTCTCTGAAGTCTAACAATTCATGGTAATTTACGAATAAATAGCATAACAATTCATGGTAATACACAAATCTGGAAATGTAGAAATACTAACTTGTGGAAATCAAAGACTCCAAGAAATGAACCTTTCAATCTCTGTTTGAGATCAGAATTGCATCGGACAGAATCAAAATGTTCATGATATAGAATCCAAAAAAACAAATAAATATATAAATACAAATAAATATAGACAAAGAAATCAATCCAAACCCAGGAAAAAAAAATTCAAAAATTTATTCAAACAAATCAAATAATGCAAGATCAAACCCTAGACTGAGGCTCTTTCTAGCAGGTGGCTGATAGCTGTTGAAAATTTTATGTGGTTCACAGTGGGAAATGTGTGGTTGATGGTTGATGGTTGCCGAACTCACACGTGGTGTCGAATAGGGTGGAAGAGGGATGGGAAAAGAACGAAATGGTAGGGAAATTTTTGTTTTTTTTTTTTTTTTGTTTTTTTTTTTACAGTTGAATCTATATCATAATGGCTGGGCTTACAGTGGCTAATGGCTAATAGCTGTTGGACTCACATTGGATGATGGCTACCGAAAATGGGAGAGAAAATGGTGGCAAGTGGTGTTGAATGGGGTGGAAGAACAGTGAGAGATGAAGGAAATGGGAGGTAAATTTTTTTTTTCCCCCTTCTAATTTTGACTAAAACAAAGGTGGTGTCGAAGAGGGTGGGAGAGGAAGGAAATGGGAAGGAAAATTTGATTCTAATCTTGACTATCCATTGCCATCCATCAATCACCATTAAAAGCATGAAATTGTTCTAATCTCCACCCTCCATTCCCATCCAACAATCATAATTTCAAGCATGTTTTTCATCCTTTTTTTCCCCATCCGGATGTCCTGAACATATACCTTATATATAAATATATATATGTACACACACACACACACACACATATATATATATATATATATAATCATACCTATCAAGTTGATCTGATAATTTTGATATGGGGATTTCATTTTTAATAATTTTATCAAGCTTTTTGTCACATAAAATTTTCTAATTTAATTAAATTAAAAATTCTTTGGTAACAGATTTACTCTCTATATATAGTTTCGCTAAAATTTAAAAAGTCTTCAACAGTGGGCGACACCAATCTTGCCAAATTTTGTAGCGAAACACTGCAAGAGATGGTGGAATTCTATTGCCCACCACTTAATTTGGGATTTTACCAATACTAGCATGACTAGATATATATATATATACACACACACACACATATATATATATATATATATATGAATATAACCACATTTTATCAAGTTGATTTGGTAATTTTAATATTAGAATTTCATTTTTTAAATTTTGAATTGCCTTATAAGTTGAGAGTTAAATGTGCATGTATAATTCTTTAGGTTTCTTATAATATTCATTCTGCTTAAACGAGATTTTAATATATTATTAAATTCATCTTTGACCACTAATTATATTTTAAATTATGACATTTTATGTGATTCAAAAACTAATAATGGAAAATTTTATACTCTCAAATCGACTTGATGGAAAACCGATTCTATATGTAATTTTATAGATATTTTAAAATAAAAATTTTCTTGTTGAATTTGATTGCTGAAAAATGCTCGAGTTGCTTATATTGATATAAAAAACTACTAAAATTTTATATTGAACCTATACAAACCTACCAAACCAATAATACAGTTCTAAATACTAGCTTTTAAAGCAAATTCGAAAAACTAAGAAGTTCTAATTTTAAAATGTTTAGGTTGATTTTATGGGAATATGATCATGAACATGTTATTGTTTTTTAATTGAAGACTTTGGATACCTTGTTGCCGATGGTCTATTGATTAGATATACTCATAACTTAACATAAGGTATCCTTGTGGCTCTGAAAAATATTTATATATATGATACAAATTAAAATTAAAAAGACGAGTAGCTAGCAGCATGTATAACAAAAGCAAAAGAAAATAGACAAGAAAAAAAAATATAAAATAAAATAACTTGCAGTAAAGAATATTAATATTCTCAACTTTGTTGTTTTATGTATGTGTTTCACTGCTCTCCACACACGCTGCCGCCGTGGCAAAGAGATAAAATAAGCTCGTCTTTTATAATCAAATTCTAAAGAATTAAATAAGAAATCAATATATTCAACGAAAAAATAAAAAATCAATTTATAAATTTTCAATAAAGTGCCCTTGCAAAATATATATATATATATATATATCATAAAATGGTAATGAAGGGTTAAAAAAAAGAAAAGAAAAAGAAAAGAAAAATGTAGAAAGAGCATGTTGAAACTTTTTTTATTTTTGAAACTTAGAAGTTGAATAAGAATGTTCTTCCAAAATAAAAATAAAAAAAAGAAAATGGAATGAGAGTAATGGACAATAAAAAAATTGAATATGAATTTTGTTTATGTGATATAAAAATAGATATTGTTAAAATTTTAATAGTACAAATATACAATTATTTTTTAATAATAATATACATAAAAATTATATATAACTATTAATTAATTAAATTATTTTTTTGAAAGAATTGAATTTTTTAAAATAATTTTATAGTTTAGAAAATTTTAAAATATCTTGCCGATCTTTAGAAAATAAAATTTTTTTTTTCTCTTACCATATCAATTTGATTTAGATAAACCATTAAAAATGTTTTTTTTTTTTTTTTTTTTTTAAATAACTCTAATGTGAGATTGTCTAAACATAGTATTCCTCAGTGTTTTTTCTTAGTCGTCCCTTTCCCTATGACTATTCCAAGGCCGCGTCTCTCCAGGGTCTGGACCCACAATTCAAAACATATAATATTGCATAAAGTAAGACAAATCCCACTAACCCATTCACGACCCAAAACTTATTATTTATTTTTTTTTCAAAGGCCATGCTTTGAAAATTCATTCAAAGCACTTGACCTTTCTCCAATATTTGGTCGTCTTTTTCATCCTTTGTGTGCACGGTATACTTTCCATTAACTTGGTCAGAAAGTCAGAGCCCTTGCACAAAACAAGTCCGTTCTCTGTTTCCGTAAATCTTTGCTTCCCATCAAACAAAAGGTTCATCTTTTTATTCGTTCAAGTTATAATTTGCGTACCTACTTGCTCTTATTTGATCAGGTCCTACTCTCTTTTTCCTTGTTTTTTTTGTCTCCTTGTTGTTTGATTTCATTTGAGCAAACTCAATTTATTTATCAGTTTCAAATTCCCATCTAGGACTATGAAAATAAACCCAAAAATATAATCTCGGGCACAAACTTAGTTGACTCTGAAGTTTTGAAGTAGAGGTTACATAGATTTCATTTTCATAGCCTTGTTTCACTCCAGTTTTGTTGGGTTTGACAGATTTTTGCAATAGTATAATACGGAATAGATTAACTATTTTGTTAATTCTAGGATGATATAGTTTCTTTTCTTTTCTAAATCGATTTCATATTCTATGATTTGGGTTTTAGAAATTTTGACTGAATTGAGGATATTAAAAGGTCTTGCAGATTTTGATTGAATCTCTGGGTTTTGAGTTTTGTTGGATTGTAATATGGATGGATCTCATGGTAGTTCTACTGCTCCGGCACCTTTTCTTTCGAAAACATATGAATTGGTGGATGAGGCATCATCTGATTCTGTGGTGTCATGGAGCCAAAGCGGTTGTAGTTTTGTAGTGTGGAATCCAACTGAATTCGCTAAGGATTTACTTCCTATGTATTTCAAGCACAATAATTTCTCGAGCTTTGTGAGGCAGCTTAACACATATGTAAGTCTATCAATATTCTTCAATTTATATGTATTTGATTCATTTCCAACGTTGTTTCAGTAGTTTTTTGTTTTAAGTTGGAAATTATTTGTCTGGATTGAACTATGATATCTGTCTGTTTGTCTTTAATATCTTAATATCTTGGCTTGTTACAAATGAATGTGTTTGTCCTAGGAGCGTTGAGTAAGTGTACTGTTTCTTCAACGATTATGCTAAACCTTCTTTTCCCTCTGATATCAGTTTCTTTATTTGTGTTCAGTTCTTATCGCATGTATAAGTTTATTTTATGTTTTTTTCTTTGTTCTTCATACTTCTGAAAGCACATTTGCAATCACTGATTAAAATTTCTGTGAAGTATTTTTACTTATATTATAATTAACTGAAAGTGTTATTTTTGCTCAGAGGCGAGAGGAAATAACAGTATTATAGCAGGGAGTTGGAAACAAGTCTGTGAAATCCTTTCCTGGGGTTGCGAGTGAGCTTGTCTAGTTTTTTCTAGAAATTAGTTGCTGCAAAGGTGATCAAAAGCGTTGTTTAGGGCCTTTGGTCCCCTTTTTTCACCAAAAAAGAAGGGTATCAAAAGTGTTGTAAAATTTAACGGTTCGTTTTTTCATTTCTTTTTGAATGACCTAATTTTGACAGTCTGGCTTTGGTAACTTTATAGACTTCATAGTATCAAGAGGAAAGATATTTAGGCTTAAAGAGTTTGAAGACTGACCAATAGCAGCTAAACCCTTTTGCATTACTAGTCATAAATGCTTATTCTTGAATTATGCTTTGATAAGTGAGAACAGGAGTATCTGGAGTCTGAAGCTGTCACATGAAGGAATCTGATCTTGGAGAAAGCTTATAACAATGGAAAGGAAAGTGAAGGAATGTTTTCTTTTGATCATGGCTGCTATAATTGGCTAGCGCTAGCCATCTGGCTATACTTGATCTTTTACAGCCTAATATTATAGTGATCTTTCCTTCTGGCTATAGTGGATTTCTTGAATATCATAAGAAAGATAATTTTAAGAGAAAGAAAATGACATATGTGGTTGTTATGTTAATCAGCTTAAAATGCTTGAGAAAGTATCAGGGATCTTATTGAGGAGGTAGGTCGGAACAAGCTGTTCTGGTTCGCTTGAAATGTACAAACTACCACACTATTAAATCATGTTTAACCATACAAGCTATTAGAAACATATGGTATCTTGCTGAAGAAGGGTGTACTGCAGAGATCTAAGTGTATCCTTTGCAGCGTTCCTGCTGTAAATGTGGCAGATCTGTTTTTTAATCTGTCCATGTTGTAGTTTCAATATATACTTCAGTATGAACTGGTTTTTGACCGGTTGGAAACTTCAGAAGTTTCAAAAACATTCTTCCATCCTAATGATCAGGTCATTTTTCAAGTAATGGATCTGCTTTAGATCTTGAATTTTCAAGTTAGATGCTAGCGCTGTCCCAAATTTAGCTATTTAGAAAGGGTTTCAGGTCTTGCAAATATGTGTTTTGAGAGAATTCAAGGTTGTATTGTTCTCTTTAGGAGTTTTGCTGAAGGATAGCTTTTAAATGTATATAGCAGTTTGTAATGGGCTCTTTTACCATAATAAAACATTGTTAAGATTCTTCAAATAATAAGCAAAATAATAACCACATTTAGTTTTACATTGAAACAACATATTAAAAGAAATCCTTAAACCTGAGAAAAGATGTCCCATGTGATTTTCCAAATTGTCTCAGAATTCACTGTGCAAGTTTTCTGACCTCCAAAACTCACTGAGAGAATGAAATATTAAACAGTATGCTAACAGACTCTATATGTTTATTTCTGTTAATGATGATAAATGGTTGGGTGGTTATACCTTCCAGTGACCACTCTTTTACCGATCTCTATATAAATGTCATGTCCTAACTAGGCTAACCACATGAATGAGAGCCCCAGTTAGGGTCTTAACCTGTTTAGTCTTTTTAATATTTCTATATTATCTGTTTTATGTTTGTACATGATTCTTTTCCATGTTAAATCATTTCATCATTTGTATAATAGATTGAGGAAGTTCGTATTATTTATGAGCAGGGATTTAGGAAGATAGATCCTGACCAGTGGGAGTTTGCAAATGAAGAATTTATTAGAGGACAGAGACATCTTTTGAAGAATATCCACAGACGCAAGCCAATTCATAGTCATTCTGTGCCGAATCAAGGAAATTCTTCGGCTTCTTTAACTGAGGCAGAAAAACAGGAATATGAGAAGGAAATCAAGAGACTGAAACACGATAAGAGGTTGCTTCAGTTAGACCTAGAGAAGCATGCGAGAGACAATCAGGAATTTGAGTATCAAATTCAGTCATTACGTAACCGGTTCCAGAGTCTGGAACATCGTCAGAAGCAATTGATGATCTTCGTGGCCGAACATCTGCAGAATCCAGAGTTTGCCTCTGTACTTATACACCAGTCGGAAATCCATAACAAAAGGAGGAAGTTGAAATCTAATCACATTTCTGATGAATCGAATTTGGAAGAAAATTGGAACTTGAATCTACAAAAAGAAAACCAAGATGCAGTTTCTGCTTGCATGTTGAAGATAGAAAAGGTTGAGAAGCTGCAATCTTCGATAGAATATTGGGAAGAACTTATGTGTGAAGTTTGTAGTGATATTGGTCAAGAAGTTATTGATACTTGTCTATTGCCACAGACCTCTCCAACAGCTTCTGAAGTACAAGACCCTGAGATACATGAGGGACATTGCTCACCAAGATCACATATATCTTCACCCAACTCATTTGATGTTCATTCATCTCCGGAGATGCTGGCTGGGTCCTCAAATCATACTGACAGCCCTATTATGGTGTCAATCTTTACCAATGTCAACATTCAAAAAAAATCTCCAAATATTGATATGAATACAAAGCCTGTTGGTGTCCCCGAGGTTGAGGCTTTTGAAACGAAGGTTGTACGAACCAAGGGTGGTTCACCAACTAAAGTGAATGATCTCTTCTGGGAGCAATGCTTGACAGAGATTCCAGGTTCTTCTAACATACAGGAAGACCAGTCGGAAAGAAGGGATATGGACAGCGAAGTGAATGATGGTGAGGGGACTATTCAAAGAAACTTATGGTGGAACATGAATAATGTAGAAAAGCTCACACAACAAATAGGACACCTCACTCCAGCTATGTGATTTAGTTTAACTTTCCTTGACATTCAAAGTTTTGATGCCTTGTTGTATACTATTATGAGATACTTTGTTCTTGTAGGTTATAGACATTACACTTTCTGCAGCTCATTGTGGAAGTATACATCAGGTATATGTTCTGATGAGCAAGAGAGTATACATATTCATTTAGTTCTGTAAATATATGATGTTAGATTATAGAACTTGACCCTTGATCATTTAGATTCATTTGGATATATGGTATTTGAGATTTGGTACATCGGCTGATCTATTTATTCTTGCATCAGAATTGCTACTTTGGTGCATGGTGGATTTTTTTCCCCGTCCCTTTGAATGGGTACCCAAAACGTTGTCAAATAGATGCTTTCCTTAAAACCATAGAAGTCCCAAGCTGGTTTAGTTAGAATTTTTTTAAAAGAAAAAAATTTTAATTATTATTATTATTATTATTTTTTTTTTTTTTGGTTGTTGTTGTTGTTCAGTTCAAAATATCGTGATGCAACAAAAATGATGAGATTTAATATTATTGCAACATTGAATCAAAGCATTGGAACCACAGCAAATCAACCATCTAATCAGCCCTCAAAGTCTAAGGAATCTACTTTTGATGCTGCTGATTTTAGAGAAAAGGGCCACAAATGTTTCATGTGTGGATAGCTGGTCATATGGCAGACAATTGTTCCAAGAAAAATGTAAATTTTGGTAGAAAACATGAAGAAAAACTGGATCAACAAAAGGGAGAGGATGAAAAGAACTTTGACTATGGCAGTTATAATCTAGATGATTTGAAAGAAAAAGATGAAGAAGATGAAATAAAATGCTTCATTAATTGCTGTTGTTAAACGTATTCTTTCAATTTCAAAAGATGAGAAGGAAGATTGGAAATGCACATTTATATTTCAAATGTTCGTTCGTTGTGGAAATCAACCACAAAAGCTTATCATTAATGGTGGTAGTAGTATGAATGTTGTTTCGGCATCTATGGTAGAGCGATTAAAACTTCCTATTGAACCACATCTACATCCATACAAGGTACCATGAATTGACAGCACTTCAATTCCTGTAACTCAACGCTGCCTTATTTCTTTTTCATGTGGAGTTTATAGTGATTCTATTTGGTGTGATGTCATTCCAATAAAAGTAACACATATTCTTCTGGGTCGTCCCTGGCTTTATGATAGAGATGTGTTTCATTGTGGAAAAGAGAACACCTACTCTTTTATATTCAATAATAGAGAAGTGGTGTTGAAACCTATGACGGTAGCTAAGATGGATAAATATAAGGTGGAAAAACAAAGTAAGATCTCAAACAACTCACAAAAGTCGCAGAACATTCTTTCCAATAAAGAATTTGAAGAGAAAAGTGAGAAAAAGTTGATTAAGGCGCAGGTTCTCCAACTACCAGATTTTACAAAGGATTTTGAAGTGGTATGTGAAACATCAAATAAGGAAATTGGGGGTACACTTACACAAGCAAGACATCCTATTGATTTTAAAACCGAACCCTCACTTGAACCTTTACATTCATCCACACCATCTGCCACTTTATCTGAATCCTTATTTGAATCCTTGTTTAAATCATCTGTCACCCTACCTAAATCCCAACTTGAATCTTTACCTACACAACCCAAATTCTTATCTAAACTTTTACCTACACAACCAGCCATCTTATTAGAATCCTTGTCCAAAACCTTACCTACACAACCTATCACCTTACTAGAACCCTTATCTACACAACTTGTCACATTACCTGAACTCTTATCTACACAACCTATCACCTTACTTAGAGGGGGAGAATGATGGAGAATGATAGAGATTACATAAGATTTTAATCATTACGGTGTTATGATTTTTAGAATTTTAATATTATTATATTTATTTGATATTTAAGATTTTGATATTATTAGGTTTATTAGGTTTCTTATTATCATTTTAGTTTTAGAAAAGTTTATTATTTGATTTCCTTATTTACCTAGGTTTCTTATTATTTTAGGTTCCTGATGTTATTAGGTGGTTTTGTTATAAATAGGAATTTTTATAACTCTTTTAGAAGTTGATTAATAATACAAGTATTTTTATGAGATTATTTTCTCTTGTTTTGTATGATACAAAACAAAATTAGGTGTAATGCCTAAGGATTTTAGGATTGATTCCTAAAATTGTTCTAGAATGATGCTAGAGCCTATCTTTTAATTTTCAATTTTCTTTCCTTCCCCACCCGTCCTACATCAATATGTACATATAGTCAGGTTTGAATAAGGTCCTTAATATAAGGATTAACATGACTTATTTCTTTTTCATCACTTGAATTGTATTAAATGCTGAGATGTAAAATTACATTTAAGATTATTATTATTGTGGTTCCCTAAACAATAGAGGCATTTACAAATGAGTCCTAAAACATTTTTTTTAACAATTACATCCCTCAACTCCCATTTCTCAACATTGTTCATCCTTTTGCTCAATTTCGTGAGTTTTCCCCCATTAAATGCATGTGGATCTCATGTGAGCCAGTTTTGAAAGGCAATTGAGGTCTTTTCACATAATTAGATAATATCCACACAAGAAAAGATGTCACGTGTGATTATGATATGTTGACATGTGTCCATTTTATCATTATGATATATTAGTAGCTTTTCCTTTTCTACCAAAGTTAGGGCTTGGCACTGAGAAGACAAATTGGAGACCAATTTCTTTGGCTTTTCTTCCAAGTCTTGGCATGATTTGGACTAATTTTATTTAGGTTAGTTTCGTTTGAGAAATTGAGACCTTATACAATAGGGTTTCACGACTGGAATCATTTAGATTGCGAAGGATGAGATAAAGATATGCTATGAATGACGAGTATGAAAAGGACTGAAGAAGAAAAGCCCATACATCATGAATTCTCCAAGTTATGTAGCTAGAGCTATTGCTGTTTGAAAACATGTAGCTTTATAGTTTAGGGTTTAAAAATTGGTATTGGTATTTGAAAATGACATCATCGGGTCCATTTTTTTTATCTGTTAGGGTTTTTATTATATAATATGAAATTTTTTTTCCCAATTACTTGTCTGCCTTTTACTGAACAAGTTCGATGCTTTTACATTGATGTTAGGTGGTTGGTTTTTGGTGTGATCCATTATTCGTTGGTTGGATTTCTTTATGACTTGTATGTTTGCTTTATTGGAGAATATGACTTATTGGATGGTGTCTTTTATTCTTTCATGTTATATAACTTATCTGTTTAAATATGTACTTTTCTAGGGATATCTATATTGTGGTCCAATATGCAATTTTATAATGGTTATGAAGTGGTTGTGATGTTAGGTTTAGCTAGTTGATGTCTGGATTGTTAGTGTGAACATGATTTATTTTTTTCATAAATGCAGTTAATTAATATATTTTACTTGCAAATAATTTTATATCCTTTAATTGTTTGCTTGTCATTAATAATTGCAACCCTTAGATCTAATTATTTTATAATAGAAGTACACTATGGTGGTGACTTTTATGAAATGAAGGATAGAAAATTTTATTTTGTTGGACTGTTGGTAGGTTAGATTACTATGGTCCTAATAGATTGCCTTAATTATCTTTTAAAGACATTGCAAAACAACTAGGATACTATAGGAAAATGAATTATCAGTGTAAACTACCTATATGAAGTTTTGGTATGTTTGATCACTAATTATGATATGTTGGCAATGTTTACTAACTTGGATGAGGAAAGAATAGCTAAGTGCTATTTCAGTAAACCTGCAATAGTGTTAGCTTTAGCCAATGAACCATGTAATCAAGAAGTTCAATCTAATAGCCTATCTAATCAGACCCAAGTCCACCTTCCATCTAATATTGAGGCCCAAGTCCACCAACCATCCAATACTGAGGTCCAACTTACCCTCCAAGGCCCAACCCTATCTTTCAACGGAGAAGACCAACCCCACCATCCAACTGCTATAGAGCTTTAATCCCACCCTCCACCCAACATTGAGGCCCAACCCCATCTTCCAATGTAGAGGCCTAACCACCCTCTATCCAATACTGAGGCCCAACCTTACCTTCCAACTGCTGTAAAGGCCCAATCTTGCCCTCCAATTATTACAAAGCTTCAATCCCACCCTCCATCCCATATTAAGATCCAAACTCACCCTCCAATTGTTGTAGAGGCCTAATCTTGCCCTCCAATTACTACAGAGCTTCAATCCCACCCTCCATCCCATATTAAGGCCCAAACTCACCCTCAAATTGTCGTAAAGGCCTAAACCCACCCTCCAACTTCTACAGAGGCTTAACCTCACCCTCCAAGTGTAGTTAAGGTCCAATCTCATCCTATATTTGATGTTGAGGCACCATCTACAACTAAATCCCAAACCCACTTTTTTGGCTAAACATAATCACAAGACTTTACATTTGATTTTGGTGACTTAAATGTTAGGATTGATTTTAAGATGATTTTGTGCTTGATTTAGCACTAAAATAATTAAAAGACATAAAAACATTAAAAAAAATTTTAAAAAAAAAACTAAGAAACATGTGACTTGTGATGTGGAAGAGGTTGAACCTAATGATGATGATTCGGATTTTGATTTCTATCGATCAAAATATGAGGCTAGTGAGGATGATATAGATTTTGGCAAGTGTATTAATGAAAATGCTAAATAGGATGGGATAAATGGCCTTGGGTTTGTTGGCGATGATGGTGATGATGGTGATGATTCTTCTAAAATTGGTGATAAAGAAGAGAAATTGAGAAATTATTCTAGTTCAAACAATGATGCTAATGAAAGGGGAAAAAAACGATGATTATCTAGGATTTGACACTAAAGTTGACATGAAAGACCCTAAGTTTAAGCTGGATATGAGATTTTCTAATGTTGAAGATGTTAGGAAAGTTGTAAAAGGACATACGCAGTATAGGATTATCAAGTCCATGGATTTTCTATGTTGCAGTTGAGAACGATGGCAAGTCTTTTCAGTTAAGAAAGTTCAATAGTCGACACACTAGTAGTAAGGAGTTTAAGAAGTAGAAGGTGACATCAAAGTGGCTACTTAAGAGGTTTTTAAATAAGTTTAGGTTAAACCCTAAATGGAAATTGGGGTCCATTCTTTGATACTATGCAATAAGAGACTAGATATATTGTAAGTAGACAATAGTATTATAGAGCAAGGCAGAAGGCTCACAAGGTAATACAAGAGTCTGTTAATAAGTTGTATGGCATGTTGTGGTATTATTATGAATAATTGAAGAAAAACAATACAAAAAGTGTTGTATTTGTCGAGAGTGAGTTGAAAGATGCATTCAACTAGTTTCAAAGGGTTTATGTCTGCTTAAGTGCATGTAAGAAAGGTCCATAGATGTTTGTAGGCTTTTAATAGGCTTTTATAGGTGCCATGTGAAAGGGCAACATCATACTCAATTGTTGACTGCAATTGGTATAAATAAACGGAAGGGGTTCCTTATTGCATATACTTTGGTAGAAGGTGAAACAATGACACTAGGACATGGTTCTTGGAATTCTTCATACAAAACTTGGGGATTCAAAATAGATATGGGTAGACATTTATTTCAAATAAACAGAAGGGGTTAATGAATGCTTTGGAGGATGTATTACTTGTTGTAGAACACAGGCATTATGCGATGCTTTTTTATATGAATTTCTACATGCAATTTAAGGCATTGGCTTTGAAACATAGGTTATGGTTTTCTAAAAAAGATAAGACAGTTGCAAAGTTTCAAGTTGAGATGGGAAAGATAAGAAATGTCTATACTTGCCGTTCAATGGCTAAACGAAAGGTCTTTTAGGCACTGGAGTAGGTCACAGTAGGTCAGATTTCAGTACAAAGCCCAAATGTGACATTTTATTAAACAATATGTGTGAGTCCTTCAATAGCTCAAGACTCCATGCAAGAAACAAATCAATCACACACTATTAAAGTCTACTAGATGTCATATGATGATTAGGATAAGGAAGAAAAGAGAATCTTTTGATAAATAGAATGAGGAGCTTAGACCAAAAGTTTCTAAGTTGTTCGAGAATTTAAGATATTAGTCAAAAATGTGTATCGCTAAATGGGCAGGGGATGGGATGCTCCAATTAAAGTAGTTGATGGTAGACAGTATATGGTGGATTTGGAACAATATACATGTTTATGTAGAAGATGGGATTTAGAGAAATTCTATTTGCACTACTAAAAAAATTCAATACAGTTCCCTTTTCTTAAATTTCCAAAATTAACCTTTTATACTTTTCTACATAATCAGCAACCATGGTAGAGGAATGTTGATAGCCGTTTGAATGTCTATTGAAGACACTTAGCAAGATATCAGTGATCCTACCATCGGCGATGGCTACTGAGCATTTTTTTTATATTCTATTTATTCACTTGTTTCATTTTTTTGCATATGACTTCACACCCACCTAAATCCACCGGCGACAATAAGGCCACTACATCCTATTATGAGGATTCATTACAAAGCATTAACATGCTACCGGTGATCTTCTTGACATTGGCTATTGGAAGGAAAGATAGAGATTAAAAAAAATAAAAAAATAAAAAGAATAAGTAGAAACATAGCCCAACAACTACTGTTGAGGAAAAACTTACCATTGCCTAGCTAGAGTTCATCTCGAAGGCTTAGATTAGGCTGCTTATAATCCTCTACTTATGTGGTTGCTGGTTGTTATAACATTTTGAAACCCTAGATAGCTAATTTGAAAGAAGAAGAGACAAAGGCTAAAAAAGCTTTTTAGTAAATATATATGAAATGGAACTATATAAAATGTGTTTGGAAGTGTAAAATATACTTTTGTGGGATTTAACTAGTATCCCTTGTCCCCATGATATATGTGCCATCTCTTCTAGAGATATAAAGGCTGGGGCTTTTGTCCATCCATAGTATGATACATTTCTAAAAACTTATACTTTTATTGCCTACCAATAAATGGGTTAGACTTATGGCCTAAGTCTACACAAGCACCATCGTAAACCCCCAAGTACCACAAACAACCTGGAAGACCAAAGAGATTAAGAAAAAGAGAACCATATTAAGAAATAGTTACAAATATGAGGAAAACTAGAATTGTGATGACTCGCAAAAAGTGTAGGGAGGTAATCAAAATACCAAGTTATGTTGGGCAACCAACAATAGTCAAACAAGTGAAATAGAGGTGGTTAATATCTGTTATCCTTAATTGATAATTAATATTTCATGATTAATTATTTTTAGCAATAAAATAATGTCAATATGTTGTTATTAGTTGCAGGAAACCACCAAGAAGAAGAATAAGAAGACTAAAAAGTCAACCAAAAATTCATAAACATAGAAGGCACCATAGCCAATGCCAACAAAGATGATATTGCATTTCTTTCTGATGTTGTATGTATATGTTGTGTTGTCTAATTAATATGTGGTAATTTAGATGCTTATATTGTTTGTTTTATTTTTAAACCCTAGACAATACAACACAAACAAAAGCTAACAATACAAATATGGCAAGGGAATCTATGAATGCCACTAATGATATGCCAATAAGTATATAATTTTCTCAATTCACTAAACTACTACAACTAAATTAAGTAACCACTAATTGTTTTATATTTGGAAATAGGGGAGGAGGAAATCAAGAGGAGCAAAGGGAAAGTCATCAAGGCAACAAACAAGCCAACAAATTAGCCAACAACCATTCCAGCTAACAAGCAAGCCGATGAACCAACTAACAAGCTAGCCAAATAAAGGATGTGCTGGGAAGCAAAAAGCCAAGAGGAAAAAGAGGTCTATTGAGATTATAAATGTAATTAGTGTTATTGTATGTACAATTTGAACACTATAGTTATAGCTATATGTATTGTAACTTATTATTTTAGGAGATCTAGAGAACTATCTATTTTAGATCAAGTAGGAAAGTACTATAAACAACCAGTATTGATTTAGGACCAATATGTTGGAAATTATGCTTTTGAAAGCCCCTATATTGGTAAAGTAACAATATGATCATAGATAGATAGATATGGTTTTTTTTTTTTTTTTTTTTTTGGTATATGCATACTTGTGAACTTACAATGTGCAATCATTTTGAAACTATTATGTAAAATTTTTAATGACACTATGGAAATTATGAACTTGTTTTAGTTGCTTATCTATGAAATTGTATGCCAATCCAAATCATTAAGCAACATGCCAAACAATTCAAATTATATTGGAAGACAATTTATTGATTAGGCAAATTTCCAATTCATTACCATTTTGTGCATTCATAACAATTTTTTCAATTTAGATACCAATTTGTGCATTCATCAAGAAGAAAATATACCAAAGACAACAAGTAAATAATTAAAACAAAGAGGTAATGCCAAAAAGAGTAAGCAAATAATTAAGTAAGCAAAAAGGTAATGCCAAAAAAAGCAATATATATTTCATTTAATTTCATCAACAAAGAATTTACTAATATGATTGATAATCCTCTTCACAAAAAGTATGGAATCGTATACCATCTTAACCAACCAAAGTAGCAAATAATGTTTAGTACTCTTCAAAGCCTACAATCATCATGTCTAATTTTTCCTTGCCTCCTAATGAGCCTGGAATAACTCTTATTGATCGATGACACATTGGTGGATCTTGCTACCAAAAAAAAAAAAAAAGAACTACATCCATGTTGTTCCTCATCCTGCATAAATGACAATTACCTTATCTTTTTAACATAACATTAATTGTTAATTAGGAGCATTTCTAATTAACAATTGAATCAAGCTAGTTGTTAATTGACAATAGAGACTTTCTACTAGCCATTAATCAATCAACAATTGATAAATAATTCAAATATTCAAAATTCAAATTGCAACCCAAATAAGACTCGCCGTGTATTTATCAGAGACATAAAACCTACTACCAAGATTTTTTGCCCACCCATGAAGTTCTTCGCATGGTTGGCTTCCTACACAAGTGGCTTCTTGGTTCTAACATCTGATTTGAGCATTTTCTTGGTACTAGTTCTTCGTTGGAATCCTCAGTTGCAATGAATTCAGTCATCATTGATCACGGTTTCTTTCAATGAGATGAACACCCAAAAGAAAAGAGATGAAATGAAGATGATGTATCCTAAAGTCTTACATATTTTGATGAAGGGTCTCTGATTCTTCGAAGCACAGGTGAAGGTGAAGATTTTGAGAGAAGAATGGTTATGTGAAAAGACCTCAATTGCCTTCCACAACAGGCTCATGTGAGATCCATATGCATTTAACATACAGAATTGAGCAAAAGAATGAACAAGGTCAAGAAAATGGAAGTTGAGGGATGAAATTGCGAAAAAAAAGAAATGATTTAGGACCAGTTTGTAAATATCGCTATAGTTTAGGGACCCACAATGATAATAATTCTTATATTTATTAATCATAGATCCCCGCATGGTTTTTTTTTTTTTCTAAATAAAGTTTTAATATATAGTTAAACTCATATTTGACTATTTTTAAAATTTTAAATTATAACCTGTAATATGATTCAATGGTCATTAAAAGTGAACTTTAGTTTAATACAGTAAAGTGGACATTAGTTAAGACAGATTGAATATATATAGACCTCATTTTAATTTTAATTTAATTAATTAATTAATTTTTTTGCAAACAAACCAGAATTCATTTTAATAAAAAAAAAATTACATCAGTAACCAAAATATTAAAAGGCCCCATGAACATTTTCTTCCACATAAATAACCATCAAAACATTTAAGGAGGCAAATGTAGTAAGCACATAAGCAAGATTTGCTCTCTAGAAAAAAAAAACTCATACTTGACAGAATCCATCCAATCCAACAAAGACTGCAAATCCTCAATGCCTAGCATAGCAATTTTCATACAATTAAATTTTGATAGACTTATGTCCCTCTAGGACAATTCAATTGCTAATGATCAATGATAATAATCTCATACTCTAAGTTTAAAGTCTAGTGATAAATTCCGCTCCCAAATTTACTTTAAAAAAGAAATTGATAGATTTTTTTTTTCACCCTGTTTTAATGACTAAATTTTTATGTTTTTCATGCTATTGGTTTGCCAGGTATTTTGCATTTAATACTCATAAATATAAGTTAGTAAGTTTGGTATATATGATAAGAAAATTCTTCTATCAGGACATCCTAATAGTTTTTCCATTAAGACCTTACTTCTTAGCTTTTTAATTGCTTTAATGGTTCATAAGTGAAATTATTTTTGTAGCTTAAATAAGCTAAGATAAATTCACTTTACCATTCTAAGTTTTAAAAAAGATCCAAGGGCTAATAAAGCAAGTTTTGATTAATAAAAAATTCCATCAGCACATCTTAATGAGTCTCTAATTGATACACTATATATATATAGTACAAATATGAGCAAGTTTTTATAAAAAAAAAAAATAAAAAAAAAATAAGTCTTTTATCGAGGCTCATTTAGTTAAATCAAAGATGTTTATCTAAGACTCTAGATGTGATATGACAATTTTTAGCCAAATAATAATTTTTTATTTATTAAAATCAACTGACAATAATCATTAATGATAATTCCTAAATCCTAGTTTAAGAGTTAGTGATAAAATCCGCCTACTCAATTTATGGAAGGGGTATATTAAATTTGGATTTTAAAATAATTTTATTGACTTTTTTTAGTAATTGGCTCTAGAATAAATTATTAAACTTCTAATGACTTTTATGGAATTTGTAGAATTATCAAAAGCTCTCATAGATTTGTATAGATTTTCATTTTAAAATATTTTAATTAACATTTTAGTAGACTTATATATATATATATATATATATATATAATGATAGACTTTTATTGACTTTTAATAAACTTTATAGAAACAAATTATATTTCTCATGTCAATAAAATAAATAACTTTGTATATATCTCTCTCATATTCTGCAGTTTTTTCCTCTGCTCTATGCAATTCATAAAGTATTCATAAATTGATTAATGAATTTTTTGGACCTACAAATTTTTCTCTTCTCCTTTTATATATATATATATATATATATATATATATTGTTTTTATTATAAATATAATCTAGTCTGATTTTCTAACTCTAATATTTAAAAAGGTTGCTACAAATTCAATTCTCTATATGTATAAATACCTTAAATATTTTGCAAGTTAAAAATCATACGTTATTAAGAACAATATTAAACATGTGAAAAATTACATATTGGATAAATGTGAAAATTTCCACTTTTCATATTGAATTCTATATTATCGAAATTATTCATTATTTTATAAAAAATGGAATAAACAAGTGAAATTTAAAAATAAAAAAAAATTAGTAAATAGATAGTTGTATGGTAGAATGTAAATTATTTATTTTCTTTTCATATCATTCCATTTTATATGTAAATTAACAATCTGATATTATTTATTTATTTTTTATTACGGAGAGCTAGGCAATGGCCAATGAGTAATCTTAAAGTATTTCCATAATTGGAAAAGGAGACGCTACAAAAATTACTTGTAAAATTAATTCAATTAAAATTATTTCAAAAGCTTTTAAAATTTTTGCAGTAAATGGGTGAAGAATTTTTTAAAGAATTGTTTCAATTTTTAACTTAAAAGTCAATAAAAATTATGAACATTTTAGATACCACATAACTTTGTATAAACTTTAAAAAGATTTTAATTAAGTACCCATAACTTTTATAGACTTTTAAAAAATATTTTAAAATCTATATTGAATACACGCACACTTTAAAAATCTATATTGAATTCATCCAAACTTTTAATTTCCAAAAAAAATCAATAAAAGTTTTCAAAAATTTTAATCAAATGCAACCCCCTGAGCACAAAAAAAATAATAATAATAATAATTCTTGATACAAATATAATATTAAAAACTTTATGAGAATCCATATAGAAATATAAACAAATTCATCCAAATGCATAAAAAAAGGTAATATATATGTGGTTAGAATCAAATTGGAGCCATAATATCAGAACTAATATATAATTTTATTTTTTTATCTATTGGATAACATTGAGGATTGAAATTTAAAATTATATTTATTAATTATTGATTTCTAATAGGATTTACTTTCTGAAATGGAGTTTTAGTATATCAATAAACTCATATTCAAATACTTTTTAAATTTTACATCATAATTTTTAATGTGATACAATGGCTAATAAATGAATATCTATTGTTAAAAGCATCAAATTGTCTTTATGTGAGTCTGACTTATATATGTATATATATATATATATATATACATATAGTTAGACTCAAATCAAATCTTTAGCATCAGAACTATGTCGAAACTTGCTTTTGCATCCTTCAGATAGCATCAAAGAATAAGATTAAAGTTATATTTATTAATTATCAAATCCCTACAAAATTCACATTCCCTGAATATAATTTTAATACATTATTAAATTTATATTTGATCAATTTTTGAATTTTAAATCTCAACTTTTAATATGATCCAAGAAAAAATAAAAAAATATATGGTATTAAAATCATTACATTATCATTATGTGAGCCTGACTCTATATATATATATTTCATTTTTGGCATAAAGATAACGTTTTTCATGCCAACTCAAAGATCCCAAGTCTAAAGTTTGAAGGAATGAATAATCTATCTTTTTTGGATAAAAGAAATCAATAATCTATCTTAGGTACAAAGCAAAAGCGAAAGCTTCATTACCTACTAAAAATCCATTCAAACAATAATGTATATAAATAAAAAAGGTTAAATACATTTAAACCCCTAAGCTATTACATGTTTTGCAACTTACATCCAAATTATAGAAAGCCTTACTGCCCTTGAATTTTTGTTTCTATCACTTTAGTCCAACTATGCATGATACAATCCTGTTCACTCATGCTTGTAAAGCTAACTGTGAAGAAATTTTGCAAATTCTACACTGGTATCAACAGGCTTCTAGTCAAAATGTCAACATGGAAAAAACGGTGGTCACTTTCAGTCCTAACACTTCTCAAGATATTACAAATTTTGTGTATCAGTCTTTCCATATCCAAGATGCTTCGAGTCATGACAAATATCTGGATTTAACTTCCTTCATTGGAAGGAAAAAAATAAAACTTTTTCACTCTATTAAAGCATTGGGTTCGGAAAAATCTAGAGGGCTGGAACGGCAAGCTATTGTCCCTTCGAGGAAAGGAGCTTCTGATTAAGGCAGTAGCCCAAGCGATACCAGGTTACGCTATGAGTTGTTTTAAACTGCCAAAAAAGTTGATCCATGATTTAACGAGATTAATATCTCAGTTGTAGTGGGGCTCCTATGGTGGTAAGCGTGGGATTTATTGGATAAGCTAGTTGAGGCTAACGCAACCTAAGGCTATGGGTGGTCTAGGGTTTAGATCTCTTGATGAATTCAATCATGCTCTCTTAGCAAAATAGTCTTGGTGAGTTATTTGATTTCTGAATTCATTACTAGCACGCGTTTTGAAAACACAATATTTTCGTCATTGTTCTTTCTTGGAGGCTGGTTTGCGCCGTCATCCCTCCCACTCTTTGCGTAGTCTTGTATGGGGTTGAAGTGTGCTAGAGAATGGTGGGATTTGGCATGTGGGTGATGGAAAGTCAATTCGAATTTACAAGGATTCTTGGTTGCCAAATAGCAGCAATTCTCGGATACTATCACCTAGGATTCTGGATGATAATGCTATTATTCATTAACTTCTTACGGAAATTGGTGCATGGAATATGACTCTCGTTCGAAGTATTTTCTCTGTTGATGAAGCTGTGGTCATTCAAGGCATTCCTATTGCTTGTTTTGGACAGACAGACCGTTTTGCATGAAAGTATAATACAATGGGGTGTTACACTATCAAGAGTGGCTATTAGGAGGCTCGAAAACTAGGCACTAGAGGTCAAATTTGTAGTACTCGTGATTCTCACGCTGCTTTCTGGTGAAGGTATTTTTGGTAGTTAACTATTCCAAATAAGGTGGAGCTCTTGCTGTGGCATGCATGTCACAATCTTATACCTTGTTTCTCTTCCTTGGCATCTCGACATATTGTGGGTTCAAGAATATGTCCTAATTGCTTAACTGAAGAGGAAATTGTGCTCCATGTTTTCTAGAGATGTGTGGCAATGAGACGAATATGGAAGCAATATGATTTTTATCAAAGTATAAAAAATGGTGTGTTTGATACTTTCTCTAGTTTGTGCTCTTATGTGTTCACTCATATGACATCATTTCAACGAGAGCGTTTTGCATGGACCTGTTGGTGCTTTTGGAATAATAGGAATGCTTTCATATATGGTAGCTTTGTTAAGACAGATGCTCAATTGTTGGATTCCATTACACATCTGCATGTGGAGTAACTTGAAGCCATGCAATCCACATATGTACAATGACCACAACATCGATCTGATATTTGGGTTCCACCACAAGGAACACAACTTAAAATCAATGTGGATGCTTTCGTCAAAATTGGTAATTCTATGATTGGCATTGGTATCATTGTTCGAAATGCATCTGGCGAGCTAATGGGGGCATTGGCGAAACCTTTTGAAGCTTCCTGGTGTATTCAATATGCTGAGCTCATGGCCATTCGTGTGGCTATTGATTTATGCATGGAGGCAGGTTTCCGAGAAGGTGAAATTGTAAGTGATTGTATTGGTGCGATACAAGCTGTTAACTCTACTCACACAGCTTGTGTTTTGGATCATAATTGTTTTCTAGTGGAAGATTTACAAGAACTGCTATCTATTAGTCCTAGTCTTGTTTGTAAGTTTGAGTCTAGGGAAACAAATAATGTAGCCCACTGTACTACTAAGTATGCTACTACTTTATCTGATTTTGAGTAATGGCTCGAGGATGGTCCACAATGGCTGACCAGTTTACTTCGAGCTGATCTGTGTAATACTATCTCATGATTTATAAAACTTGTCTCTTTTTCTCAAAAAAAAAAACAAAATGCATTTTCAACATATGAATATAATTAAATTAACCTTTCAAAACTTATATAAATTTATTTGAAAGTAGTTTTATTATTATTAATTTTTTAATTTCATTTTTTATTCGTGTATATACAATTTTGTTAATTTTATTAGTACAATTTTGTTAATTTTATTAGAAAAAGTCATATGATTCAGCTAATGTGATCAAAAGTAATAATTTAGGGGGGCAATATAAATGTTTTATTAATTAGGGGGTAAAATACAAAAAAAGTAGTACAGTATAACAAATTGTAATTAAAATTTTATTAAATAAAAAACAATTTTATTTTTTGTTATTTAAAAAAAAATGGAAGGGGGATTGTAACCCTCAACCTAATTGAATTCAAAATTTAAAATTATCGTTGGCCACTCCAATTGGACATCAAACAATTACTTAAACCCTTTTTTTTTTTTTTTTTTCCCTGAATACCCAAAAAGGTTGCATGTGTTTATTTATCTTTGTTTAAGTTTATGCTTTTGATAGACGAAAACCGATATCAGCAACAGCAATAACAGCAATAGACAAAAACAATTATACCTGCAGCCAAATATTTCCAAAAGCTCTAAAGCGGCAAATTTAGCAAGCACACGTGTAGGCTCTTTTGCTTTCTTCAAACTTCACAGAATCTATCCAATCCTCAATGGCTAACATGGTAATTTTCATTAAATTAAATTTGTTAGTCCCTATTTTTTTTATATATATTTCTTATTTATTTATTTTTTGTTCATTAGGCTATAAGATAGATCGAATTAATTGGCCATGTGTTTTGAATGCTACTGGTTTGCCAATTATTTTGCTTTGAATACTCATAAATATAAGTTGCTTGATGTAAAATCAATTTGTAAGTGTATGAATTGTTTTCAAGTAATAAAGTAAAAAAATAGCGTTGTTGAATTCAAAGGATTAAGAGTTGAATATAAAAGATAATTAAGTTTTGGTAATATTTAAACTAGTAATTAAGATGACAATTGAAAATTAATTAAACTAAAACTCAACAAAAAAAAAAATCAATTAAAACTACATAAATTTCAAGCAAAAGAGTAAATTTAATAATTATGAACATTAAGATATTTGAATTCATCATTACATATTCCAATTTAATTACTTAAATATGTAAATTTGATTAACTAGTAATTTTGTTAATCATTGTTAATCACAAAATTAATCAAAAATAGTTTACACTTACAATTGATAATATTCATATAACATAATTCATTCCTTCAGGCATACAAATTAAATATGCATATTTATTAAGCAAAGATTAAGTAAATAATATGTCATAAGACATAACTCTTTTCCAATCAATTATGTATTTATGTAAATCACTGTAGATCTATAATATTATCATTTTCCAAGCTCAAATGTTATTAAAAAATTTATTCCTTTTGGCCTATGAAAACATTAAGTATAGCAATGATGTATTAACAAAACATATTAATTAAATAAAACTTAACATATATTAAACTGATTAAACTTTCATAGTTAGGCCTACATCATAGCCTTAGCTATGAAAATTAGTTTATTACAAAACTAAATTCAACATCCATATTTATTAAAAACAAAGTCATAATTTGACAGGACCCGCCCCGGGAACCCTCTCAGGACCTCCCGGGTGATCCCGCTTAGTGAAGTCCCACTGGATAATCTCTAGAAAATATCCAATGGAACATCACCTTAAAACGTAGATAATCAAACACCAGCATTAACATTAATACCTCAAATATATAAATATATATATATATATATATAAGTCCACAACCGGCTTACTGTACTACATGCCATAACTACACACATGAGTACTATGGTTTCTACTGAGTTCCATATTTAAAATCAGAGCATTCTAAGAGTGTCAACAAAGTCTATGAGTACAAATAAGTAATAAATAAGTCCAGAAGATAACAATAGGTAAAGAAAGGATAAACACGGCTGCTGTAGTGGAAGGAAACAAGCGATAAGCTGTGCACGAGGTAGACTGCTAGCTGTCTGGGCCTAGGGGAATGAATTTAAAACAATAAAACGTGAGATAAAGGAATCTCAGTGAGTGGCATAGTATAATAGAAAAATAATGATTTACTTCTGAAAAATCTTTCTCTCAAGACCTCTCGTTACACTCATTTGAAAAGTTCCCCATTTAAAAATCATTTCACGAAACCCAAACTTGTACCCCAATTAATATCATAAAAATCAATGCTCAAAAGTATAAAGGAACGATCATTGTAATATTATGAAATATCTTAAATCATGATATAAACATTTGGGCATAAAATATAATGAATACAGTTCCACCAAATAAATATGAAAAAGTAGAAATCACCACAATATTTGTAAATCAACAATATATACAAACACATACAATGTACCATACGATATACCAA
Source organism: Ziziphus jujuba (assembly GCF_031755915.1). Lineage (NCBI taxonomy): Eukaryota > Viridiplantae > Streptophyta > Magnoliopsida > Rosales > Rhamnaceae > Ziziphus > Ziziphus jujuba. Next base: position 16,960,873 of record NC_083382.1, read on the forward strand.
TATGCAAACCGTGTGATACACCCACCTCACGATCAATATATGAACGGTGTCATAGAAATAATAAATACCCGTCGGGACGTACCCAACCTCACGGTCCGTGGCAATAATAAACCGTTAGATGATACCAACCTCACGGCACCGTGGTAATAATAATAAACCGTCGGATAAACCCGATCTCACAGTCCGTGATAATAATAGATAACCGTTGGATGAAACCAACCTCACGGCACCGTGGTAAACCCAGCACGCGGTAATATAATATAATATAATACTGATACAAAGTATTGGCATTCCATGGTACATCAATTTAAAAATAACCAATACAGTATACATGAAACAATCTTGTAAGATTATAAATATACTTTTCCAAACGATACAGTATCATAAATCATAATTTAACATTTAAACTTCCACCGCTTAATTAAATACTTCAAAATCTCAAAGCATTATTTCATACGAAAACCAAAAATACCACAGTGAAATATATTCACCATAAACCAATTTTAAGCACATAAAATTATAAAATATTTGATCGTGCTTAAAATTATATGATTTTCAATCTGGTTTCTCAAATCAAATAGTTTCCAAAATGATTTAAAATCTCAATTTAATTACCAAGATATTTAAATACCACAAGTCCATTTATGGACCCATTAAAATTGAAAATCACTTAAAATATTATCAAAAGTCATATAAAATGATAACACATATATGTGAAAGCAAATATTTATATATGCATAAAACAACATTTCAATCAAATGATATATACGTAAAATATTTAAACCCCATATATACTATACTATATACCCAAATCATTTAAAAATTATATAACCACTCACAGTACTATAGATGCTCACGCCTGCTCCTCTACAGGATTGCCTCCAGGCTCAACTCGAGTGCCTGTAATATAACAAAATATTCCTCAGGCTCCAAACAACTAAACCAGAAACACTTGTATAATCCAAATGTCTCAAAATAATTTACAGTACTACAAAATTGCATAAATTGGACACTGGACAGTCCAATTATATCGCGTGTCCTTAGGACCCGGTGCCCAAAATTGGGGATTTTCACCCAAAGCCTAATATTTCAAAATTGAACCACCTAATGGGTCCTAATAATATTCAATTTCACTAATTCAACTCCAATTTTAACTAATTTGACTAATTTTATCTAAACACAGTCCCCAACTTATCCGAAGATTAACTAATTGATCCAAAAATGGAAAAATTATCAAACGACCTCCAAAATTCACAAACTTTATATTTACGGAAAGCCCAAGAGACAAAGAACTCATCAGTATGCTCACCTTGGTCCAAAGTTTCCTCCGGGCGTCGAAAAACACTGTTGAAGCATCGACCGAACTTTCCGTTGTCGGATCTTTCAAACGGTGATGACTCTGGACAAAATAACCACGGGAATGAGTTCAGAGGGGTCAAAAATAGTGGAAAGAGTGTATGGGTTGGCCTGAAATGGCCAAGAAATGAGAAAATCCGGTGACCCACCTTGCCGGCCACCGCGAACTTCGCCGGCCCGATCTGGGTGCGTCCGGCCACTTCTTGCCGTGAAATTTCACGGCTGAGCTCGCCTTCAGGTGACCTTCCTAAGTGGCTGGCACGTGTAAGTGGTGGTTGGCCGAAAATGGGAAAAACAGCGGTGACCCGGTTCGACGGTAAACGGGTCGAAACGACCCAGTTCGGATCCACAGGTCTAAGGAGAGAATTTCTCGGGTTTTGGGGAAGAAATGGGTATTTTGGGCTTTGTTTCCTGTTTGACCCGCTTACCTAGGCTTATATAAAGCCTTGGGTCACTAACAGGCAAAAACTGGGGACTGGCTTGGACACTGATTTAAAACTGATGCTTAAAACTTCTCAGAACTATAACTTTTTATTCGTAATTCAGAATTTGGCGTGCCGCCAGTCTATGAACTCGTATCGACAAGATCTACACAATGGTACCTTAGTTAAACAAAAAATATTGGCTATTGAAAAAGTCAACTTGAACCCATACATTGTTCACTTGGTCAAACTTAGTAAATTTGGTCAAACTTGTTTAATCATGTATATTTTTTTGTACGGGGTGTTACATAATTAAAGAGATAAGAGAAGAGAATGAAAATCAGTAAGAAATTTCCAAGTTATGGCCTTCTTTTTTAAGCAAATCCATGTCTATTTCTTCTTAAAGCTTTTCAATTGATTTCCTCAAACTCTAAAACTCTAAAACTTTAAACTCCTAAATTTTGGTTTTTTCTATTTAAATATCCTAAAAGCTCTTAAATAACTCTCTGAATTTATATGTATTTTTTCAATGAGGTGGATGCTATATATAAAGGACTTTGGAGACTTTTTTCTCTTTTTGTTTTCAATGTAAGACTCTTGTAAGATATCTTTTATAAGCCATCAAGAGAGTTGGACGAATTTCATGTGTAAAAAGGAAACTTGATATTACTTACTCCCCACAACTTTTCTTTTCTCTATTTTCTTCTGAAAAATTATTAATTAGTCTAATTTATCCTTGATGAAGTATGTGACATGACATGTGCCTTATTAATGATAAATAAACCAACTATCATCACTTATCTTAATCTTGGCCCTTTGATTGCGTTGATTCCTTCTCTTGATCAATGGTGGAGATTTAATTAGAATCTTTTTTGTTTATAAATTCTAAATTTCAAACGATAATATCATTTTGCTTGCACCTCAGAATCTGAAAATAATGTGATATTTGAAATTATTAGATTGTGAGGATTCATATGACATCCACTTGCACTATGAAATTCTCAACAAAATTTTCATAAAATTTTTAAAGAATCTTCTTAATACTTGGTCTGTTTGAGCTCAAATCATGATTCCCACTATAATTCGATCCAAAAAATCTATTTCTATGGTTGTTTCCTTAAAATTTTTCCTTCTTCACATATTTAAAAAAATACATAATTATCTTTCCATAACAAATTAATACAAATTAACAAATATTAAATTATAAATATAGTATAAAATCATTAATATTTTAGGTTTAATATTGGTTAATTTGGTGTATATAATAGACAATACAATTATGAGTAAGTCATTTCGTGAAGGAATCTTTGATCTAGTTAAATTAAAAATGTATATATGGTAAAAATTTAATAATTAGTTAAAGTGATAAGTAAAGTAAAATAGTTCCCGATTGGAGAATATTTTATACAAATATAATATTAAAAACTTCATGGGAATCCGTAAAGCAAAACGTACACAAATTAAACCATATGTGCGTAAAATGGTAATATAAATATATAGATATATATATTTATATATATATATATATATATATATATATTTAAGTGAATGGTAATATATATATATATACTTGGCATTGTCCATGTTCATAGCGCCGTTACTTAGTAGCATTGGATATTATTTTATTAATTTTTTGTTATACGCAAAATTAAACAATTTTATATGTTTTTAAACCAAAAATTATTAGTTTAGGGTTAATTTTATAACATATTTTTTGAGTATTATAAATTATACTATCAATTCCATATAGGATCTGTCCAAAAAAAAAACAATAATAATAATAATAATAATAATAGCATAGAGATCTAACACTAATGTAATATACTTATTATTTAAAAAAAATATGTTTTTGTGTATTAATATTATTATTATTTTGGGATGACAACGTTAAATATTTTTATTTGTTCCGGTAAGACCATTGAGATGAAATATGCTACTCTATTTATATTTCTTGATAAATATGTTATTTTTAAAGCTATGTTGCTCATTATTTTTAGGATTTATTACTATACTGTCGTTCCTTTAATTTACATGCAATTTTTTTTTGGAAAAATTTTAATTAGACTCTCTGAAATTTAATATAATTACAAATTTCACTTTCAATTTTATAATAATTTTATTTACACTGTCAAATTGCACTATCAAATTTAACTGAAAATGGATAATATTGCAATTTATCTTTTAAAAATTAATTACATAATATTTAATATATTGAGAAATGTGCAAATATTTATTTTTTACTCCAAAAAACATGCGGCCCCCTCATGTCTTTCTCGCTTTCGCTCTCACTCTCACCCCCTCTCACACATATTTATATTGATAAATTTATTTTACATTTAGTGTGTGTGTCTATATATATATATATATAGTCTTTCTATTATCAGATCCGACCTAATCAAAATGGTGCGGTCCAAAAATATGGAAAAAAAAATTTATGGTCATTGTATTCAAATTGCAAAGCATGGACAGCTAAGATCAAAGCTCCCTCACATGAGAAAAAATTGACAAAAAACATTCCTTTCCTTCTTGCTATTCATTTTCTTCCCGCTCGCATCACCGTTCCACACAGACCTCACTCTTTCAAAATTTTCAAATCCAGCACACCCACCTTTCCTCTTTTTCCTCCTCCTACAATTCCACCATCTCCCACACGCACGCAAAGCCACCATCTTCTAGATTTGCACATTGCTTCCACCGCCCAGGCTTTCTCCTCGACGATTCCAAATCCATTAGAGCTTGGGTTAAGGTTACATTGATAAGTTGATAAAGCTGGTTATTCATCAAAGAGAAAAAAGTTGAGGAAGCTGATTTGTTAAATATCATCAATCTTAGTGAAAGGGAAGGCTCATAAAGGCTTTTTTTTTTTTTTTTGGGTGGGGGAGATCGAGGGTGTTAAGAAAAGGAAGAACGTTGAAAAGTAAACAAAAAAGAAAAATAAATAAATAATAAATAAAAAAGAGGGAAAAGGCAACGGTTTTCAGAAAACCGTCGCCAGAAGTAAGAAAAGCCGACACTTTTATAGAAAATCGTACGCTATTGTAAACTATTTTACTGTCACTAAAAACCTATGAAATAGCCAACATTTTTACATAAAAGTGTTGGCTTTTCTCATTTTTGGTGACGGTTTTTTGAAAACCATCACCTTTTCCCTCTTTTTTTTATTTTTAATTTTTATTTGTTTTTTATTTTTTTATTTTTATTCATTTTTATTTTTTTTTATTTTTTTACTTTTCAAATCACAATGCTCTTCCTTATCTTTTCTTAACACCTTCCATCTCCCCACCTAAAAAAAAAAAAAAAAAAAAAAACCAATCAAAACCATAATTGAATGGATTAAATAATGCCTTTACATAATGGAATAACATTTTGAATTTTGAAATACATCAAAATTTTAAATTTTTTTATTTTCTTTGTTTTGGTTACAAAGAAAAAGGCCAAAAAATATTGATGGCAAAAAGCCGACACTTTTAAGCAGAAAAGCATCGGCCTTGGTGCTTTCAATATTAAAAAAAAAAAAAAAAAAGTTCATTTTGATATGTTATTTCGAGTTATTAAATTAGTATAATTGAATGAGTACTAAGTAAAAAAAAAAAATATTTAAGTTTGTAAATGAGAAATTTTAAAATACATCAAAATTTTAAAATTTTTTATTTTCTTTATTTTGCTTACAAAGAAAAAAGCAAATTGATGGGGAAAAGCTTATGCTTTTAAGCATAAAAGCATCAACTTTGGTGCTTTCAATATTAAAAAAAAAAATCATTTTTCTAAGCAACTATAAGAATAAATTAACGAAACTTATATATATGTATAATCAGTAGTCTAGCAAGAGGTCATCCATGGTAAGCATATCTCTAGGCAACTTGTCAAGGTTCTTAAAGGAGATATCTCTTTCCAAAACCCCTCTATTCCCTGCAACAAACTCTACCCTCTGATGTGTGGGCAACAGATTCTACCCTCTAATGTGTGGGCCTCTTTGCTTCTTGATGATCAGTATTACGATTACGATCACGATGATGATGATGAGAGGATGAAGAGAAATCAAGATCATCTTTACTGGTGAGCTTCTGCAAAATGAATTTAAAGCTCCATCCTATCTCCATTGAGAACTTATCTCTCTCTCTCTCTCTCTCTTTTTTTTTTTTCCTTATATATACATATATATTGAAACGGTGAGGTCTAAGTGAAACAGTGGTGCAAGAGGAAAGAAAAGGAAAATTGGGAAAGTTAAAGTAATGTTTTTTGTTAAGTAAATTTTTTTTTCTCATGTGTGACAAGAAAGAATCTGAACCGTTCGTGTGATTTCTTGAAATCCAATGGTTGGCCATTTTTCCATGTTTTTGAACTGTACTATGTTGATCAGATAAGACCTGACCATAGAATGACTATATATATACATATTTGTATTTAAAATTTTCTTTTCCATTTAAATTTATTTTACTTTTAATTAATTTTTATCCCTTATTTATCCATATTTGGTATTCATTTTTTATTTATATACAAAATTGTTTACAAATATAAAATATTAATAGAATAAATTGATATGAAAAATAAATGTAATTAAAAAATGTTATTCTAATTTTTTTGAGTAAAAAGAAGAGTTTTTTCTGCATCTTTTTTTAGTTACACTTTGTTTTTTCTAATTTTAATCAGACTTATTTTTAATTTAACTTATTTTCAAATTTTGACAAAATAAAAAATTTCTGTCCTAGGCCTTAAAAAATATTTAACTTTTTTAATATACATTTGTAAACAGATTTATTGAGAAATTGTCAAATTATTTTTTGCAAAATCATTTTTATCCAAAAAATTAGAGATAAAAATTTAGCTCTTCTTAATTTAATGAATTTTTAATAACTCATCTGCAAATTTTTAATTTTATTTTAGCTCTACTTAAAATGATTATTCTAAATTATTATTAACAAAAATTTAACATCTTTTCGTATGCTTTCCATAATTTATACTCTATTCTTGGAAATAAATGGCCTTTTGTGCTAGTTTATTTTGTATAAGTATCATATTATTTAGTGTTGCATTATAATGTACTATTTTATTCTTTATAGTTTACGTGTTGTAATATTATCTTCGTATTATTGGTTATATCAATAGTAATAAATAGTGATTATTAAAATACAAATAAATAAATAAAAAGAGTAATAATTATATTTTTATTTATAGTTGTATTTTAATAATCACTATCTATTACTATTGATATAACCAATAATACGAAGATAATATTACAACATGTAAAACTATAAAGAATAAAATAGTACATTATAATGCAACACTAAACATAATATGATAGTTATACAAAATAAACTATCACAAAGGGCCATTTATTTCCAATATATTGAGAAACGTGCAACATATTAAAAAAAATGAGTAGTAATGATATTATAATTATATTTTTATTTTTATTTGTATTTTAATAATCACTATCTATTACTAGTGATATAACCAATAATAGGAAGATAATATTACAACAAGTAAAATTATAAAGAATAAAATAGTACATTATAACGCAACACTACACATAATATGATACTTATACAATTTATCTTTTAAAAATTAATTACATAATATTTAATATATTGAGAAACGTGCAAATCTTTATATTTTACTCCAAAAAACATGCGGCCCCCTCATGTCTTTCTCGCTTTCGCTCTCACTCTCACCCCCTCTTATATATATATATATATATATATATAGAGAGAGAGAGAGAGAGTTTCTGCTATTAATATTTACTATTTCCATTAAGAAAGAATCAACATAGTGCAGTCTAAAAACATGAAAAAATGTTGAATCATTGGATTTCAAAAAATCATATGAACGGTTCAGATTCTTTCTTATTACACTTGAGAAAAAAAAAATTGCTTAACAAAAAACATTACTTTAGCTTTCCCATTTTTCCTTTTCTTCCTGCTTGCAGCATTGTTTCACTTACACCTACAGGAAAAAAAAAAAAAGAAAAAAAAAAGAGACATAAGTTCTCGATGGAGATAGGATGGCGCTTTAAATTCATTGTGCAGAAGCTCATTGGTAAAGATGATCTTGATTTCTCTTCATCCTCTCATCATCATCATCATCGTGATCATAATCACAATACTGATCATCAAGAAGCAAAGAGGCCCACACATTAGAGGGTCGAGTCTGTTGCACGGAATAGAGGAGTTATGGAAAGAGATATCTCCTTTAAGGACCTTGACAAGTTGCTTAGAGATATGCCTACCAAGGATGACCTCTTGCTGGATTACTGATTATACATATAAATATAAGTTTCTTTAATTTATTCTTATAGTTGCTTAGAAAAATGATTTTTTTTTTTTTTTTTGATATTGAAAGCACCAAAGCCGATACTTTTAAGCATAAAAACATCGGCTTTGGTGCTTTCAATATCAAAAAAAAAAATCATTTTTCTAAGCAACTATAAGAATAAATTAAAGAAACTTATATATATATATATATATATATATGTATAATCAGTAGTCCAGCAAGAGATATCTCCTTTAAGGACCTTGACAAGTTGCTTAGAGATATGCCTACCAAGGATGACCTCTTGCTGGACTACTGATTATACATATATATATATATATATAAGTTTTTTTAATTTATTCTTATAGTTGATTAGAAAAATGATTTTTTTTTTTTTTTAATATTGAAAGCACCAAAGCCGATGCTTTTATGCTTAAAAGCATCGGCTTTTCCCCATCAATTTGCCTTTTTCTTTGTAAGTAAAGTAAAGAAAATAAAAATTTTTAAAATTTTGATGTATTTTAAAATTTCTCATTTACAAACTTAAATATATATATATATATATTTTACTTAGTACTTATTCAAATATATTAATTTAATAACTCGAAATAACATATCAAAATGAACTTCTTCTTCTTCTTTTTTTTAATATTGAAAGCACCAAAGCCAATGCTTTTATGCCTAAAAGCATCGGTTTTTTGCCATCAAATTTTTTTGGCCTTTTTCGTTGTGAGCAAAACAAAGAAAATAAAAAAATTTTAAATTTTGATGTATTTCAAAATTTAAAATGTTATTCCATTATGTAAAGGCATTATTTAATCCATTCCATTATGTTTTTGATTTGTTCTTGACTAACTTTTTTTTTTTTTTTTAAAGGTGGGGCAGATGGAAGGTGTTAAGAAAAGATAAGGAAGAGCATTGTGATTTGAAAAGTAAAAAAATAAAAAAATAAAAAATGAATCAAAATAAAAAAATAAAAAAACAAATAAAAATTAAAAATTTTTTTTAAAAAAAAAAAAGGAAAAAGGCGACGGTTTTCAGAAAACCATCACCAAAAATGAGAAAAGCCAATGCTTTTCTGTAAAAGCATCGGCTATTTCATAGGTTTTTAGCGACGGTTAAATAGTTTACAATAGCCTACGATTTTCTATAAAAGCATCGGCTTTTCTTATTTTTGGCAATGGTTTTCTAAAAATCGTTGCATTTTCCCTTTTTTTTATTTATTTATTTTTTTTACTTTTCTTTTTTGTTTACGTTTCAGCATTCTTCCTTTTCTTAACACCCTCGATCTCCCCCATGCAAAAAAAAAAAAAAAAAAAAAAAAAAAAAAAAAAAAAACACTGCTTATAAGCCTTCCCTTTCACTGAGATTGATGATAGTTAACAAATCAGCTTCCTCAACCTTTTTCTCTTTGACGAATAACCAACTTTATCAACTTATCGATGTAACCTTTAACCTAAGCCTTAAATGGATTTGGGATTGTCGAGGAGAAAGCCTGGGCGGTGGAAGCAATGTGCAAATCTGGAAGATGGTGGCTTGTGTGGAAGTGGGAGATGGTGGAATCAGAGGTGAAGAGGAGAAAAGAAAGGGTGGGTGTGCTGGATTTGAAAATTTTGAAAGGGTGAGATCTATATGAAACGGTGATGCGAGCAGGAAGGAAATGAATAGCAGGAAGGAAAGGAATGTTTGTTGTCAATTTTTTCTCAAGTGAGGGAGCTTTGATCTTAGCCGTCCATGCCTTGCAATTTGAATCCAATGACCACAATTTTTTGTCATTGTGTTAATATTTAACTATTAATATTTACTATTTCCATTAATGTTGTTTTTATTAGATAGTAATAAAAAAAAAATGAGCAGTAATCATATTATAGTTATATTTTTATTTTCATTGTGTTAATATTTAACTATTAATATTTACTATTTCCATTAATTTTGTTTTTATTAGATATAATTATGATTATAGTTTTCTATTAAAACCAAAAAAAAATTAATTATACTATTATTATTTGATTATTTAATTTTTTATATTATTCAATAATTATGTGCTATCAATAAAACTTCCAATGTTATTGATTATTATTTGCTATTTGTATGTTTTACAAATTATTATTATTCTTATTCTTATTCTTATTCTTATTCTTATTATTATTGTATCAAACTAGTTTCAAAAAATTATTATATAAAAATATAAAAGAATTTTTATATATAAAAATATATTTTTTTTTATTTTTGTTATTAATTTCATATTAGTTATTATAATTTTTAGAATTTTAATATAATAATATCTTATTTTGTTTAAAATTGATTTTATGAATGATGTGAACAAAATTGATTTATCTATAGAAGTTGAAGAAGGTGATTTTGTCATTTAAAGTGCTATATAAGAGAGACAAAATAGTTTGGAGGATGGATTTTATCTGTAAAGATGCTCAATATAATATTTAAAACGTGAAGGGTTATATCTGAATTATGGCAAACCTCAAGAAAGATATATTTTTCCTTTGTTTTTTTAAAAGTTACTTTTAGGGTTGACACCATTGGTTCCTAAGCTATTCATAAGTTAGTCCATAAACTTATTTTTTAACAAATCAATCACTAAACTTTCACTTCAATGTCACTGTTAGTGCTTTTATGTATTTTTGTTAATTTTTTATGTTAAATAACACCTTAATTGCATGTGAGATTTTTTTTTTTAAAGGTTTTAGGGATAAAACAATATTTTTTTAAGGTTTAACAACGCCTTTTCTTTTGTTTAGCTTCTTCCTTCACATCTTCTATGTAGTCCTACATCTCCACTATGTTCATCTAATTTTTGGTTCATCTTTTTACCAACCACCTACCGTGTTCATTTTATTTGTAATTTTATAGAATCACAGCGATTAACGTTCCCAACAAGCGCATGTTTGAGTCTAAGCAGTGGATAATTATCAACTAACTAGGTTCTTCGTTGGATCTGCCTTTCCTTGTTGGCCTTGTTGGATTTGTATTTTCAAAGGAATTGACTAAAATGATAAAGAATATGAATTAGACTTTTAAAACCCCAAATAAACTGCTCCAATAATTTTGAACACATATACTCTATATATATATATATTTTTTTTTTTCCCTTAATACAGGTTGATTATAGATCTAGTTCAAATGTATTCTATTATTGGTGATTTTCTTTTTTCTTTTTCTTTTTGCTTGTTGTATTTTTGATTGAATTTATATGGAGATTAAAATTGAAAGGTGTGTTGTATACCTCATGGTTAGCTACTTTGAATTTTTTAAGGTTAATTCCTTTTCATGTTAGAGAAGTGAAAAGGAGATTAGGGAAGAGAGAAACATGTTCTTTTTTTATTTTTTATTTTTGGAACAGAAGAGAATTATAAGTTAGAGAATGTTATTTAAAAAAAAAAAATGTCAGCTGAATAGCCAAAAAAGTATTCTTAAGCTGAAAGGCAATATTGTTTTTCCTATTTTACAAGTTTATTCATTCCATGTAAAATGATTTAAACAAAAAAAAGCCTTAGACAATATTTCACGTGCAAAACATTTGCTATTTACCGCCAAAATCTAACGTATTTATATAAAAGAACTAATTGCGCCACTAAAATCAAAGTTTAGAGATCAATTTGTCAAAAAAAGGTTTAAGGACCAATTTATCTAAAAAAATATAGTTTAGGGACATATATGTCAATATCCGTATTTCTTAATATCATAGAGTGCAGTGGATTAATTCTTGTATGAATAATAAAACATTTTATTTCACATCTATTTTTAATTTAACACTCTATACCGCATTCTATTACAAATTGATAGTTGTTCATTTTTATCTAATTAAAAAAAATAAAAATTCTTAATATATCTACCAAAGTAATATTATCTAATAACACAAAGGAAACAATAATATTTGAAAATTTTAAATATGTGTCATTAGTTAAAGAAAAGAAAGCAAGGGAAGAAGAGGCTTGTAGGAATAAGAAAACCAGTAAAACCCTTAAAAAAATTTTAAAAGATTCTAACTTAAAAAGAAACAAAATAACTATAATTGGCACATGATTAATTAATTTTTGATATGTATTTATTAATTTATAAAATTTTATTGATTATTTTGTGTATTTATATCCTTTTAGCTTTGTACTTAAATTATTTAAATTTATTATAGTTTTAGTTAGTTAGATAAATAAAAGGTGTGAAATAAAAGTTTTTTTTAAAATTATATTAAAATATTTATTTTACTTTTAATTAAGCATGCAAGGATGAATATCCATTTTATAATTAAATTGGAAATGTTATATTATTAACACTTAAAGGTACAAGTGGAATGTACTCATAGACTTGATCTGGTAAGTGTACCATTAAAAGTATATTTTCAAATTTAAGGTTCAAGCCTTGATGTAAGTTAAAAATCCTCTATCCCCCCTGCTATGATAATTATATAAACAAACATTACAACCTAATTGTAGCCTTATTTTTTTGGAGTTGTTACACATTTTCTAAGTTTCAAACTCCTTATGGTTATAAAATTAGATTGGTTTCAACAGGACAATTATAAAGAGATTTATATCAAATTAAAATTAGGCCTCATTTGGAATTTAGTTTTTTAAAAATTAATTTTTCACTTATTCTGTTTAGCAAGTAATAAAAATATTAGACTTTGTAAGTAATTTAGTTTAGTTTTGAGTAAATAATTTAAACTTTCCAATAGCTATAAAATTAGTTCGGTCCCAATAGCAAGAGTATGGAAAGGTTTCACCATACATGTGGAATAAAAATTACTGATTCTCATTATTTAGTTTATTTGGAATTAGTTTGCTAGAATTGGTTTTTTTTTTTTTCTTATTGTGTTTAGTAAATAATAGAAAAATTAGAACTTGTAAATAATTAAATTTAGTTTTGAATAAATAAATTGAAAGCAAATTTATATTTTTCAAAAAGTTCTAAATCTAGTTTCTCAAGAATTTTCAAAATAACATTTTCATATGTGAGAATAACTTTTCGAAATAAATGGAAATTTGATTCCTTAAGCTCGAGTGTGAAGTCTCACATCGGTTTGAGAGGGGAATGAAGCATGACTTATAAGCGTGTGGATACCTTTTCCTTGTAGATGTGTTTTAAACCCGTGAGGACTAAGTTGTAAGAGGATTCCTTAGTGCCAAAGCGGACAATATTCACATGCGGGTGGAATGGGCTGTTACAGTTGGTATCAGAGCCAGACCCGAATTGGTGTGCTAGCGAGGACGCTGGGCCCCAAGGGGGGTGGATTGTGAAGTCTCACATCGGTTTGAGAGGGGAACGAAGCATGACTTATAAACGTGTAGATACCTTTCCCTTGTGTATGCGTTTTAAACCCGTGAGGGCTGAGTTGTAAGAGAATTCTTCAATACCAAAACGGATAATATTCACATGCGGGTGGAATGGGCTGTTACATCGAGCTTTCCCATCTGAAAATAAATATTTAGTTTCTTTGAAAGTTAATTCCCATAATTTAGTTTTTTTTTTTTTAATAGTTAGTTTCATAAGAATTAGTTTTTCTTTTGTTATGTTTAGTAAGTAATAGAAAAATTAGAGCTTGTAAGTAATTAAATTTAATTTTGAATAAATAAATTAAGGGCAAATTTATATTTTTTAAGAAATCATATAACTGGTTTACCAAGAATTTTCAAAATGACACATTCATATACAAGAACAACTTTTCCATATAGATGAAAATTTCATTCATTGAACCCATACTTTTACATTTCAAAATAAATATAGAAAAGCTGACATTTTCTAAAAGAATTAGATTTTTACTAATTTTATCATTTACCATATAAGAAATTAATTTGTCGGGAATTGTTAAAATAACACTATATATAGGAGCAACTTTCTTATATTTTTGAAATTTGATTTCTTGAGCCCATATTTTCTTATCTCAAAATAAATATTTAAACACAAAAAAAGCTTTTAATTTTCGAGTGAAGTTAAATTTTTACTAACTTTATAATTTATCAAAGAGGAAACTAATTCAGAATTTAATTTTTTTGGAATTAGTTTCAATCAATTTTTCTCTTATTATGTTTGGTAAATAATAAAAAAATTAAGACTTGTAAGTAATTAAATTTAGTTTTGAGTAAAAAATTAAGGACAAACTTCTATTTTTTTAAAAATCCTAAAATTAGTTTCCTAGAAATTTTTTAGATGACACTTCATATATAGAAGCAGCTTTCCCATATAGCTGGAAATATAATTCTTTGGTGCACACTTTTTTTCCATTACAAATTAAATATCCTAACATAACTAAAGAAATTAGATTCTTACGAAAACTAATTTCCTATAAATTTTTAAGATCACATCCATTTATGAGAGCAATTTTCTCACACTGTTGGAAATATAATTGTTTAGTTTACACACTTTTCAAAGTAAATATCCCAACACAATTAAAGAAATTAAATTTTTATTAGTTTTATCATTTACCAAACAAGACCTTAAAAAAGAAAAGAAAAGAAAGAAGCATTTTTTTTTTATTGGAATTAATCCATCGGCAATATGGTGATAAATACTTAAAACAATGGGGTACTTATCTTTTATGTATGCACATGAAGGATAAGGTAGTCAAAAAGTCAACTTTCTCTTAAATCTTTGAATGCCTATTTTATCCTTTAGCTTTGAAGTCCAAGAAAGATAGTTAGGGTGGGGCAAATAACCAAAAAAAAAAAAAAAAAAAAAAAAAAAAAAAAAAAAAAACCGAACCAAATCATTCAATCCAGATGAACCGACTATTATGGTTTAGATTGGTTGAGTTCGGTTTGTTTATCTCGAAGAATATAGCAATTCGGTTTGATTTTCAGTTTGAATTTTATGATATATCCAAGCTGCTCGAACTGAACCGCACACAATATATATATATATATATATATATTTCATATTACATTTTTATATTTTGATTCTAAATTTATAAATATAATATATGTATATTCGATTTTTTTTTTTTTTATCTTTTCTATATAATGTTGAAATAATAAAACTTAAGTATTGAAAAAAAAAATCAAAACAAAAAGCTAAATCCTTACATCTCGACTGAAGGTGGTCAAACCATGGTCAACTTAGTTAGAGCATGTGACACATACATGGGAAACACTTATGATGTTGTGATGACATAAAAAAGAGAGAACGACACCGACCATTTTAATTAAAAAAAAAGTTGGTGGAATATATTTAATATCAAATAGGTCTAGATTCATTAAAAATGGATGGTGAAATGTATTTAGCATCAAATAGGACTAGATTCATTAGAAAGGTTTGGTGAAATGTATTTAATGTCAAATAGGACTAGATTCATTATCCTATGTCAAATTTAACCATATATAGTTTTGTTTCCATTTGTATTGTTTCCTTGTGTTTTTCTAAGCCTATATATAGCTTTATACATGAATAAGATTCATACCTTGATTTTGAGAAATATTGTTTTTGTGAGAAAATTATTCTCTTTGTTCTTTGTGAACTTATCCAGTGGCGTTCTTAAACATATCAATTGGTTCTTCCATAACCAATTGTGGCATCTTCACATACCAATGTTTCTCTCTTTATAGATAGTGGGTCGAGATTTTCCACTTATAATCTGATTTTAAACGATCCGTGCTATTTTTTTACATACTTAATTCATATAGGGTTAAATGTATATCAATTTGGAATCAGAGCTTGTTTAAAATCAAGTTGGTTATCTTTATTTTCTTTTAATCTTTCTGTTGCATCTAATCTCTTTGTGTTTTTGTCTTTCTTTTGCTTTCCTGGTTCTTTTTGTGTTTCCACAAATTACATTAAAAAAAAAAAAAAAGACTTAGTTTCTCTTATTTACGTTGCCTTTCTAATAGTGTTTTCTTCATTCTGATTTCCTGTATTTATCATCTCCATGTCATAGACTTTAAAAAAAAAAAGAAAAAGAGAAAAAAGAAGAAGAAAGTTTGGTTCCTCTTGTTTACTTTGCAAAGTTTGGTTCCTCTTGTTTACTTTGCCTTCATAACAGTGTTTTCTTCATTCTGGTCTCCTTTATCTATCATTTGCCCCTCATAGACCAAAAAAATAAAAAATAAAAAAAAGCAAAAGAAAAAAGAAAAAAATTTTAAAAATTCAGTTTTTGTAGTTTGATTTGATTGATTGTGGCTTTCAATTTTGGAAGCAAAGATTTTGGAAGTGATTATTAGTACCAACAAATTCCTTATTATCAAATTTGAAATCTCTCAATATTATTTCTTATTATTCTTTTTTTATTTCCTTTGATTCGTTTCTTTGTTTTTACCTATCTTATTGTTCTATATCTCTTTCTATCCTTGCCTATCTTATTGTTTTGTATGTCTTTTTACTCTTGATTTAATTGTTAAGTTTTTTTAAATTGTTACTGGCAAGTTTGGATTGTTTGTAACTAGTTCTATAAGAACTTAGTGAATAATTAGAGTGGAAAAAGGTAAGAGAGTTTATTATAGAAAAAGCCAAATATTTAAGTGAACCACGAGTGGTTTGAAATTCAAAATTTTAAGTGAAACACATGAGGGAGTGAGTGAGGATACTTCTTGTTATTAACCAAATTTTGCAGAAATATGTTTCAAGACCATGGTAAAGAAACTAGTCAAGACGAAGCTACTTTTGATCCAAAATTCATGATGCAAGCCATGAAGGGGGAACTTAAGAAATTAATAAAGAATGAATTGGAGCCAATGCATGATAGAATGGATCGGATGGAGAATTCCTTTCAAAGGCCACCACAAAGAATATCTAACCCAAGTCGTGGAAGAGGAGGATGGAGGTCATACACACCACAGAGGTTGACTTTTGAAACATTTCAAGAAGAGGACTTTGAGGATGAAGAAGTTAACATTTTAACATGCTACCAAGGCCCAGATAGGAGTAAAGGTAATGATTTTAGTAGAATTAAAATGAAGATATCTACATTCCAATGGAAGAGTGATCCTGAAGCATATTTGGAGTGGGAAAAAAAGATGGAGTTAGTTTTTTATTATCGATTCTACTCTGAACCCCAAAAGGTAAAGCTTGCAGTTGTAGAATTTATCAATTATGCTATTATTTGGTGGGATCACTTGTGCATGAGTAGGAAAAGGAATGGAGAATGTCCTATTAGAACATGAGATGAGATGAAAGTCATGTTGAGGAAACAATTTATCCCAAGCCATTACTATCAAGATCTATACCAGAAGTTACAGGACCTTACACAAGGCAACCAGAGTGTTGAGGACTAGTATAAGGAGATGGAGATCGCTATGATCTGCACCAATGTAGAGGAGGATCGTGAGGCAACATTGGTTAGGTTTTTAAGTGGGTTAAACCAAGCGATAGCAAATGTATTGGAGTTACAACATTATGTGGAGATTGATGAGATGGTATAAAAAGCCACTAAAATTGAGCTGCAACTCAAGAGGAGGGGAAAGCACGGTCATCATACTATCAAAAAGCAAGAGGAGAGGATGGTTCCTAAGCCCAAATCTGAGCCTAAATCCAAGCTTACCAAAGCCATGGTGAAAGGTAAAATTGAAACTAACCTTTTTGAAATAGAGATATTAAATGTTTTAAGTGTCACATTGCAAGCCAATGCCTAAATAAGATGGTAATGGTAGATAAAGAGAGTAGTGACATCGAGACGGATGATGATGAATCCAACTATAATGATATGCCACCACTTGAAGATGGATATGAGGGAGAGATTGTACCACTTAGAGAGTTCTATGTTGCTAGGAGGATATGGAGAGTCCACAAAGATGAAGATTAAGCTGAAAGAGAGAATATATTTCATACTAGATGCTGGGTTAATGATAAGGTATGTAGCCTAATCATTGATGGTAGTTCATGTACTAATATTGCTACACTTATATGGTTGAAAGATTTAGTTTGCCAATCACCAAGCATCTCGAACCTTATAAGCTTCAATGGTTAAGTGATAGTGGAGAGTAGAAAGTGACTAAGCAAGTGAAGGTCCCTATTTGAATTGGAAGATATGAAGATGAAGTCCTATGTGATGTAGTGCCAATGCAAGCTGGGCATATGTTTCTAGGTCGTCCGTGGTAATTTAACAAGGACACCACACACTATGGCCGCACAATAGGATCACATTCACCCACAAAGACTGAAACATCACACTAAAGCCTCCACACCAAAGGAAGTTTTTGAAGACCAAGTGAAGCTAAAATAGTTGTTCGATAAAGAAAAAGAAAAAGAAAAAATGAGTACAAAGACAGTAAGTGAGGCTGAGGGTAGAGAAAATAAAAATGAAAGAGAGCAAAAAAACCAAAAAGAGAAAAAAAGAGTGCATATATACAAAACAAAGAGATGTAAAAATAGCTTTCATGTGTAAAAGCCAATAGTTTTACTTATGTATAAAGAAGTTATTTACATTATTTGGCTAACCCTGATGATCCAGTTTTGCATAGTGCTATTATATCTTTGTTGCAGGAGTTTAAGGATGTTTTCCCTGAGGAGATGCCATCTAGATTGCCTCCACTTAGGGGAATAGAAAATCAATTTGATTTCACACCCAAAGCTTTCATTCCAAATTGACTCGCCTATAGAAGTAATCCCGAGGAGACAAAGGAGCTTCAAAGGTAGGTAAATGAACTTCTAGAGAAAGTGTATGTGAGGGAGAGTATGATTCCATGTGTTGTTCCTGTGTTGTTGGTGCCTAAGAAGGATAGAACTTGAAGAATGTGTGTAGATGTCACGCCGTCAACGATATAATGGTAAAGTATCGTCATCTTATTCCTAGGTTAGATGATATGTTGGATGAATTTCATTGTTCTTGTATTTTCTCTAAAATAGATTTGAAAAGTGGTTATCACCAAATTAGGATGAAAGAAGGTGATGAATGAAAAACTGCTTTCAAAACAAAGCATGGTCTTTCTAAATGGATGGTTATGCTGTTTGGCTTAGCTAATGCACTTAGTACCTTTATGAGATTGATGAACCATGTTTTGCGTGCTTTTATTGGTAAATTTATTGTAGTTTATTTTAATGACATTTTGATTTATAGTAAGAATTTAGATGAGCATGTTTTACACCTTAGATCAGTGTTAGAAGTACTTCGAAAAGAAAAATTGTTTGCTGACTTGAAGAAATGCACCTTTTGCATCGATAAGTTGATTTTCTTAGGTTTTGTTTTAAGTTCTAATGGAATTTCTATTGATGAAGAAAAAGTTAAAACAATTAAAGATTGGCCGACACCTATAAGTGTTAGTCAAGTGAGGAGTTTTCATGGCTTACCAAGCTTTTACAGGAGGTTTGTCAAGGATTTTAGCTCCATTACTGCCCCTATTACTGAGGTGATCAAGAAGAGCCAAACATTCAAATGAGTAGTTGAACAAGAACAAGCATTCCAATTACTCAAGGATAAATTGTCAAGTGCACCTTCATTTGTTTTGCCTAATTTTTCTAAAACTCTTGAAATTGAATTTGATGCTTCACGAATACGTATTGGAGCCGTTTTGATGTAAGAAGGAAGACCAATTGCATATTTCAGTGAGAAGTTGACTGGAGCTACATTGAACTATCCAACCTATGATAAGGAATTATATGCATTGGTTATAATATTGGAAACATGACATCATTACCTATGGCCTAAAGAATTCATGATTCACTCTTATCATAAATCATTGAAGCACATCAAGGGCCAAAACAAGTTAAGTTGAAGACATGCTGCTTGGGTAGAACACATTGAAACCTTTCCATATGTTATTTTGCTATAAACAAGGTAAGGAAAATATTGTAGCTGATGCTTTGTCAAGAACGTATGCTTTGATTTCTACTCTTGATTATAAAATGTTAGGTTTTGAACAACTAAAAGAATTGCATAATTTAGATAGTGATTTTGAAGAGATTTTCAAATTATGTGAGAAATATGGTATGAATAAATTTTAGAGGTTTGATGGATTCTTATTTAGGGAAAATAGGCTTTACATTCCTTGTTGCTCTATGCGAGGCCTATCAGTTAGAGAGTCATATGATGGAGGTTTAATGGTTTATTTTGGAGTGGCTAAGACTTTAGATGTATTAAAAGAGCATTTTTATTGGCCACATATGAAAAGGGATGTAGAGAGAGTTTGTGAGAGGTGTATCAAGTGTAGGCAAGCCAAATGAAAAACACACCACCATGGGTTATATATGCAATTGCCAATCCCTGAAACACCTTGGGTGGACATTTCTATGGATTTTGTTTTGGGATTGCCAAGAACTAAATGAGGTAAGGATTCTACCTTTGTTGTTGTAGATAGATTTTCTAAAATGGTACATTTCATTGCATGCAATAAAATAGATGATGCATCTCATATTTCTAATTTATTCTTTAGACAGATTATTAGATTATATAGAATGCCTAGAAGTATTGTTTCTGATAGAGATGCTTAGTTTTTAAGTTATTTTTAGAAGACTTTGTGGGCAAAGTTAGGGACGAAACTATTATTTTTCTACTACTTGTCATCCACAAACAAATGGAAAAACTGAGGTAGTTAATAGGACTTTGTCAACATTATCAAGGACATTAACTAGTAGAAACATAAAAACTTAGAAAGAATTTTTGGCACATGTAGAATTTGCATATAATAAGACTGTGCATTCTATCACTAAATATTCACCATTTGAAATTGTTTATAGTTTTAATCACTTAACTCCTTTACCTTTAAATAAACATGTGAATTTAGATGGTAAAAAAGAAGAAGCTAAATTTGTGAAGTAACTACACGAAAAGGCCAGTGTAAATATTGAGAGGAAGACTAAACAATATGCTAAGTAAGCTAACAAGGACCACAAGCATGTGTTGTTTGAACCTGGTGAATGGGTATGGTTGCATATGTGCAAAGAGATATTTTCTATCCAAAGAAGATCCAAATTATTTCTAATAGGAGATAAGCCATTTCAAGTATTGGAGAAGCTCAATGACAATTCATATTGTTTGGATCTTCTAGATGAGTATGATGTAAGTACCACATTCAATGTTATCAATTTATCTCCTTTTAATGCAGATTTGAAGACAAATCATTTTCAAAAGGAGAGAAAAAAATGATGAGGACATGACTAGGGCTATCCAATGGAATAACGATCTACTAGAGGCTATTTAAGGACCTATCATAAGAGCTCGAGCCAAGAGGTTTAAAGAGGCACTCAATGGGTCATTACAAGAAGTCTTTTTAATGGTAGGAAATCCTAACATCTCTATTGAAGGTGGTCAAACCATGGTCAACTTACCTAGAGCATGTGACACACACATGGGAGACATTTATGATGTTGTGATGACATAAAAGATAGAAAAAGACACCTACTATTTTGGTTTAAAAAAAAAAAAGTTAATGGAATGTATTTAATATCAAATAGGTTTAGATTCATTAGAAAGGGGTTGGTGAAATATATTTAGCATCAAATAAGATTAGATTCATTAGAAAGGGTTGGTGAAATGTATTTAATGTCAAATAGGACTAAATTCATTACCTTAGGTCATATTTAACTATATATAGTTTTGTTTCCATTTTTATTGTTTCCTTGTATTTTTCTAAGCCTATATATATGGCTTTATACATGAATAAGATTCATACCTTGATTTTAGAAATATTGTTTTTATGAGAAAATTATTCTCTTTGTTCTTTGTGAACTTATCAAGCTTTACTTGTGGCATTCTTAAACTTATTAATTGGTTCTTCCATAATCAATTATGACATTTTAACATACCAAGGTTCCTATCTCTTTATAGATAGTGGGTTGAGATTTTCCATCTATAATATGATTTTAGATGATCTATGTTATATTCTTACATAATTCATTTAGGGTTAAATGTGTATCACAGTCTCTCACTGTCTTACCCCCTCAATCTCCATTCCCTTCTACCATGTTTCACTCTCTCTATCTCTATCTCTCACTCTAAAACTTAGTCTCTATCTTTTGTACTTTCACTTTTAGTTTCTCACTCTCCAATCTCCATCCATTCTCAACCAACTTTAGCTCTATCAGTTTGCCATGGCTGTGAGACCATCAACAGTCACAATTACCATCATCTAGTCACCAACCATCACTTTCATTCTCAGGTCATTTTCAAATTTTCATTTTCTCCTTTTTTATTTTTTTCTTTTAGGGTTTAATTTCTAAAAGTTGACTATTTTAAAATTACAATTTTTCGTTAATGATCAAAAATCTTAATTGTTTACTGACTTTTTGGATTTTAATTTTTGAGAAACTTGGTTGTTTAAGTTCAAGGCTTCAAGCTAAAGAAGGAAGGAAACCATCTCTATGGCCTGTGGTTGTGTGTGGCTTTATGCTCAAGTGATGCTGCGATAAGGTATGTTGCTCTCTTAGACTCTTAATGGAAAAAATGTAATGTAATGTGAGTTTGCTTGAATGTCAAAATTCAGAATCTCTATGGTTGTGACTCTAAATTCAACTTTGTTTCTGTTCAACTCTGAATTTTGTTTAATTATGGCCAATAGGAATTGTTTGTTTGTTTGTTTCTTTGTAGGAAACTGGGAAGGAATTGCTTAGTCATGGACTCTAAATTTGTTTGTTTCTTTATAACTCGGTAATTTGTTTAGTTTGGGAATTGTTTACTTGTTAATGTTTTTTTCTTTATGGGTATTGTTAGTTCATTTATAGGAATTCTTTGATATTGAATTTTTTGTTTTTTTAAGTGATGGGTATGTTTTATCAATAATAGAAGCTCAATATTATCTAGTACCATCAAAAATTGAATTGATAAAATGTAAGTCGCTTGGCTACTTGTAAAGTCACAAATAGACTTTCTTTGACTCTAAATTTCTGAAATTGTGAATTTAAAATGTTAGTTGCCTTTGTAACTCTGAATTTATGAAAGTATGATTTTAAAATGTGGGTTTGCTTGCATTTCAGAGTCTCTGTAACTCTGTATTTAAATTGTGAATTTAAAACGTGAGTTTGCTTATATGTCAAAATCTATGTGATTCTAAATTTCTGAAATTGTGATTTTAAAATGTAAGTTGTCTTTATAACTTTATTTTCATGAAATTTTGAATTTAAAATGTTAGATTGCTTGCATTTTAGAGTCTATGTGACTCTGAATATCTGAAATTGTAATTTTAAAGAAGTTAGCTTGCATTTCAAAGTTTTCGTAACTTTGAAATTCTTTGCATACTTTTGTTTTAAAACTTAAATTTGATTGTTTATGGTTATTTGCATTTTTGTGGTATGCTTATTGTTATGTTGTTTTACTTATGATATTTTATTTGCACTTTGTATGCTTGTTATAAAAATTAGAATTGTTTATTTGTTTGCATGCTGAATGTTTGTGGAATATACATTGTTTAATATGATGGGAATGTATGTATATTGTATAATGCTATGGAAATATCAAATATATAGTCTTTGTTTCTATCTTACTGGAATATGATTTTAATTTGTTAGAGGAATTTGCATGCTTAATGTAAATTGATTTGAGATTGTGCAGTATGAATATTCCACAATTTGTTATGGAGCATTCTACAATTCTCAAATCTTAATTTGTTATTGGAATATGATCTTCATATGTATGCTTAATATGATTTGTGATCTTTAATCTTTTATAGAAAGTATATATGAATATCTTTGCATGCTTGATACACTGGGGAATTGTATTTGCAATTGCTAGTATGCATCTGTAATTTTATGGGAAGATATATTGGTTTGTTTCTCCTAGTGGATGAATGTAAATTGATTTGATTGAGATTGTGCAATTTGTGGAATTGAACTATTGTGTAATTGTTGTCCTCTTTTTTGTTTGTTTCCCCTCCTATAAGTAGTGTCATAGGTATGCCTGATATGGACCGTGATTCCTCATCATCAGTTAATGCTCCTTCTTCTCAAATCCCAATAGGCCAAAGCCCAACATTACCACCAGTGTCAAAACCATATATGACTACACCTTTTAATACCAAATCGACATTACTTCACAACCTCCATTATGAAAAAATAAACCTTCTAGGCTAGCAAGTGATGTATGGGATATTTTGTCAAAATAGAAGATAGTGATCTTGATGACCTAGATGTGAATACATATACTGCCTGAAAGATTATGCATGTGGTTTTAAAAAGTATTGAAGTAGTACCTTAAGGAACCATTTAAGGCAATGTCAGAAATACCTTTATAAAGTATATGAAAAGAAGGAAAAGACTGTAAGTTTTGATAGGAAGTCCAATGATAGTGGTAGTAATCTGGTAGCTACAGTTCAATAAATAGCCAGTATAGGATGGCATGTGCCAAAATAAAAATATTCGATGAGTTGCCTTTTAATTTTGTAGAAGGTCATGGGTTTAGACACTTTTGTATTATTGCATGTCTTAAGTTCTATCGTCCATCTAGAAAAACCATTGTTGGGGACATTTTTCAATTGTACTTGGATGAGAAATTGGCTTTTAGATCAATGTTTGTTGCAGAGTTAGTTTCATAACCAATACATGGGACTTTCATTCAAAATGTTTGTTATATGTCATTGATTGCCCATTATATTGATGATGATTAAATATTGCATAAAAGAATTTTGAGTTTTTATGTGGTTCTTTATCATAAAGGGGAGACAATTGGAAAGCTAATTGAGATTTGTTTAAATGACTGGGGTATTGAAAAGTGTTCACATCAACCCTTAATAATGCAAGTGCAAGCAATAATATAGCTGCATATCTTAAGATGAAAATGGTAAATTGGAAAAGTTGTGAATTGAATGCTTACTTTTTGCATGTTTGATGTAGTGCACACATTGCTAACTTGATTGTATGTGAGGGTTTGAAAGAATTAGATTACTCAATTGCTAGCAGTTGTAATGTTGTGAGATATGTTGGGTTTTCTTCTTCTAGATTGCAAAAATTTAAGGAGTGTATAAGTCAAGAGAAAATTAATAGCAAAGCTTTAGCATGCTTGGATGTTCCAATTAGATGGAACTCCACATACTTATGTTAGATTCGGCTCTGAAATTTTAGAAAGCCTTTGAGAGAGTGGAGGAGGAAGATGAACATTATGCTTCCTATTTTGAAGAGGATGATAGTGGCAGAAAGAAGGTTGGACCTCCTGTAGCTAGGCATTACGATGGTGCCAAAGTTTTTATTCAATTTCTTAAAGGCTTTTATTATGTGACTCTGAAATTTAGTGCTTCTATACATGTTACCTCCAGCATATATTTCCATTAGGTTTCTTTAATACAAAAACAATTGGATAACTGTGTGTTAATGAGGATGACCATTTGTGTGTTATGGCAAAGAAAATGAGAGAAAAGTATAATAAGTATTGAGGCTTCATGAGAATGTTAATAAATTTCTTTTGATTGCAGCAGTGCTTGATCCAAAATATAAGTTGGATTATGTGTCATTTAGCTATGGAATGCTTCATGACAATGATGAAAGGTTATTGAATTGACTAATGGTTTTAAGATGGCTTTCATGAGGCCGTATAATTGGTATAATGAGAAAGAAATTGGTTCAAATAGTAGTTGCTAATCTTTCATTGATGTTGAGTCTTCTAGAACTAGTTTGGATAGTAATAGTAGTGAATTAGAACAAGCCAACTATGCTTATCAGGTCAGGATTGTCTATTTGAAGAAGAGAAAACAAAATAAATGTACGGAGGTAAAAAATGATGTGGACAGATATTTGGCAAACCCTTGTGAATTTGGTCTAACTAAGGATTTTAATATTTGAAATGGATGGAAGGTTAATAGAGAGAAATACCCTGTGTTATAGAAGATTGCAAAGGATGTCTACGTCATTCAAGTCTTTACTGTGGCTTCTGAGAGTGCTTTTAGCATTGGAGGCAGGATACTTCACTCTTTTAGGATTTCTTTAATTACGAAAATGGTGGAGGCTTTGATATGTTGTCAAAATTGATTTAATGCTTCTCCAAATTTGGATAGATTCTTTCTAGAAGAGATGGAGTATTATAAAAGCATATATGCAAGTAATGTAATATGCAACTAAGATTAATTTTTTAATTATATGCAAATTATATTATTTTTGAATGCTTTTATAATATTTACGTCTGTTTGGTATCACTCAAAGAGTTATTCCAAAGCCAAACAGTAGCAACAACCCCGACAACAGCAACAAAAAAGATTGATTGTACTTGTGCATTGTGGAGTAGAGGGCCTTGAAAGCTTTTGCAGATGTCTAAGGTAATTTTTTTTTGTTTTATTTTTTATTTCTTTCTAATCATCACATTATCAGTTTAATTTATTTTGGTTCTTCATCCTTTGGGATTATAATAATGCTTGCAGTTTGAAGTTTGAACTTTGAAAACTAAAAGGTTTGTAGATTTGGATTTAAAGGCACTGGCAGTAGGAGAATTGGAGCCTGGAGCAATTTCAAACTATTATAACTTATTTTTCCCTTTTCATTCTAGACATATTTGTTCCTTTGATGTATGTTGATGAGTTCATATTTGTATTACTAGTGTCAATATTTATAAATTTGTATTTATGCTGTAATTTAGCTGAATGTTTGTATTTGATTATGTGTAATTTATTATGCTAGGTAGTAGAAAGAGATGGTAGTATTGATATGTAATTTTTAAAAAAACATGTATGTTTAGTTAATTTGTTATTTTTTTATATATATATTTTTTATTTTTGCTAAAGTCTAATGGTATTATTAGGTCTAAAATTCCAAATGATAATGCCCATTTCAAAAGAATCAAAACTCAATCCTAAAATTTTTGAAAAATTGGATGAATTTGGTTAAAAACAAGAGCAAAATAATAGGCCTAAACACAAGTCCAAACTGAACAATAAAAAAACTGAATCGAACCAATCTATTTTGCTCGATTGAAAATCAATTTCCCTTTAACAATGATTATGTTTGGTTACGCCATAAGTCGTAACCACTTCTATACATATGTTGGAATCTTATTTGATATACACAGCCACTCACACAAAGACATGTATCGCTCTCTTCTTTTTCTTTTTTCATCGTTCTTCCTCTCTCAATCTTCCTCCATCTTTGTTTCAAAGTCTTTTATCAGAGATAATGTTACATTGAGTTCTTAAATTATATGGGTTCTATTATTTAATTCCCTAAACTTTATTTTGTGATAATCAAATCCTTAAATTTTATAAAATTGTGCACTATAAGGACAAAATGAAATTTCTAATAGAAACTGCATGTAAAAGTCACATAATCTTGATAGGGGTATTGAAGGTCATTTTAACCATAATTCTTAAAACAAAATCGAGAAATGTTTGAATAATAGAGAGAAAAATTGGTAAAAACATTAGATTTTCATTTTAGAGTTGATGGAAAGGAGAGAAGAGTACATGCTTGGGAGTCTTCTAACGAGCTCACAGTAATGAGGTAACAATTTTCTTCTTCTTCTCAATCCTTGGTGTGGAAAACCAAAGAAACTAACAGGAGTTCAGACTTTGTAACCAATTTGTCTTTGAAAGAAAATAAGGATTTGTTTTCTTTATTTACTTTTATTTAGATATAGGGCCTTTTACTTTATTTTCCAGTTCTTTAGAAAGAAAAAAAAAATACTCTATTTTCTAGTCGTGTAACAGACCAAACCGATACTAGCTTTTGGCTATAAACCGCTTGGTGGACTTTTTTTTATTTTTTTTATTCTTATTCTTATTCCTTTTCTTGGCTTCAATGCAAAATTTATTTAGAAAAATAAATAAATAAATAAATACAAAGACTTTCAATGTCCTTATCAAATGGCATATGACTTTCAGGTGCATCTTCTGTTAGGCATTTGGATAGAAAATTTCATTTTGTCCTCACGTTGCACAATTTTATTAAGTTGAGGGATTTGATTGTTACAAAAACAAGTTTGGGGACTTAAGTGGTAGAACCCATATAGTTTAGGAACCTACTCCAATACTATCAATTTGGTTAAATAGTTGGAACGACCTTAATTTGTTTAATATTAATAATCTGCATATAAAAATATAGGCGTTGCCAATTTTTTCCTCACTTAGTTAAGAGTAATTTACATTTTCAAAAACAACAAAAAAATAATAGACATAACCAATTTCTACCCATATGCAAAAGGTCTGTCTCTTAGTTTCCCTCAGTAATAAAATGTTTAAATCTCAATCTCATCAATGATTCAATCCTTATGTTACCAATTCAATGTTTAAAGCTTGATTAGAAAGTAACCAAAAAAAAAAAATTCTAAAAAATAAAAAATTAAACAATTGCAAAACTAGTGACATTGACAATGACATTAGCCTACTTGCTGAGAAAAGGGGACATGAATCCATTTGCAAAGAAAAGTTTTCATGAAACACAAAAAAGTTTGCATAGAGACCTTGGAGGAGAACAAAAAAGATAATGAAAAACAAAAAAGTTACATTTTGAATTGAAACTGCATTAGGGTTTATATTTGATGATTTGGCTTTTTAATCTTACATGGAGTAATGATACAAATGTTTTTGTGACATTGGATATGGGAACTAAATAAGATTCCAACATGTATATACAGTGTGCATTGAAGAATGTTTCTATTCCCACATTCCGCCTTATATATATAGGCATAGATAAAGTCTACAATCGTACTGACCTAATACTACCACATCCGATCCCAAAAAGTGCATAAAAATATAGCCTTTGGATGAAAACGAATGGTTGAGATTATACCTTCCTCTTCTCCTCCCAATGCTCTCTCACGTGCTTCCCTTCCTCAGATATCGAACCCCTTTATTAGTCTGTGACTACTCTCTCTCTCTCTCTCATACATCTTACTTCATGGCAGCCAACCAATTTCACTCCTATCAATTAATTTTCCATGGATGATTTCAATTGGCCCTGTCTCCCCTCCAGCTTTTGCATCTCTTAGGAACAAAACTATACAAATTTCAGCTTTTGCATCTCTTAGGTTGCTGAATTTGGAGTTTCTAGCTTGTGTTTGGAAGTTTTTAGATTGATGGGTTTATGACAGTTATTATTATTATTTTTTTCCAACCCAAAAAACAAAATTTAATCTTTTTGTCTTAAGAATCATGCTGAAAATCGAAAAGCTCTCTTCGAAAATCCTGAATCTTTCTCCGTTCTTCTTCTAATGCTTCCACATACTCACGAAATCCCAACCCTGAACCTTGCAATTTGCTTTTTTTTTTTTTTTTTTCATTCAGTCAGTTTTTATTTTATTTTATTTTTTTTGGTTCTTCAATCTTCTATATCTAGGTTTTATTTATATGAAGAGGGTGATTGTCTAAAAGCGATCCGAAACAAGGAAAATGACCCAGAATCAGATAATGAGTTTTTCAAAGATGAATATAGGATCCAAGTAAGAATCATAGAGTGTAATAATCTTGCAAACCTAGCAAAACCCAACAAATTATTTTCTCCATTTTGTAGAAAAACAAAATTAATTCTAGAGAGAGAAAATAGATAGTTTCTCATATTTTTGAATTTTTTGGCAAGGGAATTGAAAGAGGGTTTATAAGAAGCACTGAAGCAAATGTCGACGATACCGGCAAAAAATCGCCGATTCTGTCGGTTGTCGACCACCTCCGACACCGAAAGGGGGGGGGGGGGGGAAGTTTCTGTCATGGGTGTCGTCGGAATATCGCCGGATTCGATGGATTTCGCCTGGAAACGCAGGAGTCGGTTGGGATTTCGTTTTTTGGGTGGATATGGTGGAAATTCCGGTGGAGAAGTCAGCAAGAAGTCGCCGGATTTCGGTGGATTTTTTGGGGAGATATCGGTGGCTTGCTGTGAATTGGCAGAGAAGAGAGGGAGGAAGAAGACGAAGGGAAGAGAGGAAGAAGAAGAAAGGATTTCTTTTCCACATGGGGGGGGAGGGGGGAGGAAAGAGAAAGAAAAAAAAAATAAATAAATAAAATATGATAATATTTTATAAGGGGGGGGGGGAGGAAAGAGAAAGAAAAAAAAATAAATAAATAAAATATGATAATATTTTATAATAAAATAATATAAAATAATAATATGATAATATTATATTATATAAAGGATAATACATGATTTTTTTTATATGTAGTATTTTAATACGCATCTCTTTATTTTTTTTATTTTTTTATCTTAGTGTTTAATTTAATTTTATTTATTTTTTTAATAAATTTGATTTTATCTATTTAAAAATAAATAAATAACATTGTTACTTTTTTTGTTATATATTATATAAAATTTTAATATATATGCTTAATTGGATGAGTATTTTATTATTATTGTATTCTAATTATTGAATTTTTATATTATTTTATTATATTAATTATTTTATATCTCAAAATTTATATTCTAAATTAAAAATTTACAGTTTCCGTAAATTTATCGATATTTCCATCGATATCGACATTTCCATCGATATTTCTGTAAATTCATACCTTCGATATTTTCATCGACATTGATATTTTTCTCACTGATAAGAAGAGAAAAGAAAGGAAGACACAGAGAGAGAAATAGAGAGATGTCGAAGCAGAGGAGAAGAGGAAGATTGGAAGGAAAAGAGAAGAGAAAGGGAAAGCACGTGAGAGAAATTTGGACCAAATTTAATCTGGGCCATCCATCTAATCGAACGGTAGAGAAATCTTCTCACAAAAGAGCCACGTTTTTTGTCCGTATTGAATTCGGTCAGGATATCCTAACTGTAGACTTTCTCTGTATAGATATATTCCATTTTTCCATAAAGAAATGCTTCACATACGAATTCAAAGATACAAATTCTAAAGTTCAACAAATCAGTACTCTATTTGGTTTTTTTAAGCAAATCAATAATCTATCTTACATACCAATCGAAAGCCAAACTTCATTGCCTACTAAAAATCTACTCAAACAATAATATATATAATAAGAATTAAATAATATATAATAGGAATTAAACAATAATATATATTAAACGTTTAACGCTTTACATTCAAATTAAAAACAGTTGGTTGCCCTTGAACTATTGTTTCTATGACTTTAGTCCAACTATCCATACTTGATAGATAATTAACCATTCACAACTTATATAACTCTATTTAACAACAATTTTATTATTATTATTATTATTATTTTTGTTTTTGTAATTTTACTTTCGATTTGTGTGTACTTAACTTTGTCAATTTTATTAAACAAAATTGTATAATTGAACTAATGTGATAGGTAGGAGTGGAAACAAACTTTTCAAGATCGGCCAAATTGAATTGGTTCAATCACACTTGACTTTTGGTTTATGTTGGTTCCTAAATCGAATAAACTATATATATAATTTTTTTAATATTTTTATTATATTTAATTATATTTTTAATATATATTTATATTTTAGAATTACTCTATTTAAGATATTAATTATCTTAAATTCAAATTGATTAAAATAATAATAATAATTTTTAAGAAATTATTAGAAATTAAAAACAGTTATTTTTAAAATAATTAAATTGATATTGGGCTAAAGTTGAAACTGAACTAATAATTATTGGTTTGTTTTGATTCCATTCTATTAAGTTCGCAAAAATAAAAATAAAAAACAAAAAAATGCAAAATACCAATTAACTAAACTGATGTCCACGCCTAACGATAAGAAAGTTTAGGGGGGGGGGGCAATAACATTGTTTTGTTAATTTGCGGGTTAAAATTCAAAAAATGTAACGTTTAAGATTAACGTGTAAAAAATAAAAATAAAAAATTATCAAATATAAAAGTTTTTTGTTTTTGCTTTTTATAATTTTTTTTAATAAATTGGAATAAGAGAATTTAATCACTAAACTTTTACATTCAATTTTAATACAAAACTTAATTCAATTCAAAATTTAAAATTATCATTTAGCGGACAGCGGTTCCATTTAAACTATTCCAAATCTCCAATTGGACATAAACTAATTCCTTCAACTCCCCAAAAGAAAAAGAAAAAGAAAAAAAGAGGTTGCATATGTTTATTTAATTTTCTTTAAGTTTACGCTTTTGAAGGTCAAAACAGACATCGGCGACAGCGATAACAGCAACAGACAAAATACAATTACACCTGCAACCAAATCCCTCTAAAAGCACCCCTCGCTTTCTCTCTGATACTGCACCTAAAAAATCAAATTCCCCAAATACGATTTTATTTATAAAAATCTTTTTCCAAACAATTCTCAGATCAGATCTCTCTCTCAGTTGCAGATCTCGGTTTCTCTTTCTCTCTGTGTATCTGCCATTTTCTTCCGCCAAAGTTGAGGTAATTTTTACGCTACTTCTCAATTTCTCATAGCGCATTGAGCTTTTTTCCGATTAAATATGTGTTTGGATATAAGTTGTATGTTTTTTTTGTAATGAATGAGACTCAATGGTTTTGTTTTTGGAATCGATTTTTTTCAGGATTTCTTTTTTTTTTTTTTTTTTTGTGGAGTGTGGAATTTGATGCTGTTTGTTCGTGCATTTTCGTGATCTGAGTTGGTTTTTGGTTGAAATTTTCTGATTCAGATTGGTGGGTTTATGTGCTCCTGTTTGGATTATAACTGTGTTTCTATAAGTCTTCCTGCTGAAACGGTATGAAAGTTTTGGTTTTGATTTTTCGTTGTTTCTATAGCCTTTTATTCTGTTTTGTTGAATTTGTAACGCTCTGTTTGGTTGCTGGAAACTATGGAATTTAAGAGACAAAAGAAAATTTTATTATTTGCATTTTGTCGGAAAGTTATTTGATTAGCTGACGTCAAACATATAATTGGACTCTATTCAGTTAATTCTTTTCTAAAAATTATCTTTTTCCAATTCAGTTTTATCAGCTAAATCGAGCTTTATCGGTTTTCACTGGATTTGAATTCCGAATATTTCAGCTGTTTTTGATAGAAAATTTAACCTTGTGTAGGTAGTATTGGAGTCTTCAGAGTGAGTGGCTATCTGAGGGTTTTGAAGCACTTTCTTATAATAAGTTTGGAGATCAAGTTGAGAAAGCTGTGCTTGAAATAGTGTATTTGCTAATTTAGTTTACATATGCAAGTTAAGAAATGTTAGAGTTTACAAAAATGAATTTATCCATTGGCCACTGGGTAAATTTGATTGCTTCTGAGTACATAGGTTGCTCTAAGTTAGAATAGGGAAGGAGATGGTAGAGGGTAATTTAGATACAGAAAAGGGTGCATGCACTGGAGCCAATTGCACACAGAGTGGAAGCCAGGGGTCAATTATTCACAGGGATCCCTCATTCTCGCGCTGGTGTGATGAAGATGGTAACCTCCTATTTGACAGTAATCAGTTGGGAGATGCTCAAGCAAACTTAGAAGAAGATTCTGATTTTGAGTTGCCTTTGCTTCAACAGGGTGAGATAGATAAAAAGGGTTTAGATACAGACAGATCCCATAATACTAAATTTCAGCAAATAAGTACACACTTAAAAGGTGGTGATACCATGGATAATGCTTCTATCCATGTTGAGGGAAATGGAAATGAGAAGTTTGCTCCATTTGATATTGAGAATAATGGGACCATGAGGGAAACAGATGGTGTAGATGGCTCCAATTTTATGCATAAGCATAGACCATTGCCTCCAACTATGAAGAACACTGTTTCTGTTGCTAATGTGTTAAAGACATTATTTTTCATTCTTTTATGGTACACTTTCAGCCTATTTTTGACCTTGTAAGTTCTCTCTTGTCGATTGATTATTACTTTACAGTTTTATCCGGGTTGCTTATTGATGTTAAGATCTCTTTTCCTGTTTTTAGGTATAACAAAAGCTTGTTAGGGGATGATATGGGAAGGTTCCCTGCCCCTTTATTGATGAATACTGTACATTTTGCAATGCAAGCCATTTTGTCAAAAGCAATTACATGGTACTGGTCCAACAGATTTCAACCTAGTGTTGCTATGTCATGGAAGGATTACTTTATGAGAGGTAATTTATTACTTTTCTGTCCTTGTTTTTGTAGTCAGCTATGGTTATACAGTAGGTACAATCTAATTTTGGTTATTTCCTGATATTTTCCACCTAGCTAGTACTTACATCTTTCCATTTCATATACTGGATTCCTTCCTTTACCCTGTTTTTGTTTTCTGATAAGAGTGTTTGTTCCTCATCCAAAAATTGAGAGGGGGAAAAAAAAAAAAAAAAAAAAAACCACCTCAGTTCGAGGACTTGGTATTGATGTTTTTTTCTTATCTATTTTAGAATGTTCACTTTTGTTTCTTCAGTGGCACTTTTTGCCATTTTAGTTGTATCAGTTAAGTATGTTTTTATTCTTAGGTGGCGGAGAATTATGGTCTGTTCTATACAAATTTTGTTAAAAAAGTTGTTGTGAATGCCTTATGTTAAAGTAAACTGCAAGGAAATATTACAATAATCTCACATAACTTGGGTCTTGATTTACTTTAGTTAATGGTTCTTTCTAAAACCCACTGCAAACCTATAACAAAATATTAAATAAGTCCTTAGTAGGTTTTTTGTTTGAGTTTGATGAAATTAACCCCCTTATGTGCTCCCATACTATATACATAAACATTATAGGCTCAATTGAAGCTTTTTTGGAATTAAGTTGAGATTAAAAAATAAAAGAAAACATTGATGATTTAGTGCTCAGATCTAATGTTCTAAATTTCTACCTTCTATTCTGTTTGTAAGCTTGTGAGCCTGTGCCTCTGTAGTTTTCTTCTACTTATTAAATTAACTTTTCGATCAACTAATGCTACAGATGGACTTTGCCTTTCACAGTTGTGCCAACAGCTCTTGGGACAGCAATGGATGTTAACCTGAGCAATGCGTCCCTTGTTTCTATATCTGTCACGTTTGCCACAATGGTTTGTTACACTGTTTTCTATAGGTTATCCCATTAATTAATAAATATAGTTGCATTAATTGTTTAGCATTGTTTTGACTTTTATACTTATGTTTTTGCAGTGTAAATCTGCCGCTCCTATATTTCTTCTTCTATTTGCTTTTGCTTTCAGGTGAATCTCTTTTGAGTTTTTTTAAACTTTTATTAACCATTTGTGACATGAAAACTTTTTCATGTATGTTTATTATGACTTAGTATTAATTCCTAAAGTTTAAGCTTATAAGAGCTTAGTCATATATATATATATATATATATATTAAGCCAACATGACTTTTAACACTTACTTATTTTGTTATTATTTTTTGAGAAGAAAGAGGATGCAACTCATGGAGGAATACCTGACTATATATAAATAACATGGTGTTAGCAAAGTTACAATAACGTATTTAACAAATAGTACTGAACTAAAGACTTATGATACTCACCATCAAGCTGAGGCATGATAATGCTTTGCTTAAAGCTGTCGTAAATATGATTTTTGACTTGACGTAAGGAGTTATAGTCTTCTTACCCAGTTTCTTTAGTAAAGTGCGTCTTAAGTATTCTTAGACCTCTCATAGAGTTAGTGCTTTATTTGGAATGTGATAGATATCAATTGACCTCTCATAGAGTTAGTGCGTTATTTGGAATGTGATAGGTATCAATGTTATATTAGCTCGATATCATTAGGCTCTTTCCTTTTTCATATTTGTAGTTTGGGGAATCTTGAGGCATGTTCTGTAGGTTATAAAACACTATTGCTATTAAATTTACATTAATCTTTTTATTAATTGTATTCATATTTCTCTAGGAAAAATTAATTCCTTTCTGCTCTCTTCACCATCTCCTGGCTGCCAAATAAAAGAAGAGAAAAGGAAATAGAAAACGACCAGGATTGGTAGGGCTGCTTTTCTTGCTTGGCTTCCATTAGGGTTGGGTCCCATAAGCTGTTATAATAACCTGTCCCATACACAAGTTACGTTTTGATGTATTCTAGAGTGTTTATGATTTAAGAGCGTTTTAATTTCTTTCCAATAGTTAAAATACATGGAATTTAATGTCAAAATGTCGCACCTTGCCCAGTTTCTGCAATTCTTGTATTAAGTGCTTCTCTTTTAATTAAATTCATTCTTTTTAATATCAACAATCTTCAAAAGATGCCTATTTTTAGTTATTGATCTTGCCAATTCATATGTGATATGAGTGTTCTAGTCTAATTGTCTTGAAAACTGTTTTCTATCTTTGGTTTATAAATTAACTTTACAAGCTGTTATTTCTTGTTCTGCCAATTAATGGAACCTTTTCTTTGGAAGGTTGGAGTCTCCAAGTATTAAACTTTCAGGCATCATGTTAGTAATCTCCACTGGAATACTATTAACAGGTATGCTGCTTAACATTTTTTTGATCTAATTTCATCCACTTGGTATGCGCTTAGTTTCTTTTCATCAAATCTTCATTTATATATTGATAATGATCATTACAGCAATCTACCAGCAAATAGACGTCTACTATCTTAATTGATGAAGACCTGTAATACTGTAACTAGATGTGCGTCCTCATAATTTCTGGTTTTTCTGACATAGACCATTAGTGGTTGGCATGCACCAAAAAACATAAAAATAATAATAATAATAATAATAACAAGGGCTTCACAGACTGAAGGTGCTTGAAATAAGAAAATATAGAAGAAAAAAAAAAAAATTAACTCTTTTATCTGCATCCCTCTCTTCTCCTATTCTTTTTTGTTTTTATTTATTGTCTCCCCTTGTTATATTGATCCCTATCTCATTTTTCCTTGCTTCTTAGTACAATTTGTTCCTTTCGTGCATATGCAGACTAATGCATTAATTCTGCCTCAATAATATGTTGTCTAAAATTTACATATACAGCTGACTGGACAAAACTATAATTTGATATTTGTAATCTTCATAAGAATATCATTGGACTCATTTTTCATCGCAAATCTTCTTGGCTGTAAGTTCTTAACCAATGCGAGACTGTAAATAGCCAGCGGCCTCCATAACTGCTATATCTTCAAGAATTTTGTTTTAAAATGCAGAAATTAATAAGCATTTAACTATTTCATTTTTTTCTTTTTGTTTAGAATTAGCTGTTTTCGCTCAGTCTTTGACTTACCTTAAAATTCTTTGGGGACCAGGGTATTACAACTGAACTAACGGGCATACTACACGTGCTTTTGCTGAAAAGCAATGGCCTTTGCCATTGTTTTTCTTATACAATTGTTTTCTGCAGTTGTAGTGCATTTATGACTTGCATGTTAAGTTTCTATATTTTCCATCTAATATTTTGTCTTTCTATATGGCAGTTGCAAAAGAGACAGAATTTGAGTTTGGAGGATTCATTCTTGTCATGCTTGCTGCTGTCATGTCTGGCTTCCGCTGGTGCATGACTCAAATTCTTCTGCAGGTGTGCTTTGTTTTTTCTAATTTGCATTCTTCTTACACGATAGTGATGCATATGTTTTGTATTGTTTGCACAGTAATGTAATGCAGGTAAACTTTTTTGAGTTTGTGCACTAACATTTTTTTTTCCCCCCTTCTTACTTGGAACCTTGTTTTCATTTTGTTCGTGGGTGTCAAATCCAAAACCAATATAAAGAAAGAAACCTATGGTAAGAGTACTATCCTCTGCACTTTAGAATGCTGTTTGGAAAATTTCAATTATATTTAATGTATTATCATCATCATCATCATCATCACTATAACTATTACTATTTTCTTCTTATTATTATTGGCAAAGGTGCAATGTGTATGAAATATGTATAATCATTTTGATAACATTGTTACATTTGCTATGATAACAGTAAAAATACCTATAATTGTTATATACTTTGCTGGAGTTATAGCTTCATGGATTCATATGCCAAGCAATCATTTTCTAGTTTCTTCTCTTAAGAAAGAGAAATATAAATATATATATATATATATTTTGGCTTGTAATAATTTATAGATTCTGTCCGTAAAATAAAAAAAGAATATTATAATGAGGTATTTTAGGCATCGGTGAACCTAGAAAATTTTTTCACTGGGGACACCATTAGATAGTAAAATATGTTCTAAAATAACAAAAATTATAAATATTATTAGTAAAATACAAAAGTAGCTTTCAAAATACATAAAGTAACTTAAAAAAGAAAAAAAAAAAGAAAAAGAAAAATGGTGAAACTTAGATGGTATATTCATTCTTGATTCTTAATTATATCAGGTAAAAAAATGTAAACCTTTATGCGAATATTTTCAAGTAGTGAAATTTTAAATTTAAGATTATAATTATTTAGGATTTGTTGGCTATAATTTGAAGCTAAGTTAGAAAAGTTAAAAATTTATTAAGTTAATAAAATAATTTAACAAAATAAACAAAAAAACCTAAGATATTTAGGAAAAATTAAAAGAATTTACATGATTTTTAGTGGAAATCATAGACTGCTGTTGGGCAAGCCAAATTCAAGGAAAAAAAAAATGAAAGGAAAAAATAAATAAATAGAAGTTAAAAGCAACTTTGGGGAAGCTGCATGTCTTACAGACGTAAATTGGGGTTGCAGTGTAAATTGGAAGGAAAAATATTAAATAATCTAAATGGAAAAAAATGAGGGCACAGGCTCAATTGTAAGTGTGTCCGTCCATGATCTTATGATATGGGAGTCTCTAGAATTCTGCAGTCCAGACTCTAGATGATCCCAAGCTGTGGATCCTTCTGTATAAAGTGTGGTGAGGCTTGTGTAATTTTCTTATGTAAAACATTTATAGTTCATTACAAGATACATGTTCTATGGTATTTATGAGGATATGAGTAATTTCATTTTTATTAAAGGCTAATTGGAGTAATATTCTTATGGTGGGAGAGAAATTTTCCAAGCTGAAATAAATTTCATTGCTTTTAGTGTTAGTTGTGAGTCAGCCTACAAGGAGATGAATGTGAATTGATGAAATTAATGGAGTAAATAGATTTTTTTCTTTTTTTTGGGATGAATTCCATTGTAACTCTTGTTAGGTGTATTGTGCCGTTTTGATGTACTTTGTTTGGTATACTTCTGTTTCAGTTAAAGTTTTTGGGATTAATGGCAAGTTAAATATCAGAGCAAAGTTCTGTCTGGTCCTGGGTTTGAATCCTGCTAACTTCATATTTTGTAATTTATTGTTTATGTCGAAAGACCTGACAATCATGGTGTCAATTAATAAATGAAACTTGAGAAATAGATGGCTTGCGGAAGGTTGGAGACTGCTAGTTCATTTGCGTTTAAACTGGTGACTCTTAATGTGTTACAGATGATAGGTTTAGTTTAATTTCGCTTCACAAGTTGACTTTTATTGGTACAGGAGTTTGATTCTTTTTTCCTTCTCTTGTTTAGTGAGAATTATGAGTAATATGAATATAAATTTCTAGCTATGATCTGTATAGTCAGTTATATGACTTTTTGCTGGCTTATTTTACTTAAAGCTGGCAAGGCTACAAATTGATGCATCTTATGTTTGAGCCAAGTTGTAACTTGGTTTAAATCTGAATTTTTAGATGACAGAGTAATCCTGTCGATGTCCTCTGTTTTATATCTAGGGCGAATAAATGTTGTTATTTTATATGGAGTTCATCTTAATGATGTTTCCATTCAATTGTTTTAGGTCTGAAGAATCCACTTACCTTGATGAGCTATGTAACCCCAGTGATGACTTTCTTAACTGCCATTCTCTCTATTATACTGGATCCATGGAAAGAGTTCAGAGTGAATGTTTACTTTAATAGTCAATGGCATGTTGCTCGAAGTTGTTTGCTGATGCTTTTTGGTGGAATGCTTGCCTTTTTTATGGTAAATATTTTGAACACATTTTTTCCTTTTTTCGTTTCTTCTTGGGAAGTTGAATGTGGAGAAAGTTTTTTTTTTATTTAGATATGAAGTTCGTTTAGACCACTTTTAGTACCTTCACTTATTATGCTGTTTTCTTATACTCTTTATGTTAACATATCTAGCAATTTAAGTCTCTGGTTATAAAGATTAAACATTACTGTTGCTGCAGGTGCTAACAGAATACGTTCTTATCTCAGTAACAAGTGCTGTCACAGTCACAATAGCAGGTGTTGTCAAGGAGGCTGTCACCATATTGGTATGAAATGTTTATTATTTTATTATTTTCTTGTTACTGAACACATAGTGCTTTGATGGAAGAATTGCCAAAGAGAAAGAGACTAAAGAGAGGGAGAAAAGTAGAGTACTGGAAGAAATTAAGAAAAATAACTGTTATAGTCGAGTAGTATACTATCAGGTTTATAATTAAGCCTGCAAACATAATAGACAATCCTAATCCAATATCAGGAACCCTAATTTAATATAAACTGTATCCAGGCTCCAACATATAGGGAACTCTATTTTCTAAAATACCTATAAAATAAGTCATAACTATTGAATAGTCTTCTCCTGTTTTACATCAGTTATTGGGCTTCTAAAGGTATTCTAATGCCAAAATTAATACTTTTATGGAACTAATGCTTACCCTTATTATTATTGTTTTTCTCTAATAATAGATAGATGGATTTTATAAATAAAAAACCAAAGTACAAGGAGGAAGAGAAGTCCATCCTATCAAAACTCTCTTGAACCAAGAAAGGAAGTGCCAGTCTGCCAGAGAGTCCACTTCTTCTATGCCAGTCTTTCCAAAATTTTGACTAAACTTTGTTTTTCTGCCAGTGTATTTTTAGAACTCTCTTTGCTTTCTTACTGTGGGTTTGAATAGAAAGATTTCAACTGTCGGTGGTATACTGCATTGAACTTGGAAATATGAGTATGGCATACAATGTTTTGTTTTGATGGTTAATTGATTTTCTGCCCTGATCAAAATATTCTCAGAGCATGTTGCTTCTTAAGCATTAATTTATATTTTGTTTTTGCTTAGGTTGCAGTCTTTTACTTCCATGATGAATTTACCTGGTTGAAAGGAGCTGGTCTTTTCACAATTATGGTTGGTGTTGGTTTATTCAACTGGTACAAGTAAGTCATATTTTTTATTTGTCTTTGAGAAAAATACCCTCTTAAATTTTCCTTGTTTTTGATGATGGAATATAACTGTATTAGATGATGAATTTGCTCTTGCTACTGTTTTCATAGAATTGCGTGTTATACAAGGTAGAAATGTTTCCATTCATTTATGGAGAATTTTAAATTGACCGGTGGATGGTGCTACCATCTACCTGCTCTGCTTTATGTAGTTAGTGAGCAATTGGTATCAATATCAACTTTTCAAAACAGTGTTTGGAGTAATTTACATTATGGAATGTTGACACTCATTTGTGGTGCTATGTTTCTAAGCGAGCAGCCACTTCACTTTGCAAGTTCTATAGATGGGAAGAATAGCAAGTTGAGCTTGCTTCTTTTGGTTTCAATTTACTAAATTCGTATTTAATTTTTTTTTTTTTTTTTTTTTTTTTTTGGCTTAAAGCAAATTGAAGGAATGGCATATTATTGTTATGTAGTAGTTCGTCAGAAGAACAAAGAATGTAGTAGGACCCATAATCTTATACTTTCTGATCTTCATTTTCACCATCTTTTTACTCCCTATTCGCATTATGAGCTGTCTGAATTCACATGAAATACTGTGGAAAGTTTATTTTTATCCTGGTCATAATTCCTGTCCTGAAGGAATAATAGAGAAAATGGGTTTAAACTGTTTAAGGCAATGTCAACTTAAATTTGTTGTTCTATGATAAGTATAAAAAAAAATTTGTTTCTGTTGTAATCGGAATGGGATGTTATAGACTTGGATGTTGCACTATGATTTCCTGGTGGGACTTCAAATGCTAATACATGCTTATAATTTGATTTAGTACTCGTTCAGAATAAGACCAAAAGTAATTCTTGCAAATGCCGCCTTATAGTGTTTGAAAGATTGATAGACTTATGCTTGCTGTTCATTTCAACCACATAACATTTTTCATCTTTAATTGTTAAAATTCCTTAGGGAACTTTATCTGGAAATTTTGTTGTGGCATTTTCTATGAATTTGATCAGTTGATAATTATCATTAAATATCAATAGCATTTTGGTATTGATTGGCAATCCAGCTGCTTTGGATGTTCAATCCTTTCCTTATTGTAGTTTTGTTGGGCAGTTTAAATGTAGTTATGCATCTTAGAAAAAGTATTTTAAACAAAAATTAAATTAGCGATAGGATATCTGATACATATATATATATATATTTTTGGGGGGTTGGCGGAGGAAAGGGGTGCTGGTCGATAGTGGTAAAAGAATTGATGTTGGTGCATTTTTGGTTCAATTTCTTGTCACTTTTCCAAAGCATAGAAATAGGACCTGCGAAATTCATGCTCTAGATGAGAGGAACCGCATCTTGTGGAATTTACACCAATGAAATTTTGGTATCCTCTTACAAAAGGTATAAAAAGAGTGTCTTACTCCAGTACTGACCATTCAACTGAAACCCTATTGGCAATCGAGTGCCTTGTTGCACATGGTTTTCTCTTAACTTAAGCTGTTGTTGTATATTTTGTGATTGTTAACCTTTGGTATTGTTTTGATCATATGGATTCCCTTTTTTATGTAGTATTTTCTTCCTGATTGACGAATTCCTAGAATTTATAATTATAGTGCCCATAACTTTCTAGTTTTAAGACATGGGAACAGTTAGAGATGATGAGTATTTAAGCCTGAATGCGAAACTGTGGCTACATGAGCCTGATCCTGAATTTTTACTTAACCTTCTGTATTTATATTCTAATTGAGTCATCTACTAGCAGCTTTATCTTGGTCAATTCAATTTCTTTTACTTTTTAGATACCACAAGCTACAATCGGGTCATACAAGTGAAGGCGATACAATGGATCCACTCTCAGACAATGCCGGTGCAAAATATGTTATCCTTGAGGAGATGGATGAGCAAGATGATGGCAATTGAAATAATTAGTAGCAAATTTATCTGGATTCACTGTAAGCCTCAAATTATCCTTTTTAGCTGAATTTTGTCAATTTCGTCTATATACACTACTTATAAATGTAGATTTTGGCTGCTTATGCGTTCAATTCTCGTGCGGTACATGGCAAAAAGTTGATGATAATTTTTTATTTGGGTTAACTCAGTTAACAAAATAATTGGGATTTCCGAAGAAAATGAATTCTAAAGTAAACTTAATAGGAAGGTTCTAGAAGGTTTGGTGCCTTTATCACTACGCTGTATTCTATGACTTAAAAAAAGAAAAAAAAGAAAAAAAGGGCCTTCGTTAACAGCAAGTGATTCATGTCAATTGAGCATACAGGTGCATATTTTTAGATGAGTCATATTCTTAGATCTGAGTCATGGTTTGGCATTGATTTCGACTATATTGCGCAGCTAGTAGTGGTAATTAATGATATTTGGCAATGTCATATCTGCTGTTTAACTTGCTTTGCTGAAAAACTTGCAAACATCTGTCCGAATTTCGATTTTGCTGATGTAGCTTGAGCTTGATAAATTTGCACAGAAAACTTT
This sequence comes from Ziziphus jujuba, assembly GCF_031755915.1. NCBI lineage: Eukaryota > Viridiplantae > Streptophyta > Magnoliopsida > Rosales > Rhamnaceae > Ziziphus > Ziziphus jujuba. Next base: position 17,004,049 of record NC_083382.1, read on the forward strand.
GATATCCAAGTTGGAATTTTGGTGAAGCTTTTGATCGTTTTTGGCTAGTTTCAATTTTGGAATTTAAGAATTCCAGTCTTCATCATGATTTGGCGATGTATTTCTATTCTGCATCTTTGGGATGGGGATGAAGATGAGAAATTCTCCAAAAGTAAGTGGAATTGGAATATAATATCAATTCCCCTAACAGGATCATCTATAAAGCCCATTCGGTTTGGAAAGTTTCCAAGCTTCCAGTTTTATGGGGAACATTCTCAAGAACTAAATTGCTTCTAGATGCCAAATTAATTTAGCCATTGTTTGCCATTATTTGTCCTCAATATACGTAATATAGAGAATGTAGATTTTAACGTCAAGCTGTAACCGGTGGAAGTAGTATTTTTATTCAGAATTTTGATTTACCGTTTGAGGGGGATTCTATCATTGTTTGTACGTGCATAATATATGAATTTTGCCTTGCTTCATTCTAAATTTTGTCACAAGGGTATTCAATTGTCACATAGCTGCTTAAGCATCGATGGTGCTTTTTATTTTTAAAGCATATTGAAAATTTTAAAACCTAAAGAATATGAGTTTTTTTTCCAACTCCAATATCACTTTTTAAATTTGCTCGTTATTTTGCATTTTTCAATAAACAATAATGATTTACATTTTGTATTTTTGTTTTTTTTTTTACTCCTTTTTACACCAAATTAGTATTTAAAAAAATTAAAATATGAAATATAAATAATAAACTTAATGGTAAATGTGCACAAAAAAATTGTATGACAATAAATGGCTTTATTAAAAATTTTCTATAAAGAATGGGTTTGATACTTTAAATTTGAAGAGTTAAGCTTCATTTTTAATTTCAATTTTATAATTTAAAAAACCATAGGAGTTAAAAAAAAATAGGTATAATTCTTTAAAATAAAATAAATAAATAAAAGATTTTTAAAGAGCTTATTGGAGATGCTCTTAGCCTACTCCATGTCAACCATTGTCATTGACACTGCAAAATTGGTTGCAGTTTGGATCTTAGCCAAAAGGAAAAAATTGAAAATGAAAAAGAAGGATAAAAATAAAATAAAAATAAAAAAGGAAGAAGAAATTGGCGGCTTGGAGTCTTAAATTTCTATTTCTCCGATCATCAGTTAGCGTAGTAGAAAGCAGTCCTATTAGTTTTTTGGAATAATTTGACTTATTTTCGGAGTTTGAAATTTGTCTGTACGTACCAAGCATTTTTATTTCTCACATAAATTTCCATGTAATTTTAAACTACAAGAAAACTTTCTGCCAAAAAAAACAAAAAAAGGGAAAAAAAGAATTAAAAAAAAAAAGAATTGGTATTTAGTATGCAATAGTGAAGTTTGTGAAATTGTCCTTTATTTTATTGTAATTATTTTTTAACACAAAAAGATAGCTAGATGACTGATGGTGAAAAATTCAATATGTACCAAGGAAAAATTGCCACGTATCTATTTTTTTTTTTTTAATTGGATTTATCATTGAACCATAAAAAGGCAGAGCCGCAGGAGAAAAGAAAAAAAATCCAAACACACGCGTAAAAGCATTCCCCTTCTCAAAATCTTGACTGATGAGCATTGCCTCCTTGGATAATATGAGATATTAGACTCAAAATGCAGATTGATTGGCCTCGTTGGACAATGTGTGAGAAAATGTGGATAGATCCAAGCAAAAAAAGCAAAAACACAGAGAGAAAATGTAGATAGATTAGCAAAAGTTGGCCTTTAGAGACATTTAGCAGCAGTATCCATCTATCTCATAACCCATTATTGAAGCTACCACCACCTTTTTCTTAGAAGAAAAGTAGATGTTTCCTTGACAGTGACCATTACCTTTGTACAAGTCAATGCATACTTTTTTTTTTTTTTTTAATAAATAATTTCGTTTTGGAGCTTAGCGTGCAACGTGTAGAATGGTCATGTTATACTTTTGGCTCGTACTAGAGGAATTGAAAAGGCTGACATGTGATTGATGGGGGAAAATTGCCTATGTACAGGAAACACGTCAAATTAATATCTGTGGAATTTTTCCTTTTAAAGGACTCTTTCAAAGTTCATAAATTTGGATCCCAACCAACACTCTTTTCTTCCCATGAACAAGAAAAAAGAGGCTACCGCATCTAAGATGGGTCTGATCTTGTTTTATGGACATGTTCTGGTTGTTCATGATGGAATTTAGATCAAGATGACACAAAAAGAGAGATGGGGAAAATTCATACATCAACATGCTAATTAAAATATAAATTTTTGTTAACCACTGCTAATTTATTATAGAAATCGATTAAATAACTATAAGAAACCGTTTCAATTTTAAAATTTTCTAACGAAGCCACTTACCCTTTGTTGGAGGGAAGTTTATATGACAATGACTCACTATTTTTGATCCAAAGTCTTCGTTGAAGGGTCAATGGTCATAACTCATGTCAGATTTGGCAGACGCTTTGGTGGAGTAGAAAGAGATTGACCTTATTCAGCATTTATAAGTTAATTAATTTCTCTATAGTTATATGTAAGCTGCAATCAATTCAAAATAAATAAATTAATTAATTGCTATAAAATTTTAACAATTAAAATTAATTGATTTAAAATTTTAACAATTTATGCACACTAATACCGCAAATGTTCATTTGTCGACACCCTAAAATGGTAAAGCCATTACATTCTCTAGCAAAAGCCCAAAGTTGTAAACCTCAATTTTCAACATTAATTTTTTGTTTTATGTAGAAGCATGAGTTCCTAATATTTGACATGAATAACAACAAATATATATATATATATATATAATATCATTCATATAAGAAATGTATAAGTTCATTTCTGTAAAATTATATAAACAGTTGATATCAATTAAATATTTTTGAAAAGTTAAAAAGTAAATTGATAAATTTTTGAAGTCAAAATATGTGTTAAGGGAAAATCATTAAGAAGAGAGTCTGTGTTAAAGGAAAATCAAGTACTCCAATCTAACAGGTTTTTATATTATTATATTAATATTTTGTTTATTATTATTATTTTTTATTTTGTCCAGATTATTTTAAAGCTATTGTAAATATAGCATGGGTTATTATTTTTGTTTTATTCATTTTTCTAGTTTACTGTTTGCTAAATTTATAAGCTTATTGCAAGTCAAGCTTAATTTTTTGTAATTTATTTTTACTCCAACCATTCCCTTTTTTATATTATATTTTCATAATACGTTCTATCATTTATTGAGCACAATTATTATGGATCTAAGCAGAGCATGGCTATGGATTCTTCTTTCCTTTGCCTTGTATATGAAACAAAATTCCAGGTTAGTCATATCTCAACCACATAATTTTGCGCCAGCAAGTCCCTCTATCTCATGGACCAGCGGTTCTTCTCCGTATCTCATTATATTCGTAGGGGGATCGAGCGTGAAACTCATCCTATCAACTCGATTACGCCCAGGCTCAGTATTTGGCTGTGGCTTCCTCTGTAATGGAGATTGCCATGATCATCTTTTCGCCGTTTTCATTCTTTACAGCAGCAGCGACTTTGGGATATATGACATAGAGCGAAGCCATGTGCCACAAGTTGTATGGTCTGCTAACCGCAACAGTCCTGTGAAAATGAATGCAACGTTGGAGCTCACAACATCTGGTTTGGTCTTAAAAGATTCTGGTGGAACTGCAACTTGGTCGACGGACATAGGAGGTAAATCTGTTGCGGGCTTAAATTTGACGGACATGGGCAATCTCGTTCTCTTGGATAAAAATGGTGGAATATTATGGCAATCTTTTGATCACCCCACTGACTGTCTACTTTATGGGCAAAAGTTGGTGGCAGGCCAAAAACTGACGGCTAATGCTTCTTCATCAAACTTGACTGAAGGGGTTTTGTATTCACTCTCTGTTACTAACGAAGGGTTATTTGCTTCCATAGGATCTTATCCTCCGTATGACTATTACCGATTCTATTACCACCGTCATAACCCATATATTGCGTACGATGCTACAAAGGCGAGTGGAAATCCATGTTATGTTAAACTTGTTGAAGGAGCCTTGGTTTTCTATGTACCTGTATCTAATAATACTAGCGAAGACAAAGAGGTTGCGATAATCTCAAACGATTTGACAGTCCAATATCGACGTTACATGAGATTGGAGTCGGATGGACATGTACGACTGTATGATTATGATGGTTTAGCACCGGAAGATGATGTCCTTAACATCACTAAATGCGAATATCCGATGGGTTGTGGTAAATACGGTGTTTGTATAAATTCATTGTGTAGTTGTCCAAACAACAGAAGCGAGACAAATTATTTTCAACCAATAAACTACAGTTTCCCAGATCTTGGTTGTGCTGAATTTACTCCTTTGTCTTGCCAAGTCTCACAGTATCAAAGCTTTTTAGAGTTGCAGGATACTAGTAGTACGACTGTAGACTGGAGCTCCACAACAGACCTTGAAATTATCGATCCAGAGTCATGCAAACAGCTTTGTTTGAAGAATTGCTCATGTAGAGCTGCTATATTTCGTTCATATGATGGGAAATGCTTTTTACAAACCCAGATCTATTCCTTTGTGAACAAGGAAGCTGCTCGATCTGATTATCATCCGTTTACAACTTATATTAAAGTTCAGAGTACTCCAAAAGAGAACACGGTTCTTGTGAACAGTAGCGTCAAGAAGAAGAAAAATAAAACTCCTTCCTTAGTTTTGGGATTCAGCCTTGGATCCTTAATGTTCGGATTGTCTTTAATTGCAATGTTGGTAGCACTGTTTCTAAGGAAACAAGACGATGATGATGAGAATGAGAAATATTTAGATCAGGTTCCAGGAATGCCCAAAAGATTTTCCTATGAGGATTTGAAATCCATGACACAGAATTTCAATAGGAAGCTAGGTGAGGGTGGATTTGGGACAGTTTTTGAAGGGATTCAGACCGATGGCACCAAAATCGCAGTGAAGCGTCTGGATGGGTTTGGCCAAATTAAGAAATCCTTTGTAGCTGAGGTTGCGACTATTGGCAGCATCCATCATGTTAACTTGGTGAAAATGGTTGGATTTTGTGTTGGGAAATCACACCGACTTCTTGTTTACGAATTCATGTCTAATGGGTCTTTAGATAAATGGATTTTCCATAAGACCTATGAATTGTTGCTAAGTTGGCAACAAAGGAAAAAAATCATTCTTGACATAGCAAAGGGACTTAGTTATCTCCATGAAGAATGCAGTCAGAAGATAATTCACTTAGACATCAAGCCAGAAAATATACTGTTAGATGATGAGTTTAATGGAAAAGTTTCTGATTTTGGGTTGTCTAAGCTAGTGGATCGAGACCAGAGTCAAGTCATGACAACCATGAGAGGTACACCAGGTTATTTGGCTCCAGAATGGTTAAGCTCGCTGATAACAGAGAAAGTAGATGTGTATAGCTTTGGAATCGTGATGATGGAAATATTGTGTGGACGCAGAAATATAGACCGCTCTCAACCTGAGGAAGCGATGCACTTACTTGCTCTGTTTAAGAAGAAGTACGAGGAGAATCAAGTTCTGGGTCTCATTGATAAGTGCTGCGAAGATGTGCGAGCAAATGAAGAAGAAGTTCTTAGCATGATGAAGGTTGTAGCCTGGTGTTTGCAAACTGATTTCGCAAAAAGGCCGTCAATGTCAATGGTGGTGAAGGTGTTGGAGGGTGTCACCAATGTCGAGTATGAAATGGGTTTGGACTACAGCTTCTCTGGTGCGAAATTGTGTGAGGAGTACCAAAATCATGGTGGTGCTACGTTACTGTTGCCATCAGTTCTATCGCAAGCACGGTAATTAGCCAGTTTCTTTCTTTTATCCCTGCTTTTTTTATCACTGTTATCCTGTTTTTACTTCTTCATTTCAGTAATTTTAGTCTAATTAAATTTCCTTTGCATGTTAAACAGATATATGTACTGTTTGTTAAGGTCTTAAGGCTTGTTTGGTTTGTGTCAATCTTGGTGGAAATTTGAAAATCTTTGAAAAAAGATATGCAGTTTCCAGTATTTTAAGTGATTATTATTATTATTATTATTATTATTATTATTATTTTGGAGTGGAAAATAAGGTCCACCTGCAAACTGATTATCCAAATTCCTGGAAGTTAGAAAAAAGAAATGGTAACCAAAATAAACGTAATTTTGAAATTGCTTGGGGCAGGAACGTCGTTAATTATTTCTTAGGTCTATTTAAATTCTGTATTTTTCCATTATTAGCAAAAAACTAGAAAAAGGAAAACTGATTATCTGCAAAGACCAAACTAATGCCCTTTCACTAACTTATGTTGTTAGTTGTTATAAGACTGCCATATCATCAACTTGTTAGTTGGTTAGGGAGATTTGTTATTATAGTTGTATAAATAGCTGACACTTGTATAACACATATATAATTGAAACAAAATTATGCTGAGAATAGGCTAAAGATTTTTCTAATCCTTTAACTAGTTACGTAGATTTTTTATAAAGATAAATTTACTTTTAATTTATAGGATAAAAATTCCATCATAAAAACTAATTTTAGAAAATTTATTTCGAGGATACTGAATCTGAAAATTAGTTTATTTCAAACACTTGATAAAGGGGGAAAGTGGGATTACTGTAAATAGAAATTGATGGACAATAAATACTGCCTACAGCTAAAGCAAATTTCTATAACATTGAGTCATTATTTCCTTTTATACAAGTCAATGCATACTTAATTCAGCCAATGCAACACTTTTTTAAAAAAAAAAGCAAAAAAAAAAAAAAAGAAATTTCCTCGACAGCTAATTAAACAAGTTGAATGGTTATGTTTAGGGGTGGGTACGGATTGGGTTGGTTCGGTTTTGGACCGAAATACAACCCAATCCATACATATCGATTTTTTTAATTTACAATCCAAACCAAACCATTGAAGTATTAAATCCAAACCAAACCAAACCATTTATGATCGATTTGGTTTGGATTGGTTGATCGGTTTGAAACTTACTAATTTATAAATATATAATACAAATAAAAAAATTTCCAAATATAAAATATAAATAATAAATTATAATTATTCAAACATAAAATACAATTAGAATAATACAACATAGTCTACAATGGAAAATAAAAGAAGAAAATGTAGCAAATGATACACATCATGCACTTATTAAATAGCAAACATTAATGTCATCATCTCACTCCTATAAAATCAAATTAAAATTGTTAGAACAAATAATGTAAAATAATACATTCGTCAAAATTCATTCACTCAAAAATCAATGCATAATTCCTTTTTTTTTTTAACTTTAAAACTTTGGTAAATCATAAATCAATCAACGTTGACAGGTTCACTAATTTTAGTTGATTCTGTAAGCTCTACAAAGATCAAAACAATAAAATTAGCAATAAATTATATTTAAACATTTAGATATATATATATATAAGTAACAATTGTATACAATATATGTAGATATATATATGATGAGGATGTAAAAAAAATATATATATTATGGTGATGGTGATGGACTGGTGGTGGGCGGCAACAAAGATAAATGTTTAGTTTAGCGTTACAACTTACAATTTGATTTAGGATTTGGGATATGGGGATGTAAAAGAAAAAAAAAAAAAATATATATATATATATATATATATATATATATATTTATATATATATATATATATATTAAAAATCAATATATAAAAATGGAAAAAAAAATTTAAAAACTAATATATAAAAATAAAAAAAATATTCTAAAATTAATATATAAAAATGAAAAAAATAAAAAATATATAATTTTTTAGTTATATAATATATTATTTGAAATGGATTGGATTAGATTGGATTTATATTTCCAATCCATAACTAATCCAATCCATATAATTTATAATATTTTGAACCCAATCTAATCCAATTGATGTAAAAATCCAATCCAAACCATTAAAAATGAATTGGATTGAGCGGATTGAACGAGTTGGATTGGATTTTGTCCACCCCTAGTTATGTTCCATATTTGGCCCCCGTTTTAGATTGAAACAATAAATACAAAAAAACAAAAAAAAAATAAAAACTGGGCCCACGCTTTAGCATGATTGAAAACCGCTTTATATGAATTTAAAAAAATATATATATATATATATATATATATTTTATTATTAAGCTTCAATCATCGGACTCGAAACTTAAGACGGGCTCCACCATCCAGGGCCATAAAAAAAAGACAATTATATAGAAAACATTTCTAGTACTCCCGGAGAACTAATCCACTCAGTACTCCTTCAACTCATTTCTCGCCACGTGGATTACTTTTTGCAGGTCACATAACACATAACCAATTCCTCCTCTCTCCCACAACCGGCTACCGGCTCTCTCTTTCTCTTCTCCTTTCTATCACAGCCACAGTCTCTCATCTGCACAAAAACAAGAACCAAACGTCGTCCTTTGCTTCTTTTTCTTCCTTTCCTATCTTTAAAAATAAATAAATAAAAATAATAATAAAAATAAAAAAAAACATATACAAAACCATAATTAAAAATATCCAAAAAAATTTTCATATTTTTTTAAAATTTTTATTTTTTGAAAAAGTTAAAATAAAATAAATTTTCATTATTTTTTATAATTTTTTATTAATATTTGATATTTTTTAATATTTTTATGAAAATTTTCATATTTTGAACTTTCAATATTTCGGTTGGTATTAATTTTTTAAATCTTGTACAAAATTAAATTTGCCTTTCTGGACAGTAACGTCAACAAAAATATAGCTGGAACAATACAAAACGGAAACAAAAGTGCCTAAAAAAACCAAAAACTCATGATAAATGATATATTGATGATATGCATTTAGATATATACATATATAATTACAAAAAAATAATAATAAAAATTGTGATCGGTTAAAAATAATGTAAGTTAAATTTCTGAAAAATCACATAATCAATTGAATATATTAGAAAAAAGTAAAAAAGTTAATTCGAGGAATTTTTAAAGTCAATTCATGTAATTATGTTTTTATCAAAAGATCGATGCAGGTGGATCAAATAAGTAATCACCTTCAAAAATATATTTTTGATTAAATAAAATTATTTTGAAATAGTTTGAACTTAATTCTTTTGACCCACATTATTAATATTATTGGACGGAAATCATGGATGCATGCTTGTTATTAATCTATTTTAAAATAAAATTGTATCAATTTTTATTGTCCCGGTATTGTGAAAGACTGTGCTCGGGTTTGGGATCTAGATCTTGAACCTCTTCGGCCGTCTCATGTACTGGGATTCGCTTAGCCATTCCTGGTATCAAGATTAAACATTACTGTTGCTGCAGGTGCTAACAGAATACGTTCTTATCTCAGTAACAAGTGCTGTCACAGTCACAATAGCAGTTGTTGTCAAGGAGGCTGTCACTATATTGGTATGAAATGTTTATTATTTTATTATTTTCTTGTTACTGAACACACAGTGCTTTGATGGAAGAATTGCCAAAGAGAAAGAGACTAAAGAGAGGGAGAAAAGTAGAGTAATGGAAGAAATTAAGAAAAATAACTGTTATAGTCGAGTAATATACTATCAGGTTTATAATTAAGCCTGCAAACATAATAGAGAATCCTAATCCAATATCAGGAACCTTAATTTAATATAAACTGTATCCAGGCTCCAACATATAGGGAACTCTATTTTCTAAAATACCTATAAAATAAGTCATAACTATTGAATAGTCTTCTCCTGTTTTACATCAGTTATTGGGCTTCTAAAGGTATTCTAATGCCAAAATTAATACTTTTATGGAACGAATGCTTAACCTTATTATTATTGTTTTTCTCTATTAATAGATAGATGGATTTTATAAATAAAAAACCAAAGTACAAGGAGGAAGAGAAATCCATCCTATCAAAACTCTCTTGAACCAAGAAAGGAAGTGCCAGTCTGCCAGAGAGTCCACTTCTTCTATGCCAGTCTTTCCAAAATTTTGACTAAACTTTGTTTTTCTGCCAGTGTATTTTTAGAACTCTCTTTGCTTTCTTACTCTTTGCTTTCTTACTGTGGGTTTGAATAGAAAGATTTCAACTGTCAGTGGTATACTGCATTGAAGTTGGAAATATGAGTATGGCATACAATGTTTTGTTTTGATGGTTAATTGATTTTCTGCCCTGATCAAAATATTCTCAGAGCATGTTGCTTCTTAAGCATTAATTTATATTTTGTTTTTGCTTAGGTTGCAGTCTTTTACTTCCATGATGAATTTACCTGGTTGAAAGGAGCTGGTCTTTTCACAATTATGGTTGGTGTTGGTTTATTCAACTGGCACAAGTAAGTCATATTTTTCTATTTGTCTTTGAGAAAAATACCCTCTTAAATTTTCCTTGTTTTTGATGATGGAATATAACTGTATTAGATGATGAATATGCTCTTGCTACTGTTTTCATAGAGTTGCGTGTTATACAAGGTAGAAATGTTTCCATTCATTTATGGAGAATTTTAAATTGACCGGTGGATGGTGCTACCATCTACCTGCTCTGCTTTATGTAGTTAGTGAGCAATTGGCATCAATATCAACTTTTCAAAACAGTGTTTGGAGTAATTTACATTATGGAATGTTGACACTCATTTGTGGTGCTATGTTTCTAAGCGAGCAGCCACTTCACTTTGCAAGTTCTATAGAGGGAAGAATAGCAAGTTGAGCTTGCTTCTTTTGGTTTCAATTTACTAAATTCCTATTTATTTTATTTTATTTTATTTATTTATTTATTTTATTTTTTGCTTAAAGCAAATCGAAGGAATGGCATATTATTGTTATGTAGTAGTTCTTCAGAAGAACAAAGAATGTAGTAGGACCCATAATCTTATACTTTCTGATCTTCATTTTCACCATCTTTTTACTCCCTATTCGCATTATGAGCTGTCTGAATTCACATGAAATACTGTGGAAAGTTTATTTTTATCCTGGTCATAATTCCTGTCCTGAAGGAATAATAGAGAAAATGGGTTTAAACTGTTTAAGGCAATGTCAACTTAAATTTGTTGTTCTATGATAAGTATAAAAAAAAATTTGTTTCTGTTGTAATCGGAATGGGATGTTATAGACTAGGATGTTGCACTATGATTTCCTGGTGGGACTTCAAATGCTAATACATGCTTATAATTTGATTTAGTACTCGTTCAGAATAAGACCAAAAGTAATTGTTGCAAACGCCGCCTTATAGTGTTTGAAAGATTGATAGACTTATGCTTGCTGTACATTTCAACCACGTAACATTTTTCATCTTTAATTGTTAAAATTCCTTAGGGAACTTTATCTGGAAATTTTGTTGTGGCATTTTCTATGAATTTGATCAGTTGATAATTATCATTAAATATCAATAGCATTTTGGTATTGATTGGCAATCCAGCTGCTTTGGATGTTCAATCCTTTTCTTATTGTAGTTTTGTTGGGCAGTTTAAATGTAGTTATGCATCTTAGAAAAAATATTTTAAACAAAAATTAAATTAGCGATAGGATATCTGATACATATATATATTTTTGGGGGGTTGGCGGAGGAGAGGGGTGCTGGTCAATAGTGGTAAAAGAATTGATGTTGGTGCATTTTTGGTTCAATTTCTTGTCACTTTTCCAAAGCATAGAAATAGGACCTGCGTAATTCATGCTCTAGATGAGAGGAACCGCATCTTTTGGAATTTACACCAATGAAATTTTGGTATCCTCTTACAAAAGGTATAAAAGGAGTGTCTTACTCCAGTACTGACCATTCAACTGAAACCCTATTGGCAATCGAGTGCCTTGTTGCACATGGTTTTCTCTTAACTTAAGCTGTTGTTGTATATTTTGTGATTGTTAACCTTTGGTATTGTTTTGATCATATGGATTCCCTTTTTTATGTAGTATTTTCTTCCTGATTGATGAATTCCTAGAATTTATAATTATAGTGCCCATAACTTTCTAGTTTTAAGACATGGGAACAGTTAGAGATGATGAGTATTTAAGCCTGAATGTGAAACTGTGGCTACATGAGCCTGATCCTGAATTTTTACTTAACCTTCTGTATTTATATTCTAATTGAGTCATCTACTAGCAGCTTTATCTTGATCAATTCAATTTCTTTTACTTTTTAGATACCACAAGCTACAATCGGGTCATACAAGTGAAGGCGATACAATGGATCCACTCTCAGACAATGCCGGTGCAAAATATGTTATCCTTGAGGAGATGGATGAGCAAGATGATGGCAATTGAAATAATTAGTAGCAAATTTATCTGGATTCACTGTAAGCCTCAAATTATCCTTTTTAGCTGAATTTTGTCAATTTCGTCTGTATACACTACTTATAAATGTAGATTTTGGCTGCTTATGCGTTCAATTCTTGTGCGGTACATGGCAAAAAGTTGATGATAATTTTTTTATTTGGGTTTTTTCAGTTAACAAAATAATTGGGATTTCCGAAGAAAATGAATTCTAAAGTAAACTTAATAGGAAGGTTCTAGAAGGTTTGGTGCCTTTATCACTACGCTGTATTCTATGACTAAAAAAAAGTAAAAAAAGAAAAAAAGGGCCTTCATTAACAGCAAGTGATTCATGTCAATTGAGCATACAGGTGCATATTTTTAGATGAGTCATATTCTTAGATCTGAGTCATGGTTTGGCATTGATTTCGACTATATTGCGCAGCTAGTAGTGGTAATTAATGATATTTGGCAATGTCATATCTGCTGTTTAACTTGCTTTGCTGAAAAACTTGCAACCATCTGTCCGAATTTCGATTTTGCTGATGTAGCTTGAGCTTGATAAATTTGCACAGAAAACTTTGATATCCAAGTTGGAATTTTGGTGAAGCTTGTGATCGTTTTTGGCTAGTTTCAATTTTGGAATTTAAGAATTCCAGTCTTCATCATGATTTGGCGATGTATTTCTGTTCTGCATCTTTGGGATGGGGATGAAGATGAGAAATTCTCCAAAAGTAAGTGGAATTGGAATATAATATCAATTCCCCAAACAGGATCATCTATAAAGCCCATTCGGTTTGGAAAGTTTCCAAGCTTCCAGTTTTATGGGGAACATACTCCTTAAGAACTAAATTGCTTCTAGATGCCAAATTAATTTAGCCATTGTTTGCCATTATTTGTCCTCAATATACGTAATATAGAGAATGTAGATTTTAACGTCAAGCTGTAACTGGTGGAAGTAGTATTTTTATTTACCATTTTAAGGGGGATTCTATCATTGTTTGTATGTGCATAATATATGAATTTTGCCTTGCTTCATTCTAAATTTTGTCACAAGGGTATTCAATTGTCACATAGCTACTTAAGCATCGATGGTGCTTTTTATTTTTAAAGCATATTGAAAATTTTAAAACCTAAAGAATATGAGTTTTTTTCCAACTCCAATATCACTTTTTAAATTTGCCCTTTATTTTGCATTTTTCAATAAACAATAATGATTTACATTTTGTATTTTTGTTTTTTTTTTACTCCTTTTTACACCAAATTAGTATTTAAAAAAATTAAAATATGAAATAAAAATAATAAACTTAATGGTAAATGTGCACAAAAAAATTGTATGACAATAAATGGCTTTATTAAAAATTTTCTATAAAGAATGGGTTTGATACTTTAAATTTGAAGAGTTAAGCTTCATTTTTAATTTCAATTTTTTAATTTAAAAAACCATAGGAGTTAAAAAAAATAGGTATAATTCTTTAAAATAAAATAAATAAATAAAAGATTTTTAAAGAGCTTATTGGAGATGCTATTAGCCTACTCCATGTCAACCATTGTCATTGACAGTGCAAAATTGGTTGCAGTTTGGATCTTAGCCAAAAGGAAAAAATTGAAAATGAAAAAGAAGGATAAAAATAAAATAAAAATAAAAAAGGAAGAAGAAATTGGCGGCTTGGAGTCTTAAATTTCCATGTAATTTTAAACTTTCTGCCAAAAAAAACAAAAAAGGAAAAAATAAATAAATAAATAAAAAGAATTGGTATTTAGTATGCAATGGTGAAGTTTGTGAAATTGTCCTTTATTTTATTGTAATTATTTTTTAACACAAAAAGATAGCTAGATGACTGATGGTGAAAAATTCAATATGTACCAAGGAAAAATTGCCACGTATCTATTTATTTATTTATTTTAATTGGATTTATCATTGAACCATAAAAAGGCAGAGCCGCAGAAGAAAATAAAAAAAATCCAAACACACGCGTAAAAGCATTCCCCTTCTCAAAATCTTGACTGATGAGCATTGCCTCCTTGGATAATATGAGATATTAGACTCAAAATGTAGATTGATTGGCCTCGTTGGATAATGTGTGAGAAAATGTGGATAGATCCAAGCAAAAAAAGCAAAAACACAGAGAGAAAATGTGGATAGATTAGCAAAAGTTGGCCTTTAGAGACATTTAGCAGCAGTATCCATCTATCTCATAACCCATTATTTGTTATCTGCAAAGACCAAACTAATGCCCTTTCACTAACTTATGTTGTTAGTTGTTATAAGACTGCCATATCATCAACTTGTTAGTTGGTTAGGGAGATTTGTTATTATAGTTGTATAAATAGCTGACACTTGTATAACACATATATAATCGAAACAAAATTATGCTGAGAATTAGAATCCGAGAGCTAGAGCAAGATCACGATTGAGAGATTTAGAGAATAGGCTAAAGATTTTTCTAATCCTTTTAACTAGTTACATGGATTTTCTATAAAGATAAATTTATCTTTAATTTATAGGATAAAATTACATCATAAAAACTAATTTTAGAAAACTTATTTTGAGAATACTGAATCCAAAAATTAGCTTATTTCAAAAGCTTGATAAAGGGGGAAAGTAGGGATTACTGTAATGTAAACCAAAAACTAATTTATAAACAATAGAAATTGATGGACAATAATATAATGCCATAAAAAGCATCACATCAATTTGAAATGTTACACATTTAAATGACGCAAATACTGCCTACAGCTAAAGCATATTTCTATAACATTGAGTCATTATTTCCTTTTATACAAGTCAATGCATACTTAATTCCGTCAATGCAACATTTTTTATTTTTTATTTTTTTTAAATTCCTCGACAGCTAATTAAACAAGTTGAATGGTTATGTTCCATATTTGGCCCACGTTTCAGATCGAAACAATAAATACAAAAAAACAAAAAATAAATAAAAACTTGGCCCACGCTTTAGCATAATAGAAAACCGGTATATATGAATTTAAAAAAAAAAAAAAAATTATTATAAAGCTTCAATCATCGGACTCGGAAATTAAAACGGGCTCCACCATCCAGAGCCATGAAAAAAAGGCAATTATATAGAAAAAATTTCTGGTACTCCAGGAGTACTAACCCAATCAGTACTCCTTCAACTCGTTTCTCGCCACGTGGATTACATTTCAGGTCACATGACACATAACCAATTCCTCCTGTCTCTCACAACCGGCTACCGGCTCTCTCTTTCTCTTCTCCTTTCTATCACAGCCACAGACTCTCATATGCACAAAAACAAGAACCAAACGTCGTCCTTTGCTTCTTTTTCTACTTCCTCTATCCTTAAAAATAAATAAATAAATAAAAGTAATAAGAATAATAAAAAAAGAACGTACATTTACCTTTTTGGACAGTAACGTTGACAAAAATGTAGCTGGCACAATACAAAACGGAAACAAAAGTGCCTGAAAAAACCAAAACCTCATGATAAATGATATATTAATATGTAATTTAGATATATACATATATAATTACAAAAAATAATAATAAAAATTGTGATCGGTTAAAAATAATATAAGTTAAATTTCTGTAAAATCACATAATAAATTGAATATATTAGAAAAAAGTAAAAAAGTTAATTTGAGGAATTTTTAAAGTCAATTCATGTAATTATGTTTTTATCAAAAGATCGATGCAGGTGGATCAAATAAGTAATCACCTTCAAAAATATATTTTTGATTAAATAAAATTATTTTGAAATAGTTTGAACTTAATTCTTTTGACCCACATTATTAATATTATTGGACGGAAATCAAGGATGCATGCTTGTTATTAATCTATTTTAAAATAAAATTGTATCAGTTTTTATTGTCCCAGTACTGTGAAAGACTGTGCTTGGGCTTGGGATCTAGATCTTGAACCTCTTCGGCCATCTCATATGCTGGGATTCGTTTAGCCATTCCTGGTATCAAGACCCAAGCCTGTTCGGCCGATCCAAGAATCCAGACTGGCCACTTTAAGCATAAAGTTGAATTATGTTGTTTTCGATTGATATAATTTTGACAAATTTATTCAGAAAAAAAGAAAGAAAAAAGAAACATTTTGAATATGATATAAGCTATCAAATATGTCATTTTCAAATATCTTAAATTAAACCTTAAGTTAAAAAAATGTCTTAATTGAATTAAGATAAGCTCATTTTAAAATATGTGCAAAAAACAAACACACCATAGAACTGAAATTTCAAGTACACAACATAAAATTAGCTCTGCAAACAGAACGTAAGGCTACAGTTGAATGAACAGTATTTTAGTTATCCATATAATATTATTTGTTAAATTTCAAGTACACTACGGTCGTTTATTTAGACAGAACGATTTACCTTTTTTTTCAATTAATGTAAATAAAAAACCAACTCATATATAATAAAAACTATATATTTCTAAACAGAACCATGTCAATTTCAAATTTTACACATTTTTTGACTGCTACTGCTGCCTTTGCTTGAAGACATTAAACCAGTTTTCCTTCATGCAAAGGCAATGTACTTGGTCACTAACAGAAAAGTGAATGCATGCTTTGTAATTTTTTTACACGTTGAATGGTCATATTCATAAATCAGGACCATTCCTTTCTTCATAAATCACAACCATTCCTTTTTTCATTCATACTTGTCCCACGCTGTATTTGGATCAAGCCCAATTAGTTTTCTTTAGCTTCAGTCCATATAAGTTAGGGGAATTTGATCCAATACCCTTTTTTAAAGGGCTATAAGGATATTTACCATTCTCATCTCAAATGTTTTTGTTTTGCCCTTTAATTTTTCAATATTTCTAGATTACCCTTTTCAAATATAAAAGAAAAGGAAAAAACTAATGAGACATATTCTATTTTTTCTCTAACCTGGACGAGCATGAAGAAAAGAGGAAGAGAAAGTGAGAGAGAATGAGGTTGTTGCTAGCGATTGGAGGCAGAGAGAGGTTAGCACCATTTGAATCGAAGATGGAGAAAAGCCACCTCAAGTCGCTGATTGAGGATTCGAGAAGGTTCGCGCTTTTCGGAAATCGGCAGTGGTTGTGTGGCGAAAACCTGACCAAAGTGAGGGCACGATCGAAATTCCAACACAAAAGAAGCATTTCGGGTGAGTTTTCATTTCATAAGAAAAAAAGAAAAAGAAAAACACATTATAACTTTTCGTTTCCCTCCCCATTTTTTGTCTTTCCTGTTCTTCTTTTCTCTTTTGTTTCTGACATTTTGTCTGAACCATGGCAATTTCAAGCTACATTGTCCCAGGGTATCTCCTATAATTTCTCATCCATTTCTCACTTGAATCAGGTATTGCTTCAAAAAATTTTCCAAACCCATGCAATTTTTTTTTTTTTTTGTTAGGGCATGGAAATAGGAGAAACTGTGATTTGAAACTCAGTCCAATGGGATTCCTTATAAAAGGAGGTTTGGTGAGCCTTCAAACGCTAACCTACAGTTCTGCTTCAAACAAATTTCATACTAGGAGCACTTTGGCTAGTTTTATATAAATCATTTGTATTTAAAAGCTAGACACAATGTGGTATGCATATTTCATCTTAAACATAAATGCATATATCGCACTCAAGCATTACTATACATAATTTGAAAAGGAAAATTGATGACATCATTATGGTATGTGCTGCAGTGACAATAAAAAGGATAGCTTTATAAATTTTGGAGAGAGCAATAGGAGTTATTGTGAGAGAAAAGGAAGTTCATGCTTATTTTTATGATATCAAGACCAGTAATTATTTTCACCTAAAGATGACTACCTCAGCCAAAATAGTGTAGAATATATAGCTGCCAATAGCTGAAGTTAGCGTAATCCTCTATAGAAAGTAGCCCTGTAAGTACTAGATTGTGAGGGAGGAAAGGAGGAAGAACAAATGGTACCTAGGTTTAATCTATCTTGTATACTTCCTTTAACAGACTCTGGACATTCAAAACCTTATGCATACATACTGAATATTCTTCATCTTTTTGGTGTCAGGTCAGTCATCATCCAATGATTGTTGCTTGCCACTGTGAGGGTAAAGGATGGAAATTTTGGGGTGATAGCAATTTGAAGAGTAAATTTTAGGGTCGCTCAATTCAGCTTGATCATGTTGTTCTTTTAATGGTGGAATTTGACGACAGAGAAATTTTTCAATGGAGTAAGGAAATGACTAATGATTCAACTAATATTCCCTTTTTTCTTTTCTTTTTTGTTAAAAAAAAATATTTTTTATATTATTTATTCTTTGTTGTGTTTCTGTTCTTTTTTCTGCCAGGTTACAACATCAATTAACAACTTTATATTGGGAAAGCTCTATTGTGACCACTGTGGTACAATGCGTATACAAGGGAATCATAACTAATCTTGCAAGTTGAAATTCAAGGAGCAATCTATCATTGACCAAAATCCTCACTAGGTATTCTTTCTTTATCTTTTAATTTTCAAATGCTTTACTTGCATATAGTTTTATATGGATATTTGGAGGTCTTCTTGGATGACTGAAAAAAAGCATGGCAATTTTTTTCTCTAGGAACGTAATTTGGCATAACTTCTTCAATTGTTTGGTTTGTTTCTTTGTGGAATGAAATATAATTATGTTGTTTAATAACTTTAATTTATTTTGACTGAAATTATACTAGGTGGAGGCTATCAAATTATTGAATCTCTCTCCATATTTGTTGACAAAGGATTTATTTTATTTTATTTTATTTTTTTGAAAGCCTAATATATAATAAAGTCTGGACAGCTTATAATCCCATTATATTGGAAATATAATTCCTTTAGTTTCTGAATATGATGATACCAACTTCAAATCCTCCAAAGGGGTTGGAGTTGACAGCAATAGAAATTTTTATTAGTTAATCCTTTATGGAAGTTGAAGTTGTCTGCAAGAACAATATGTATGGATTATGAGAGGCGGAGCATGAATCATTTTCTTACCCCTTTGGTTTTATCTTGCTTCTAGAAGAAAGCCCCTTTTTTTTTTTTTTTTGAAATAAATACATCAAACCAAAGGATTCTATTTTTGGGTGAACAGAATGGATTGAGGGTATATATTCTATTAATAAGTACTATAATATTGTTAACAAGCTTAAAGATTGTTCTTTTAAAATTATTGCTGTTTTCTTTTTTGGTCAGGTACATGGTTTAGTTCAAGATAGAAGTGGAAAACAATAGCAATACTATTTGGAAAATGGGATGAGAGCATGCATTATGTGGATGGAAATTGTTCTGGAAGGGAAAAGGATTGGAGTCATGACCTGATGCCCAGTTGCTTTGGAAGAGGAGCAAGCCACCCCAATTTCCTACAAGATATAACTTACCATGCTTTGCCATCACCATGAATGAACTCACCCTAGGATTAAAGGTAGTTTCGATGACTTCATTACTATTACTTAATGCCCTGGTTTGAAACACTACACTGGAACATTTTTTCTTTCTTTTTTTCTTTTTCCCAATTGCATTTTTAGCATGGACATGAATTGATGACAAGAGATTTTAGAACATGCAAACAAAATAAAATCACTCAAGTGCTTTTAATTTTACTATTGTGTGAGTGGATGAGGACTTCTTAATCTTGATTTTAGTTGCAGGAAAAGTTGTCCCCTATAGATTTAAGGCTCAGGCCTGATCAAAGGTATCTAGACATTGATTGCTACAACTTTTTATCCCTCGCCACAGGTAACATACATTTAAGTAACCGTTGTTGTTAAATTATTCATTTAAGTTATAATTTCCTGAAGCTTGTATCCTGAGGTACATAACAACATGTTGATTATTATGTTTTCTTGCAGTCTTGATGTTACAGATAATGAAATTCAAACCATGCCATGGGCAGCGATTCTTGAAAAGGTTGTCCAGCTACAAAGTTCGCAATAGCTCTGTGTGGTTAAGGATCTTTCTGCTCATGATGTTGTGATGCGATTGATGCAGAAGGAAAACTAATTGATTGGAATGCTTAACAAAGGAGTACTTACATTTCCAATCTCAAAATGGGTCCCTGGTGCTGGTCCAACTGTCAAATCTGGTTCAAAGGGAAAGCGCCATCGTTTGATACTGACTAAAACCATTGAGTGGACCTTAAATTGGTGCATACTACAGAGCATGTTTGATAGGTATGTTAAACTTGACCGTGCATTTCTTGTCATGGATTTCTTTTCATATTTAAGATACATATTTTGATTGGTGCATACAGTTGGACATATGTCAAGATGTAATATGTAAAATGTCCATTTCATATTTCTTAGACAATATGTAGAAGACAAGAAGTTATTTTTAAATTTGGCAGTTCTTATAAGTTTGTTCTTTTTAAGGGATGGTTACTTCTTTTCTTAGATGCTTTATTGAACTTTATACCTTGCCTTTTAAAAGACAAGGTGGCTACGCAAATTAGAGATAGCCCTCAAATAGTCAGACAACCCTTTATAACGAGGAAATTTAAAATGTTTAAAAACTTGATATAATTAAACCTATGATTTTATCCAAGAATTTGACTTTTGTTCATTTTCCAGTAAAAACATGTCACATTTAATTTTCTATTTGCAAATTGATATCTTAGAAAGAATAAACTTTTTGCAATCAATTTATTTGGTTTGAATTCTGATTCTTCCTTATTTTATTTACAACTGATAATTTAAAAACTTAGAACCCAGTGGATTTGGAAGGTTTGAAAAAAGCACACATTCGAGATGGCTTTGCAGTGGTGCATTATCTTGTCTGGTTGGATAAGCAGGTAGTCCGTGAAACTTGTGCATCTGTTTATTTCTTGGACAAGTAGTCAATATACCCTTTTTGGAGGAAAAGCTTTTTATGAAAACAATAAAACAAAAAAATAAATAAATAAATAAAAAGATGTCTAAGCTTTTAGTGCATATAAAGATGCAGGAGATATATGGGGTTTCTGGTTACTTCTTGGAGGGAGACGAAGTGACTAAGAAAAAGCAATTGTAAGTTCATTTTTTGTTTTTTGTTTTTTTGTTTTTTTAGGTTGTTATGCAACATCTAACATTTGATTGAACTACTAGTTGAGATGTATTGTGGCCTAAATATTGCCTGAAAGAGGAATGTAAAAGAACATAAACCATATCAGACAACTTGTCAGTACATAGCTTGTTTATATTTCTATGTTTCTACATGCAATGCTCTGCTTGTGCAGTTTCAATACACACTAATCAAATAATGATGCAATGATTGCAGGCAAACACTT
The DNA here is from genome assembly GCF_031755915.1 of Ziziphus jujuba. Lineage (NCBI taxonomy): Eukaryota > Viridiplantae > Streptophyta > Magnoliopsida > Rosales > Rhamnaceae > Ziziphus > Ziziphus jujuba. The sequence goes on from NC_083382.1 coordinate 17,025,437, forward strand.
AAACTGACAGAGGTGACTACAAGCGATAAGCTGGAGAGTTTTCGTTCAGTAAAAAAGGTACTATGAACTTCAAATGAAAATTCCATATGATAATAAGTGGTAATGGTTGAAAATTCTATATGATATCTGTGAACTTCAAAGAGGTATCTCTGACATTGTCATTTATGCACATGAGTGGTAATGGTTCTTAAGTTGTGTTGCATGGGCACAACCTGCTTTTGAAGCAAGCATGGCAAATTTCACCATATAAAGATAAATAAAGTGTTTTCCAATTTCAAATGAACTTTGACATCAATATGTTCATTCCTACTTTAGCAACCACTTTCAAAAGCTAGCATGACGTTCTATGCATAACAAATTCCAATATATCAAGAGAAATAAAGGGTTTTTCACTTTTAAAATGAACATTGACATGGATATGTTAATTCCTACTTTATCAACTACTTTCAAATGTTCTTGTTAAAAAGTGATATAGTTGAAAACGCTATACTGCAGTAAGTGCTAATCTATTTTATTTTTCCTTTTTATTATCATTATTATTATTATATTTTTTCAAGTCTTGCAAAGTAATTTTGTTTGCTTCATTTTGTAGGTCCTCAAGGGTCATATTGCACTTGGGAATGCTCAATTTCCTAATGGAACCATCGGTATTTTATTTTATTTTTTTAAATTATATATTTTATTTTAAGTGAAATGTATTGACTATATTCTTGTAAGATTGTGTGATAGGAAGGTACATGTTCATTTTCCTTCAGGTAATGCCCTTGTCATTCTTGCTTGAGTTCCACTATAGAAAAATGGTCTTGATTATCGGCTTGGTACAGGCCACGGAATTGGGTCTTACCTTAATGTTCATGAAGGCAAGTGTGTTTTACTACTTTCCTCTATTATTACTGGGTATGAGCTATTGCCTCAATCGTTAGATTTGAACCTTTATACTTCTTTATGGATACTCTAGGTATTTAATTATTTTCTTTGAAACTTGTATGCTAAATATTGTAACTAACCGCAGATATTTTGTTTGATTTCATCCACGTATCAAATCGGTCTTCGTTAAAGTGGAGGTGCCCCGTATGCTTTTAATGCTATCACTAAAGTTTGGCATTATACCAATTGTGGTGCCAATTGGTGTTCGAGATTTTGACATTAATGGGGAACTTTGGGTCAAATTAGGATTGATACCAACAAAACCTTTTGTAGGAGTTGTAATATTCTCTAGCTAATTCAAATTTAGTTTTTAGTTTTTCTACATGATTCTCATGTCAAGATGAAGCGTAAGGACCCAATTTCATTATTAAATTCTCCATATTGTTTGAGATGTGGAAAAGCAAGAAATAAGAAGGATGAGAATTTAAATGGATGGTAATTGAGTTCTCAAATATTGGCTCTTTAGTTTGGGACCATTTGAACTTGTTTGAATGATATGCATTGAAATTTAGTTAGTTTTAAATTGGAAACTATTCCCAGCTTGAAAGCTTCTTCCAATCTCTTTTAAAATGCGGCTCCATGGTAGTATGTCCAAAAGAGAGTAGTCAGGAGGGAATTAATTGTGCAGTTGTGGAAAAATATTTAAATAAATGGATATGAAAGTGTCGAATAAATGGAACCATCTTCCATTTCTCATCTACCCTCATTTCTCATTAACTGTCGAATAAAGTGGAAAATATTTTGCATGTTGTTGCATTTAACACACATTAGGGGACTTGTGGGGGCCAAAAAATTAATAAAATGTGATAACCATAGGGGTTTCGGTAATTACCGATGAAACCTACGGTAATTTTTCCAGCAACTACAAATTGATTACCATAGGTTTCATTGGTAATTATTGAAGGCCCTACAGCAATCAAATTTTTGTACCAATTTGAGAACTTTTTCAAAACTTTTGGGATTTTTTCTCCTTAGGATCATTGAAGAAAGTATATTTTGCATGTTGTTGCATTTAACACACATTAGAGGACTTGTGGGGGCCAAAAAATTAGTAAAATGTGATAACCATAGTGGTTTCGGTAATTACCGATGAAACTTATGGTAATTTTTCCAGCAACTACAAATTGATTATCATAGGTTTCATCGGTAATTACCGAAGGCTCTATGGTAATCAAATTTTGTGCCCATTTAAGAACTTTTTCAGAATTTTTGGGGTTTTCTCTCTTTAGGATCATTGAAGAAAGTATATTTTGCATGTTGTTGCATTTAACACATATTAGGGGACTTGTGGGCGCCAAAAAATTGGTAAAATGTGATTACCACAGGGGTTTCGATAATCGTCAATGAAACCTACGGTAATTTTTCCAGCAAGGACAAATTGATTACCGTAGGTTGCATCGATAATTATCGAAGATCCTATGGTAATAAATTTTTTTTGGCAATTTGAGAACTTTTTCAGAATTTTTTGGATTTTTTCTCCTTAATTTCATTAAAGAATGTATATTTTGCATGTTGTTGCATTTAACACACATTAGGGAACTTATGGGGGCCAAAAAATTGATAAAATGTGATAACCATAGGGGTTTCAATAATTACCGATGAAATCTACGGTAATTTTTCCAGCAACTACAAATTGATTGTCGTAGGTTTCATCGGTAATTACCGAAGACCCTACGGTAATAACATTTTTGTGCCCATTTGAGAACTTTTTCAGAACTTTTGGGGTTTTTTCTCTTTAGGATCATTGAAGAAAGTATATTTTGCATGTTGTTGCATTTAACACACATTAGGGGACTTGTGGGCGCTAAAAAATTGGTAAAATGTGACTACCACAGGGGTTTCGGTAATTACCTATAAAACCTACGATAATATTTCCAGCAAGGACAAATTGATTACCGTAGGTTGTATTGGTAATTACCGAAGACCCTATGGTAATAAATTTTTTTTGGCAATTTGAGAACTTTTTCCGAACTTTTGGAATTTTTTCTCCTTAGGATCATTGAAGAATGTATATTTTGCATGTTGTTGCATTTAACGCACATTAGGGGACTTGTGGGCGCTAAAAAATTGGTAAAATGTGATTACCACAGGGGTTTCGGTAATTACCGATGAAACCTACAATAATTTTTCCAGCAATGACAAATTGATTACCGTAGGTTTCATTGGTAATTATTGAAGGCCCTACAGTAATCAAATTTTTTTGCCAATTTGACAATGTTTTCAAAATTTTTGGTGATTCTATTCACGGCTTCTCCGACCTCCTTGACGCTGATTTTTCAAAAGAAACCTTGGCGAGCAACGTTAGAAACTTAAAAACACCCACAAATCCTAGTAGAACCAGACCAAAACCACCATTTGCTAAAGATCCAGATTCTTCCGATCCACCATTCAAGTATTTCTGAAGCAGCAGAGAAGAAACAACCACAAGTGAGAAGGTAAAAGCATTCCGATACTTGTAGAAATAAAGGCAGGATTGAAGATGGGCATCGTCGAGCATTAGCCTGAAGATTTGAGCATTGCTTTCTTTGAACTCAAACTTGTTGTCTTTAGATTTGGTCCTCTTTCTAATCTCAACATTGGTTTTTTATGAGAACCCAGAAGCCAAATCGGAGGAGCCACAAAAGGTTTCCTTATATTAAATCTAAAATAAAGGACATACAAGTTTTTAAAATTTTTTTTAAGGATGTAATGGATTTTAAAGGGCAAAAAAAAAAAAAAAAATGACCGATGAAGGGGTATATATCATCATAGCCCTTCTAAAAGGGACATTGGGCCAAACTCCCCTATAAGTTATTTTGTTTTCAATGAGCTTGTTTGATTTTATTAACTAAAATATTAAGAAATCCAAGGGAGGACAAGTCTTGCATAGCCTCCCATTCGCCATGCCCCTTCCCTTAGGAATGTCAACGGGACGGGATGGAATCGGTTTTTGGAATTCCATCTCTACTCATGCGGGGAATTTTCCATTCCATCTCCTTGGTTTTTCCTGTTTTTTTAGATGCAGGACGGGCAAGGATTCGTAGATCAAGAACGGAGCAGGGCAGTTTTTCCCTTATAATTAATATATATATATATATATATATATATATATATATATATATTTTTAAGAAATTTATATAAAAAATAACACACATTAGCAAATTAATAGATCTATGAAACCAATATATTTGCAAGAGATTCCAAATTCTTGATCATCCAAACCCATCCAAATTTACACATTTGACTTAAGACAACAAAATGGATACCAAGAAAACAAACACAGATCTGAAAGCCATAGAAGAAATTCATGCCAAATGCTACAAGAGAGAAATAAATAAGTTAATAAACCCAAAAATGTAGCCAATAATAAAAAGGTGAAAGGGAAGGCTTCCCTGACGAAGAGAACTATCAACTTCAATCGTTAGGACCTGTGGGTGAGGATGAGGGATTGGGTTCCACGTTAGCCACTAACATGTGGAGAAAGTCGAAGCGGCCACCGCAGAGGATAGAACTGCAGCAAGCTCATGAGCATTGGCTTAGACAATGAATTGTCGGACTTTGAAGATGTTCTGGCGACTGCCATAGCCGTCTTGAAGGCAGTGACCAAGGAACGCAAATCGGGCACACAGAGCCACTCCTGCTCGAAGATCCTTATCGTTCTTGGAGCCGCCGCTGCCGTTGAACTAAATGCCAGCGAGGGAATACACAGGATGAATGGTGCGGCAGCTTGGTAAATAGTGCGGCGTTTGTGAAGTGAAGGGGACGTCAGTAAGGAGAAAATGAGGGCTCTGTTTTGTTTAGGGTTATGTAAATGAAATTATAAAAATAAATAAATAAATAAATATATATATTGGGTTGGGTTTGGACCAGGATTTTTATTCCTCGTTTCTGGCCAGATCCTCAATCGGATTTTAAACTAATGCCCTGGCCCTGTCCTGCAGGTCCAATTTTTTGAGGAAAAACAGCCCTGTTAGTGGCGGTACACCACGGGTTACGGGCCATTCGGAGCAAATTGCCATTCTTACCTCCGCTAAAATATGCTGCATCATTCGTGTTTCCTTACTTGATTTAAAGCGGGGCAGGGCAACATTCCCTATTAGGGAATCAAGGTGGGGCGAGTTTCTTGTCTGTATATAAAATAAATTTAAAATTCAATTTTTCAAATATATTTTTCATTTATTTTATAAAAAAATATAATTATACAAATATATTACATAAAAATAATATTTACAAGCCATGATATGATTAATATCATACAAAAATATAAATATATAGTTTTTTATTAGAATGTTCTAATAAATTTTTGATAAAAACTTCATTTATCAACTTTTGAATTCATTTAAAAACTGAGATTTAATAATGTATTTTGAATTTTATATAAATATAGTCAAGTACTAGAACTCTAGGATAATAAAGTGAATCATGTTCGGACTTATATCAATCCCAAATGCATATTAAATTTTAGCATTTGAAAAGATCTAACAACTGATTAGTAAGGTCTTCGTAGAAAATTTATCAGGACATTCTAATAAGATATTAGCTATATATATATATATGTATATTTGTAAAAAATAAAAATAAATAAAAATACTAATATATATATATATATATATGTATATAATAATAAGGCTCCATTAAGGATATTCTTAGTTTTTATAGTTAAGGATAAGTGAATTTAATCATTTAGAATTTTTAGATGTAATGTGATATATTACCATTTATCAAATTCAAAAGCTTACCTATTTCCTTGTCCTAACAGAGCTTAGTTATTATATACGTATAAATGACTCCTTACCTCAATTCCGGTCATATTTCTCGTCTAAATGGGGAATGTTGTTCCATTAGGGGGTGCCACGGAAGTCATGTACTGCTGGGTGTTTTTCCATCCCTGAATCCAATCCATTTTAAACCTTATTCCATTTCTAACCTTATTACGTTTAGCATTTAGACATCTTGTTCATCGTCAACAATCAAAGTTCTCAACTCTCAACATCCCTGATGCAATAAAACAGAGTTTTCATCGATATCCGTCAATATTGCACAAAAATATCGAAAGAAATCTTCATTTTTGACCATATTAGACTGGTTTTAGAATCGATATTGATATTAGTCAATGGTATAGATGAAATAAATTTATGGGGCATGTTGATTTACCAAAGTTATGGACGAAATTTCAACGAATTAATTGGTCAAATTTTTCATCCATAGATCGAATATAAAAAGGATCTCCAAAAAATACATAATATACGATACAATTGTACTTTATGTGGGTCTACTCATATATGGTTGCAATTGAGGTCGTGATCGTGGATATTATAATTGACATTGAAGTTTTTTCTTGCGTATTTATTGTATTTTGGTATCCTATTTTGATAAATTTACATTTTGTAAATTTGTATTTTAAATCCTCCGATTTTCAATCATAAAAGAAATCTTTCATTAAATTTTCAAGAGTTGCAGAGCATTTTATTACTTATATATTGTGCCGTAAAAATTTACCTTTTCTTTACCAAAGAATAAATAAAAATCTTCCTTTTTCTTGGCTTAGGATTAAAAGAAAAAAAAGAGTAATAATTAAGAAGAAAATACTATATCTTGAAATAGAATACATATAGTTTCTAAAACAACGGTAAATATGTGTATTAGAGAGCAATGTTATAAAATAAACATCCATTACAGCGGCTCATATATAAACTTAAATTTATATAAAATAATATTAATAATAATCAATCACAATTAATTCGTTTTTACAAAGCATACGTATACATAAAAATAAAAAAATAAAAAAATTACATTGACACACCTTTCTACTTGGCAAAATTTGCAGATATACATATTTACGTATCTTAATTTCAACTAGGAAGAAGCAAGATATACAAAACTTTTTTAACCAGAAAAAAGAAAAAAAAAAGAATAACCAAAAACTTTAAACCTCTCTGTTGACCTTTAAAAATTGATACGTATAAGGAATTAGTCTCTAATGATGTGTGAGATTAATTACCAAGGTGTTGGGGATGAATATGATTCTTGACGTCAGTAGCTTTGGAAGTGGAAGGATCATTATCATGTCCGGCTTGGCCAACCGTCTCATCATCTTCGCCCTCAAAATCTTTGATTGGGTCACGGTAATGGTCACGGCACCGTTCTTCACTAAGGCAACCTCTTGTATAAGGATTCGCCTGGGTTTTTTTACATTCCTCAGGATGCTTAGGCCCACAGCCTGGAATAACATCTCGATCAAGTGCTCCATATTGAAGGAACTTTGAACCTTCACTCTGTCCAATCAAATTCATCCATATCATCACCTGTAGGCTCGCAATCACAACTAGTAATCCTTTGCAAATAGCCATTTTTATTTTGTGTTTTGAAATTATGGGAAAATAAAGCAATGAATGCATGGTTATTTATACATGTCGATCGGGGGCATTGGAACCTAAAATTAGAAGGTTTTGTTTTATCCAATTGAATAATATATGGCTATTCAGCTTCGCTTCGCTTGTTGATGATCGAGTTATAAAAAGTATAGGATTGGAAGGTGAAGTTTGTGTTTTCAACTTTGTGGTGTTATCTATTTTTGGGTTTTTCTATTTTACGAAAGTCAAATTACCACAAAAGCAGTCGTCCCCCCCTGCCCCACCCAACTTTTTAGACAGGTTAAAGTTATGCATTCATCCGTCTGGTGAAGGGAATTTATAAACTAATATGGTATGTTTGCTATTCTCTTTTTTTTTTTTTCCTTTCCAATTGAAGCTTTCAATATATTCATAGAAAATGGGCTATTAAGCCTGTTTAATTATGAAATAAATAATGCTAGAGGTGCATATTTGAAATATATAAATAAAATTATTAAATAAAGATACCAAATTAGTTATCAAAAATATTATTTAGTAAATAAAATTATAATATTTGATCAATTGTTCTAAAGTTATTAAAATATTCGCAAAATTTATTTACAAAATTATATGGCAAATGGTGTGCCAATATTTAATTAGTTTGTTTTTTTTTATTTTTTTTATCTATTTAAGGATTTACTTTTTCATATTTAGTTTATATGAATATGTTAATAAATAATATTTTAATATATATTATTTTTTAAATAAAGTTGCTAAACATTTTGGTACTTATAGTATTACTGATATTTTACAGTCATGCTATACATGCCAAGAGATTCATTAGATATATATCTTAATATATTATTGGTTGATATATTCATATATTAAAAATATTGAAAAATGAACTCTTAAATGAATAAGTAAGTAAAAAAATAACCTAATTAAATATTATTATATCATTTGCTAGATAAATTTCGTGAACATTTTAGTAATTCTAAAATTATTGAATATGTTGAACACCTAAAAAAAAAAAAATGAGCAAGAAGGGCTGGAATGATACAACTGTTCATCTATGAGGATTAATATATTCTTTCACTAGTGGTTTTCTTGAAGTAACCAACTTTTTGATACTTCGTGGGACATAATTGGATTTTTGAAATAGCTTGTATGGGTTAAGCAGAGGTAACTTAGTTACACTGATCTGAGCATATGATGGAACATAAATGTATTTTATTAGCTGATTGATCTGTTAAGGGTTAGAGATCTAGGAGAAAGGATTACAGAGGATGAAAATTTAGGAGGATTGTTTGAACAAGTTAAAGAAGTGTTTGAAGAAGTTTCCATGATTAGTAATTTTTCCTTACTCATCAAACCTTATCTTTATCAAGTTCAGAACTACTAGTACTATGAGTATTCTTACAGGCTTAGAACTACTGAGAACCTGGCTCTGATACTAAGAAGGGCTGGATACAATCAATACAAATGGACTACCTACACATAATACCAATTTCAACCATTTTAGGGTAACCTCGAACTCCATCTCTGAACCATACTACACATAGTCTATATCAGATCATATAAGCATCTTGTACTTTCCAATATTCATGATCCATGGACTTCATAGCAAAGACAATGTATATCATACTTAAAGAACACTTGGTATAAACATAAGGAAAGATTTTTGGGAAGAGAGCGAGAACTTTTAGAAACTCATATCTCGAACACACTAATAGTTTATTAATGATTTCAACATCTTAGTTTTAAAACTGAAGAGCTCTCTCTATATATAGACAAGAGTTTACACTAACAAGCAAACAAGACTGACATGATCCAAAATAGAAAGAATCTAATTTTACAAAAGATAAACCACTCACATCACACCGAAAGCAAGTAGAAAGAATTTGATTTTACAAAAGCATACAAATAATTAGAGCACACTGACATAAATTTATATACCTTTAACAACTGACATCATCTTTAGGGTTAATGGGCTTGTGACTTGAAGATAGATTTTCAAGCTTTAGAGTGGATGGAAGAGGTGACCCACCTGCCTCATAAGGGTCTTAGGAATCTTGTAGGGAATCTGTCTTTGTTTCATCAAGTAATCATCTAGGACTACTATGGCCTTTCCTTTGTAATCTTTCCATTGGATTTCACTTGGATCAATGAACTTTCTCTTTTGTGGAAAAATGGAGGATGAGCTAGTCATCTATTCTTCTAGCAGGATGTAGATACAAGGAACTTATTGGGCTTCAACTATAACCACTGGTGGGTTTTCAACTATGAATAGATTCCTAGTGAGTGGAGGAAGATGATAATCATTTATTTCATAAAGATGATTGATCAGTCCTTTCTTTATCTCTTTATGTGGCTCATTGTCTTCTGTTATCCATTTATATGCCATATTATGAGTCCAGTATTATCCAGTTGTAGGATGTAAGATATATGGATGAGAGACTGTAAACGTGGTGGTGACCTTTCTTTTTTATCAGGAGTCATTGCTTATAGATTGTGTGTAGAGATAATCAACTAGATTTGTTTTTCTCCATCAAGATAATGGTTCAAATCATTTTAGAAAAGTCCAGAAGAGTGAATCCTCTTTCTTAGGATCACAAATGTGTTGATGCATAAACAAAGGATTGAACATGATAGTCATTCCATGTAAGACCACATAACACCATAGGTAGCAGACTTGGATTTCTCGAAATCCTATATGAGGATGAATTGTGAAAGGCATTAAGAATGAAGTTTCTGGAATTGAATAATAACTCTGGGTTTTGGAGGGAAATTAATGAATGATTTGAGACACATAAAAGAAGAGGCAAGCTTTTCCAAAACTCTAAATTTTGTACTTGATTTTGGATTTTCTAAGTCATGAGGGAAGGTTTTTTGAATTTTTGCCTTTTGACCTAGTGCAAGATAAGGACTATCCATGAGTACCAAATGGTAAGAGGAGACTAGCAAGATTATATGGATTGGTTTTGGAGAGTAAGTCGAGTATGAGGTGTTTATGTCCTTTTATATGCTTTACCTTATAGTCGTACTTTAAAACCATTCCTTTAATCTCAGAAGCTGAGCAATAGGTAAGACCTTATTTTTAAACTCCATTATTCTCTGAATTACGAATTGCCATCTTAATTAGGAATTTATGGCCAATTAAATGGAACTGAAATTTTTTTATCCCATTTTTTACTGTTAATATCTCCTTGTACACCAAATGATAATGTTGCACTGCGGGATTGAATTGACAACTTGCATGACCACAATAGTGTTGCTGTCATGTCTCATCTTCCTCGATAAGAATTGTACCCAAGTAAAGATCACTAGCATCTGTTTGGAGTTTTTTTTTTTTTTTAAACCTTTTCTAGGAATTTTAAGAGGTGAAGGATTCTAGGCCATATTTTTTAGCTTTTTTACAGCTAGCTTTTGCTCTTCTCCCCATAATATATGGTTCTTTTTCAAAAGCATTGATAGTTTACTTGTTCATTATGAGACATGGGGAATAAAATCTCTGACATAATTTATTATTCCTAAAAATTGTTAGTTTGCTTTTGACTAAGATTCTCATTTGGGAAGTGGAATGATTCTTCTGTGATGTGGGCTCTTAGCACCATCCTTCCTTCCGCAATATGCATTTCCAACAAGTCTATTTGGGCTTGGCCTATATGAATCTCAAGCTTTGACAATATAATTCCATAAGATGAAATTATGTCATAGAATTTCTCTAACAGCTTATTATGTGCTTTTTCCATTTTTGAGAACAGAAAAATGTCATAAATGTAGACCATTATTGTATGAAGTATGGGATCTAGTATTTGGATCATAGTCTTTAGAAATAGTGTGGAGTAATTTTCAACCTAAATGGAAAGATTGTCCACATTGGGAATGCAGAAATCAATCTTATATTTATCATTAGGGTGAATACCTACTTGCCAAAAACCTACTTCCAAATCAAATTCTGAGTATATCATAGCATCTTGGAGATGAATGAATAGAGAATTGATCTTAGGTAGTGGAAATTTATTATCTTGGAGAAAATGGTTGAGAGGCTTATAATCAGTAACCAATAGGCTTATAATAAATAACCAATCTTTTCTTTCTTTTGATCTACTCTGATCTTTTTACCACATAAAAAGCTTGATGCCCACGAGGAAGTAGTAGGTTGTACAAGACCTTGTTGTAGGAGTGAGAAACATTCTGCTTTTGCTAATACCAAATCAGATGGTGACATGCTAGGATGTGTATCTTTAGTTGGATTTATGTCTTCATTCATCTTGAACAGCAGTCTAATGAAAAGCTTTTCATTTTTCCAAATGGAAATGGATGATTAAATGAATTATGATTACCTAGACATGCTGTCAAGCATTTCTCTTTCGCTTTTGAAAAGATAAGGGGAACTTGTTATAGTAAGCTTAATATTTTTAAGATTGGAATGCATGGTTTAAACTGCTTCTCATATTTGATTTGTTATATATAGGTGTTTTGCATGACAATAAACATCCATCCTTATCAAGCTGTCTTTGTTTGGTAATGACAACCAATGACCTTTGTCCATATAGTGTAGTTTAGAAAGAACTTAATCCCCACTAGTTCTTTTGAGATTAACTTTGTGCAAAGATTTTATCATTAGCAGCTTTGAATCTTTCTTTGTGTTAAGTCCACACATGAGGTTGTAGCATCCTACTATTGGGTAATATTGGACATACAATATGGTATATGAGTGGATAACAATACACAATGAGCTAGACACATAGATGATGAAAGGATTGATCGATCATCTTTGTGAAATAAATGATTATCATCGTCCTCCACTCACTAGGAATCTATGTATAGCTAAAAATCCACCATTGGTTACAGTTGAAGCCCAACAAGGCCCTTGTATCTACATCCTGCCAGAAGAACAAACAACCAGCTCATCTTCCACTATTCCATAAAAGAGAAAGTTCATCAATCCATCTGAAATCCAATGGAAAGATCACAAAGGAAAGGACATAGTGGCCCGGATGATATACTTGATAAAATAAGGACAGATTGGCAGCAAGATTCCTAGGACTACAAAGCTCGAAAATCTATCTCCAAGTCACAAGCCCATTAATCCTTAAAGATTATGTCCAATTGTAAAAACTATATAAAGTTATGGCAGTGTGCTTTAATTATTTGTATGCTTTTATACAAGTAGATTCTTTCTGCTTGCTTTTAGTGTGATGTGAATGATTTATCTTTTGTAAATGTAGATTCCCTCTGTTTTCGATCAAGTTAGTCTTGTTTGTTTATTAGTGTAAACTTTCATTTGTATATAGAAAGTTCTTCAATTGTAAAACTTAGAGGTTGAAATGATTAATAAAATATTAGTATGTTCTATGATATGAGTTTCCAAAAGTTCTGACTCTCTTCCTAAAAATCTTTCCTTATGTTAATATCAAGTGTTCTTTGAGTATGAGTGTACTTTATCCTTGCCATGGAGTCCATGGATCTTGCATATCAGAAAGTACAAGATGCTCATATGATCTAATATGGATTATGATGCAGTTTGGTTTAAAGATCGAGCCCAAGGTTACCCTGAAATGGTTGAAATGGGGATTGTTTGTGGGCAAGCTCTCTATATTAACTGTATCCAGGCCCTTTTTAATTCCTATCCTATAACGACATTCATCATACTAGTACTTCTAGATTTGGTAGAGATTGGTTTGATGAGTAGGGAAGAATCACTAATCATGGAAACTTCTTCAAATAATTCTTTAACTTCTTCAAACAACCCTACTAGATTTTCATCCTCTATAACCCTTTCTCCTAGATCTCCATCCGTTAAAAGTAGAGGTGGCAATTTATGTCATGACACAGTGACACGATTCGAACGAAATAAATGGGTTTAGATTTATCATAAATAGGTTCGGATCATAATCGGATCAACCCGTTTAACTTGAAATTGATCCGTTATGATCCATTTATTAAACGTGTCAGTTTCAACTCGACACGATTATATACCTATTACAACCCATTTAAATTTAATTTTAAATTACAATTTTATCTATAATATATTATTTAATAAATAAAAAATATTATAAATTAAAAAACTTTATAAAAGTAATTTTTTATAAAAGCACATGTATTGAGATTTATGTGTTATGGATTAGGATTTGCAAATATAATATGAAGGTATATTACTATGAAATTTAAATATTGTATCTTAATTTTTTAATGCTTAAATTATTTTTTGTCTTTTTTAAATTATTATTTTTAAATCATTTCTAAATAGGGAGCTTGATTTTCAAATTAGTAGAATAGATATATTAATAAACAAGTTAATTTTTAATAAATAGGTTAACTTTAAATTAATATGTTAATTTTTTATAAATAGGTTAATTTTTATGTTAATAGGTCAATATTCAAGTGTTGACCTATTAAAGTAATCGTATTAAATGGGTTGTGTTGGATTAATCTGTTTATAAACAGATTGAGTTAGTATTTTGGATACCTGACATGATTAATAAATGGGTCAGGCTAGGATTGAATATTTTTGACACGATTATTAAACGGGTGAACATGAACATGATCCGTGGACACGAATTGCCACCTCTAGTTAAAAGATTGACCAGCTGGTAGGATATATTTATGTTACATTAGATGCTCAGATCAATGCAACTGAGTTACCTGTTCTCAACCCATACAAGCTAGTTCAGAAATCCAATTATGTCCAATGAAATATCTAATAGCTAATTACTTGAAGAAATCCACCAATGCAGGAATATATCGAATCCTCATAGATGAACAGCTATATCATTCCAGCCTTTTTTTTTTTTGTTCAACATATTCAATAATGTTAAAGTTACCAAAATGTTCATCAACTTTATTTATCAAATAATATAACAATATTTAATTAGTTTATTTTTATTCACTTATCCATTTAAAGGTTCATTTTTCTATATTTTTAATATATGAATATGTTAACCAATAATCTATTAACATGTAGCATTTAATGAATCTTTTGGTATCTATAACATTATTATAAAATATCAATAATACTACAGGTACTAAAATATTTATCAAATATTTTTTTAAAAAATAATATATACTAAAATATTATTGGTTGATATATTCATATAAACAAAATTTGAAAAAGTGAATCATTAAATAGATAGGTAAATTCATAACGAAAAATAATTGAATGTTGGCACATCATTTGACACATTATTTCGTAAATAAATTTTGCAAATATTTTGGTAACTTTAGCATTATTTGTAAAATATTATAATATAATTTACTAAATAATGTTTTTGATAAACAATTTGGCATCTTTTTGGTAAATAATATCTTTGACTAAATAATGTTTTTCAACACCAAACATTCCTCCTTCTCTCTACTTTCTTCTTCTTCTTCACCAAACCGAGAGACACATACATACATTCTTTATTTTTGTTTTTCTTTTCTTCTTATTGACAGCTCAACTTGTGACCTCCATTAATTTTCCTCTTTGTTTTTGCTCTGAGCTTGAACTTATATCCATTCTTCTTATTGAAACTAAAAAGTGATATAGTCTTCGAGTAAGTTTGATTCTTGGTTTCTTACAATTTTTGCTTAGATTTTTATTTTTGTATTTTGAGTATTTTAGTTTTTAGTACTTTGATCTTGTTGCATGTTGATTTTGTGAAACTAGTTGAATTAAGATGCATGTTTATGCTTCAAACATGATTTTGTATCATTTTTTCTTTGATTTTTACTTGATTTTGGTGTCTCAATTTTGTGTATTTGCTGCTAGAGTGTTGATCTTGCATTGCATGTGTTGATCCATTAGTTTTTCTAACAATGTACTATGTTTTGGTCTCTTTCAATCCGAGAAATATACAAGCTTGGCTTTTTCAAGTTTTGTTACTTTTCTTTGAAAACATTAAGTTGAAATTATTTTTTTGTTTTAAGTAAGTTGATTCTTAACTTTGATCTTATGTTTCATGTACCATGAAATGGATTTAGAAGTTTTCAAGACAGTTCTATCTTTTGGTTCATTTCAAAATTTTACTTGTTTTTCTTTGAAAATTTTGGTTGGCCTTTGTTCTAAGTTATTAGTAAGATGATTTTTATCACTTTATCTTAGCTTGCACGTTCAAGATGATGAAATGTTTTGAAGAAAAACTTTTTGTGTTTGAAAACCTTGAAATTGGTAACTTTTCATGTCCTACTCTTAGATTTGGGTTTAATGATAGGATTTGCCCTGTAAACTCTCATAGGATAGGACCCTCGATTGGTCCAACCTAAGGAAGTCCCATTGAACAATTCTTAGAAATAATCCAATGGAATCTCACCCAACCATGGACAAACAACACATGTAAATACCAAATTATACCTCAATACGTAATAGAATGCAAGCCCACAACTATAGTCAACATCTACAGTCTATCATACTACAGGCCATTATTACACATACATAATAAGATTGTGTTCTTAATTTATGTTAGAGAATTCCAAGAGTATTTGTAAAATTAGCAACACAACTTATGCGAATAAATCTGAAAGAAAATAAATATAAATAGAGAAAGATAACAGTATTGTTGCTGTGGAAAACAAGTGTCAATAAGTGATGTGCAAGATAGCCTATCCACTAATTACCTAGACCTAAGCGAATAAATTAAAAACAAATAAAACATGATATAAAGATATCTAAGTGAATTATATAGTACAATAGAAAATTAATATTTTACTTTTATAAGTCTTTCTCTCAGTATCTCTCTTTCTACTCTTTTGAAAGGTTTCCCATTTAAAATTTATTTTACAAAACCCAATTGATACCCCAAATCAATATCATAAAATGATGCTTAAATAGTATAAATCAATGATCATTAAAATATTATAAACTTGATTAATCATGATTTATCTTGAGCATATAATTGTATAAACATAATTTTATAAAATAATTATGAAGAGTATAGTGAAAAATATAGATATAAAAAAATCGACAATATACTAAGAAACATAAACAATGTACCATATAATATATCCAGTGCTGTCAAATGATGCAAGGCGTTTGAGAACACCATTGGATAGTAAAAAAAAAAAGAATCTATAGGACGAACCCACTTCACAATCTGTTAGTATCCTAAAGACACTGTGGCAATACAAACATGAGGGATGAACCCACCTCACGACCTTTAGTGTACCAAAGGAATAGTGGTAATAATGAACATGTGAGGTTAACTCACCTTATGACCCTTAGCATACTATAGGCATATTGAAAAACCTATGTGCTATAATATACTATTGAATAGTGACATTGGTACTATATGATACATTAATTAAAAATAATAGTACAATATTTATAAAATAATATTTCCAAAATCATACTTTTTAACTTTTCCAAACAATATTGTACCATAAAGCATAATTTAATATTTAAGTCCAATCACTTATTTAAATATTTTAAAAAAATTTAAATCATCATTTCATGCCAAAACTTAAATACCAACAATAAAATATATATAACCATAAATCATTTTTAAGTACTTAAAGTGCAAAACACTTAAATATTCTTAAAAATATATAATTTCCAATCCACATTTTCAAATTAATTGCTTTTGAAAAGGACTAAAATATCGATTTACTTACCAAAATATTTTAGTATTAGTATTCACATATTCATTATGAGCATATTAGAATTTGAAACTATTAAGAATCTTACTAAAAGTTCCATGAAATAATAACCATATATATAGGAAAAACAATATTCATCCATATATAAAATAAACATTTAGATTTAACCATATATAAATATACATAAAATATTCAAACAACGGATATTATACTAGCACGCCGAAAACTATTTAAAAGATAACCACTCAATTGTACCATTGATCTTCACTCTGCTTTTCCACAAGGTCATCTCCAAGCTCAATACGAATGTCTATAATATGATAAAATATTTATCAGGCTTTGATAAATCATACCAAAGACATTGACATACACTAATTTTTAAAACAATTTATACAACAATAAAAATTCGTAAATTGAACATCTAGTGGTACAGTTATATTGCAAACCCTTAAGATCAGTATCAAAAATTGAAAATTTTCATTCGAAAGCTAATTTTATGAAATTGAACCTTCCAATGGGACTTATTAATATATAATTACACTAATCTAACTTTACTTTTGTCCAATTTATCCAATTTTTATCCAACCATAGTTCAATTTTATCTGATATTTAAATAATTGATCCAAAAATGAAAAAATTACCAAATATATCCAAAGTTCACAAACTTTATATCAACGAAAAATCCAAAAGAGATGGAATACATTGGTAAGCTCATCTCGATCCAAAAGTGTCAATTATGGCTGAAAAACTCATTGATAAGTTTGGCCAAACTTCTCACTAATGAATCTTTCAAATGATGAGGAATCCTAGCAAATGGAGGATGAAATAAATGGATTCAGAAAGTCCAAATTAGGGGGGAGTGTATAGGTTGGGCTGGAAAGGTTGGAAAACACATAAACTTTGATGACCCATTTAAGCCATCATTGCGGGCTTCACAGCCCCCATCCGAACATGGCTAGAGACGGATCAATCAGAGGTTTGAAGGGTTTAGTTGCTATGAGCTACCAGCCTGGTAAGGGCATCATCAATGATGTGGTCAGAATCTGCTCAAAATCGGCTTGATCTGATTTGACGTGTAAATGGATTTGTGTCAACCAATTTTGGGTTGTCGGATTCAGGGAGTAGTTTCTTGGGGTTTGAAGATAAAATGAAAATTTGGAATTTGTTTATGGTTAGGCACACACTTCAACACTTATATAGGCTTTAGGTCACTAGCAAATGAAAATTAGAGATTGGTTTGAACATTGATATAACATTGATGTTTTAAAATTTTCAAAACCATAATTTTTTAACCATAACTCAAAATTTGGCATGCCACTAGTCTATAAACTTATTTTTTTGGTGCTTAGTTGAGCCTTCTCTTGCTGATGGCTTGCCTTAGATGGTGCATCTCTTTTTCTGCAAATTGGTTTAGATAGGGGAAGTTAGAATTTCGGAGGAAAAAGAAGTTTTTGACCATCCTTTCTCTTTTCTGATATGAGGAACAAATGTCAAAGAAAAAGGAAAAAGGCCTTCTGGTTTCTTTAGTTTAGCTTATGAAGGAAATATTAGTTATTCAATTGAACAAAGGCTTAGATCAAAAGCTAGGAAAATTGCTGGCTTCATAGCTTGTTGGCAATCAAAGATTAGATAAATTTGAATTTTTGAGATTACCATCGATTAAAGAGACTCAAAAAAATATAAAATTTAAAATTATTTGGTCATAAGAAAAAGAAAGTAAATCGATTTAATTTAAAAATTAAACCAATTAGGTGATTAGTGTTGTGATGGACATTTTAGCATGCAAAAAATAACTCCAAGAAGTTGAATTAAAGTAGTAGCCCAAGACATGCCACCCTCATTCCCCACATAAATGGACCATCTCTAAATGGAATAACCCTTGGTCTCTATTTTTGGTTAACCATAGGTTAGGAGGAAGAATCCATTTGGTATCCATTTGAAGTGAAACCTTTAGGATTTATAGAATCCATACCATGTGTCACCATTCCAAGATCCTATGGTTTATATTAATAAATTCACACCCATCATATTCTGTATATATTCATTATGATGCCATTTCAAAAGAGGAAAGTTATAAAATCTCAAGACATTTTAATTTTCTCTCTTTCTCTCTTCTTCTTCCCTCCACAAAACAACCCATACATTGTTTTTTTCTTTTCTTTTTTTTTTTTTTTGGGTTTTTGCTTTTAACTAGGGATAAACCCATTTTTAAGCCATTTTCATGGAGGAAGAAGAACTCTTTGAGATGAATACTAACTTAGGCATGGGAGGATGAATATTGGTGACTCAACTGGCATCCCCTCGAATGCCATTTATTTGTTTTGTAGAGATTTAATGGAGCTCAAGAAAAAACAACAATGAAAGATTTAGAGCTTAAATGATTAAAGAGGGGAGACAAAAATCTTGCTCAACAAGATAGAAACATAAGATTGGCTGATTGGTGTTAGTCTTGCATAACAACTATTCGATTAAATGTTTGAATGAAAATTAGAAGAAAATTGAAATTGCTTGAATTTTATGTGGTCTTGTATTGAGTATCTTGCAATTTTGTTGTCAATGGGAAGATAAAAGATCATAAATTTGGTAATTGGAGTAGTATTGGAGTGCTTATACCAAATGTTTAATAGATTGACTAGGTGAGAGTTACATTTCTAAATCATGGTTCCTAAAAGAAAAAGGAATAGTAGTTTTTTAACCTAGTTCTTCCTTCAATGCTAAAATGCTTTTAAATGTTGACATGAAAGAACTTTATTAGCAATTTGAGGAGAGAAATAACAGTATATTATGGAGAGGAGATTGAGGCTAAATGACATCTTAAATCCAAAAAGGCCTATTGAGGAATTTATCATTAAACAGAATTGGGAAAAGTTAAATGACACTTCAAAACTTGTGGTTGTTACTTTAATAAGAGAGCTCTATGCCAATGCTTCACTGGCATGGGAAGTTAATCGGGGTCATTGTTAGAGGAAAGATGGTATCATTTTTTTAGGATGCTATAAGTGATTACTATGGTTTGAAAGAGCCTAAAATTATAATTAATTGGAATATCTTAATGAGCATTTAGACTATAATGAAGTTATTGAAAAGTTATGTGTATAGGAGACATAATAAAAAAACAAGCAAAAAAGATAATAACTTAGCCATAACCTTCCTAAAAGATAATTTGAATAGATATGCAAACGCATGATTGCATCACATTGTTGCCCATTTTGCACCATCATGAAGAAACAACAAGGAGAGCAGAGTCAATTACCATAATCTTTTAATAATATGGCTGTGATATGTCATTACGTGCGACTATGTCCACTATAGAAAAGGAAAGAAAGAGCAAATTTGTTAATAAATACTAGAAAAAATAGGCTTTCTACATATGTATTGTCCAAAACAACGATTTTTATCAGCTGTAGTAAAGAAATGCACTTCATAGAATTGGAAATATGACTAAATTAGTATGCCTAGATACTTTATTCTATGGTTTTATTGTAGTTGTATACGGGTTATATGAGAATCAATACTTCATACTATTTAAGGACACAATACAAAGGTTCACATTCATCCATGCCTTATCATAGGATTGTGCAAGAAAGTTGGATAAAAATAAAGGAAGGGATGATAATCATGAATCTTAAAGGACCCATCACTAATAAGGCACACGCTTCTTGGAGGGAAAGGGAGGCACACGCTTATAAGGCGTTACTTTCAACCCTTTCCAATCGATGTGGGATATAACACATATATCCCTAACCCCTCCCGGGGCATCTGATCCCCAGTTAGGCCCACCGATCCGAACCTGGCTCTGATACCAAAGCTAAGCCCAGTCCAAGATATTGTCCTCTTTGGCCCAGTACCTGGGCCTCAAGGTTTTATAGTCAAAACGCGTCTTGGAGGGAAAGGGAGGCACACGCTTATAAGGCGTTACTTTCAACCCTTTCCCATCGATGTGGGATATAACACATATATCCCTAACCCATATATATATATGTATATATGTACAACCTTTTTGAGCAAGAAACAAAAGCTTATGATTAATTGAAGAAACATGAAAAGGGTTCATTGGAGTTCATGATGTTTGTTTTTCAACCTCGAAACCAAAACATAGGTCAAAATAACCAAGAGTCTTAGTAGGCAAAATTAAATGGTCTTTACGTCTACAATTTCTATTAAGGGCCAATTCAAGTCATACCAAATTAAAAGGCATTAGCCAAGGTAGTCATATATGATGTTTCATAAGCAAATCAAAAGCTGTTAAGTTTCATATGTTTAACTTTTAACTAAAAAGACATTAACTATCAAAAGGATTTTAAGGCATCTAACATATATAAGAATTCAGACTAGAGAAGTGGTAGATAAGCATAAAGAAAATATAATCTCATTTCCTATTTTGCTAGCTGCAAATTAAAAGCTGAGCAATTAAAAAGTTGATTAAATCATTTTGTCATTCCAACGTACGTTTGTTCTTCGTATCACTGAATGGAGCCAAGCTCTCTCTGTAGTGCATCAAGATACATGGATCTCTAAAATTTCCAATACTACCTTCTTTTTCTTTTTTCTTTTTTTGTTGGTTAGTATAGTCCTAAAAGAACAACCCTTCACTATCTTCATCCAAAAGTACCAACCCTGTCTTCCAAAGTAGCAAAGATGAAGTAGTAATAGTGAAAGGGTCCAACTGTAAATAATTTAATCTATGACTGCACTGCAACAACTTCATGCAACACCCATTTTCACAATATATGTATATATGCATTTTCACATGCACATGTATACATATAGATACAGGTATAAATACAAAACATATGTATTAGCAAGCATACACACACATATACATATCTAAACACATCTATATATTCACCCTTATTTCACATTAAATACAATAATTCTCTCAAAAATGGCAATTTTTAACCTTACCATCAAAATTCATAAATAAGATACCAATAGAAATCTAAAAGGACAATGAACATGAAACTAACTTTCATTTAACCGAATGTCATCGATGGTGGCCAAATTTTTTGTCGACAGTGGCCGCTAAGCTCACCCTCTTCATACACTACAAATAAGTTTGAATTGAGGTAAATAGAGGCAACCATCAGCTTCAAGATGTTCAAATTAAGGGGAAAGGACCAAAAATTTGGCCGAGGCATCTAGAATTGGATGAGTTGACGGCTAGACTACCGTTGGCCTTTATGGAGATTTTCCAGCACGTCTATGGCTATTTCGGTGAACGGTAAGTGTCACGGTGTTGTCAGCATGATGGATTGCCAGCTGGAGGTGGTGATGATGCCAAGCTAGCCTGTGTTACGATGATTCCACATGAGGAGCCACAATGGTGCAAGGAGGATGGAGGGAGTAAGAGTGATGCCGATGGGAAGGAGGAAAGGGGGAGAGGGAGAGAGGGGTGTTTTCTTCCCCTTCATACATGTGAGAGAAAGAGAGAGAGAGGAGGGGAGAAAAAAGAAAAAGAAAAAGAAAAATAAATATAAACGTATAATAATAATATTTTATTAAGGATGATATTTTATTAAGGATGACACATGGCATTTTTTTATCGTGATACATGGCATATTTATAAACGTGACATGTGGCACATCCCAACTGGTGACACGTGGCACAAATCAAGAATTCTTTTAAATATTTCACTATCCGATAAAATCAGTGCCAAGAAAAATATATACACTTTTATAGGCCTGTAACTTTTCAACCAAAGATCCAAACTAAGCGTGCCATCAGTTTACGGATTCGCATCAATGAGTACTTTCACATGACATATGAATCAACATAAAAATCTATGGAAATAAAAAAGCCAATTCCGGACTCATCGATCAATCCAAATTGCATCTTATTTTGACAATAAGTTTCCATTCTTAGCTTCGATTTTGTCATACTACTTGTCTATGAACTCGTGTCAATGAGTACTTTTCCATGGTACTTTGGTTAACATGAAATTTCTCCTATAGTAGAAAGTCAACTATAGAACCCATTTAGTCAAACTTGGTCAAAAATTCAAATTCGGAGTAATTTCTCGAGTTGGGATGTTACACTAAAACCCACATAAAGGTACTTCCAAGCATCAATGAGGCATGGTTAGGGTATGTCCATGCACAACTGTGCGCCCCACACCACACATGCATGCCCTCAATAGGTAGTCACACCCCACCAGGTAGTAGGCAGTGTGCATGTGTGCCCTTGCCTAGTGCACTGAGCACTTACCATCTACCAGCAGCCTTCAGCCCACACTTGTTGCCTTATACCACGCCAGCATGTGTGTGCTTATGCACTATGCAGTGTGCCCAGGCTAAGGTGCTTCACATGACACTGTAACCCTTGCTCACCTAGTGCGCCTACCATAGCACAAACCAGCATGCATTACGTTGTGCCCTAGTATGCCCCATGCTTGCCCTTATTTAACTGCAAAAGCACCCCTAGCCTTGTGCTTTCTTATTATGCTTTAATGCATGGTGTCCTAAAGCTAACATACATTTGGATCAATTTTGGATGGCTTGATTAGCATATTTTAGTATGGTTTTATGCAGTTTTAAAGAGTAAAGGCTGGATTTTAGGCTATATAGGGTAAAAACTCCATTATCAATCAAAAGTTCATCTTAGAGAGAAGAGGACAAACAAATTAAGAGAGAAATGCCATTTTCAAAGAGAAAAAGCTTCGGATTTGGAGGAACTTGAAGAATCCAATGGATTAGAGCTTGAAGCTCTTCATAATTATAGTTTTTTAACATTCTCTTATCTTTTGGATTTCTACATGGTTTTAATTTTAGATTTTTCTACAACCATGATTGGCTAAATTTCTTAACTTGGGGATGATGTAGACTTTTTTTTATTCATAATTGTTGTTGAATATTAATATATTTCCTTTCTAATTATTTGTGTTTCCTTATGTTTATTGAGTTTTTGCCTCTAATTGATTGGGCATTGTCTAGAATTATAATTAAGTCTTGGAAAAGATTAATTTGTAATCTGGTAACTAAGGAATTACAACCTTAGAGTTATTTGAGCTCAAGAAGCCAATTAGGTCTTAGGTAATTGAATAAGGGTTAGCTTAACGCATGCAGAATTAGGAAAATTAGAAAGAGATTTCAATTGGACTTTTTTACTCATAAAATCTAACTTGACCATGGGAAAGGTAATTAGATGATTTTAGGTTCCTTTGATTAATAATTGTATTAGGATTTGTTGTTGATAATCAACAACTAGAGCAAATGTAGGAAGAATTTAGTTGAAATCATTCTCCTACAACCTTTATTCATAGGTTTTCCTTATCTTGATTATTGTTGTGTTCTTACTTCTCTTGGTTACTTTCTTAATTTTTCTTCTTTAGTTTAAATTAGTTGCATTTAGTTATTTACCTTGCATTTTAATTAAAAATTGATTGCTTATGTCAAATCAAGTGGTGACTTGCTTTGCACTTATTTGATCATTTAAATACTAATACCCATGACGATGATGCTCTACTTTACTACTTCATGACTTGAAATGACCCGTACACTTGCGATATCGGAGTTCGCAGATCACCGTTATGGCCCCCATAAATTTAGGGCTAAGTTATTTAATTATTTTTGTTGGATCTCATTTCCAACAATTAATAAATATAAAAATGGGCTTTATGGAATGTTTAAAATAAATTGATTTGTCTAAAGTAAAACTAAATAGAAATTTTGATTTAGAATTAATAGGTTGCTAACCATCAAGCTAAATGGTTACTAATTAAATTAATTTGGCATACAATCAAGTTAAACGCCAAATAAATTAAATATTTAATTAATTTTAGAGGACTATTAATTTTCAAATATTTGGATTATTGAATAACAATACAAAAAGGATGTTAAAAATTAAGTCATATCAAATTAATGGTTGTTAAATGAATTATATCCAAATAAAGGTACAATTATTTTCAAATACCAAATTATAAATTTATTATTTGGCATATAACTCAACTAAATCAAGAATTGATAAGCAGTGAATTTAGAAGTTAAAATTGCCTAACAAAATCTACCAAACCAGGAGTAGTCAAAACAAATACCAAAGGATCTTTTCATATGATTGAGATTCTAAGAGATGCCAACTTAATTTAAATGTCTTTTTGCTCTTGTGATGCATAAGTATTTTAGTCTAAAATTTAATAAAATTATTTTTCAAATTTTCCAAATCAAATAACCTTAGCAAATATTTTTGTGTTATAATATCAATCAAATTCCAAAGTTCTCAAAAGTTTTTTCAATGAACTATAATAGACGTAAATTTGTATAGAAAACATATGCAACCTAATCCAACGCTAGATGCATTTCAAATTTTCAAATAAATCATTCAAATTTCCTAATTTCAAAGTTTTCAATATTAAAATCCAAATTTTCCAAACGAATGACAAAGTCTTTTTAATAAATATAAATGGCTTGATTCTTTTAAAGGGGGTCTGTTGGTGGCTTAGTATTTTCTACTAGATGCATTTGCAAAAATATTTTCAAAACCAACTTTTTCCTTAGATATAATTAGAATCAAAAGGAATTTACTTGTACCAAAGGATTGTAATTAAGAGTTTGATCGAACCATAATTTAATAAACTTTTATACCCTTAAAGGAGTATAAGTGAAACATTAATATGTGAATGGTTATTTTTTCACAATCAAAATATTTTAACAATAATACTATAAGCACTAAAACGTTTGCCAATAATATATACTATAACACCCCAAATTTTTAAATTTTCTATTTCATAATTTCCATGAAATCTTATGGTGCATGTTGGTCTAATTTTTATCAATTTCTTATTAAATCTCTTCGTGAAAATAGTGGGAAATCTATTTCAAAATTTCATTCCTTCAAATTACAAGATTGGATTTGATTTATAGTCTTTTAGATGATAAATATTTCTTGTATTGAATTATATGTGTATATATATATACAATTTATATATCGATTGTATTAAGAAAACTTATTTTAATTTCAAAGTTTTATATTTTATTTATTGGTATGTCTACAATTGTAATTTTGTACATGGTTGAAGTTCTCATTTTAATTGTGTTTAATTAGAAATTTTGCCTTGGGAAAACTTTTGGGGGACGTGGACATAAACAAAGTAGGGGTATTTTTTACGCTTCACTTGAGAGAAATTACTTTGATACACATCTACCCTTGCCTGTATATGATCACCAACCCCGCACTCTTCCATTTGTCATAACTCATTTCTTCCACTCTCCAACCCAAAGGCCACCCAAATCCACCTTCTTGTCTTCTCATTTCTTCTTCTTCATCAACTTTTTCTTCTCCTAAAACAACTAAACACTTACACCCTTTTAACTTTGTTTCATTTTCTTCTTCTTTTTTCACTCAAACAGTGGACTCGTTAATCAAGTTTCATCTCTTTTGCTTTTGTTATGGCTTCAAATTTTGCTTCCATGTCTCTTGTAGGAACTGATAAATGATCGAGTGATTGAACAAGATTTTTCATTGCTTTCCCTTTACTGTTTATATTTAAAGCTCTTGCTTTGAATATTTTATGTTTGAATTGAGATCTTGTTTTGCATGTTTGATCTATGAACTTTTCAAACAAAGCGGCTCCTTTTTTTTTAATATTCTTTTCAACCCGAGAATTTCCATGATTCAGGTTTCATTTTTGCTTCTTGTCATGTAAGATTTTGGTTGAGATTTACTTTATGTTTTCTTGATATTGTGTTGCACGTAAGAATTCATGAGTTTGTAAATATTTTTTTTCTTGTTCTTCCCTGTTTTGTCAAATCTAATAGCACTGCTTATGACTACTCAATGATTTATTTATTTATTTTTTTCCTTTTGATTTCCTTAGAATTTAATTCTAAATTTAAAGTATGTTTTGGGTAAATATATTTTAAGGTTAGATTTTGTTTTGCGCGAGATTTGGTTGAGTATAAAAGTAAGAATTTCCTTGATCCTTCTTGTCCTATCAAAAATGATTTTGTGATTTTTAGTTTTGGTCAAACTTTCTTTTAAGTTAAGTGCATGTCATGGATTCTTGAGTTTTGAAATTGTTTTACTTTTTGCGTGTTGATATCTATTTATTTTTCTAAACAAAAGTGTTGAACTTGTTAATTTTGTAAAAACCAAGGATGTTACTTCACTTCCTTGATGAATTTTTTTTGCTTCTTACTAAATTTTTCAAAGTGGTTATGAATATCTTAATTCTTTGATCTTTGCGTTGGGATTTATTTTCTCTTAGAAGAAATTCTTTAATTTGCAAACAAATTATTGGATCTTTTGTTCTTCTAAAATTGAATGCACCATAAAAAGTTTATTTAATTTGTCCTTGTAAATTTTGTAAAGATTCGACTTGGAATTTATATATGATATGGGTATTCGAGCTCTAATAAGGAATCTAGCTTTGCACGTAGAGGATTCTTAAAGATCAAGGGTATGTGAAGTTGGATTTGTAGTGGTGGTTGCATGCACGAAGGATTTGGTGTTGAATCTTTGATATTTTGTTAATGCATGATGATTTTAAGCATGATTCTAAGAAGATTTGGTTTGTATGAAGTTGGTAAGTTTAATTTTTGAGCATTGTGGAATTTGGATTGTTGTTAGAATTGTTGGGAATTGATTTTGAAGTTAATGACCACATCTAGAGGAAGTTAACCCTTAATTCCGTGGCAATAGTCAATTAATTTTTTGTTCGTTGAATCTATTTTTTGGCAGCTCTTAATTTGGATTCAGTTTTATACCAAATAATTACTTCATAGTTTGGCATTTAATTTTTCAAAACAATTGTCCTTTTATTGATTCAATTTATTTGAGTAGGATTTAATTGAAAGTCATTATTTAGTATATATGAATATTAATTTTAATAGCCTTTTTTGGGATTGTTATCAAATTTAATGATTCTTTTAATTTTATTAGATTATTAAAATATTAAAAATTAATAGTCTTCTAAAATTAATTAGCTATATATTTTTATTTGGCACTTAATTTGTTTATATGCCAAATTCATTTAAGGCTTATCAGTGAGGTTTGCTCTAAATCAATTTTTTTTTTAACATTATAAATTATTCAAAATTCCAACATTTCTATATTTCAAATCCACTGTACCATAAATAGAAATGCTTAACCCTGAGCTATCCTTTTCATCGCTCTAAATCAAATGGTCTCTGAATTTTCCAACAATTCAATTGCAGTCCTCATTTTGTAACAACGTCCGCAACCCGTTAATATCTCTCCTACGTGACTGCTTAAATTACTTTTATACCCTTAAAAGTTAAGTTTAAAAATGAATATAAATTGCAATATAATATGATTTTATTTATATATTTATTTTTTCTCTCTTACAAAATTAGATTTTAGATCATCTCGAGGAATTGAAAAAAAATTGTATATAAAAAATTATATAAATTATTTTCCTTTCTTCTCCCATGGTCAAGAAAAATTGTAGCACATGAAAAATTACTACCCATAAATTCTTCTTTGCTAGTAAACACAAAAAGAACCCACAAAATCAAACTTCCCAGATCATCTATTGTAAATCGCAAAATACAAGTATCTCAATTGGAAGTCAATATCAATTAGAGTTCAATATATTTCAACAAAAACAAAAAAAATAAGAATCAATATACTTGTAGATAGGTTCAAATGGAGACACAATAAGGCCGATCTTTTGGTCTACGCCAAAGCTGTGAATATCAAAGTCAGGGTTACATAAGAGGGTTCTCTTGGCCTTGACGAGGGCGTTATTTGTTCAAGATAGTTGGCAATTGGTAGTGTTTCCAGGGATTTGAACGAAAGGTACCACCGTGGATAGTGAGGAGACACAATAAGGTGATTTTCTCCGCCGAAGTAATCGAAAGCCCACAATATCTCATTCTTTCCTTTTTTTTCCAAGAAACCCAATATTCTCAAGTGAAAAAAAAAAAAAAAAAAAAGAAATATCCTGAAATCGATAAAAATACTGGCGAGTGTGGGGAGAAAGAGTTTGAGAATGTGATGGAAAAAATGGAGAGAAGTGAAATGGAGGAGTTGGTTGCATGGAAGACGAAGATTGATTTTTTGGATGTTTTCAAACTATTTAGATTAATTATCCCAAAAAAAACCATTTTGATTGAAACAATCCATTTGGCTTGCTAAGACAATTTAATTGAAACAATCCAAAACTCAAAACTTATTTGATGTTTGAAAAGGTGATCCAACAAAAGAAAATTAGCAGTCACCCATATAATTTTACTTGAGTTGGTTAAAAGCCTTTAACTGGATCAATGAATTAAAAAAAAAAAAAAAGAAAAAAAACATTTTGTTGATTGGGTTTAGAAGACTTTGGATAGATGATGATTTACATTGGTCGCCTGTTTTAACGAAGCTACTCCCAAGAAAAATATTGAATCTTATTTACAAATCAATCAAATAGAGTCTAATCTCATGCATGCAAGCCTTAGCAGGATTAATAAACTATCATTATTAGAAAACTGGATTTATTCCAATTAATTAAATCAAAATATTATTAAACCTGATTATCATCTATAAATAACCGTTGAAAGGAAATGAAATTTTCACATTCCCCTTCTGTTTAATAACACTATAATGGGTAAATTTTGCTTAACTTGTAGTGTTTTGAAATTTGATACAACGGATCTTGGCGATCCTTTGAATATTGTATGCAGACCAAAGCTCGAATACAACCCGAGGCAAAGATATATTTTAAATCCACTCACATGATCATGGTTAAGTTTATCATTATTTTTTTAAAATCATAATATGGGAATCATTGGATTATAGCATCTTCTTTGGGTATTAACTAATGGATCTGTTCTTTATCTGTAGTATTTTGGTAAATCAAAGACTCATGTGTGAATCGATGATCATCTAAAAAAAAAAAAAAGCGAACCTTATACAAATATTATAAAGAAAAATGTAAGTCTCATAGCATTTTGCAAGTAAAGCTTATTTTATTAATACTCTAAAAGATGAAATAGCACAATTGTTTGTACTGAAAATTCTATTCCATTTTTAGAGTATTAAACTAGGATGATGAAAGCTTTTATTATTATTATTATTATTATTATTATTTTTCACTTGAGTAAGCCAAATCAATTTTATGCACTAATTTTCACTCTCTTTTTTTTTTTTTTCCCCCTAAATACTCTCTGCATGGAACTTGAGGCATAAATACTTTTTAAACTAATTTTCTATCACTGCATGATAAAAGCCCAAAGCTTCTTTTGCAATTTTTTGAATATTTCGTAAGCTATCTGAAACGAGAAGAAAAAACCTTTTTTGTTTTCTGCGAACTCTAAAGATCAATTCTCTCTTCTTTTTTCTTTTTTCTTTTTTCTTTTTTCTTTTTTCTTTTTCCCTTGAAAAGATGAGTTGTATTAACAAAAAGAAGCAAGGGTGCTTGCTATGCATCAAGAGTTGGCTGGGGTGCCACTATCCCGCAAAACAAAATCAAGAAAAGAAGAGGGAAAAACCTTAAAGCCAAGTGTTCTAAAGCTAGAATTCTTAAACACTAGTTAGAAACAAAATGAGAAATAAAATTCCTCTCTTTGGGCACCCAAACAAAAGAAATATCTAAGAAAAAGGGATATAATTCTTTTATACAATTCAAAATATTTTTTGTAGCTAAATGCACTAAAAAGTTTGAAGGATCATTCAGGCTTTAAACAATAACTTTGCATCACTTCGACAACAAACTTTCTGTTGGAAAAATATATGAATATATATGTAAATACATGTGGAAAAAAGAATACAAAATAAATAAAATTACATAAAAATAATTAAAACGTGTTAGAACCTGTAGGCCCTTGTATTGATCCGCTCTATGGAAGTTTGATTGAAGCCTATGTAATATCACAATGTCCTTAAGATGTTTTTATCCATCGGTGCAGGAGTTTTGTAACGAACGTATCTCAGGATACAACGGCTGCAAAAATTTTCAGATCTAGCACCTCTGAAGCTTTTCTCTTTGAACTATCAACGTATCTTTACTTTACCACAGTCACTGTTTTTTCTCTATAGTTTTCACATATTTCTAACCAAAAAAAAAAAAAAAAAAAAAAAAACCTTTTTCTTTGTAAAACCCCAAAAACTGAAAAGAATGTTTGAAAAGAACGTGTCTTCTTCAACCACTCATCCCAAAATTTTATTTCCTTAAAACTCTCAACACTCCACTTTCAAAATATATTTAATTTATTTATTAAAAATAAACATTATTTTCTTCACCATATTCGCTAGATTCTTTTCACCTACAATCTTCACTAAATCCACTTCACCTTTGTCAATCAATTCTCGAACAAAGTGGTACTTCTTCTCGATATGCTTTGTACGGTCTGAGAAGGCTTGATTCTTTGCCAAGAAGATTGCACTTTGTTTGTTACAATGCACAATGACTTGGTTCTGGGGAATACCAAGCTCATTTACCAACCATTTTAACCATAATGCCTCACTTGTTGCTTCCATGGCTGCCATATATTTGGCTTCAATACTTGAGAGTGCAACCACCGGTTATAATGATGCTTTCCAACTAATTGTATTATCCCAAGCTGAAAATATATAACCCATCAAGGATTTTCTCTTATCCCGATCACCACCAAGGTTCGCATCACAATATCCGACAACACAATCGGCATTACAATTATTCTATTTCCAATACAATAATCCAGCATCCATGGATCCCTTCAAATACCTTAAGTTCTATAGCAAAGCCTCCCAATGTGGTTTGCCTAGATTGCTCATAAATCTAATCACCACACTAACCGCATGACCAATGTCCAATCTAGTACACACCATTAAATACATGATGCAACCTATGGCACTTGCATATGGCATCTTAGCCTGCTTTCCCTCTTTTGTTCACTTTTTGGACATTGCTTGGATGACAATTTGAAGTGGGGTGCTAAAGGGACGATCACAGGATTTGCACCGCCCATGTTGAACCTCTCCAAGACCTTGTTAATATACTTCCTTTGAGAGACAAATATCTCCCGATTCTCTTTATCCGAAATAATTTTCTTAGCTTCTCCAAGGTCTTTCATCTGAAACTTAGAACTCATCAACTTCTTCAAATTACCAATCTCATCCATATGCTTGCATGCAATCAACATATCATCAACATACAACAAAAGATAAATGAACTCCCCATTTGATAACTCTTTGTAGTACACATAAAGATCAAACATGCTCCCCTTGAAGCCAATACCAGGCATAAACTTGTCAAATTTTTTATACCATTGCCCAGGAGATTGTCTCAAGCCATAATGGGATTTTTTGAAGCAAGCACACCTTGGCACCCCTTGCATATCCTTCGCGTTGAGCCATGTAAATCTATTGCTCGAGGTCTCCATGCAAGAATGTCGTCTTGATGTCCAATTGATGCAACTCAAGACCTTTATGAACCACAAGTGATAACAAGATCCAAATAGAAGTGTGTCTCACCACGTGAGAGAATATTTTATTGAAATCCACTCCCTCCTTTTGAGTATAACCCTTAGCAACCAATTGAGCTTTGAACCTTGATGCCTCAACTTTGGGTACACTTTCCTTCTTCTTGAACACCCACTTGCTCATCCAATGTACCAAGCGAAATCAAATTCCTTTTCAAACCGGGAATATATCACATATCCAATAAAGTTCTAAATCATGAAGCTTTAAATTATTGCGCCAATCCCCTCAACATTGCAACCCGTATTGTTCCCCATGAGAACATGTCCTCCATCTGGTTCCTCAAATGTATCAAAATAACTCCTCACCAGACTCATGTGGAAAGTACAACCCGAGTCTAGAATCCATTCAACATTGTTGTCTAGATTGGTTACAAGCAATACTTCGAAACTTTCATAACCTTCCAAGGTAACACTTGCATCTCCATTATATTGCTTCTCCTTCTTTTTTCCAAGCATCTCTCGACAATCCTTCTTGAAATGCCCCAATTGATTACAACAGAAATATCTCATTTTGTCCCTTGATTTTGATCTACTCTTACTTTTACCTTGCCAATTTCTACCACGAGGCCGATCCGAGTTTCTACCTCTCATCGTGAGCCCCAATCCATCACTACTCTTGCCAATCAAGCTCATCTTCACATCCTTAGCAACTATCATCGCTATAACTTCCTTCACATCCAAGGTTTGTCTTCCATACTTGAGAGTATCCACAAGGGCTCGTTTCCTCGAGGCAAATAATTAAGCAAAATCACTGCTTAGTCCTCACCCTCAATTGAGATTTGCATACTCTCCATATCTTGAATCAACTTAGTGAAGTCATCAAGATTATCACTCAAAGACCTTCCCTTTTTCATTTTGAAGCCGTATAACCATTGCTTCAAATTGATGTGGTTTGGTACCGATTTAGCCATGTACCTTTCTTCCAAAACTCTCCAAACATCCACTGCCGTTGTTTCCTTTGACACCTCTCTCAACACTTTGTCTTCAAAACCAAGAATTATTTAACTATATGCATTTTTCAATAATTCCCTCCTCTCTCTAACATCCATTATTTCCAGTAAGTGTTCCTCACCTTCTAAAGCCACATCTAACCCTTCATTGACTAACACCGCCTTCATTTTCATCTTCTAAAGGCCAAAATAATTTGAGCCCATGAATTTCTTCACCTCAAACTTAGTAGACATGGTCAAGTTTGTTGAGTACACTATAATCAACCTAGCTTTAACCAAGGGAACCTTCAATTCCATTACAAGAAGCTAACAACAACAAGCTACACAAAAGCCCCAAATCTCCAAACTCCAGTCCCTAGATTTTCACCAACCTGACTCTTTGATACCAATTTGTAGAGCTTAACTTATGTATAGAAAGCAATATATATATCCACAAGCAGCAAACAACGTACAACCAATCCACAAACAAGCAAATATAGATGCAATAGATGATTTTAGAACAAACCCAATGAAAAATCTAGAGAGAGAAAGACAAGCACATAAATGTAAGAAGAGAGAGAGAGAGAAAAATGCACAAAATTTTTATGTGGTTCGACCAAGATGATCTGCATCCACGGGCAAGCAGGGAGATGATGATTCTCATTAACTTGAAGAGATTACAAGCTTAATCACCAAGAGTATGGCACCATTGATGGGGATTTTGATGAACCCTCTATTTCTCTCTCTAAAACCAGATAAAAAACCCCTTCCTTACTTTTTGGCATGAAATCCTAGACTTACATATCATTAAAGAATGATAAAACAGTAATTTCACCCATCAAATACAAGAAAAAAAATGCCTAGCCGGGTCTATTGCCTTTTTTTTTTTTTCCTTGCTTCCTTCCTCTTCATTTCACCACCAAACAGCATCCTATCAACTCCTCATGTTCACAATTACTTCCAAGCTTCTTACACAAGAATTTAGTGTCACAAAAAACAACAACTTATTTTGCTTGAAGAACAAATAAATAAGAAAGTAGAAACAATGTAAGAAATATATGCCATAAAAGTATCTAATTGAACAATAACATATTTGGAAGGCAAGTGGTTAGACTAGCTTTTGAGAGTAATATCCAATTGAAAAAAAAAAAGATAAAGTAAAAATCCCTAAAACAAACTAGAATCGACAAAACCCCATCAAATACCTGAATAACAAAAAATTGATTTAATGATTCGAAATATTGATATGAAATAAGAATCCAATGAGTTTCATTTTCCAAAGCGTTGAGCATGAGGCGAAAGATAGAAGGTTTTGCAAGAGAGAGCAAGAAGATTTTGAGTTGATTTGGAATTGGAAACTACGTGTTTTAGCTGTTGCGCTTTAGTAAACCATTTGAGAGGTTTTTTTAGCCATTTGAGCCACATTAAAATTTTAAAATCCCAACTGTTGGGAAGATCCCATAGCTCTTAATCTAGAATTTTATTTTAACTAAATATCATTTATATATGTGCATATATATATATATATAATCTTTCTATTGTTAGCTCCGACCTGATCAAAATGTACGATAAAAAAACATGCCAAAAATTGTCACCATTGGATTCAAAACTATAGACATGGACGGTTCAGATTTAAAATTCTCCCATGTGAGAAAAATTCCCAGAATTCCCTTACCGCTCAACACCACAGCTCCAGCTTGCAGTAATTAAAGCACTTTTGGCAGCAAGAACCAAAAAAAAAAAAAAAAAAAAAAAAAAAAGGAAACAAAACAGCAAGGTTCATTTCATGCTTTTGGTAGCCAAAAAAAATAAAAAATTCACAACCAATAGGAAGAACACCATGGAATTCTTCTCAGCATGAACACCGTACCTGATACGAACCTAGGACGACCTACTCCTAAACTCGTATTATATTAGCCTGGATCTCAAATAAGTTCAAGTTCTAATGGAATGGATCTCAACCCCTAACCAACCTATGGTAAGAAACCTTGGTATAATGTAGACGCCACAATAGGGGATGGAAAACCTATTGATAAGTCAAGCTAAAACAACCAATTCGCTAATGGTGTTTTAGGTGTTCTCAAAGAACAAAGAGATAATTAATCTCACAAGTATTTTCTTAATCAAATCAAACTTGTATTCTTATTGAAAAATAAGCCTTTAAATAGGCTTTGAAAGAAACAAAAATAAACCCTAAAAACCCTAGGAAAAACTGGCCACACACATAAAGAAACCTAGTTGGCCGCATCTATACTTCCTTTCCTAATCTAAGTTTGATTAATTAATTCCTTTATGTTAAATTAGGAATTAATTAATTTACAATAAAATAAAAACCTTCCTAAAGTTATTTGTCCAGAAAATAATTAAATAAAAACCCAAAAAGAAATAAAGTCAATCGTAAATTAGGTAATGAGTTGACTTTGACATCTAGGCTGAATTATGTCTTCAACCGAGTTAACTTATGTCCGCCTGATGTCCGAGCTAACTTATGCCTGCCTGATGTCCGAGCTAACTTATGGCCTATCCGAGCTAACTGATGTCTGTCCGAGCTAACTTGTGTCTGGCCGAGCTAACTGATGTCCATCCGAGCTAAGTTATGTTTGGCCGAGCTAACTAATGTCTATCCGAGCTAAGTTACATCCGATGTCCAAAGTCCGAGACCAGATGTCCGAGGCAAGGCTCCGATGTCCGAGGCAAGGGTGTCTGATATAAAATGTCCGATGTATGGGTATCCGATGTATCAGCTTCCACCACTTAGATACTTAAAATAGGTCTTTTATCTTTAGGTATGGACAAGCCCTTTTGAGAACGAATTATTCTCTGGATAAAGGCAGCAAAGTTATCCTTAAACCTCTTAGCTTGAGCACTAGTAATCGGTCCAGACTTCATCCGTATCGAATCAGTACCCCAGCGAGTTGTCGGTGGTGTGAGCTCGGGCGGGTTCGCATCATTCCCCTCCTCTTGAAAAGGATTTGTCCTTAAATCAAAGTCATCACATGCAGAAAAAGGAGATAAATCAGCAACATTAAATGCAGCACTCATGTTATACTCACCCGGTAAATCAAGCTTGTAGGCATTATTGTTATTCGGCTCCAAAACTTGAAAAAGTCCATCCATAGGCGGCATAAGCTTTGACTTTCTTTGTTTAGGAAACCTTTCCTTTCGTAAGTGCAACCAAACCAATTCTACTGGGTCAAACACTATTACAACAAAATCTAGACATACATGCTCATTATGGTAAAAATTACACTTTTTAAAGTTAGCAAACAATATTTCCCAAATTTTCAAATTACCACTAAGTAAAGCTCTCAACAATGCAGATAAAGTTCCATGCAATAAAGACATCTTTAAATAAATATCTTTAAAATTCATGGTCAGCAATGATTTTTTATTCATAATTAGTTTATTAACATCACCAAAGCTAAGATAAAAATTTATATTTTTCCTTTCTTGTCTTCCTTTTCCTTTCTCACTCACGGCCATCTCACCTTCCTCACTCTCGGATTTTACACCAAATTTTCCACTCTTGGTTTTATTAAAATTTTTCCACACAACCTGAGTATTAGAAGACTTACCTTGGACAGCAAGCTCACCTTTTCCCTCTTGATTGGATGGTAGTCCACTTGGAATTTCATTTGGGAAGACATCTCCAAATTCTTTCAAAAGAGAAATCATTGAACTTGGCAATTCAAGTTCTTCAAAGTTAGTTTGATCATTAAAATAATTTTCTTTATAAATCATGACCAGCAAAGGTTTCTTACACTTAATAACCTTATTAATATCCCCTAAACTCAAATAAAAGTTGCTACTTGACCTTTCTTTTCTTTCTTTTTCTTTTTCTCTCTCGGATTGGCGCAAACCTTCGGATTTCCCTTCCTTCTCCAAGCTCTCGGGTTTGCCACTTT
The DNA here is from genome assembly GCF_031755915.1 of Ziziphus jujuba. Lineage (NCBI taxonomy): Eukaryota > Viridiplantae > Streptophyta > Magnoliopsida > Rosales > Rhamnaceae > Ziziphus > Ziziphus jujuba. Next base: position 17,062,486 of record NC_083382.1, read on the forward strand.
CTTTCCCCTCTCTTTCGGTTTTTCCTTGATCTTTCCACTCAATATGAGTCTTAAAAACCTTATCTTGATAAGCAACCTCATTCTTACCTTCTTGAAAGGATGGTGAAGCCGTTGGTGCCATACTTGCTTGTTCCTTAAGCTTTTCGGCTTATCTTCTTTGTTGCATTTGTAATTGGTCTTTGTAAACCTCTTTAGGAGATAATGGTTCCATCTTGACCTTCTTCCATTTAAACCTGAAAACAATACTATTTTCTCAACCAAAATGAGTAGCATCTTTATCAAATTGCCATGGTCTACCTAATAGTATATGTCCAGCAATCATGGGTACAATATCACATAAAACTACATCCTCATATCTACCTATATTAAATTTTACTTTGGCTTGTTTATTCACTTTTATTTCACCACTATCATTAAGCCATTGTAATCTATAAGGTTCTGGATGTTTAATAGTTATTAAGCTTAATTTATCAACTACAAAGTTACTAATTACATTTGTACAACTTCCACTATCAATAATCATACTACGAATCTTACCTTGAATTTCACATCTTGTGTGGAAGATGTTCTCTCTTTGAATTTCATCCGTATGTAGCAAGTACTCTCCTAGAAAGCAAGTTTAATTTAGCATTGGATGCTTGCAAGGTTTCGGGTTCATCCTCCAAGTCCTCCTCCTCTTGCTTGGCTTCATCCTCACTTTCTTCACTTTCCGATTCTAGCTCGCCATTGCCCTTTAACACCATGATTCTTCTATTCGGGCATTGACTAGCAATGTGTCCTCCTCCCTAGCACTTAAAACACACAACATCATGAGTTCTAGACGGTTTAGGATCTAATTTTACCTCATTCTTTGGTGCTTGGACAGATTTGATTCTAGTCTCCTTCCTTGGCCAGTTTGAACTTTCTTTTTTGACTTTCAACTTTGGCTTACTTTCATAGATGGGATTGTTCCTCCAGCCACTTGAATTGGACCTTCCACTGTTGGAAACACCTCCAAACCATGATCTTACACCCCTCCTCTTGAATTGATGCTCTAATTTAATAGCCATATGCAACATCTCCTCCAATTCCACATATTGTTGCAATTCTAGTTGATTGGCTATTTCACGATTCAAACCACTAAGAAACCTTGCCATGGTTGCTTCCCTATCTTCATTCAAGTTCAATCTCATCATAAACATCTCCATCTCCTTGTAATAATCCTCCACAGATCCATGTCCTTGAGATAAAGATTGAAGTCTTTGATGCAGCAACCTATGATAGTGTGATGGTACGAATCGCTTCCACATGGCTCCTTTCGTTTGTCGCCATGTAGTAATCAAGTCATCACTAACTCTCCTTCGGGTGTTTTGCTCATTGGTCCACCATTGGAGTGCATAATGTCCAAACTCCATTGCTGCCAACTTCACCTTCTTACCTTTCGAATTGTTGTGGTAGTAAAAAATCATCTCCATTTTTTCTTCCCATTCCAAATAAGCTTCGGGATCACTTTTACCCATAAAAGGTGGGATGTTAACCTTGATATTTCCCAAATCATCATCTGTATCTTCCCTCCTATATCTTCCATGGCCAGCTCTATCTTGGACAGCAAAAGTTTCGTCCATACCTTCCTCAAAGTCTCCACCGAATGGCTCCTCATCAAATTCCTCTCTCGGTCTCTCGCGACCTCCTCGTCCTCGGCCTCGTCCTCCATGGAATTCTTGCCTATTTCTTGTGTTCGGAATTCCTTGGGAAACTTCTAGCCTTCCCATCCTTTGATTCACATGCTCAACTTGAGCATTAACCCGCTGTATTGACTCCAAACAGATCTCATGTCCACTTGGTCTCCATTCCCGGTAGCTCGTGGATCACCATGAAATCCTACGGACTCCTCTTCATTAATCCTCAAGGGTGGATCTCCTCTCCTCATTCTTGATTCTGTCATGTTACTATAATAATGCCATAGAAATAAAATAGGACCTTACAATTTCACTCCCTTTCGTGTTTCACTCAAATGAGGACTCGACACTTGTGTTTGCACACTTGTTTCGGCTTTTACCCTCTTTTAAGCTCACACACTCTTGCCTTTTCCACTCAATGAGTTATCTCAAAGTTCTAATTAAAACACCCACAAAACAACAATTAGATCACTAGTATGTTTTAATTAAACTTATCAACAAACAGTAAGCAAAAAGTAGGCAATACCGAAAGAATCCAACAAATCCTAATTTTTTCGGCTTTCTAGACAAGAAAAACATAAAATAATGGGAAAACATTGGAATTTTTGAAAACTGCACCAGATGGTAGTAGATTATGAGTTCAAGACTAAAATTCCAGAAAAAGAAATTCAAATACGAACAAGAATCAAAGAGAACAAAAATATAGAAAAGTTGTCGGTTGTTGTTCTTTGTAATTCAATTTTTGTATCAATTCCTTTAACTAATTTTAATCCAAATAATTTAAGCACACAAAATCCAAATATCCAGCAGCAAAAATAATTCCCTAGTAACCCAAATATATAATAAAAAAAAACCCAGCAGCTCCAACAAATTTCCAGCAAACAAATCAAACTCCAACAAACCGAAATATTTTTTCTTTTTTTTTTATATTCGGCTTTACCTCTTTTTTTTTTTTTTTTTGGTTAGGTCTAAAATATTGATGATTTTATGCCATATTTATAGCTTAACATTTGTTAGTTTGTGTTAATTTGTTATGGAAAGATACTTAATTATGTATTTTTCTTAATCTAGGTAAAAGAGGAAGAATTTTAAGAAAACAACCATAAAAATGGATTCCTTGGGTCGAATTATGGTGGGAAGCAAGATTTGAGCTCGAACGGACTAAGCATTAAAAAGATTCCAAAAAGATACCTTGAAGATTCCATAAAGATTCTATCGGGAATTTCATGATGGAAGTGGATGTCATATGAATCATCACGATCTGAGAATTTCAAATGTCTCGTTATTTTTGGATTTCGAGGTGCGAGCAAAGAGTTATCATCATTTAAAGTTTAGAATTTATAAAAAAAATAATATTCTAGTTAAATCTCCACCATTGATCAAAAGAGGGAATCAAGGTAATTTGAGGGCCAAGATAAAAATAAGTGACAATAATTAGTTAATTTATCATTAATGAGGCACATGTCATATCACATGCTTCATTAAGGGTAAATTAGACTAATTAACTATTTTTTTAGGAGGAATTAGATAAAAAGAAAGTAGTAGAGAGCAAGTAATATCAAGTTTCCTTTTTACACATGAAATCCATCCAACCCTTTTCATGGCCTAGAAAAGGTATCTTCCAAGACTCTCACATTGAAAATAAAGAGAGAAAAAGATTCCCAAGGTCCTATATATATAGCCCCCACCACATTAAAGGAAGATATACAAGTTTAGAGAGTTATTTAAGAGCTTTTAGGAGGCTTAAATAGAAACAAACCAAATTTTGGGAGTTTCTAAGATTCTCTTAAGGGTTCTAGGGTTTTAAAGTTTTAGAGTTTTAGAAGATCAATTGGAGAGCTTGGAGGAGGCAGAGAGACATGGGCTTGCTTGGAGAAGAAGGCTATGACTTTGAGAGCTCTTGGAGGAGAATTTTTTCAATAGTTTTCATTCTCTTTTCCTTTCTCTTTAATTGTGAATCTTATTATTTTTAATAATTATGGATGTTGAAATTATTTTTACCATGAACTAATTTTCATAGCTAGGGCTATGATGTAGCCCTAACTATGAAGGTTTAATTATTTTAATATATGTTGAGTTTTATTTAATTGATAATATGTTTTGTTAATAAATCATTGGTATACTTAATGCTTTCATAGGCCCGAAGGAATGAATGATTTTAATAATATTTGAGCTTGGAAAAGGATAGTATTATGGATCTCCAATGATTTACATGAATGCATAATTGATTGGAAAATAGTTATGTCTCATGCCCATATTATTTGCTTAATCTATGCTTGATGAATTTGCATGATTTAATTTATAGGCCGGAAGGAATAAATTAGGTTATGTGAATATTATCAATTGTGAGTGGAAACTACTTTTGATTAATTTTGTGATTAAATGTGATTAACAAAATTACTAGTTAATTAAATTCACATATTTAAGTAATTAAATTGGAATAGTTAGTGGTGAAATCAAATGCCTTAGTATTCATAATTATTCTCTCTCTTACTTGAAATTGATCTAATTTTAATTGATTGCTTTTGTTTAATTTAGTTTATTTAGTTTTCAATTGCCATATTAAATTTTAGTTCAAATATTATCAAAACCTAATTATCTTTGGTACTTAATACTTAATCCCTTAGGTACGACAACCCTATTTTTCCACTTTATTACTTGAAAACGAGTCGTGCACTTGCGAGTTGATTTTACACATCATTTCTTTTTTACTCACAGAACATAAACAACTGCAGTAGCAAGAATAATTACCAAAATTGCAATTCCAACTCCAAAACAAACACCAAACCCGTGACCTCCAAATAAACGCAAATGTGCAGTTTTTTTTACTTTTTATTTTAAATGTTGCCGCAAACTCTTTTTTTTTTTTTTTTGAATATATGAATGCAAATATTTAAGACTAAAACGCAAAGAAATATCAACAGAAACCAAAATCAACAAGAACAATGATGAAAAACAACCAACAAACTAAGAAACAAAAATACGGTAAAACTAGGAAATCCAAATTCAACTAGGAATGAATTTTTTTTTTTTTTTTAAAGATGCAGAACGTGTATGGGATGGATGCAACCTTAACCTAATGCTAAAATTGCAGAACAACACAAAAACAAATAAATCAAATAAAGATAGATCAAACCTGAACAAAATTTAGCTCTGATACCAAATGATACGAACCTTGGACGACCTGCTCCTAAACCCATATTATATTAGCCCGGATCTTAATTAAGTTCAAGTTCTAATGGAATGGACCTCAACCCCTAACCAACCTGTGGTTAGAAACATTGGTATAATGTAGACGCCACAATAGAGGATGAAAAACCTATTGATAAGTCAATCTAAAACAACCAATTCACTAATGGTGTTTTAGGTGTTCTCAAAGAACAAAGAGATAATTAATCTCACAAGTGTTTTCTTAATCAAATCAAAGTTGTATTCTTATTGAAAAATAAGCCTTTAAATAGTCTTTCAAAGAAACAAAAATAAACCCTAAAAACCCTAGGAAAAACCGGCCATACACATAAAGAAACCTAGTTGGCCGCAACTATACTTCATTTCCTAATCTAAGTTTGATTAATTAATTCCTTTATGTTAAATTAGGAATTAATTAATTTACAATAAAATAAAAACCTTCCTAAAGTTATTTGTCCAGAAAATAATTAAATAAAAACCCAAAAAGAAATAAAGTCAATCACAAATTAGGTAACGAGTTGACTTTGACATCTAGGCTGAATTATGTCTTCAATCGAGCTAATTTATGTCCGCCTGCCTATCCGAGCTAACTGATGTCTGTCCGAGCTAACTTGTGTCTGGCCGAGCTAACTGATGTCTGTCCGAGCTAAGTTATGTCTGGCCAAGCTAACTGATGTCTGTCCGAGCTAAGTTACATCTGATGTCCGAAGTTCGAGACCAGATGTCCGAGGCAAGGCTCCGATGTCCGAGGCAAGGGTGTCCGATATAAAATGTCTGATGTATGGGTATTCAATGTATCAGCTTCCACCACTTGGATACTTAAAACAGGTCTTTTATCTTCAGGTATGGACAAGCCCTTTTGAGAACGAATTATTCTCTAGATAAAGGCAGCAAAGTTATCCTTAAACCTCTTAGCTTGAGCCCTAGTGATCGGTCCATACTTCATTCATATCGGATCAGTACTCCAGCGAGTTGTCAGTGGTGTGAGCTCGAGCGGGTTCGCATCAGTACCTAAAACTAGAACATATATTAAAATAAATTATACTTTCCAATTCTCACATATTGGTCGAATGTGTCTCATTTTGACTCCTACAATGGCTTGATGAATGCATCCTTAAGTAGAGGGTTTGAAGCTGCTACTCTTTGAGATGTGATGTCAAAGTCCTTACCAGATCTAAACCAAATCAACCACCACAATTTTTTAAGTTAGATAAACTTCCAAACAAAATCTAATGCATGCTAAGCTTAAGATGTTTTCTTCATTAAAAAGAAAAAAAAGAGATGATGATACAGACAGTTGGGCACTTCCAGAGAACCATTAACATATCCCTGGACCAAAATTAATAGGTAATCATGGACATAGACATCTTTCTCGTATCAATAAATGGAACCCACATGTAAGGTCCAGTTTTGAATGAGGGGGTAGCATGATGAAAAATCATCCAATCGATGAATTGTAAGTGTCCAACAAATAAAAAATAAGTTTTTAATGATGGTTTTTCGAAAAGTCATCTCCAAATAGGAGAAAAGCCGATACTTTTACACAAAAACGTTGGCTATTGTATAGGTTTTTAGCGACGCTTTTTAAAAAAAAAATGTCACTTAAAATGTTTATAATAGCTGAAGCTTTTACAGAAAAGCATTAGTTTTTTCCCCTTTTGGAGACAGTTTTTTAGAAAACCACCGCCAAAAACTTTTTTTTTTAATTTCTTTTATTTTTTTTGTAATTTTGTAATTCTTTTTTCTAATTTCTTTTGTTCTTTTACAAGCATAATTGAAAATTACAAAATTAAAAGTTAAAAAAAAAAATGGGGCTAAAGTCGACGCTTCTACAACAAAAGCGTTGGCTTTTGTACATTTTTTTAATTTTTAATTTTTTTAAAATTTAAAATTTTAATTTTTTTTTTTTTTTGTGGGTAATTCTTTGTAACTCTTTTTTCTTTTTTGGGTACTTTAACAAGCATCGATAAAATGGTGAAGTCCGTACTCATGGTAGGTTGGAAAGGTGTTGCAAGCAATAGATGGTGGATTTGAGAAATTTTGAAACCGTGTGTGTGTATGGGTGGTGCAAGGCAGGAAGGTTAAATGAATGTTTTTTGTGAAATAAATTTTTTATCACATGTGATAAGAAATTATCTGAATTGTTTATATGATAAATTAGAATATAATGGCTAACTATTCTTCTATATCTTTTGACTCATCATATTGATTAGTTGATCATAGAAAAACTCTCTCTCTCTCTCTCTCTCTCTCTCTCTCTCTCTATATATATATATATATATATGCAAAATAACTAAATAAATAAATAGGAGATCATTTTTGGGTCGCTCACTCACTCTCAATCCCAAAACGCTGCGTTTAAGACGCTATCACTCACTCTCGGAACGACACCCAACTCCAATCCTTTTAGAGCTGTTTTCAGAAAATTTGTTGTGCTGGTTTTTGCTAGTTTTCGAAGATGAAAGCTCTAAGCGGTGGCCATGGCGGGCTGTGGGGCTGGAACAATCCACCGAGAAAACCAAAATCACACGACTCCGAACGACAAAGACGACGTTCTAAATCCAGCTCCTCCGACTACCCAGAGGCCAATCGAGGAGCTATTAACCGATTCCCCTTCAAGCAAGCCCTGACGGCCGGTTCTCTCGCTCTCACCGGCGACACAATCGCGCAGCTTAGGGAACGCTGGAGAGATGCAAAGGCTTCGAAGCAGCATTCCTCTACATACCCTGATTCACATGGTTTCTTTCAGGTCTCTGAAAATTTTCTCTTTCATTTTTTTTTTTTTTGAGGTTTGTTTTATATTTTGTTTGGTTGCTGAGAAAAATGCATGCCGAAAAACTTTTATGGGAAGCATAATTTTCTGTTTGTGGTTGTGGATTTTGCATTATCATTTTCACACATTTTATTTTATTTTATTTTATATTTTTTTTAAGTCTTGAAAATTGTAATTTTTGGTTTTATAGTTTACCCTCCGTTTAGTTCAAGATAATGGATTGAAAAATAAAAATAAAAATAAAAATACTGTTTTCATTGTTTGGGTAGTGCGACTAGTGGCAGTATGGTTTTATTTATTTATTATTTTTGTTTTAAAAATCATTCATTTTTCTTCCTTTGGGTGCCAGTGAGAATATTTGCTTTCGGTTGGATACTTAGAAAGCTTGGAAAAATAGAGAAATCGCATTCTTTCTAATCTTCCAGTTGGTGTTGTATTGAGAATGACTGTTTTAATGTGTTTGGTAAAACAGATAAGAAATGAATCATGGGTATAGAGTTTCTTGCATTTTGGTGCTAAGAGTAGTGTTAGTGACTGTTGTAATTGGAGAATGGAAGTTCACGAACAGCATTCCTTGGTTTTGGACGACTTACTCCGTCTCATGTTAGTTCTGATCTATGTATATGTATTATATATATTTATTATTAATTCTCTTTAAATGGAGGTATTTGTAGTTGTTATAGCCTCGTTGATATATGAAAATCACATAAAAAGGAAAGGAAGATTACTGTTAATCAGGAAATGGAGTATTTTTGTTGTTGTGTCCACTATACCTGTATTTTTTGCTGGCTACCAGAAATTCTTGTCAGAACCACCGGAGCAAGAGCCAATTCTCAACTTTTGCAGCTCTAACCTCAATCTAATCTGGTCCACTCTTAAAACAATAGAATTTTGTTTTACTGTGAGATATATGAAACACAAATTAACAATTTCATTAAATAGATGCATTTTGATTCTTACATTTGAAGAGGTATATATCCATGTAGTTTCTGGATCAGCATGGATATTTACCTTTTTAAGCAGTTGAAAAATGTTGGAGGCAAATTTTAGTCCTTGATGTTTAGTTTTCTAAACTATTTTCTATGCAGTTGTAACCCTCATTGATGAACTTAGGTTTTCTTAGGCTTTTGTTTCTGGGTACTTTTGTGTTTCATTCAAGGCACTTTTGGATTTTAATATATGACCAATCCTTCTCTCTTAAAATTAGGATGTAATACAGAATCTCCTTTCAGACCACGATTGGCTGCGTTCTGTTCGGATGATTTCTTATGGGTTTCTTTTATATGGCCCTGGTTCTTATGTGTGGTACCAGTATCTTGATCATAGATTACCAAAGCCAACGGTGAAAAACCTAATGCTGAAGGTACAATCTCTATGTGTGTGGCATATTATGCTTACCAAGAAGAGGAAATCAAAGAACAAAAAATTGTATGATTTGAAATATTCATTAATTTGTCCTCTTGCAGGTTTTATTAAACCAAATTGTGCTCGGTCCATGTGTAATTGCTGTTGTTTTTGCATGGAACAATTTATGGAAAGGGAAGCTTTCACAGCTTCCAGAGAAGTACCAGAAAGATGCGTTTCCTACACTACTTTATGGTAAGGACCATTGTGAACTATTCTTTGTGTTGGCTTTAATTATGGCAATCCAGCTAACATGTAATTCAATGTTCTTTATTTTTATCTTATACAGGATTTAGATTCTGGATACCTGTCAGTATATTAAACTTTTGGTACACTTCCTATCTTGGTTCTGTTTATTTATGTTCTTGTTCTTAGTTCCCTCAAGTTCCTAACATGCCTAACCATGATCAGAGATTTAATATGTGCTGCCAGAAGTCGTAAAAGGAAAAATAATTTGTTATCTGCTTTTAGAAAATTGTATAGGGAAAGCTTGAAGAAAGAAAAAGATCACAAAAAATGACTCTATGTTCGTACTTGAATTATGTGCAATTTTGTTGAGTCTTGCACTTAGAAAGGATTTGACACTTGGGTTAGCATGTAGACTTTATATTTTATTGGTATGTGTCTTCTCAATATTTTCAGAGCTTAAAAACGTGTAAGGCTGCATTGTCACCACTCAGTGGTAAGTTAAGAATTTCTGACCCCGCTTATTTGGGCCTAAGTTCATATAATCTGGGGTGGCTAAATGAATCTATTTTCTCCATCTATTCCCTTCAAATACCATATAATTAAGAATGCATAAAGAAATTCATTTGTGGTATGTTTTATTTAAAATTCATGGGGGTTAATCTTTTAATGCTTTTTAATATCATTAGAATAAATTTCTAAACTTACAAGTTTTCATGCCTGTTCACATTGAAGACCTCTATATACCATTCAAATTATGAACTGCAAAAGCTCATAACATCTTTTTCAGGCTTGTGAATGAATGTATAACCACAAAAAAAAAAAAAAAAAAGGCTTGTACATGGATAATGCATCTGGTTTGTAGTGTACAAATTGGTGTACTGAACCACTGAATTTAGAATATTTCATTTTCTGGGGGCTCTTAGAATATATCACATAGTTTAGAATGTCACTTTGTTGACCAGTGTGCTAAGGATCTGGCTGTCTGGTATCATTAGAAGCAGAGCATTAGTTCGAATTGTGTGAAGTTCATATGCTTGCATACGTTTGTTGAGAAATCATTTTCCAATAAAGTTGTGCATGACCCTGGCATAGACTTTCGTTTTTTACTGTTAAAATTTGTATGGTAATTTGTGTTGTTGGAATCATTTGGTGTAATATGCCTACGCATGCATGACTTCTTTGCAGGGTGGTACCCCTCCAAGCCCGAGTTGCTTTTATGTCAATGGGATCGATATTCTGGAACTTCTACTTGTCTTCAACTATGAGCAAGTAAATTATTTGTGCAGGTTATAAATATCTTACATCAGCCTGCAACTTTTAGCATGAGGTATGATATTATATCCTATGTCTTTCCTGGCTGAGCTTATTGACTGTCTCTAGTTTTTTTTTTTTCGTTTAGTGATTTCTTAACTTTTTTCTTTTCTTTTCTTTTTTAGGCTAATGGGGTTTGACATGCAGTTCACCCAAGGCTGAAACAAATTTGTGGGGGACCATAAGTTACCACCCTATGTTTCTTCTATCTTCCTCATAACATTGGCTTCAAATTTATATAATTCTTTACCCCCCTCATTTTTAACAATTTTGATCTAGTGATCAAATTAAGTTTCCAAGCTTCAAATTTAATGGATTTGTTTTCAAAGGTTTATCGTTGTATAAGTTTCATGCACTTTGCTTATTCAAATGCTTTCATGACTGAGCCATTTGGGAATTATTACTTGCAAGGTCATGTGTCTTCTTGGAAATGGACGATGGACTATGCTTTCCCGAACTTTGCAAGACTTGTTTTTGTCATTCTCCAATTTTTTTCCTCCGTTAACCACATCTTATTTTCCATCTGATATGAATAATTCAGAAATTATGCGATTAACATCTTCTTGATAAATCCTAGTTTGGGATACAAATCATTTTGCAAAATTTAATGCACTTGTTTTACATTCAAAGTTGTCCTGACAGATAATTTTTTATGATGGAAGTAGTAGCAAAATTCCTGGTGAAGATTCGAAGGACTGGATAATTTGTGTAACAACGACGTTATTGACTCAAAGTTGTAGTAAAATGATCCTTTCAAAAGTTTATTTATTTGTATTTAATTAAGTTATTGTATTTAACACACGAAATAATAACATATTATTTTGTTGTATCAATTGACAAAACAATTTGATGGTACATACCACTACGGTTAGTGAAAAATATTTTCCTTGCAGGATCACTTTTATATATGCCAAACATTCCTTGCTAATGGAGTTATGAAGTGGGTTGAATACTTTGAATTTAATAAAGTCGGTCCTTGAACAAAAGTTATGGTGAACTATAGTGGTTATGAATATTTGAACTTGAGATCCTTACACGAAGAAGCATTGAATTTACAGCTGGGCTTTCCATAGACATTTACGGGCTTTCCATAAACAGGTTATGCTCTATAACTTCGGTTAGTGAAAAACATAGTCCTTGCAGCATCACTTTTAGTGAACATTCCTAGCTAACGGGAATATGAATGGTTTGGATACTTTGAATTTGGATTTAACATTTGCCTTATTATAATTTTTTTTTGAATAGCTACAATATGTTTTTTTTGTTTGGGCAATATTTTCTTTTGATTATTTATAATAATGTTTTTTCCGTTTTAGTGTCTTAAACCTATGGTCTTCCAAATATAAATATGAATGACTTATCAACTTTTCATAACATTAAACTTATATAATTGGAAAGTTTAACATATAGTTCATTAGTTTATATAAAGCTTTGGTCTTTCCTAATATACTATTAGGTTGTCCCCACAAAGATATTTACTCTAAGTATGTGCTTTGTGTTTTGTTCTGTTTTTGCACATTTTTTATGACTCCCTTTTCATATCTCCTTTTTTTTTTTTTTTTTTCTTTTTTGTCTTTTTTTAACTAAAAATGTTGATTAAACTTGTTTAGATACGTGGACATTTAGTCATACTTCTATTGCACATGAAGTTATGAAACAACTCAGGGAGATGAAATTTTCTGCTATTTCCTTTCAAGGTGTTAAAGAAAGAGTTAATATATATATATATATATTATCATTAAATATCATATAATATAAAGTACATGTGGTTGTAGACCTTCCATTGACATGATTGTATTTTTTTTTTTTTTTGGTTAAATTAATGATACTCCTATTTACCAAAAAATTAATAACAATAAAAAAGAACATGATCCTCTTCCCTTTCAAGGAGTGTGTTTGTGCTTGAAATTAAACGTTTAACCTATACCAAAACCACATATATGTACATATTTATAAACTGATGCTTCCATATACCAAATAATACATATCCTAGGAAAACCATGAAAAGCCCTACAAGCTACTTCTCTTCTTCCTTATAGGTAAATCTTTCTGTCATTTCCCACATATTGTTAAAATGTTAAAAAAAGAAAAACACAAAAAAAATCACATGCATGAACCAAGAAAATTAAAAAAAAAAAAAGTTTTTTTTCTTCCTTTAGGTAGATATATATTTATATACATTAGTTCATCTATCATTCGCAAATCTGCATTCTGTTAAAATGTAGATGCCCTATATTTTCAAAAGATTACATGTAATAAAAAATGGTAATCACATATAATCCTCTGAAAATAAATTTTATCTGCATTTTAATAAAATGTGTTTATCCACAAGATAAAACTTTCCTATATATGTATGTATAGGTTTAATATGTTAGGAATATATATACTTTTCAACTTATATTGATATGATTCAAATTAAATTTTATATATATATATATATATATGGAAAATTCTAGCAAAAGAATTTGTCGTTGGACTATATGGGAGAATTCTAAAAAGGACTTGTTTACACGAATTTTCCTGATATGTAGGAGGATTTTATGCTTTAATTTATCAAATATATAATTTTTTATTTTTGTTAAAGGAAATTATTAATCTGACAAAATTTTAAAGTATAATCTTGAGTATATGATAGATCGAGGGAATGATGACTGCAGGGAATGATATAAAAAAGATTGAAACAGCGGAAATGTGTGAGACGCCATAAGGGGTGCCAAAGGCTGGGTGTTTTATTGAAGTGTGCAACAATGCGTGCGTGAAGGCGCATGGGAAAGATGGCTCTGGACGTTGTGTCGTCGACCAAAATTCAGATTATGATCTTTGATATTGTACTCACCCTTGCTAGATAAATCAAAATATTTACACACACACACACACACACACACACACATATCATAATAGAAGTATAATAATTAAATATATATATATATATATACACACTGTAAGATTATGGTGCAGACCGTCTATATACGAACCGTATCAAAACCGATGTTTTAAAAAAACAAAGGATCGGCTTTGCTGTTACGTACACAGAGCAAAGCCGAATTTTTTTTTTTTTTTAAACATCGACTTTGATATTGATCCGCATACGGACGAACAGCATCATAGATCTACTATATATATATATATCTTTCTCGATCTATTATCTAGACTATTAACTTATTTATCAATAATTTATGTGTCATTATTTTATTTGTTAATATATTAATATAATTTAACTATAAGTGGGTAAATTTTTTAAAAATAAATATTATTTAATATAAATTAATTAAATAATAAAATTAGTAGACTAGATGGTACTTATAATATTATTATGATCTATATATCTAATTGATAAACCATGAAATCCCAATTTATTTTAAAAAATAAGCTCAATTGTTATTTGTATATGGATGCCACTATTATTCTTGTTAGGGATGTAGCTAGCATTTAAAAGCAGGGATGGTTTTAATTTTTTGTTTTTTTTTAATGAATATGGACCGCATAATAAATTTTGTCTATTGAAAATATAACAACTAACAATAACATTAATGAGTTTTACATTTCCGTACGCATAAAATTATCATAGTAAATTAATTTAAAAACAGTAAAACACAAAAAATAAAATAAATTATGCAATGCAAATACAATAAAACACTACTTAAGTAGTAATTTACCATTCTTCGAACTTTGTTATATACTAAAAAAATGATTATTTCTTATAAAAGTATTCATGAAAAATGATAATTGTATAATAAATATGTGATCGTATAAAATCAACAATTAAAGAAAAGTAATATCTCCAATTTAGTATAATAAGCATAATGAAATAGTCAAATAGCCAAAATATTCAATAACAATTAATAATACTAAAATCAGCTGTCAATTTTACATTTATTATAATAAGATCTTGACTAAATCACCTAAATTAGCCAAGAATATTATCTATCGTATCTCAATCTTCAATTTCACCAATAAAAATATGGATCACAAATCGCTAATTTTTTAATATGAAACTAAAATAGTTATAAAAATATTAATATATACATATATATTCATTGAAAGCAGACATATTGAACCCCTTTTTTTTAAAATAAAAAATAAAGTATTTAAAATATTAATAATAACACTATTAAAAAAAAAAATTGAGTTGTGTCATGCATGTAACTCCTCCTCGATATTATTGATCAATTATATATTGTAAATTTACTGTCGCTACATGTGACCTATATATGATAACCTTGTGATGAAGGAAATATGCACATAACGAGATGGAATTCTCTCCACTCTTTCTCTAATCTCTTTTTTGTTTCTATATTTTATTTTGCATTATTTATAGCTTTTCGTTGGCATATTTCTTTCTTCTTTCTTGTGTATTTATCTTGTCTTATTCATATATTTTACTTAGTTTATAAAAATCAATAATTTTTTATATATCTTAATGCATTGGTAGCATTACTTTTAGTGGTAAAAAGCATCTAACTGAGAAATTGAGATTAATTTTTTTTTAAAAAATTAAAAATAAAAGTGCCTTTTTCGAAAGGAAAAAAAAAAAAAAACACTTTAGATATTTTAGAGGCACCAAAGATAGGTCCTTTTCTAAAATAAAAAGTGCTTCATGTTTTAGTTTATGCATCAAATGCTTAAAATTTTTCAATTTTACTTTTAAAAGTGCTTTTACACTAATTTTTTATCAAACATCTAAATGTTTTCCTATAAATTGCTATTTGACAAAAGTTATGCATAATAAAAACACTGGCAAATAAAAATACTTATGAAAATGCATTGTCGAATTAATTTTCAAATATCTTAATACATTGGTAGCACGTTTTTTAGAGTTACAAAGCACTTTTGAGAAACTATGCATTTGAGATAACTATGCACGATTTCTGCATCGGCCAAAAAAAAAAAAAAGACGTTTTTAATAATAATAATAAAAAAAAAGACGTTTTTAATAATAATAATAATAACAATAATAATTTGAATACAAATTATTATTGCTGATGCAGAAATGTGGCTTGATAAGAAATTCCCACTTTCTTGATTTCTAACCTGCAAAAAATGTTAGAAAAACCTTGGGTACCAATGTACCCAAAGGCACTCTTGACGCTTAAGTCAATGTCGGTATATTTTATTAGAAGTAGAAAATTAATCAAGAGATTTCAAATGTCATACAAACGATGTTGATACCATTTGCATTTATAGTGCCTTTGGGATATTTGATAAGCCTTGTAGATGAAGCTTGATTACATCATTTATCTTATGAAATTTATTGAATAACTGCTGATCAAATTTTAAAATCAGATTATCTTTTAGATTTACCTCATGATATGTCTATTGAGGGGTTAATAGAGATAATCCTCTCATATTAATAAGATATCAGAGATTATATTTAATGATATCTCATTATTTTTAGCAATAAACTATTTCAATAGAAACCCAATAATAATTGATAATGCGACGTATGATTGTGGTGCTAGGTAGGATGACCACATAGGATAATAATGCCATAAGCAAATTGTGCCACATTGGACTGCTACATAAGAAAGAGCCAAATTCACCCGCAACATTAGCCCTGGCTATTTGCACAATCTAAAAATGAGCATAAGTAGATTTAATTATTTCTTCCAGCTCCATATATATCTATAAGGTGTTTAAATATTCTCAAGTGACTTTTTGCCACATCTTTATTTTTATCATTTAAACCTTGTTAAAACATGATTTAAAGATAATATAATTATATGTCTTTTTTTAAAAGGACATTTATTGCTGTAATAATTCTTTGCCTAATAAAACTGCTCAAAGCGTTTTCTTATGAAATTATGACTTCCTTTTTTATTTTAATTTTTTTAGATGCTTGAAGACCCTTATATCAACCTCTAACTTTGCAAGCACCAATTAAGAAGATTCTTTTAGTTGACGTTAATGACAGAAGTCTTAAAACCTTATTATCTCATGAGCTAGTTGTTGATTTATATCAAGCAAAGAGATCTTTGACCCCTACCAACATTATAAACTTCTCTCACTAATTTCCTTGTATATTCAAATGTTGTTTGTAATTTTTAGGAAACAATCGTGCTTTTGAACACGAGGTCATCCTTGGGGATGAGATGATTATTAAGTATAAGATAATTGTCCTTAAGAATGAGATGATTTTTGACAATGAGATAATTCCAATGAATCTTGCTGTACTGGAAATAAATTTACTCTCCACTTTGTTCCTGGGGGTGATGCAATACTTGATAATGTTCCAACTTTTCAAGTTAAGGCAGCTTCTCATAAAGTATCTCATGAAACCAATTTAGCTCCAAAGTGTAACTTAATACTCTCAAAGGTCATGAATCCCCCAAAAAAAATTATTAAGCAAATGATCCATGAAGCAAAAAGAAAATAGGAAGAAGATAGTTCAAATAAATCCCCAGTTCGTCCTTGAAAAGATTGGTACGACTATTTGTGATCCGTCTGATAACATAGGTACTAACTTTGAGGATATCCCATCGATGAAGCTACTGCTTTACCATTCGAATGCTCAAGTTGGACCTTTAGGTACTTTCAACCAATGGGTTAGACACATCATCCCACCTCATGTAGCCAAAGTTTGGAATAGTTGTTCTAATAATGACTGCTTCACTAAGAATTTTATTAATTGCTTCAAGGTATAGATCGAACTTTATGAGTTTTCTATCATGCATCTTAACTTTTATGTCATATTCTTAAACATTTTATGACATGTTTCCTTTTCTTATGTCAAGTTACATATACTATGTTGGATAACTAAACTTGCTACAATTCATTTTTGTTTGACTTTCATGATAGATTGCTTCAACTTGAGGATTTGAAGTTTCAATTATCAAATTGCCATAAAGAACTAACTTCTAAAAAAAGCAAGTCTGCTCATTTTCATGAAGAAATACTTCAGCCACTGATAAATTGCTTTGATTTTGAAACGTTAATGGAGACTTAAAAAAATTGAGGTAGTCTAAAAAGAAATCGAGGCATTCTAATCTTCTACTTAGTTGCCAAAATTAATGAACAAAAGGTGGCTTAAGGATATTTGGATTGCTAACGTGAATTACTGGACAAGAACCCTAGTGTCAACATCAAATGGGACTGTATGGAAGATGATGATTGTGCAAGATGGTGATGATACTTTCGAAAAATGATGTAACATCACCAGCACCTTCAAAGTAGTTTGAATAGTAGGAAATAGATTCATTGCTGCTTGTCTTTTATTTTTAGGAGAATATATGATGTTTGATGGCATCATACTTATTTGCTTAGGACATTGGAGGATGTCTTTTATAACATTGTATTTATTTTTGTTGTTTCCATACTTTTGATGACACATCTTTCTATTATTCCTGCAAGATATCAAAGTTATTAATAAAATAATTTAGATTTTATGCTTACTTGAGTTTTGATGAAGCTTCAATGCATGATAATCGTCATATCTTTAACACATTGTCGACCTTATATTATCCATAATATTTACTTTATGCATTACTTTTTCATTTAATTTTTATTCATATAATGTTAATATTTTGTCATGTATTGCATAATTCACGACATTCTATGTTGAGTAATATCACCTTTACATCATGTGTCGTTTGATATTGTCCATTGTCAACTCCACGTTGTACATTGCATTCTCCATATCATTCATGTCATGGTGTTTATTTTGATTCTCATATAATGTCGAATTTATGTTTTATATTGCATTGTCCATGATATCTATGTAGTGTATTTTATTTATTTTCATCCAACATCAACTTTATGCTATATATTGCATTGTCTATGACATTTATGTCATGAATTTTAATGTTGCTTGCTTTTTGGCTGAGCTTTTTTTTTTTTTTATATATATATATATATATATTGTATTGGGATAACTATTGCACCCCATTCCATTTAGCTAGCTGAAAAAATCCAAACTAGATGAATAAAATTTAGGTCATAACTCATTGAAATTTTGATAAATCTCTAATGTAGAATTTAGTTTCATGCACTAATACGGGTTGAAGAATTTAATAAATTGAAATAATAAGCCACACTTGACATAAGATAGAGCCTGAGATAGACCTACTGGTGATATTTCCTCAAATATTTGATATTCCAAGGACGTATTATTATCTTTCGATCCACATCTCCAAGGTAATAAGTGCTAGGTTATATCATCCTTTTGACTATATATGGACCCTCTTAATTAGGACTGAAACATCTAGCGTTGACGTCTTTGGTGCTTGGCATTACTCTCCATAAGACTAGGTCACCAACATGGAACCTCCTTGATTTCATATAAGAATTATGGAGTCGTATCATTCTTTGTTGATATGTTGACACCCTAATTTGTGCAATTTCTTTGCATTCCTCTAAGAGGTCAAGAATGGCTCTCATCTAATCATTTTTCTTATTTGGTGAAAATGTGATCTTTCTAAGATTAAGCATACCTAATCAACTAGTGTCATAACTTTAAGCCCAAAGGCGAGAGAGAATGGTGTTTCATTGGTTAAAGCTCTCCCTGTGGTTTTGTAGACCCAAAGAACATTAGGTAGCTCATCAGCCCAAGTTCACCTTAACTTCTCTAACTTTTTCTTATGGTTAAGTTTAATTATCTAATTAGTTGTCTCAGCCTATTCGTTTGCTTATGGGTGACTGGAGATGAAAAAGAGTTTATTATTCCCAACTCCTCACACATATTTTTAAATTTCGCATTGTTAAACTGTTTAACGTTATTAGTAATGATAGTTATTGAATGTTCAATTTATTGATAATGTTCTTCCTGATGAAACTTGAGGTCTTGCTCTCAGTGATTGATGTCAAGTTTTCTGCCTCCATCCACTTTATGAAATAGTCAATTGCAATAATATCGTACTTCATTTGCTCTTTTTCAATAGGAAGTGGTCCAATGATGTCAACTTCCCATTGAGTGAAAGGCTGTGGACCACCTATAGGTGTCAACTATTGGACTGGAAGGTGTAGTATTATAGTGTGATATTAACATTTGTCATACCTTTTGGATAACTACTTGGAATCCTTAAACATCGTCAACCAAAAATATTGCTGCCTTAAAGCTTTGTATACTAAAGCTCTTCCTTCAAAATGGTTTCAACATATCCTCTCATGGATCTCATGTAAGACATACTTAGCTGCATCAGGCCTCAAACAATATAAATACGGCAAATAGAATCTTCTCTTGTATAAGACTCTATCAATAAGTGTGTATCATGCTAACTTTATCAAAGTCGATGTGACTCCATCTTATTATGAGGTAACTCACCACTTTCCAAATACTACTTGATTGGGTCAATCCAACATGGTGTTGTGACAGTTAATTAGGTCTCATATTCGACTTCATGGATAATGGGATTAGACAAGAACTCTACATGTATAGCTCTTGGAAAATCATTATCTGTTGCTAAGGCAAGTCTTGCAAGAGCATCTGCATTTGCAATTCATCAGATGATTTGATGCTTCAAGTGTCTACAAAATTTGTCTCAACAGCTGGTTGGTTGGCATTATGATTGTATGTGCTTGGAAATATGGAAGAAACTTTTTTGTTAACATGACAAGAGCCAACACTAGCTTTTCTATCTCTATATATCTTGTTTTCACCTCAGCTAATGACTTGCTCATGTAATAGATTAGACTTGTTCACATAATAGATTAAATGTTGGGTTATTCCATCTTCTCTAATTAATATCGAACTCATAGCATTAAGTGATACTACGTGGTATAGAAACAAGGTTTCTCCTATAAGGAGTTTTAAGAGGAGTGGAGGTGAGCTGAGGTACTATTTTAGTTGTTAAAAAGGTTGTTCACATTACTCGTTCCACTCAAACTTCTTGTTGCCTTTCAATGCTTTAAAAAATGATAAGCATCTAACAGTGGCTTTAAAGACAAACCTGTTTAATGGTACGATTCTTCAAGACATGCATTGCATTGCATTTCCTTAATAGTTTAAGGAGATTGTATGTCAAATACAACATTGGTTTTGATAGGATTTGCATTGATAGCTCATTGGTTCACTATAAAACCAAGAAAATTTCTAGATATGACTCCAAATGTAGATTTCTTTCTTTATATTCAATCTCACCTTGTACTTTCTCAAAATATCGAAAGTTTCCTTTAGGTTTTGCAACATGATTTATTGACTTTTTTACTTTTGACCAATATGTCATCGATATACACCTACATAGATTTGTAGATTCATTTTTAAAACATCTTGTTAACCAACTGTTGATAGGTAGCATTGACTTTTTCTAGTCCAAAAGGCATGATTGTGTAACAATACCCTTGATTAGTGATGGATGCAGTTTTTTGTTGGTCAGGCTCATGCATCTTAATCTGGTTGTATCCTAAGAAGGAATCCATAACTTAAAATGTCTCATTCTTAGCTGCACCATCCACCAATTGATTAATTCTTGAAATGGGAAAACTGTCTTTTGGACTTGCTTTATTAAGATCTGTGAAGTCAACATAGACCTTCCATTCTCTATTCTCTTTCTTAAGAAGGATGGCATTGGCTAACTAATCAAGATATTCTACCTCACGGATGAATCGGACTTTCTATAGTTTCTCAACTTCTTTAGCGAATGCCATAGACCTCTCAGCAATGAATGTTCTTATTTTCTGTCTTACAGGTTTGAAGTTTGGATCTATGCTCAACCTATGCTTGATGATCTTGGAGCCAATCACTGGCATGTCATTGTGAAAACATATGAAGATGTCACTATACTCCACTAGTAACTTGATCAAATGAGCTCAGAGCTTCAGATCTAGATTTTTTCTTATATGTATGGATTTAATGGGATCCCTAGTGATAAACTCTATAACCTTTAACTCCTTTGCTAGTTCTAAAGATTAATAAAAGCAAATATTATTTTTCTATTATACTATGCCACTTATTGAGATATCTTTATCTCACATTTTAGTTGCTTTTAAATGCGTTCCCGTAAGTCTAAGCAGTGAAAAAAATTGACAATTTACCTCTCACATCATTATTATTCGATGTGTTTTACAAATGCAGCAGTATTTATCTTTTCTTGTTTATCTTTATTTCCCTAGTCTTATTCGCATCAATTATATAACATAATTTTAAAAATACTCTTACAATGCTCTGAGCTAAATTATGGACATAATATTGGCTCTATTATTTATGTTTAGTAATGGCATGTAGTATGATGGTTTGTAGATGTCGATTATAGTTGTAAACTTACATGCTATTGTGGCTCTATCTTTATATATTAAGGTATTATTTTATATTTGCAAGTGTTGTTTGTCCATAGTTGAAAGAGGTTTTGTTGAATTTTCTTGTTGGATTTCCCAATGAAACTTCACTAGGAGGGACCATCCGGAAGACTTTGGAAAGGATCCCGGGACAATTCCTATTAGCATGGTTTTAAAACTTTAGGTTTTAAATTTCCTTTGTGGTGATGCATTGTTGTATAACTCATCCTTTGTTTTGTCTTTCATGCTTACCTTTTTGCTAGTGTTAATTATATTTTAAATTAGTTTTTGTATAGAAGTTTTTCCTAATGCCAAAAGGAGGTAGAAGCAGTTCCTTAAAAGCTTCAGCTGGAAGTATAGATGCATCCATTTATGAGGAGCATCTTGTCGAGTAATGGCTCGATCACCCAAGAGGAGTAAATTTACTAGACATTCTATCCATCAATGGGCTTTGATGGCTCCACGAAACTTATTGCATCTTTATCTTAGGTAGCACACATAGAGAAAATCTTGGATGAGGGTATACAGTGTTCAGACAAGAATAGGGTCAGGATAGCTAACTTCATGCTAGTAGGAAATCCAAGAAAGTGGTGGACATATAAGATACCAATTGACATTACACTTGGGCACAGTTCAAGATTGCATTTCACACTAAGTTCTGCCCTCCAGCCGTTGTGAAAACTAAAAGGCTAGAGTTTGGAATGCTAACTTAAAGGTAGCATGACAGTTTCTAAGTATAAGCAAAGATTCATTGAGTTATTCTAGTTTTGTCATAACTTGATTCCTAATGAAGTCAGCAAAAAAAGGACACCTGATTGTTTGAGTGAGCCTATAGCGTTGAGCATCTCATGTGCAATTCACCCTACATATCAATATATGAGAAATGTTGCTTTAGAAGTGGAGAGTCAGACCTTGATGCACAGGTCTAAGTGTAGACCATATGATGTCATGACTTTGGAGACCCCCAGCCAGGGATTGTCTATAAGGGGTAGTTTTAGCTTAGGTTCATTGCATGGTGGAGGTTTCAGAGGAGGTAAACAAAGCCCTATGGACTGTAGATCCCAGAGAGGTGAACACACTGAGGATTCAGGACAGCGGACAGTGAACAGGGATCGAAGCCATTACCCTAGACCCTATAGGCCAGGGAGTTTTCGTTCTGCATGTAGCTTTTGTGTCAAGTTTCAATGGACCATGTCAGTGGGATGGATCATGCATTCATTTCGGGTAGTTAGGAAACTTGAATAAGGATTGTCCCTATAGAGGACATAGTCAAGCTAACACCTCAAGATTGGGTGCTCAGATTCAACAGAATAGTATATACAAAGGACAAGATACACAGATAGGTCAAACTTCAAATAGCTCTATAGTTTTAAGCAACAATACACATCTGCAGCCTAAGACAGAGGTCAAAGGGAACAACCACCTACCAGAGACAGGGTGTATATTATGATCAAGAAGGAGAAACAGGCACCCCCTATGTTATGAAAGGTACATTATCTATGCTTGGTGGCGATGCACATGTTTTATTGATGCAAGGACCACTCACTCTTTTATTTCAAGTGAATATATTGCATGACTCAAGATGGCTCTAGCTGTTTTGAGGTGTCACTTGGAAATTTTCACACCCGCATGAGGGTTTATTTGACCTAGTCAAATGTTCAAGAATAGTTACTTTCTTTTCTTAAAAATTAAGACCTTGATATTGGAACTTGGTACAGACCAAGAATGTTTGATGCATTTTGATAATCTTGCATGGGACAAGTTGTTGAGAACCAAGTTAGGAATTTCATAAATTGGTTTTATGTTATTTGTTTTTAGAATGGTTTTAGATCTTAATTGATACGAACCTAGGACGACCTGCTCCTAAACCCGTATTATATTAGCCCGGATCCCAATTAAGTTCAAGTTCTAATGGAATGGACCTCAACCCCTAACCAACCTGTGGTTAGAAACCTTGGTATAATGTAGACGCCACAATAGGGGATGGAAAACCTATTGATAAGTCAAGCTAAAACAACCAATTCTCTAATGGTGTTTTAGGTGTTCTCAAAGAACAAAGAGATAATTAATCTCACAAGTATTTTTTTTAATCAAATCAAAGTTGTATTCTTATTGAAAAATAAGCCTTTAAATAGGCTTTGAAAGAAACAAAGTAAACCCTAAAAACCCTAGGAAAAACCGGCCACACAAAGAAGAAGTCTACCTTGGCCGAAACTTTCCTATTCCTAAACTAATTTGGATTAATTAATTCCTTTATTTTGAATTAGGAATTAATTAATTTACAATGAAAATAATACAATAATAACTTTCCTAAACTTATTTGTCCAGAAAATAAATAAATAAAAACTAAAAAGTAATGGTAGTTTCCTAAAACAAAAAGTAGAATAAAATTAGGAAACTATAATACTAGCTTTTTGACTAAATTGACTTTGACCAATCTTTGACCAAATTGAGCTCCAAATCAGCTTCAATATGCTTTGTAGGATGCCAAATAAGCTTATTGTGAAGTCCCTCACGTTGCCCTTGCTTGGAAGTATGAGAAAAGGCTAATACAGTAAAGCCAGCAAGGAATACAGCAAATCCGGCCTTTCCTTCTCCTTGTGCGCAAGCCACCTTGTTGGTCGGTTTTGAAGCTGCTTTGGCTGGTTTCTATGACTCATCCTCCATATGAATTGAACCCATAAGGATGGGGTTCCAATTCATACAACCCGGCCTCCTTATTATCACCAAAAACGTCACCCGACCCTGTTTTGGCTTCTATTGCTTGTATGAGTAAAACAGGCCTTGGTTCTTTAGATGTGGCCAACCCCTCTTGACTATGACTTATTCCTTGTATGAAGACAACAAGATTGTCCTTGAACTTCTTGGCTTGGGCCCTAGTGATCGGTCCCACCTTCATTTGTAATGGGTCAGCACCCCAGCGGGTTGTCGGTCGAGCAGTCTCGGGTGGATTCGCATCATTAATTTTCATATATTTTTTTCTTGAAGATTATGGGTTTTATATTGATGATGTTTTATAGATCTAAATGGTTCATATTTTTGTTGATAACTTAATATTCTAAGGGATACAATTTTTATGGCATAGTTAGAATATAAGAAAGTGATGAATGTTTTTCTATGGTTTAATGGCCTAGTAATTATTTTTTAGTATTTGATTGTGATATTAGAATTAAGATTTAAATTTCATTATTGTTTGAGGTATGAATTTCGGAGTCTGCTTGAACTTTGAAGAAATTGAGGTTTTCTCAAAAATGATATTGGGATAATGGGAAGACTTTAACTTGATCTTTTGGATTCTTACTCATTGGTATTGACAATCTCTAGGACTATGATAGGGTTTATACGCAATCTAAGATCTTTCATTAAAATGAGTATCATAATATTTGTTTTTTGACTTTGATGAATTTGGTGAAAAGAACAATGTTTGTTGAGGTTAAGAAAATTGGATAACCATTGAGGAACATGGATCTAACAGTTACAAGTACTAGGAGCATGATTGGAGGTAAAAAGAATAATTTTAGTTTTAATGTTGTGTCATAGTATCTGGTTTGAAGAAACTAGGCTTAAGTTCTAAATTTTAATTTTAATTTGATGAAAAGATTTTGTAGTTAGTTACAAATTGGGAGAGTTATTGAGTCCTGCAAGAGTGATATTGATGATTATGGGATGACTTTGGAATTGATATTGGAAGATATGTTCTTATACGATTTAGTTTGGGAGTCTGATAGTTTCCTCTTGCTACTATTAAGGTATTTTGGTGGATTTATTGTTGATCACTTTACCAGAAGTTGGTTCTTAGTTTTGGATTATTTCTAGGGATATTAGAATTTTTTATGTACTGTAATTATGGTATTTGAGGAGTTGACTTTTGTTTTGTAAAGTTAAAAGTGTTATACTTTTATAGTTGAAAAGTAAGTGCTTAGTGATTTGCTTTGTGCCATTAGTATTCTCCAAGTAATTTCATCTAATGGGAATTTCTTAGATTCTTAAAAAGTTAGAGCTGTGGGTTTAAGAATAATTAGACCATGATGAGATAGCAATGGTACATGTTTAATAATAAGGTACGAAATTAAGAGGATGTAATTTTCATAAAAAGAGTATATTGTAAGATCCCATGCCAAAAAATGCCCAAAATTTTGAAACTTTGATCAAGTTTGACCAACTAGACTGTTTATAGGTCATAAGTTTGACTTTTTATGTGGTCAATATTTTGGTTTGATGGGTATACCATTTTGTAGAGCTCGTCAATACGAGTTCAAAGAGTAGAAGCATGCCAAATTCTATGTTACGGATAAAAAGTTATGCTTCCTAAAAATTTTAAATATCAGTATTATATCGGTGTTCAAACCAGTCTCAGATTTTCATTCGTTAGTGACCCAAGAGACTATAAATGCTAGCAAGTGTGCCCAATACTGAAAAAAATCCAAAAATCCCAATTTTATCCCTAAAACCCAAGAAACGTCTTCTCAGCCCTGAGGATCTGAGCCGAGTTAACCTGAACCCACTTACACACTGAATTGGGTCAGGCTAATTTTAAGCAGATTCCAATCACCATTGACAACACGAGCCAGCCAAGCTAATAGCTCATCATACGGTGACCACACCCTCCAAATTTCTAGCCTATCCGCCATTAGGCACGTCTTATTCAAGTAAACAAAGCCCACAGTAGTGATCCGATGAGTCGCCAAAGATTTTGGCATTTTTCGACCACTTTAGGCCTACCCATACCTCGCTCCTCCCATTTTTGGTCATGGTCCATTTGTTGAGATTCTTTACGATTTGGAAGATCTATCAATGAAAAGTTTGATCTAGTTTTCCAACGAGCTTTTCGACCATCGATGAATTTTTTGAACCAAGGTGAACTTAGATTCTTGTTACCTATTCCATAAGTTTTCTATTGATATAAAGTTTATCAATATTGGACGTTGTTTGATAATTTTTCTATCTTTGGATCAATTAGTTAAATATATGATAAAATTTGATAGTGTTTGGACAAATTGTATAACATTGATTATTAGATATTAATAGAATCCATTGGAAGGTTCAATTTCGTAAAATTGGACTTCAGATGCAAAATCTCAATTTTGAATATTGGATCCTAAAGGTTTGCACTATAATTAGATTGTTTAGTGTTTAATTTACATAATTTTATAGCTATATAAATTATTTTAAAACATTTGGTACACACCAATATCTTTAGTTTAGTTGTTAGAGCCTGAGAAATGTTTTATTATATTACAGGCATCCATATTGAATGTAAAAGTAACCTTGTAGAATAGCAGGAGTAAGCATCAGCAATGCATGAGTGGTTATATTTTTAAATTCACGTGATTTTTTATACGATTCTAAATGGTTTTAAATTTGAATGAATTTATAGTGAACTTGCAAATCTTGATATTTAAATATTTTGGCAATTAAGATGATGCTTTAGTCATTTTGGAAAATGATTTATTTGCAAAATATGGATTGAAAACTATATATTTTTAAGCATGTTTAAGTGTTTTAAATTTTTAAGTGCTTAAAAATAGTTTATGGAGATATGTATTTATGTTTTGGTATGAAATGGTGATTTGAAATTTTTTGAATATTAAAATAAATGATTGAATTAGAATAATAAATTATGCTTTAGGATACAAAATCATTTGGAAAAGTGAGAAAGTATGATCTTGAAAAGATTGTTTTATGGATATTGTAGAGTTATGTTTAATTGATATACCATATACTACCAATGTCTCTATTTAGTATTATATTATAGGGCGTAGGTTTGCCACGATACCTATAGTATACTAAGGGTCATGAGTGGGTTCATTCCATAAGTTCATTATTACCACAATACCTTTCGTACATTAAGGATCAAAAAATAGATTCATCCCATAGGTTTGTATTACCACCATCCGTTTAGGGTGCTAAGGTCTGTAAGGTGGATTCATCCTATAGGTTCCTTTTCTTTTACTATTTTGGGACACCATGCACCATATAATAGCACTATGTACATCGTATGATGCATTATCAATTTTTTAATAACATCGTGCACCATTTAATAGCACTATGTACATCGTATGATGCATTATCAATTTTTTAATATTTATGGTTTTTACCGTAATTTCATAATTCTTTTCTGAAATTATATTTATATTATTTTATATTCAATATTTATATCATGATCGAGACAGTTTATAATATTTTTATTGGACATTAATATATATTATTTAAGTACTGGTTTAATGATAATGATTTGGGGTACAAGTTAGATTTTGTTAAATGAATTTTAAACGGGAAACATTTAAATGAGTGGAATGAGAGGTCTTGAGAAAAAGATTTACAAAAATAAATATTATTTTTCTATTGTATTATATCACTCACTAAAATATCTTTATCTCATGTTTTATTTATCTTCAAATTCGTTCGTCTAGGTCTAGTCAATTAGCCAATAGGCTATCTCGTGCATCACTTATTATTCCGTATTTCCCACAATAGCAGCAATATTTATTTTTCTTTGTTCATCTTTATTTTCCTAGACTCAATCACATTAGTTGTACTACATAATTTTACAATGCTCTGAACTAAGTTATGGACACGGTCACCCTATTGTATATGTGTAATAATGGCTTGTAGTATGGCCTGTAAATATTGTATATAATTTTAGACTTGCATGCTGTTGTGGTTCTATGTTTATATATTAAGATATTATTTGATATTTGCATTTGTTATTTTTCCATAATTGGAAAAGGTTATTTTGATTTTTTCTATAAATTTTCAATGAGACTTCATTAAATGATACCATCCAAGAGATTCTAAGAGAATTTATGAGGCAAGTCCTATCAATTCTCATTTATATCAAGTTCAATATATTATTTGTAGTGTAGTAAAATTATGACATTGATTTTTATAGAGGTTGTTTTTTTTTTTATTATATACTATACATATACTTTTGTATTTTGATATTGTAAAATTTATAATATTAAAAAAAAAAAACAATAAAAGGGAATAAGGATCCTTTTTAGTCAAGGGCGAACACACAAGGGATGCCTCTCAAAATTTATTATTATTTTTTTTTTGCTTTATTTTTTTAAAATTTTGTTTAAAGTATTTATCTATATATGTTTAATAATATAAAGTTAATTTAATTATAAATAGTTAATAATAAAAAATAATGTAATTAAAACAAAAACTATGCCTATTCAAAAAATATTTAATTAAAAAAGAACCTGCCCCTATTATAATATTTACTTATTTTTATTATATTTTATCATTTTTAATTCCTAACAAAATCAATTTGTCCCCTCCTTTTGCTCCAAGGAGTATGGTTTTTCATTTTTATGTAAAATTTGTAATAGATTTGTGATTGCCAAATTGTGTTTGCTAAAAACATTGAAAATATACCTTTTTCCTAAAGTTTTAGTTTTAGTTTTCTTTTTTTTTTCCTTTTTTTTTTCAATTTATAGTCCTACTTTATTACTTGTTTATGATATTGCAAAAGATGTTGCATTTTATTAGGTATTTGTATTCTAGTCCTACTTTATTACTTGTTTATGATATTGTAAAAGATGTTGCATTTTATTAGGTATTTGTATTCTCCAAAAAACAAAAAAAAAAAACAAAAAAAAATTAATCTATTTTATAATGGGAACAATCTTTTTGGATATGCTTTCTTCTGCATATTTTTAATGATGTAAAAAGGAAACGGAAAAAAAAATTAAGCTACAGGATCAAATTGTTTATTAAAAAAAAAATTATCAAACAACATGATATAATAATATGTTAATATATTATTGATTGACATATTAATATAACATAATTATGGATACGTAAACTCTTGAATGGATAAGTGATTCAAAAAATAAGATACTTAAATATTGTAACTCTATTAGACATTGTTTCTTAAACAACTTGTGACTCCAGTATTTTTGATAAATAATAATAATAAGAAAATCAATACTAAAGGCACTAAATAGTTTAACAAATAATGTGACATTATCTTCTTAATTCGTCTTGAGTATACTTATCCAAGGGCATATCAAGGAATATCATTATGGGAGAGAGGGGCATGGTATAATAATATATTGAGTGATTCTTTTCATACAACGAAATTTAATAACAGTACAACATTTTTAATTACATTTTTATATACCAAAAATATAATATGATAAAAGGTTTCAAATACCCTTAAGCACATAAACAAAATAAAGATAAAATACTATGCACACTATAATGAAGTTTTAGGAAAATAATAAACTCTAATAGCGGTGACAATGAAGTTTAGCAACTAAAGAAGAAAAAATAAACAAAATATAATTGGCAAATCATTCCTTTCAACCTTGTAAATTCAAATATTTAGTTTTTTATGATTTATTTGTTTTCTTTGTATATTTTTTATTTTTTATTTTTAAATTTTTGTTCGATCTATTTTTTGCACAAATTGTTTCAACTTTTATCTCTAAAGTTATTTGATATATGTCATCTGGATAAATTGAACTTGTTCGAATCATGTATATCAAAGAAAGTAATTGGTTCTAAATTATATAAAGTAAATGGAAACGCAATGATATGTGAAGTCATTTGGTATATATAACCTTGCAAATTTGAACCCATAACTGTAATTCTATTCAGGTTATATAAACTGAATTGAAAAACAACAGTATGTAAAGTTGTTCAATATACATAATTTGGAAGATTTGAATCTAGATTATATATACCAAACGACTATAGTTTACCGTATAATATATACCAAATTGAAATGTATGTAAAACTTTTCGATACACATAACATAGATGATTTGAACCCAACTAGGTTATGTATATCGAACAACTCTAATTCTATCCAAATTATATAAACTGAAAGCAAATGCAAATATACATAAAGTCGTTCAGTATACATAACCTAGACAATTTGATCCATCCAAGTTATGTATACAGAATAACTCTAATTCTATCTCAATTGTATAAACCCATCGAAAACTTAATAATATTTAAACTCATTCCTTTATATGCATATTTCCATTCTTATACAACATATAAAACATGGACAACCTTAGAAGTTCCTTTGACATTGCCAACAGAAATAAAAGCTTTTTCCAATCTTGAAATAGAGAGAGAGAGGGAGAGAAAGAGGAGAGAGAGAGATTTAGTTGAAAAGAACATAACTCAAATTCAAGCTTTCTCACATCTGGAACTTTTGTTATTCTTTTAAATGAACTAGTGTAGATCTAGTTTGTTGCTCTGCTTACAAAGATTTAAGATACAGTGAGACAAATTTGAGAATTAGGATGGCTAAAGGGTGTCTTTTAATTTCAAAGGGAATTAGGGGCTTTAATAGTTAATGTATGTATTCAATTATATTCAAGGTAAATTATGTATATTTAATTAGTGTAATGCAACACCCTGGTTTCAAAAAATTCCTATTCCTTATTCCCCAATAACTTTTTATGATATTTATTGTACATTTTAATCCTTTTATTAAATTTCTAAGGAAAATGTTGGTATTTTTTTAAAAAAAATTTATCTTTGGGAATGACTAAATTTTTATTTGAGGAAAAATACTTTCTTATAATCATGTGTATATATATATATATATATGTTCACATGCCCAATTGTTTTACTATTAGAAAATTTGTTTTGATAATTAAACCATGAATTTTTCCATGTGGCATGAGTATATATATGTATAATTTTTGGTTGGGATATTTTTTAATTTTACCGAGGGTATTTTTGAAAAGCTAATGCATGGTAAGGTACATGCATAATACATAATTTAACATGGGCTTGCAAGGGACATATGGACATTTTACTTCCAAGACCTTTTCAAATTCCAAAAATACCCACATTATTTTTGTCTATAGCACCACCACCACCACCACCAATAAATATTTTTCACTTCTTTTCCTCTTCATTTTTCTTCCAAGTCGAGACCTCTCTCCCTCTCTAAGTCTCTTGTATTCTTCTCCATTTCTTCTTTATTTCTCAACCGAACAACATTACACATTCAATTTTTACTTCATCTCTTCTTCCATTTCTTGCAAACCCGAGAGCGTTGTTGTTCTTTAACAAAAAATTTTCAAATTTATACTTGAATTCTTGGCTTGAGATTTCTATATGTTTTGGGTACTTGGTTTTTGAATTGAAATTTTGTATTGCATGTACGAGATTCACTTGGTTTTCAAGCAAAAACAATTCAATTTCTTGTATACTTTAAACATGAGAGCTCCTCTTCTTTTTTTTTTCCCTTTTTTTTTTTTTCTTTTTTCTTTTAATCAACAATTTTTCCAATTTTGCTATGATTTTTAACTTGGGCTTGAAATATGTTTGGGGTATTTGAGTTTTGAGCCAAGATCCTATGTTGAATGTGGAAGATTGTTGCAGGAGAAGGATAAATCATCATGGATTTATGATTTATTGCACATGGATATTGAGTTTGGACTTGGATCTTGAAGTTTTTAACTTTGCATATTGATCTTGAGAATGGATCTTTGAACTTTGTCGTCAAATGTTGATTTTTAAGTTTGGAACTTTGGATTTTTGAAGTGAAACAACTTAACTCTCGCATGCATTGTTGGAAACAATGTATGAATATATATATATATATATATATATATATATATATGTATATATATATGTAGATACATGTGGAAATATTAATATAAATAAACAAAATTACATAAAATAATTAAAATATTTAGAACCTGTATTTCCTTAATTGATCTGCTTTTTGGAAGTCTAACCAAGGTCTGTGTGGTACCATAGTCTCCTTAAGATGATTTCCATCCCACCGGTGCAGATATTTTCTAATGGTCGTCTCCCAGGACACAACGGCTACAAAAGCTTTTAGATCTAGCACCTCAGAAGCTTTTCTCTTCGAACTTTTAGCGTACCTTCGCTTTACCATTATGATAAAAAATTTATGTACTTTTTCTCTCTGTTTTTCACGCAAAGAACTCAAAAAGAATTTTCTGTCTTTTTCCAAAACTCAAAAGAACGTTAAAAAAAATGTGTGTAGAACCAACTTTCCACTCAAAAGTCTTTTTCCCATCAAACTCTCAACTTCCCACGTTCAAAAATATTGTTTTGTTTTATTTCATAAGAAATTGATCAAAATCCTCATATTTTCAACCAACCTGTAAGGAAAACAAACATTTAAGGCCCAAGGCCTACTAATAAATCATTCACACTCATTTTGGGCCCAAACTCTAATAATCCCCCACATGAATGATTTGATTTATAAAACAAACATGACTCTGGTGGTAAAGCTCTATAGTTGGAACCTGTATAGGATAGGTAGATATTACTTTTTGAACCTTCCCTTGTGAGACTACATCTTCTTTACTGACTTATGGTAGACGCGATATCTTTGAATCATTTCATCCTTTGTGTAAATGAAAACATAGCTCACACATGATTCCTTCCTGGTACACTTCAGTTCTCACTGTTGTGTTCATTTTGGCCTTGAACACCTTCCTAGTTCTTTGAGAGTTTCTGAAGAATTGCACCCTTAACAATTCTCTTTTGAAGCGGCCACTTTTCTCTCACATAGGTGATTCCTATTACCATTGTAATCAGCATAACTATTCATAGATTACCATACACTCTCTTATAGGAACCATTAAAAGCACACTCTATGCTTAACCTTTATTTCTATCACTGTTTAATCATAGGAATGAGTAGAGGACTAACCCCCACAGTGATCCATACCAGCCTTTACAATTGCATTGTCCCATTAAACCTAAATCTTGGGATCTCCAATCAATTAGGTTGGGTTTTCATCATATCAACTTTACTCACAGGCTTCAATCCCATTCTCCTCGATGACTTCTCAAGTAGTTCTCTATTTAATCCTTTGGTTAGCGGATCCGCAATGTTATCTTTAACTTTACATAGTCTATTAAGATAATTCCAGTTGAGATTAATTGTCTTATGGAATTGTGTCTACGACGAATGTGTCTAGACTTTCCATTACACATAATATTCTATGCCCTGCCAATCGCAGATTGACTATTACAATGTAAACTTATTACTGGCACAGGTTTAGGCCACCTAGGAATTTCCTCTAAGAATTGGCATAGCCATTCTGCCTCTTCACCACATTTATCCAATGCGATAAACTCAGATTCCATCGTGGATCATGCTATCACAGTTTGTTTTGAGGATTTCCACGTTACGGCTGCACCTACTAATGTGAACACATAGCCACTAGTGGATTTTTAATCCTTTGTATCTGATATCCAATTTAGATTACTGTATCCTTCTAATACAGCAGGATATCTTGTATAATGCGGTCTTTATTCACGAGTATATCGTAAGTACTTTAGTACTCTAATGATTCCTTTCCAATGATCATCATTTGGATTACTCGTGTATCTACTCAGTCTACTTATAGCGTAGGCTAAGTCTGGTCTGGTGTAACTCATCAAGTACATCGGACTTCCTATCACCCTAGCGTATTCCACTTGAGATACACTTTCCTTTTTATTTTTGGATAAGTGTAAACTCAAATCTATGGGTGTTCTGGCTATACTAGTATCATTATTACTAAATTTAGTTAGTATTTTATCCACATAATGAGTTTGACTAAGAATGATTCCATTCGAAGTCCTCGTGATTTTCATACCTAAAATCACATCAGCAAGCCCCATATCTTTCATGTCAAATTTGGAATTTAACATGGCTTTTGTAGTTCGAACCATATTGTCGTCACTACCTACTATGAGTATGTCATCTACATACAAACATAGAATGACATATCCATTCTCTGTATCTTTTACATAGATACATTTGTCACATTCATTTATTTTAAATCCATATTTTAGCATGGCATTATCAAATTTTTGATGCCATTGCTTCAGAGCTTGTTTAAGTCCATACAAGGACTTTACCAATCTACAGACTTTCTTTTCTTGTCCTGGAGCGGAGAAACCCTTAGGTTGCTCCATGTAGATATCTTCATCTAGATCTCCATTCAGAAAGGCCGTTTTCACATCCATTTGATGTACTTTAAGATCCCGCAATGCAGTGATCGTCAGTACCATCGTTATGGAATTTATCCTCGTTACTGGAGGATAAGTGTCAAAATAATCAAGGCATTCTTTTTGCTTGTATCCCTTAATTACAAGCCTTGCCTTGTATTTATTTATTATTCCATCTGCTTTCATCTTCCTTTCAAAGATCCATTTGTAACCCAAAGGTTTATAACCTGGAGGAAGATCTACTAATTTCCAAGTGTGATTCTGTAAGATGGAATTAATCTCACTTTTTACAGCTTCTTTCCATAAATTTTCTTCAGGAGAATTTACAGCTTCTTGGAAGCTTCGAGGTTCACTTTCTAGCATATAAGTAAGAAAATTCAAACCGTAGAATTTTTTGGTTCTTACTCTTTTGCTACGTCTAATCTCAACCTCAGTCTCATCTTCATTCTCTGGCTCTCGATCACTATCGTTATCATCATCACCGATAGCATCGTAAGCTCGTTTAGACGAACTCAGTCCTTTTTCCACTTTATATGGAAAAATATGTTCAAAAAATGATGCATTTCTCGATTCCATTATTGTGTTCTTGTGAATATAAAAAATTTTTGACTTATACACAAAAAACCGATACGCACTACTTGTAACACCCCGTCCCAAAGTACAACGGAAATTTTCCAACTTTGACCGTTGACTTTGACCGTTGACCGTTGACCGAAGGGGATAAAAGTTGACTTTTTGACTCGCATGAAATTCTAGGTTGACTGAGGTACCGTTACGAAGTACACGTTGGCACGAGTTCGTAAACTAGTAGCACGTCGAAAACGGAGCTACGGTTTGAAAGTTATAGGCAAAACAAGTCGAGATTCAAACGGTCCAAAAGTTACCCGGAGTTGACTTTTTATGGTTGTAGAATTTTGCTTTGACTTTTGTATGGTTGTAAAGTGCTCGTCGATATGAGTTCATAGACTAGCGGCATGCTTAAATTGGACATCTGGTTAAAAAGTTATAGACGTGTGAAATTTTCCGACTACCGTAATATTTTAATATATCTGGCTTAAGTGAACAGTGACGCCACATGTTGACATCTGAGAGGTCCACATGGGTGAACAGTGTCACCCATGGTGGCTTTTATTTTGGCAAAACGGGGGGGGAGGAGAGAGAAAGAGAGGAGAAAACCACCGGCCACCACTGGTTGGCCATCGTCCGGCCACCGGAGGGCCACACACGCTACCCCACTGCCTCCACCTCCTCAATTCCGACCGGCCACCCAAATATCACAGCCAACCGGCCGGTAACGCGCCGGGATCGGAGCGTTTTCCGGCGACTGTGATTTTTCCCCTCCACCACCGGCCACCACCGATTTGCCCAGTTTCCGGCCACCCCAAGCCACACGTGCCTGACCGGTCTCTCAGCCATGGGAATTCCGACCTACCCACCAAATTTCACAGCCACCGGACCTTCGACGCGCCAGGATCGGATTATTTTTCGGCGAGGGGCCGAAAATCTTCAAACCCAGATCTCTTCGCCGTCCGGCCTCCGTTTGCCTCACCGCCAGTCCCGTTGGAACCTTCTCCCCCTCGATCTACAAAACCCTTAAAAAATCTCAGCCATCGGCCACCGGACGCGCCGCCGGCGGCGACGGTTGTCGGTGACCACGGCGGCTCGTCGGAAAATCCAGTTCCGGCGAGTACCCAGTTGCACCGCCGGTCCCTCCCCACTAATTCCGACCTCCTGAATCCAAATCTGGTGTCCTTTCCCTCCAATTCAAGATGGTTTGGGAGAATCGAGGCTCTAAAGGCCGAGAGCTTTCCGGCGAGATTCTGGCCACCACCGGTTCGATCTCCGGGAAGTAAGACCGGATTCATGATCCTTGTCACTCAAGCTTCGATTCGGAGCACGGATGCATCGTGGAATTGATCCCATGGAGGATCTTGGTTTAATGGCGTGCTTTAGTTGAGTGAACCACCTTCAAATTAATTTCGAAAATTAAATTTGTGAATATTTTGTGTGAATTGAATATTTGAAATTGATATTTTATGTGCCAATATTTAGTGGTTTTATTTGTGAAAATTTGATGCCCAATTGAGTGAATCAAAATATTTATATATTAAAAAATATTTTGATTCAAAGAATTTTATGAAATTGAATTGAAATTATTAATTATTAAATTAATTTGTTGGAATATTTCATAATTGAATATTTCCAAAATGTGTTTATGTGTTCGATATCATGAGAATTTCTATCTAGAATGGTATTGCTAATTCATAATGTTTTTAATATACGTTTTGGTGCCAAAAGAATATATTTGGAAATTTAAAGAAATTGTGGTTTGATTTTTTGTAATTATTGCTATGGTTATTAGTTTTAAAAATTGTTTTGGGGTATAACATAATATATATGTGTTCGAATAATTTGGCTTATATACCATTTGATTGAATGTTTGGATTATGCATATAAAAATATTTGCCTTATTAAATAGGAGTTGTCATTTTACGTAAGGTTTGACAATGTATTAAATGGTTTTATATTCTAATGGGTTCATAGGTGAACTTGGAGTAGTTAAATATTTTGGTATTTAAATTAAGATTTTAAATCATTTTGGAAACTATTTGATTTGAGAAACTAGATTGAAAATCATATAATTTTAAGCAAGATCAAATATTTTATAATTTTAGGTGCTTAAAATTGGTTTATGATGAATATATTTCACTGTGGTATTTCTGGTTTTCGTATGAAATGATATTTTGAGATTTTCAAATATTTGAACAAGCGGTTGAACTTGACAATTAAATTATGATTATGATACAGTAGGATACTGTATCGGTTATTTTAATCGATATACCATATAGTACCAGAGTTTGGTTCAGTATTATATTACAGCGTGCTGGGTTTACCACGGTGCCGTGAGGTTGATTTCATTCAACGGTTATCTATTATTACCACAGACTGTGAGGTCGGGTTCATCCGACGGTTTTAGTATTATTACCACAGTGCCGTGAGGTTGGTATCATCCAACGGTTTATTATTGCCACGGACCGTGAGGTTGGGTACGTCCCGACGGTTATTTATTATTTCCACAACACCATTCATATATTGAGGGTCGTGAGGTGGGTGTAACCCACGGTTTACAGATTGGTACGTCGTATGGTACATTGTATATGTTGTATTTAACGTTGTTTTTATTAATTATTTCAATTGGAAAACTTAATACAAATTTTATGGAATTTTATTATGTTTTTGATTTCTTATTTATATTAGTGTTTTAACAGTGCATTTCATCTTGATTTTTCTATTTATTTTGATTTGGTGATTTTAAAAAGATCTTACTATGTTTTTACCATTTATCTTAATTGAGGTTTTAATTTGATTTAATTTTTCCTTTACTTAATTCTTCAAGAAATTAATTCATTTTAATTAAACAATTATTTCATGAGTTGTTTTAATGTGAGTTTTATTAATATTTCGGTATTAATTATTATGACATGGATTAATTATTAGTAACTGTTATAAGTTATTTTTATTTCAATTTGTTCATTATAAATTTTGGACGCTCGATTTATTATATTTTATTGGATATTTGGTTGACTAATTGATTCCTTGGTTTTCGGGAAATAGAAATAACGGGTTTTACGAAAATGTTTTAAAAATGAAAACTTTTCCAACGGAGTGAATGGTGAGGGTTTTGAGAGAAAATCTTATTTTCAATTAATTATTATTTATTTATTTATTCTTAATTAATCAAGTGTACTATAATTATTATTATGGTTATAATTATACAGTAGATAGGGTTACTCACTGAGATGATTAGCATCTCATATTTCTGAAGTTCGTTCCCCTAGGTACCAGGTTTGGGAGACGTTGATCGCCCGGGGCGAGCCCGACGTCTCAATTCTTTGCCGAAAGTTCAAGAAACATTTCTTCCCTTTTCCTCTTCATCTTGTATTGCTCCTTTCTCTGACATTATATTAACTCCACATTTATTTGTATAATGCTCTGTTTACTGTATTGAACATTTAGTTGTTAATTATGCACTGATTTACTGTTATTCATTTTGGAGTGCTGCAAAATTGTGGAATCAAATTGTAGTAATGTGGGAGGAATAAGGGGATGTATATAGAAGTGTGTTTTCAGTGCAGAAAATTTATGGTAAGTCCAACCCTTAGGGAAGGTTCTGTCGGATTTCCATTGGAAGGTCCGATAGGGTTTCCCTGGGATCAGGGCTTGTTTAGGGTTCCGGTGAGGAATTTTGGATGGGTCCTGACACTACTATTCTGTGCATATCCTATGAAGATGCAATTAATAGTTTTGGGACTTATCTTCACCTTTTCAGGTGTAAGTACCACTACTTTAGCTAGACACCCCCACACTCATAAATATTTGTAGGAGGGTTGTCTTCCCTTCCACAACTCATAGGGTGTCTTTACCTGATCTTTCCGGGGCACCTTATTTAAAAGGTCATTTGCCGACAAAATGGCTTCCCTCCACAAGTTCTGAGGTACTCCAGAACTTATCAACATTGCATTCATCATTTCTTTCAAAGTTCTATTTTTTTGTTCAGCCACACCATTTGATTATGGCAAATATGGTGGAGTAACTTCATGTATTATATCTTGTTGAGCACAATACTCTCCAAATGGAGTCACATACTCCCCACCACGATCACTTCTGATCACTTTAACCTTTTTGTTAAGTTGATTCTCAACTTCCGTTTTATAGAGAATAAATTTCTCTATAACCTCATCCTTGCTCTTTAGCAGGTATACATAGAAATATTTCATGCTATCATCAATAAAGGTGATAAAATATTTATTACCACCTCTAGTCGGTGTAAATTTTAAATCACATATATCACTATGTATTAAATCCAAAGGTTCACTATTTCTATCAATTTTTTGATATGATGACCTTGTTAATTTTGCTTCCACACAAGCATCACACTTATTCTTGCAATCAATTTCAAACGTGGGAATATGATTTAAGTTAATTAACCTCCATAGAGAATTAAAATTAACATGTCCTAGTCTACCATGCCACAAAATGGAAGACTCAAGCAAGTAAACAGAAGAAGTATTAGCTTTATTCATTTCTTTTGGCTTTACAATCATTACATTGAGTTTAAATAAACCATTGACTACATACCCCTTTCCCACAAACATCCTAAACTTGGACAAAATAACCTTATCTGACTCAAACACTAAGCGAAAACCATGTTTGCTCAGCAGCGATCCAGATACCAGATTCTTGCAAATGTCTGGAACATACATTACATTATTCAAAGTCAGAACTTTTCCCGAGGTTATCTTCAAGATT
Organism: Ziziphus jujuba; assembly: GCF_031755915.1. Classification (NCBI taxonomy): domain Eukaryota; kingdom Viridiplantae; phylum Streptophyta; class Magnoliopsida; order Rosales; family Rhamnaceae; genus Ziziphus; species Ziziphus jujuba. Next base: position 17,102,480 of record NC_083382.1, read on the forward strand.
ACTTTGCCCTCACCTTGGATTTATGAGATAGTGGAGTTCCCCATGAACAACTTCTCCCCATTCTTCTTTGGTTCAAAGGAAGTGAACATACTCCTATCTAAACAAACATGGCAGGTCGCACCAGTATCTACCCACCACTCTCTAGGATTGGATCCTACCAAGTTCACCTCAGATATCACAGCACTAAGGTCAATCTCATCAACCTCTTGAGTGATGTCCTCCATCACCTGTGCCTGGTTCCTCTTTCTCTTTGGCAGCCTGCATTCCTAGCTCTATGACCTATCTTGTCACAGTTAAAGCATCTGCCTTGAAACTTGGCCTTTTTGGAGATTCCTCCTTTAGGCCCCAACTTGGAAGCTTTTCCGGTCTTCTTCTTGTTATTGGAGCTTTGACCATGCTCCACAACATTAGCCTTCAATCCGACTTTTGAAACTCTCTTATCAGACTTTCATTTGTCATCTTCAATCCGAAACTTGCCAATAAGAGCCTCCATATCCATCTCCTTTCTTTTATGCTTTAGATAATTCCTGAAGTCACTCCAACTTGGAGGTAGCTTTTCAATCATACACGCCACTTGCAAGGCTTCATTCATGATCATCCATTCAGCAAGCATTTCTTGAATCAACACTTGCAACTCATATACCTGATTCATTAATGGCTTCGTATCTACGATCACATAGTCCAAGAATTGGCCTGTAATAATCTTTTCTAAACCTGCATTCTCAGTCTTGTACTTCTGATCCAGTGTTTCCCACAACTCTTTAGCTGACTTGGTGCCACAGTATACACCATACAAAGCATCAAACAGGCCATTCAGGACATAATTCCGACATAAGTAATTGGAATTATTCCATGCATCCACCACCATGAGTATCTCCCTATCACTCTTTTCAGTCAAGTACTTCACAAGTCCCAGGGTGGTCAAGTAAAATAGCATCTTCTGCAACCACCTCTTGAAGTTTGCTCCATTAAACTTCTCAAGCTTTTCTGCATGACTTGCAGAAGGAGGCACCTGAATCCCAGAAGTCTGCGTAGGCACAGAAATCAATTAATTGTTATTTTCTATCTCAACAAACTAATTATAAGCAATTTCCAATAGGAAAACACAAAAAAAAAAAATTGATTTTTAGGGTTCTATATACACCACAAAATTACTGTATACACCCAAAAATACTGTTTATGTGTGTACTGTTCACCGGCACTGTTTACCACCATGTGTCAAAATATCATACAACCACGTGTCACCGTAAAGCTTAGCCATGTGTCACATTTAAAGGCCAACATCTGTCCATCTCTTGGCTATACACATGGCATCCTCATAATCTGACACGTGGAATTCTCAGAATCCGACACGTGTCAATCTTCTAGTCTGACACGTGGCATGCATAGAGCCTCACACATGGAATGATCCAGAATCAACACATGTCACTCGTATAGATTGACACGTGTCACCTGTAACAGGTCGACATGTGTATCCATTTATTGCGCAACACGTGGCTAAACTTCTGTTGGACACGTGGCCTCACCACGGCTTGCAACTTGTCGGATTTCCGTCTCACCATGTGGTGCTATGTCATCGCGACACGTGCCGTGGCCATTTCATTTGGGCCGTTTCTTTTGGGCCTGGATCTGAATCGGGCCTGGTTTTTGGATTGAACAGCAGCCTATTCTAACCACGGACTGGGCTTTGAAACTAGACCAGGCCCAACAAAATTTAAGATTAGACCCATTAATCCAGAACCAGCCCAAACCCATTTTTGACCCTTCTTCAACCTTCAACCGGGTCGATTTTGACCCATTTTCTGGTAAACGGGTCGGCCGACTCGTTGCAATTTTCTAACCAATTTTTACTATTCCAGCAGTTAAAAAATTTCCAAAAAATCACCTAAAGGTTTAGAAATTCATGGGAAAATCAATTATGAAAATAATTTTAATTTAAAACAAAATTTAATCATTGCGCAAAAATTTTTAAACCCCACGGGTTTGATGCAATTTATTTTTTTTCTTTTAATCGAATCAAACAGAGCTTAAAATTAAACATATACAAGAAACAGAAACAAGGCATGTTTTAGATTGGGTAAAACAAATTTGATTACAAACAAATATATATTATACACATGCCCAAACACAAAACAATACACGGGTATGATGCAAATTTTTCTTTTTTTAAGCCAACAGGAAACTCACATAGTAAACACATATTCAATATATATATATATAACCATATACATGCAACATATACACAATAATCAATTAAAATAAGAAATAGATCAAATCTCCACATATATATACATATATAAAATTTTGAAATCGTCTTAAGATTGTTGGAAACAATGTATGAAGATATATATGTAGATACATGTGGAAATACTAATATAAATAAATAAAATTACATAAAATAATTATAATATTTAGAACCTGTATTTCCTTAATTGATCTGCTTTTTGGAAGTCTAACCGAGGTCTGTGTGGTACCACAGTCTCTTTAAGACGATTTCTGCCCCACCGGTGCAGATTTTTCTGATGGTTGTCTCCCAGAATACAACGGCTGCAAAAGCTTTCAGATCTAGCACCTCAAAAGCTTTTCTCTCCTTCGCTTTACCACTATGATAAAAAATTTCTGTAATTTTTCTCTCTGTTTTTCATGTAAAGAACTGAAGAAGAATTTTCTGTCTTTTTCCAAAACTCAAAAGAATGTTTGAAAAAACATGTGTAGAACCAACTCTCCACTCAAAAGTCTTTTTCCCATCAAACTCTCAACTTCCCACGTTCAAAAATATTCTTTTGTTTTATTTCATAAAAAAAATGATCAAAATCCTCATATTTTCAACCAACCCGTAAGGGAAACAAACATTTAAGGCCCAAGGCCTACTAACAAATCATTCACACTCATTTTGGGCCCAAACTCTAACATGCATGACATGGCCTTGATGATAATTTGAGTTTGAATTTTGTAAGGTACTTTGATTAATGATAATTGCATGCCATGGGCTTTAAGTTCTTGAAGTTCGAGTTGGAATTTTTGTGGTTTAATTACTTGATGCTAAGAGTTTATTCGTGGGATTTGATGTTGATGAGGATCTTGAATTTGCATGTTTGAGTGGGTACAAGATATGGGATTGAAAGATGGAAATTTAGTTGTTCATTTTGCTTAAATGCTGAAAAGGTTTGTAATTTGGTTTGATGAGGATGATTTCGACTTTTACATGTTAAATTGGTATTTGGATTTGTAATTTTAATGATTAGATTTGAGGTTAAGTTTTGATTTGCAACATGCATGTATTTTAAGGTTAAGATTTTTGTTTTGGAAATTTCTCAAGGCCTAATTTTTGGATTTATTGGAATATATGAGTTTTGAATTGTTGGAAAAAAAAAAGTTTTTTTGATTTTTAAATTAAGATTGGCTGAATTGTATTTGAATGGATTTAAAGGAATTTGTTTTGCTTGAATTGGGTTTGATGGATTTTAAAACGAATTGTATTTTTCTTTTAATATTTGAGGTGAAATTAAATTTCTTTAATTTTTGGGAGACTTTTTTGGGACTTTTGTATCCAATTTATTTTTAAGGTTAAGTTAATTATTTCTTTGAACTTTGGGTGACTTTGGTATTTTAGTCTTAGGTTAAGTGATACGAACCTAGAGCGACCTGCCTCTAAACCCATAACAAAGATAGAATTAGGACCGTCTAATTACACTCTATCAATGGAAGACCTCGACCCGTTACCTATATTTGAGGTAAGAACCTTGCTATAGTGAAGACACCATAATAGGGTGCGGAATAACCTATTGATAAGTTGAATTTGAACTCCACAAGCAAAGCTTGAAAAAGTTTGATATAGTTCTTAAAGAACCAAGAGAATCACTCTTACTTTGAATAAAAACCATAATCTCCTCTTTATTCATGACTTATGTGCCTTTAAATCGGCAAAATAAATTATAAAACTTTCCTAAATTTGCTAAAAGTAAAAGTGGAATAATAATGGACGAAAATTAGGTTTAGGAAACCTAATTTTGATAGGTTTAGGAAACCTAATGTGAAAACCTAATTTGGTTAGGTTAAGGAAACCTAATTTAGCTCCTAGTTTCCTAATTTGAATAGTCTTTAATTCTTTGACAATTCAACTCTAATAAAATTAGGAAAATAATTAAAAAACCTAATAAAAACTAAATTAGGAAAGTAAATAGGCAACATGCCAAAATCCAATCAAAACATAAATAAAAATTAATATATTCCTAATTTTGGCCAAGCTTAGTTGGATGCCATGTCACCATATGATGCCACATCACCATGTTGTAGAAGTCTATGCGTTAAACTCTCTTTCACGTTGGCATCCACCATCCTAATCATATGGACCAATGTTAGTTCATCTTCACTAATGAACTTGCTTCCTTGGGTTGTAAACACTTCCTGGATTAAACCATTTAGTGTCTCTTTCAATCTCTTTGCTCGTGCTCAGGTTATGGGTCCTGTAGACATTTGAAGTGGATCTAGGCTCCATCTTGAAGGGCTCTTGGTCATGTCCTCATCATTAAGAAATGATTTATTTGAATTTGGAAGACAACTGAATTTGTTATGTTTATTTTATTTGATCTTGTATTTTGATTTGGTATTTAATTCTTGTGGTTGAGTTTTATTTTGATTTTAAGTTTAATGGAATCATTAAGTGGAATTTGCTGATGAAATGTAATTGTTAGACAATTTCTGGATTTGGTAGGTAAATTGTGGATATTGGAATTTATTTGAAAAGTTGCATCTAGTTGTTGTTGCAGGAATTACAAGGCTACATTAGATTCGTTTCTTGAATGGTTCTCCACTAAAGTGAGAGTTGCGGCTAGTAAATGGATTGCATGATTATTTGATTGATTGCTAACTAAGTTGTAGTTTTTAACCAAAAATAAATGGGCACTTGAGTGAGTCTAGCGAGGAGGCCCATTTCTAGACTAAGGTTTTACTAGAGGCACAATCTATGAGTGGAATTTTTCTTAAAACTTTTATATATATATGTATGTATAATGCCTCATGATATTTTTGAATTTTGAATTTACTAGAAATTATTTTACTAAGCTTGGAAATAATTTTATTGGTCTAGATAAAGCATTCTACATATCACGCATTAAAGTATCTTTGGAACTGTACAATTTATGTAAACTGTTTTATTATCATTATTATTATTTTGTTTTGCATTGGGCATCATGGTTTTGGGGAGTGGTTTAATCTTAATTCTTTCAAAGTAGAGTAGTATTATACTTTTCTAACACTGTATTAACTATTTTTGTATACGTAGTAACACATTAAACTATTTTTAGTACAATGACATTTTATGGAGAGCTTAAATTGAATTTTGGAAAAGTGGATGGAATTTTACTGCATTACTTTGCATATGACATGTTTTACATACAATAGTTTTTCTATATGGACTCACTAAAAAAAAAGATTTTTGTTACAATTATGCTTTTTTATTATTCCAAAAGTACTTCGTCTTACTTATTGATATTCTGATTTTGAAAAAGTGGTTCCTAACATTATTTGGAGATGAATCGTTTTCACTTAAACTACTTTTGGCACTAATGCCTGTTTGTAATGACAATGATATGATTATTTTGCTATTATGAATTTGATTATGAAATTCTGGTTTCGATTTGGACAAAGCTTAGACTTGGAGCTTGCTTAGTCTTGTATAAAATATGGTTTAGGCTTGATGTTTATTCGGCCTAGTTTATTGATTTGAATTATGGATTGCCCTGGAGCTTAGTTAGCTAGTATTATTGATTATTGACTGTTGATTAATTGATTTTGTGCAAATTATTGGCTTTTATGCCAAACTAACCTTTAGCTTAGTTTGATCCATTAAAGACTAATGGTAGGGTACTTTTATGTGTGGAAACATCCCCTCGGCAATATATGGATAGGATATGGATAGGAATTTGGATATGTTTTGATGTATCTTTTTAATCTAGTTCAGAGATATCTATCTTTTCTAAGTATTTAGGTAGTGAAACATTTTGTCTCCAAGTTGGTGAGTAAGTGTTTCTCTAGATTATAAGAAAGTTACTCTTTTCCTATCCAGCATGAATTGATCTATTTTGTACATGTGATTGAAATTAGAAAAGTTTGTTGAAGAGGTTGAAGATCCAGAAAAGACTAGAAAGGGGGTTGAATTGGCTTTTCAAATAGTTTAGATTTCTTTTTTATAACTGAGAAATAAAGATCCTGCAAGTGCCTTGACCTACTTCATGTCATCTTCATGCCCTTAAACTATATATTCATAGTTTTATAATTCAATAGTTAAAGACTCAGGGGGTTGAACTGGCTTCTCAAACAGTTTAGACTTCTTTTTTATAATTAAGAAATAAAGACCCTCTGCAAGTGCCTTGACCTACTTCATGTCATCTTCGTGCCCTCAAACTATATATTCATAGTTTATAATTCAATAGGTAAAGACTCAGTCTTCCCAAAAACAGGAAATTTAAATTCAATAAAGTAAATAATGAGGACTCATCCCTTCCATAATCAAAAAATAAAAAATGCGGAAAAGTAAATAGATGAGGACTCTATCCTCCTATAATAAAGTAAGTGAGGCTAAAGTGCTGGAAAATAAAATATTGAAAGATAAAAAATTAGGTATATATATAATTTTTTTTATAAGGAAACCCTATAATAGGAAAAACCACATGTGCCAATCACCACCTCGAAACTAGAAGTCCAAAATATCATGAATCAATCATATAGTCACATATACAACCTTAATCTAGGTGTAAGAAATATTATCAATATTTCTAACCACGGAGATAGTGGGTGCTAACTCCATGATATTGGATGCAGTGACCTTAAGCCCAAACCACCACTACTACTACTCCTCATAAGGACACACATGGATCTGTCTTCAAGGCCTCACTCACAAAGGCTCCACTCTTTCAAGTTTGTCACGACAAATCTTAGAATACTAACCAAATAGACAATGGAAAGTGTTTTGAGGTATTTGAAATAGGTGAAAAACCTAGGAGTCTCTCTCTAAGTAAAAAAGTGTAGATTTAATAGACTCATTGTGACATAGTCAATGAAGAACAAAATAAAGATGAGAGAAACAATCCATAATAGTTAATAGGTAATCTAGAGATGAAATCTATGGTCCAAAATCACTTAAGCTCAATAAATATCCATTAACAGTGAAAAATCTAAACCTAGAAGCCTACAAATCTCTTTTAACTTTTCTCTCTCATTGAAACCCAAAAAAAGATTATGCTTTAATGAAATTGGGAATCTTGTTCGAACAACATAAGGAGCATGTTTGAATAGGATGTTTAAAAACCAACAAAAATAAATGCGTGGCAACATCCTGTTCTAATAAAATATATACCTTGTTTGAAGGGTTGGTCTACGAGTCACTAATTGACACATCGCAAGACTTTATTCTAACAAGATAAATACATTGTTTGAATAGGGTAGTTTGTCCAGACATGGAAGACATGTGGTAGACATTATTCGCACAAAATAGGAGCCTTGTTTGAAATATTGATTTTCACAAATTTGGTAAAAAATCATATCAAAACAAAGTCAAAATACCTAGAGTATTAAAGCTGGTAAAAACACACAGATCAGTGAAAAAACAAAGATAGTATGGAACAGTGTGTCCTAACCACCTAGATATATATAAGGTCTCTAAGTCATTTACCATACCTAACTGAGATTTAATCTTCATGCTTTGGTATTAACTAAAATAGATACTTTACAACTCAATGTTTTAACATATGAAAATTTGCCAATATACAAAAACTAACTCAACAATCTAATATTTTTACTTATGATATATTAGATTTACAAGATTTATGCAAACTGCCTTTCCATTGCATCTCATCTCAATTACTATAATATTTTGCTATATTGGATTATTGATATTTTGTGTAAGTGTTTTAAAACCCATTAACTAAGTATTCGTACTCACCCTTTTTACCTAACTTTTATAGGTTATAGTTGAGATTTAGTGGTTTTGTTGAGGTTGGAAATGGAGTTCTAGATTGAGGTTTAAGAGATTAAGCTGGATTCCTAGGATTGGGTTGTACTTTTGGATTATTATTAAATATTGCATTTTAATTATGGACTTGTATTAATGCTTATAACCTATGCTTTTTAATTTTACAATTTGTACTGGTATTTTTGGAGTCTTGGTGTTGTATGGATCATTGGATCATTTGATGTTCGCTTATAAAGTAGAGAAAATGTTGATTTGATGAATAATGTTACACGGGTTCAAATCTCCTTAAAGAGTTTTGATCTCTTAATGGAGTTAGCACAGTTAATGTCATTGTGGAGAGGACCATTAGTATCTCAATAGTGCTAGTACTAAATAACCCACTATCCTATGGCTAAGGAAGTGGCTAATATCATCACGGTAAAAATACCTGCCTACCTTCACCCACCTTAGCGCCTATAGGAATAGCTAAACTTGCTGTCCTTTGGCCATGGGGAAGGTGTGGTTAACACCATTACTACAAACTATCTATCTACTCTAGCTCACTACAACTCACAAAGAACGACTAAATAGAACCTATGTGCTATTAATAAACATAACATTACAGAACACTAGTATTGTATGGTGCATATATACACTAACTAGCCATATAAAAATATATAATTATGAAAACGTCAACTCTTCATAATTACATTTTAAAACCATAATTAAATATTTTAAATAAATCATTGAATAAATAATTAAATAAACAAATAAATAGATAAATAATTAAATAATAAACAAAAAAAAGAAAAATAATAAGATTTAAACATAATTAATGAATAATTTTACAATCCCCACAAAATCAAACGTAATTCTAATTATTTAATTATTACCCAATAATCAATAACTAGTAATCGTAATAATAAAAATTTGGAAGATCCCAATATAACATTTTAAGAAAGTAAACCATGTTAAAATCATCTTAATATTAAATATTTTTACAACTCTTGATTCTTTAAAAATCAACATTTAAATTAATAAGTAAATGCTTGAATAAATAAATAAATAATCTTACCAAAATCATACACATATATTTTTTGGTAAAAAAATCATACACATATATTTAATTATATACATAGACACATATATGTACAAATATATACATACATAGATATATAAAAATATTGATTTTCCCCATTTCAATTTACAAACCATAAATGAAGAATTATCTTTTTAAAACACAAATGTAATTATTTTTAGAATTAGGTTTTCTCAACTTATAAATCGACGTATAAATAAATAAATAAACAAAGATAGGCAAATTAATAATCTTGCAAAATCATGTACATTTACTTAATTACACACACACACACATAAATATGTAAATAGACATGTTTTACTAATATGATTATTTTACCAAAACTAAAATTAATAATAAACAATTAAAGCAAAGAAGCATTTCGAGAGAAACCATATAAACTAATATCCTTTTTAATTCTACAACCAACCCAGTAATTTAAAGTCCCCAAAACTATAGATTGACAATTAAAATAATAATTCAATAAATGAAGTTATTTTAATTAAACATAAGCATCTAAACCTTCTAGAATGTTGTGAAATACTCAATTAATCATAGTTTGTTAAACAACACTTTTAAAACCTAATTTAATAATCAATAAATAAATAAATAAAAATATTTATATATTACTCAAAAATAAAACTTAAAAAATGTGTCGCTTACAGTACAAACATTTATCCATTCTTACTCACTGCAAGGTCCACCATAAGTTCCAATGCGTGCCTAACATACATTAGAAATATTATATTATCTAAATATCACATGTATTCTTCAAAGGTACCGAAATATAGTAAATAATTTAAAATTCCTTTCACTGCTTCCGGTTCTCAAAGTTGAACTACGAAGTAGTCCAACTATACAAAAATCTCAATTGGCCTATTGTCCGAAATTTGAGATTTCTCCTAGCTACGCTCAATTTTATGAAATTGAGCATTCCATTAACCCCTATTAGCCATTATGGACCTATATGCAATAATTTTTTTAAGGGAACTTTCAATTCTACTTTTTGCGGCAATTTCTACATTAGCTTAGAAATGGTAAAATCATAAATACTCAACCAAAATTAACAAAATATATACCAAATGAAAGCTTGTGAGATCAGAATTAAGGATAATTAGCTTAAATGACCCAAACTTACTCTAGGTGATCGGAAATTGACAAGAAAGTTTTGGCCAAAATTCAAACCATTGTATCTCCCAAACGACTTGGAATTTGGAACATTGGAGGCCATATTTGGAATCAGGGGTTCAAATTAAGGGAGATAGAGGCATGGATCCGAGTGTGTAGGTCAGCAAACGACCATATCGGCTAAAAAATAAAATTGGCCACTAGCTTTAGCAACTCGATCTGGGTATGTTGCTGGCTAGCCAACCGTGAGACATGGTGGTCGAGGTCACCGATGATTAGGCTTCCCTGGTGGCTAGCACATGTCATCAACGAGTGGCCAGAAAATGGTCAATTCTGGCTAACCTGAGAGAGAAAGTGGGAGAGAGTGAGAGAAAGAGAAAGAGGAGTTTTTGTGAGAAAGGAGAGAGAAAAGGGAAAGAAAAGGAAAAAGAAAGATGTATGGCCATATGCACCTGTGATGGCACCCATCAAGGAGGTTTTTTCCCAATATCCCACCACATGTTTTTCGATAAAACTACCATGTAAAATTAGTCATAGATAAATAAGCACAACTTTATAGATCTATAACTTTTCAATCATAGGTCCAAACTAAGCATACCACTAGTCTACGGACTCATATTGATGAACAATATACGATGTCAAGACTCATCTAGAATCTCTTATCCGAATCCTAGATAAGCCTTGATCCCAGGGAAAACCCTACCAGACCGTCCTACCCAAAATTTGATAGTATCTCTCCTAAGGGGTGAGTATGCCCCAAAAATTCCCTACACAAAAGCACACTCCTATATGGTATCATCTTATTCCTCCCATCATACTACAAGAGATTTCACAAATTTTTAGGACTTTTATAATAAGTGCACAGGGATATAGATGCAAGAAATAATTTAATAGAATATAAATACCTTTATATTTCATGTCCACCTACACCACCCACTTAGTATAGTACTATATTTCTATATCAATTTACAAACATACCAAATGCATAAATGTAAATAAAAGGGTGATAAAACAACAATAATATTAGTAATATTAAGAACAATAATACAACTTGTTCGAGAGCTACCATACTTGCCCGAAAGCTGCGATATTTGTCCGAAGGCTACCGTATAATAATAATAATAATAATAATAACAATAATAACAATAATACAAGATAACAACAATAAAAATAATCATAATAAACAAAATTTTGCAATGATGATAATAATATTAATAAATAAATAAATGACAATAACAATAATAATAACAATAACGCTACTAATAATAGTAATAATGATAAATAGTAATAATAATAGTAAGTCATTAACGATAAATAATAATAATCCCGTAACAAATAATAATAATAATAATAACAAATAAGGATAATAATATATTCATAATAATGAATAGATAAGATAAAATAAAATAAAGTAAAATAAAATTTCAAAATTTATAAATATACTACAAAATATGCACACTCGTAGTGGAGGTACGTACGAACCATATCACATGCTAATATGCAATCCCATGATATCAGCTACCGCAGGTACACTGCTACCAATACAGTCCGGGATGGTTGCCTATAATGGTTGTCTGACTCCATAGACTCGTAAGTAGTAGAGTTTCGAGGCTAAGCTATTCATGCGCCGATAATATCGTTGCCCTCATACGGTGTGGTACATACAAGCATAACATAATAATAATATATATAAACGTATATATGAAAAAGATACTTGATGCACCATACGATATACCAGTGGTGCCAAACAGTACCTGGCTTCCAGAGTACTACCTGACGGGGAGGCTAAAGAGAGAAACTTGCAATTGGTCACCTTAGCATCTCATGGTGCCGATTGCTAATAACTTGCCATGACTAAACAATCGCCCTTCGACTGAGGGAAGGGTAACTGATACTTACTATGCACTATATTTGTCATACCTAAAGTCTATAACTCCCACATGATGGCCATACATATATGCACGTTAATCCGTAATAACAGTCATCCTACGGCCAAGGGGGGATACCGCTGGTGCTCATTTGGCATTATACCAATCTATCCTCTCTCACCACAGCTCACAAGGGACGACCATGAATATAACTTGTACGCTGATCCATAGCATAATAAACAAACATCCTGCGGCCAATGAAAGGGAGGGATGCTCACGGAACAAATATACATGCCAACCCTCAAGTTCATGGCTCTCACAAGATAGCCATAATAAACAAGCATCTATAGGATGGTCATACATACTTGCGCACTAATCAACAATACAGTACAGAATACCAGTACTGTATGGTGCATCTAAAAGTTATAAAACTTTATAATATTAAAAATATCGAAATTTTATAAAATACAACCAGATTTATATACTATTACTGAATCCATTAAATTCCATATTTCCTTATAAACTATCGCATAAATCCAATATTTTAATTAAAACTAGTTACCACTAAATATTTTCAATTTCACAAATATTCAAATACACAATATATTTTATACACTAAAATTTATTATTCTTCTTAAATCATTATAATTTACTTATGCAAAAATTATATTAAGTCATATATAATTTAAATTCACACAAATACATTTTATCATACAAAATAAGTGTAACAATAAATAAACACAATTAATTTCTCAAAAATATATAATAAATATTATACAACAAATATATTCAAATCACATAAAATAACATAATAAAATTAAATAACAATTTTTAAAACATACATATTACCTTTCAAAATGTTAAATAACACAAAATATACGTTCACATACATACACATATGTGCAACCTTTTAGCAAGTATGTACACACACATATATGTATATATGTATACATATATATACACATACATACATACACAAATATGTATATATATATATATTCATCTATAAGTATCCATACATATATTCACATATATATATATATATATATATATATTCATACATTTAAATATATACATAAAAACCTTTAACAAGCATATTTAACAAGTATAAATGTCCGCACATTTATATATATTTTTTGATATGAATATACAAAAGCTTTCAACAAATATATATATATATATATACATATATATATTCATCACTCACGATATATATATATATATATATACGTCTAAACACACACACACACACACACACACACACACACATATATATATATATATATATTCAATTTAACGCCATTTTCACACTAAATACAAAAAGTCATCCAAAAATCACAATTTTCCAAATAAATCACCAAAATTCATAACCAATAGAAAGCTAAGAGGAAGAGGAACACGAAGTTAATATCCATTGAGCTCAACTCTACTGGCGTTGGCTAGAAAAATATTGGAAAGTTTCAGCCAAACTTCCATCCAACGTATTCACAGATTGCTTGGAATTTGAATGCATAAAGGCCATTTTTGAGATCAAAGGGTCGAAACCTAGGTGGAGGGACCAAGATCATGATTGGAGACCGTTGAAAAATGGGCAAACAGGAACTCAACCACCGACATTGCCCAACAATGGGCTCTCACACTGGCCGACTCATGTGAGGAAGAAGAGAGAAAGAAAGAAGAGAGAGAGAGAGAGAGAGAGAGAGACAGACAGACAGAGGAAGAGAGAGGGGCTGTTTTCCATTTTTTTGCACATGAGGTAGGAGAGAGAAAGGGGGAGAGGTGTTTTTCGCTTTGGGGGGAGAGGTAGAAAAGAAAAGCAAAGGAAAAAGAAAAATAAAAATAAAAATAAAAATATAATAATATAATATAATATAATACTTTATTAAGGATGATATGTGGCACTTTCTTATCGTGACACGTGGCATCTTTATAAACATGACACGGAGCACATCTTAATTGGTGACACGTGGCACAAATAAAAGGTTCCTTTAAATATTTCACTACTTGGTAAAATCAATTTCGAAAAAAATAGGTACAAATTTATAAATAGGTAACTTTTCGACCATAGGTCCAAATTATACATGTCATCAGTTTAAAAACTCGTATCGATGAACATTATCACATAGTACATGAGTCAACATAAGACTTACTTGGTCAACCTCGGTTAACCTTGGTTAAACCGGATCTAAATTTCAAGCTCAGGGTGTTTTCTCCGATCGGGGTGTTACATATAATGGTATATAAGTCAAAATCAAAATCCATACAAAGGAAAACCTAATCTTGGGCTCGCTCAATTAGTCCAGATCAGACTTTATTATGATCGTAACTTTCTAAATTCAGCTTCAATTTTGGCATACTACTAATCTATGAACTTAGGTTGACGCGTACTTCGCCATGGTATTTTTGTCAAAGTAAAATTCCTCCTGTCGCAAAAAATCAATTATGATATCCACTTGGTCAACTAGGTTAACTCCGGCCAAACTTGATTAAAAATTCAAATTGAGAGCATTTTCACGGGTCGGGTGCTAAAAACCCTGTCAAATTTCCATGAGATCCATTTAAAATTATTATAAAAGATTAATTAGATTTTTTTTTAAAATTGATTAATAATCTACTTTTTCCTATGTGGCAACAAACATAGATAACATGATTTGCCATGTAGGATAGCCTTGCCATAATATCCTTACTATATCAAAATTATATATATATATATATATATAGAGTTAGATTCATATCGAATTAACATGATGGTTTTAGCATTAAGAATTCCTTTAAACTTTTTTAGGTATGTTTAATATTCATGATTTAAAAAATAATAAATAGCCTAATATGTATTTGATAACATATTAAAATCTTATTTAAGAAAAATGAACTATATAGAGACTTGTGAACATAAATGAATTTTAAATTTTAATTACTGAAGTGACTAATAATTAAAAACGAAAATCCTAATAGTAAAATTATCAAGTCTACATGATATTAGCCTATGACTGTTTATATATATATATATATATAGAGAGAGAGAGAGAGAGAGAGAGATCCTCACACAATATAGAGAGAAAAAGGAAGAGTAGCACACAAATAAGGTCGGTCTAATGGTTTCTGCATCAGATTTTCCATTATTATTCTTTTTATTACATTAAAATTAGGATTTAAAATTTAATTATTAACCAGATATAGATTTCATAACATATAATTAAATCCTATTTTGATCCTTTAAGATCTAAATAACCATAAGTGAATTTTTAAATCTTAATTTTTAAAGCAATTTAAAAACTAAAAAAGAAATTTTGAATGGTAAAACCATTACATTGACTTGATATAAATTGGTTATATCAATATATATATATATACAGTCTGTCTATGGTGCGAACGGTTCTCATGCGGACCACAGTATTGGTGACAGTTTTTCATAGTATTGATGATGATTTTCTAAAAAACCGTCGTTAATACTATGAAAAACCGTCATTAATACTGCGGTCTTCATACGGACCGTCCTCACCATAGAATTTCCGTATATATATATATATATATAAAGATATAACATAAGTATCGGGATTTGGGATTGCCTTTTTGATTATTTTTAAAACTTTTAATAGTATAAAAAGATACAAAATAAAATAAAATAAAATAAATAAAAAAATAAAAAAGAAACAAGAAAATGGGGTAGTAAAAAAGGATTTTTTTTATTTTATATATATATTATAGAATTTTTAACTAATACATGGTTGAATGCATTTTAATACGGGTACATTTGGTGCCTTGTATAACAGACCATATGGTACCTATCGAAAAGCATTTTTTTATTTATTATTCTTTTGTGCTTTGGTTTGTCACGATGAGATTTTTTTTTTTTTCTTTTTGGGTTAGTTAAACATAATCCACACAAATATATACATATTTAACTGAAAAAAATTCAAATAATTTAATTTTTATTTCAATGTTAAACTTTTTCTTTGTTTTGTAATATTTTATGAGTAATAATCAAAACTCAATTTAATATATTATAATAATTTATACATAATCTAACTAAAATCCTAAATTTATATGAGTAATAATAAAAACTCATGATAATTTTAAAAAAAAAAAAAAGGTAATTTTTTACTCAGTCTAATTAAATTTGTTCTATAATTTAAAAAAATCAAATACTATTTTTTTTTTAATTTTTTACCATTAAACTTTTTGTTAATTTGTTTAGTATGATTGAACTTTACATAATGTAACTAGTCATAAATAATAATTAAAATTCTATTTACTATATTATGAATAATGTATTTATTCAAAAAAATTATCAATATATCAAAAAATCAATTTGCTTATGTTGAGTAATTAAAAAATCAACTTGTTTATTTTGAATAATGTAATTATTTATAAAATGTTGGATGAATAATACTAAAAATCCTTTTTTTTTTTGGGGGGGGAAAAAACACCTTCTTTTACAAAAATTTATAGAACAGTACTACATTCCTAGTATAATATTAATATAGCATATTACACTACAGTCTAATCCATTATAATACAATACTAATTAACATAATATTGTTTTGTGACACAACCTTTAGTTTTAAAATTTTTACATTTTTGTAAGCACTTTTCTTAAAAAAAAAAAAAAAGAAAAAAAATTGCTTTTTACAGCCACGTGCAATTCACTTGAAATGGTTGTTAATATCCCTTTAAAAATTAGAAGTAAAACCTAATAGAGTTTACTTCTGTTTAAAACCTAAAAGCTCAATATGATGTGTTTTACAATGAAGAGATAAAAGTGCAAAATCTTAAACTAAAAGATATCAAAATTAAATTAATATAAATTTTTATATTTAATTTTAGGATTAATTGCAATTCATAATATCATTTATTTTGGTTAGATTGCGTATTGGACCATCTATTTTAAAATCTTTTACATCAAAATCTAAATATAAAATTTGTTTCGCATTAGTTCAATTTTCAAATTGATTAATATAAAGTTTAGAAATTAAGAAAATTGACTATTTTTTTAAATAGTCAACTTTTTTTTATCTTATTTATAAATTGATAAAACTAATCAATTTTCTCAACTTTTAAATTTTTTATTACTTAATTTAAGAGTTGAAATGTGAAACAAATTACAAATTAAAGACACAGTGTGAAACATTTAAAATCGAGAGTCCAATATGCAAT
The DNA here is from genome assembly GCF_031755915.1 of Ziziphus jujuba. NCBI lineage: Eukaryota > Viridiplantae > Streptophyta > Magnoliopsida > Rosales > Rhamnaceae > Ziziphus > Ziziphus jujuba. The sequence goes on from NC_083382.1 coordinate 17,119,662, forward strand.
TGGCCAATGTACAAAATACTAAAATGGAATTAACTTTAATTTTAAAATTTGTCCTATTTGAATTTCGGCTCCCAAAAGCTTCTTTAAGTTCAAATGAGATATACGCCAGAGCTCATGGAACTTTCAATTTTATTTTATTTTATTTTTTTGGTTAAAAGCATGAAATTCACTTGGTTGTCAATACATCGGTCCAACAATGATCAAGAAAACTGAAAAAGCTCTATGGAATAAAGTACTTTACTAACTAGCCAATGCAATTACTCCACTTCTCATGGGGTGTGGAACTTCAAATATCCCCCAAACTCTCAAAAGCAAAAGGGGAAAATAAAAAAGGAAAAATACAAGGGAAGAAAGAATAATATGTCAAGAGTTCCTACACATAGAAATAAAGGATACCATACTCACTTTTACCAAAAATTAAAAATAAATAAAAAAAAAGGGAAAAGAAAAAGGACACCATACTTATACCCATTAATGTTGATCATAGTTAACATTTTTTTGTTCTTAACCTATTTCATGTATTGCACTTAATTTTTGTTAATTTAGTCAAATTATGCATTGTTCAGATATGAAATTGAGACGATTAAACCACATAAAACTGATGCAACTTTGTTTTGATATTAATTTTATAAAATTGCATCTCTAGACCAAATTGACATGAAAACAATAATTCTATATATATTGAATTTAATTTTAAGGCTTTTTGTGAGAGCTTTTAGTAATTTAAAAACAAACGCAGAGGTCAAGTTGTTTTGTATTAATGGGGATTTGATGGGCTCACCTTCAATTTCTCTTATCCAAGCCACACTTAATTGCCTTTGATGCCATCTTAGCAATATTAATTGGGATTTCAAACTCTGATAATATATGTTATGGTTCGAAGTTCCATCCTAAAATATTATCCTTTAAATGGAGTAATTCAATCCTTTTTATACCCTATAAAAACCTTATACATGACTTTAGGTTTGCACACGCCAACAGAATTTTTGTAACTTTGAAGGGTAAAGTGGAAAAAATTTCATCTTTGATGAGAAAATGGTATTCTTCTTTTTCATGGTATTAACCAATAAAGAAATACATAATATTGGGTTGATGCTCTGTCAGAACCTATTCCTTTCTTGATGGACCTAGAATCTTTCAATTTTCTAGCACTACCCACCATGCTAAAGAATATCTTTGAAATGATAAGAAAGAAAGAAAAAAACCAAAAAAAAAAAAAAAAGGGAAAAAAGAACCATACTTTAATACTTGAATAACACTCGCAAGATTTCAAAAGCAAAAGTTTAAAAAAGCTAAACATCACAAAAATTGAGAAGTATATATTCATTGTAAGTGATCACCTTCAAACAAAAATAAAAGAGGTAAAAGCTATATAATTGTTAAGCTCAAGATAAACTAATTGAATACTATAAGCAACAAAAACAAGTTTTGGAGATCCATAGAAGGGAAACAACATGAGCAGAAACACCAACAATTTCCCTCAAGCTCCTCTTCATTGGGGTTTTGGACAGGATTATGAAGCCAACTACAATCCTAGCTCTAACGACTCAAATTATATGCAACCCTGGTATTCGACATCACAATCCTTTCTAGTCACACCGGTATGTGTTCAATTTTTTAAACTTTTTCATCTACAGAAATCTTCCAGAAAAAATCATGCAGCAATCTTTGTTATTTGATCATCAATATGACCATTGAACATTGATTTTCTTTTATCTGAATTAAAAGGATGGCAGAGGAGGCGGTCATGGTACATTGCAGACAAACGAGGATAGGAGGTTTCAAACTCCTTTGGGGGTAACCAGGTAATTATAATTGTATTTTTTAATTATCCTGTTTTGTAATTTGGGTAGCTGGGGATGGATTTTGAATGCTAATTTTGCTTTACAACATTCTGGTTTGCCATATTATTTGAACTTAATGAAGAAATATATATGCACATATATATATATATATGAACATCCATTTTTTTGTTTGTAATTTAAAACTAGTCATTTCGCTTAGCATTTTGAATGTGATAAGTATCTTGTTATGAAAAATTCAAAATTATTTAAAGTAATTTCAAAAATAAAAAATAGAAGGGGGGAATTTAAAAATAAAATAAAATAAAATTAAAAAAAAATTTATTTTAAGTACATGGCCAAAGAAGGGCAGTACCAAAATTGGAGTAAATTCAGTTCCCATATATTCTCAGGAAACCTCTCCTCTGTTTTGACCCAATATATGCCGATAATTATATTTCACTTTTTTTTCCTTAAATTATCAATCAGTTTTGTTCATAACTTCATATCACTATGAAATCTGTTCTGCTAAATACAAAACCACTCATTTTGGAGAAATTTCCTAATTTGCAGTATCCCAACACCTTCACACACCCCATTTCTCATTGTCTTTGATAATGGAGTGGTAACGGAGGCACCTTACAGGCGTAGACAGAACGTACCTGATCCGCCTCCAAGAACAATAGACCACAGGGACACACCGATCCATAGACGCTTAGACAGCTCGAGATCGAACCAAATTCAGCAACAGAAAGTCCTTGAAAAGCTCAAGCGAACAATCTACAATCCTTTACAAAGGAGATTCACAAAGAGGATCAACTTGTACTACAGAGACATACCTGTCAATGAGAAGGAAATCAACGGCCAGGAAGAGGGTAAGAGGTGTGCCATTTGCTTGGAAGACTTCGAGCCAAAACAAGAAGTGATGCTTACTCCATGCAACCACATTTTTCACGAAGAGTGCATTGTTCCTTGGGTGACAAGCAATCCTCAGTGTCCGGTATGTAGGTTTGGTCTCGGCGACAAGATGAGGGAACGACAGAGTGCCACTACAAATATAGGATTCAATCATGCGACAACCACTGAGGAGCTTATTTCGATAATAAGGGCCATGGAAGGAACGGCTTTCTATATATAAGGAAGGTTGTGGAGATTGCTTTCTTCTTCCTGCAATGGCAGAGCGTCGGTGGTTTGTTTGGTTAACGAGAAAGATTGTAAAAAAATAATAAGCTAGACATGAGAAAGCTAGCCTATAAATTACCAAATTGTGTTGAACGAAGTACCTATATTTATCAAACACTATATATATATATATATACATATATATACACTTACAGATTGGAATAATGGATCTAAATGAAGGCTTTCTTTGTTCTGTTGCATGTTGTTTGATTAATTTTCTTAAGTTCTTGTGTGGAAATTGTTTATGAAAAGAAACAGAGAGAATGTGCTTTCCAAACTGCTGCAGTTTTTCTTGTTTCCAAAAACATTATGATCTTCTCTTCCCCTTGTCAAAACGAATATATTGTTTCCAACCAGATAACAATAAAGAATCATGATTACACCTATGACTATATGTTCTTTGTCAGTTTTATATGGTCTAAGCTCCATATATATATATATATATATATACATACAATATTCCATATTCACGATAGATCACTAGGCTTTATTCGGTATGATGGAATAATGGAATGATGGAAAAGAATGCATGAAGTGGAGGGATATAGATGTTCTGGTTGTTCGGAAAGTTGATGGAAATTTTTCCATCCAAAGCAATCCCTCATCAATTGGATGATTGGTAGAAGGAAAGTTTCTCTTCACCTTTCTTATACTCTTTTTACTCATGTATTTTCAGTTTTAGCAATTTCTTTTTCTTCACTCATGTCTTTTATTTTGTTATTATTGTTTTTTTTGGCCCAACTTTATTATTGTTGTTGTTATTATTATTATTATTATTATTATATCTCTTGTATGTATTTTTCTTTTTTCCTTGAATTTCTTTATTTTTATATAAATATTATTTAAACTTTATTTTTTTTCCCTTTTTTTCCATATTCTTAATTCAAGTTTTTCCCCCCTGGTAATGCTGGAGAAATATGATTAAATTATCATGATCAGTTTTGACGAATGATTGTTTGGTGAATTGAAATTATACTCAAATTATGGCAAAACTATTTGAAAATTTTTGTTCATGAATATTTTAATAATAATTATGGTGGAAAAAAAACATTTGTAACAACCAAACGTTTTGAGACAAAAATTCCAAATGTCATAATTTCTGAACATTTTGCAACGTTTAAGATTTATGGCTGAATGGTTTTGTAATAGCAAGAATTGATTAGTGGAATTTATTGGCCTGAAATAGCCGTTGAATAAGTCTATAAATTAACTTTTTCTCTAGTTTTCTGTGGAGTAGAAAATGGGAAACAAAGGGCCTTTGACCATGTTTTCTATTTTTTGTTTTCAAAATATTATCTTTAAAACATAGAACAAAAACAGTATCCTATTGATTTATGAAAACAATAAGTGTTTGACCAATTGTATTTGAAAATAATTTTCAAAAACCAAAAACATACTTTTAGGGGCTGTGCACAGCGCTTTTTGGATTGTTCGAGATAAATTGCCATTCTTACTCTCTCATGTCAATGCTCAAGTATCATATACAGTGAATGTAAATGAACATACTTTTAATTTTTTTGAAAACTATGGAAAACATCTTTTTATTGTTTTCACTGATAGCCAAACAATACACTTTTGTTTTAAGGACAATTTTCTATTTTCAAAAACAAAAAACAGTTCTCAAAACAAATGGCCAAACAAGCCCAAAGTTTTTCTCTCAATTTTCATTTTAAAACATTCTTAGAAGTTCCTAGTATATCCAGCATGATAGAGTTCAAATAATTTCAAGTTCACCAAAAAGAAATTTTGAAGGTGCAACATATTGCATCTTTTGATCATCCATTGCATTTCGGTAGACAAACGCCACTAGGTCATGATGACCAATTAAGGATATTGTGTGACAACGGTTTTTTCACAAATCATACAATCATACACACCCCAACCAAGAGAAAAAAAAAAAAAGTCTTTTTCACAAATCATTCACAACTTAAACACCACTTTATGAAAATAATAACTGCATTTGGTCAACGAATCAAAAGGATTTTAGGCAAAATGATGAAACTTTATGGGATCATCCTTCCAATTAGAATGCTTTTGGAGAAATCGATAGTCATAGAAACTTCATCACATTATTCAATCGTAAGGTTATAAACATCTTTGAATTATTCTATTATGTACTTCTAAATATATTGAAATTTGTTTTTTTTTGAATGTTTTTAAAGAATTTATTTTTATATGATTAGTCATAAACTTTTGGACAATGTTCAAATTCTTCGGTTATTTACTTTTATACAATTACAAAGTTTGTAGTTATGAACTCAAAAATAAATGGTCACTAACAAAAAAAAAAATGTTATTTTACTCACAAATCACTAGAAAACAACCAAAAAAAAATTACAAAACAAAATGAATCACCGCAAAATGAAAGAGGATAGTTGTAACACCCCGTCCCAAATCGCACCGGAATCCCTGCACATTGACTGAGGTTGACCGTTGACCGAGTGGGTCAAAAGTTGACTTTTTGCTCCAGTTGGAATTTCCAGTTGACCAGGGTACCGTGGCGAAGTGCACGATGCCACGAGTTCGTAGACTGGTAGCACACTGGTAGCACGTTGAAAATGGAGCTACGGTTTGAAAGTTATGGGCAAAACAAGTTGAAGTGCAAACTGTCCAAAAGGGTGCCGGAGTTGACTTTTTATTTATGGGGAAATGAGCTTTGACTCATGCATGGTTGTGAAGTACTCGTCGATACGAGTTCACAGACTAGCGGCACGCTTAAAACGGACATCCGGTTAAAAAGTTATGGACGTTTGAAGTTTACCGGATACCGTAATATTTTAATATTTTTAAGTCGATGAACAGTGAAATACCACGTGTCAGGTTCTTATTGGTCCACGTGGCATGAACAGTGTCACACAGTGGCATTTATTTGACAAAATTCTCGGGGAAGAGAGAGAGGAGAGAGAAAGAGAGAGAGAGTCCGACCGGCGCCGGAATTTTTCAAATTTTCTGGCCGAATTACTGTACACGCACCGGCTAGCAAGGTTCCCCTCCCCATTTTCGGCAAAACCTCAAAGTTTCACGGTGATCGGCTGCCGGACGCGCCCGGATCGGACTTTCGAAGATCGGCGGCGAGTTTTTTCCGGCCACCGCCGATCGACCCACTTCTGGCCATTTTTCGGCCACACGCGCCTGACACCCTTCATCCTCTCCTCAAGTCCGGCCGACCCACCAAGTTTCACGGCCATCGGACCACCGACGCGCCGGGATCGGAGCGTTTTCCGGCGAGGGGCCGGAAATCTTCAAACCGTGATTTCTCCGCCATCCGGCCTCCGTTTTCCTCACCGTCGATCCCGTTGGATTGCTCTCCCCACGATCTACAAATCTGCAAAAAATCACAGCCAACAGCCACCGCACACGCCGCCGCCGGCGATGGTTGCCGGTGACTGCGGCGGCTCGCCGGAAGTTACTGTTCCGGCGAGTACCCAGTTTTTCAGCCGGCTCCAGTTCACTGTGTTCGATCTCCTGAACCCGAATCCGGCATCCGTTTTCGCCAATTCACGACGGTTTGGGAGAATTGCGGAGCCGAAACCCGAAAAGCTTTCCGGCGAAATTCCGACCCCGTCGGGTCCGATCACCGGAAAGTAAGACCGAATCCGTGATCCTCATTACACGAGCTTCGATTCGGTATATAACTCGTAACCTTTAGATATTGTTTGGTGTTCGGTCCCCGGGTACCCATTTGGGAATTACCCGAATAAAATATTAATATTTTTGGTTGGTACACTGTGGTTGTTTAGGTGAGCGTACGAGTGGTGGAGTTGATCCCGAGGAGGATCTTAGTTGATTTACGCGCTCAAGGTAAGTGACCCACCTTCAAAAATTATTTTGGGCAATTAATTATGTTTAATTGGTATTTAAATTATGCTCATGTGGTGTGATTTAATTATGGTTTTATTGTGGTTTAATTTATTTATTATGCATGAGCAAAGTGTATTTCGGTGGTATTTGTACGTGGTTTTCAGTATTAATTTTTCGGGCATAATTGGGTTAAATATTTTACGAAAATATTTGTTTAAATTTTATAAATTATGCCCGCGGTATTTTTATGGTTGCATCTCGTATTTCGAGAAAATTGTGGTTTGTTGTTATCGCTGTTTCGTACCGGGTTGTTAAATAAAAATATGTGGGATGGTATTTTGTGAAAGTTTGGTATATTTTCCACGGTAATTTTGGAAAACGGTACGGTTGGTTAATAATGTTTATTTTTAGATGCACTCATACAGTATTGGTGTTCTGGTGTATGGTGTATGGACACGTGGTAGCGCGCAGGTATTATGTGGTTTAGCGCACGGTTATTACTTCACCCGTGAGTTGCCATTGGACCGTGGGTAGGCAAGTTTGTTATTGGCCACAGCCACCCCCCTCCTTGGTCGGGTGATGGTTTCAGCAGCGGTACTGTCGGGACGCCGAAGTGCCGTTGCAGGTTTCTCTCTTTAACCCCCCGCCAGTCGGTGCTCGGGACGTTGGGTATCGGAGGGCATCACCGGTATATGGTGTGGTGCATCAGTGTAAATTGCAAATAATATTTTAAACCCCAAAGGTGTTCAAAGTTATTTACTATAATTTATTACATTTTAATTATATATTGGGGTATGTATTTATTTAATTATTGTTTATCAAATGGTTTAATCCCTTGGTTTTCGGGAGGTATGTACACTGGGTTTTGCGAAAAGGTTTTAAAAAGGGAACATTTCAAACGGAGCGATTGGTAAGAGTTTTGAGGGAAATTATTATTTTCCAACAGTTATTATTATTTATTTATTAATTGTTGGTATTTGTTCTATTCCTTAATTGTTATTATTATTATTTTATTATTATTAAAAGTGTTCATTAGTTAGGGTCACTCACTAAGATGATTAGCATCTCACACTCTTAAATTCCGTTTCCTTAGGTGCAAGTGGTGGTAGACGTTTTTCCGGAACGAACCAAGTTTTCCGCTGCTGTTGTGTTTCGAGAAGTACTTCCGTACTCTTTCATTTCAGTGTATTATTTCTTTCAGCCTTGTTGTATTTCTGTTGTTTAGCACTTCTTAAAGCTCTGTATACTATTGGGACACTTATGTTTTATTTATGCACTGGACTGTTATTGTTGTTAAGAAGTGCTGAAATTTGTGGAACAATTTGTAGTCTGCGGGAGGAATAAGGGGATGAGTATAGAAGTGTGTTTGCAGTGCAGGTAATTTGTGGTAAGTCCATCCCTTAGGGGAGGCTCTGCCGGATTTTCCGTTGGAGGGTCCGGTAGGGTTTCCCTGGGATCAGGGCTTGTCTAGGGTTCCGGGGAAGGAATTTTGGACGGGTCCTGACAATAGTAAATACATATTACTCTTTTTGAGCTTCCATGCTTTGTTTAACTGTTTTGTATGCAACCCTAGTTTATGGTAGAGTATGAGCTAGACAAATAGATTTGAGAGGAAGAATGAGAGTGTATAAGAGGATTTTCAAAAGAGTTACAATTGTTAAATGCCTTTAATAGTAATTTTAAATGGTAATAAAAACATAAATTTAAAATGAGATTATATAGAATTTGTTTGCTATAGAAACTCTCTTTTCTCTTTACTCTTTTTTTATGTGACTATTGGCATCCCAAAGTTGTAGTAGACTAGGACCTTATTATCCAACCTTATGGAACACATGATCATAGTAGGAGATGAGAATAAGTGTGCATAACTATATATTCATTAAATCTAAAACCATGGTAAAGTAATGATACAAATATAAATATCCAAAACCAATATTCAAACCCATTAACCATTATATAAGTTACCATCTTCCTTTATCATAAAAAATAAGTCATTTTTCACAAATGTCGGTAGATATACATATTTATTATCATGTATTAAGAACATATTTCTATCAAAATATTATTGTAAAAAATATCAAATATTTATAAATTAGATTAATCTTTTATAGCATAATATAAATCATATGGTTTTAATAATTCCCAAATATAAAATAATATAATCATGCATTTAATACCCAAAAACTATTTTCAAAATTAAAAGTTCACTCACATATCACACTCAAACTACATCCTCCACCAAATTGCCTCTAGTCTTGGTCCCAATGTGCCTAAAATATAACAAGAATATTTTTTAGATTTCCAAAAATTAAGCAAAGATATTGGTGTATACCAAATGTTTTAAAATAATTTTTACAACTCCAAAATTGCCAAAATTAAACATCAAAGGGTCCAATTATGATGCAAACCCTTAAGACTCGATACCCATAATTGGATGTTCACCCTAAAGCCAATTTTTATGAAAATTAAACCTTCTTTTGGGTTTTTATTTGGTATTTAACTAATTAATCCAAAAACAAAAAAAAAATTTAATCAACTGATGTCCAAAACTCATAAATTATATATCAATAGAAAGTCTATGAGATAGGGATTACATTAGTATACTTACTTGATCTAAAAACATCGTTGATGATCGGAAAATCCCCTCAAACTTTAAGCTAAACTTGATGTTAGTAGATCTCTCAAAAGGTGAAGAATCATGATAAACGAAGGTTGGATTGAAGTTTTGAAGGTCCAAAATCAGGGGTAAGTGGTATGGGGTGGCTAAAATAGCTAGAAAATGAAGAAACTCCGATGACTTGATTAGAGCATTACCTTTGGCTTTGCCGGCTTGATTTAGTTACATCTAATGATGGATGTCGTTAGATTATGGGCTTGAGGGGTGGCCAGTGCATGCAACTTTTCAATAGTTGAAAAATGATGAAAAGTAGCTTAACCCATTTTATGTGAAAGTTGGTTGGGGAAGATCCAATCATGTTCACGATTCTATTGGGGTTCTTTGGGACTTTTTGGGTATTTTAAAATTTTTTTTTTATTGTTGGGCACAGTCCCCAATGTATATATGGGCTTTTGGGTAATTAACAAATAAAAATCAATACTAATTTGGACACAAATGAAAATAAAAATATTATGACTAAAACTTTTCAGAATTATAAGTTTTTAACCATAACTACATACTCATATTGACGAGCTCATGCTATAGCATACCAATCAAATAAAAAACTTGATCATAGAAAAGGTCAACCTTAAAACCCATACTCAATCCAACTAGTCAAACCCAATTAAACTACTTAAAAACTTAAATTTTAATTTATTTCTTAGGGTGGGTCGTCACATGTAGTTTCTTAATGTTCAATTAACTTATGGTTCTCCACACCTTGTTGATAATTTTTGAAATAAAAAAAATGACTAATCTTTCTGGTTGACAAAAATTTCCCAAGAAACATTTTGTCATTGCTCCAGGATTGCTTTAAGTCATTGGGAACTTAATGAGTGTGAAATATTATTATTTTATAGCTTTTTTTTTATGCTTAGTATTTGTTGTTTTCTTATGTAATTATGCTTACTTAGAATGGATTTCTATTTGTTTTACTATTTTTTTAATTTTAGGTAAAAAGACTAAAAATTTAAGTTTAAAGGATACTTTGTATTATTTTAGAAGAATTATGAAGAAATATATTTTATAGAGCTTTAATGGAGTTGAGTTGCTAGTTATCTATTTTGGACATAATTTTCGAGAAGCTTGGAGAATTATTTTGATTTTTGAAGTTGTATGTCTTTATTGTATTTTACTGTATTAGACACTGATTTTTTGTATAATAGTCAATGTTTGATCATATTTTGAGCTACTGATGAAATATTTTAGTGCTTCTTGTTAGAGAATTTTGTAGACATATAAGGGAATGTCTTTGTAAGATTACATTGTAATTGGATTAAGGGGTCAATGACAACATTCATTTGAATTTAGCATATATGTGTTGTATTTTTTAGAATTGGAGATTTGAAGCTGTATTTTGTTAAAATTTTGACTAATCCACTAAAGATTAAAAATTAGAATTTAAATTATGTTTGGTTTGATCAAGATTGACTAATTAGACTATGATAGGCCTTAAGCTTGGCCTTTTATTGGTAAAGATTTTTGTTTTGACCAACACACTATAGCATAGAACTTGTTGATATGAGTTCATAGACTGGTGGTATACCTAGTTTTAAGTTGCTATTAGAGATTAATGGTTCAAAGAAGTATTTAAATATCAGTATTTTATCATGTCCAAACAAGTCCAGACTTTTGTCTTTTAGTGGACCCAAGGTGTATATATATATATCTCGAGAATCATGCCCTCAATAAACAAATTGAAAAATATCCAAAAAGACCTAAAAACTTTCCCCAAACCTTTGGAACCCAAATCAAGTCAACTCATACCCGCAAGCATGCCGAACCTTTTGGGTCAAATTTGACCATTTTTGGCCACTCATCACCAACACACGCTGAAGGTCCAACAAGCTTACCTTTTGATGACTTTGCTGTGAAGCTTCCTGGCCAACCAGCCGACATTTCTAAAGTCATCATTGGCGGTTAGTTGGGTTGCTAGAATTTGGACCCTTTTTTGGCCATTTCAAACAACTTCATATTCCCCCTACTTTGAACCCTCTAAAATCATTCACGACCTTCATTTTTCGAGATTCCTCAGTGTTTGCAAGATCCAACAATATCAAGTTTTAACGAAATTTTAGGGAGCTTTTCCAGCCATTGACAAGGTTTTGGGATCAAGGTAAGTACACCATCGTATTCCCCATCTCATGAGCTTTTTATCAATATAAAGTTCATAAATTTTAGACATCGTTTAATAATTTTTTCATTTTTAAATCAATTAGTTAAATACTAAATAAATTTGGACTGTGTTTGAACATAATTAGATAAATTGGCCAAAATTAAAGTTAGATTAGTATAATTAGCATTAATGGGACCCAATAGAATGTTTAATTTCATTAAATTGGCCTATGGATGAAGATTTCTAATTTTGGGTATCTAGTAATTAGGGCTCATAGTTTAATTGGACTGTTCGGTATCCAATTTTAGAAATTTCACAATTATTAAAGTTATTTTGGGACATTGGTACCTAAGTAATATTTCGTTATTATTTTAGATATTCGGACTAGTATTGGAGGTGATCCGACAAAGGAGCTAGTTTGAATTGTGATAAACAAGTGAACTTTATTTTTTGAAATTGCTGTAGAAATTATGTGTTTGATTTTATATAATATATAAATTATCTTATTATTATTATTATTATTATTATTATTATTAGAGTTATTTAAGTTATATACTTTATTATATGCTATGAATGAATATTTCTATTTATTGTATTATGATATATTAAAAAGTTTACTTTGGCATAAATAAATTTCAATACATGGCTATATATATATATATATATATATGTTTATTATTGTATTTGTAAGAATATTTTAATATGACGATTTTGGGTATTAATTAACAAATTTTATAAATCAATTGGATTTTGAAACAGATACTAAATTGTGAATTATTGTGTACCATACATACTATATCATGGATATGGATTTGTTAGATTATCATTATCTATGCTTGTTTAATCATTCCCTACTTGATCACGTGATTCTTAAGGTTTGATGAGAAGTCCCAGTTTACGATGTCTTTGGGACCCCAGGTTCGTATTGATAGTTTCCCCTTCCCAACACATTGGGGCTCTAGTATGATCGAGCAACATGGTATGGTAATGAATATAGCACACAGGATTATTGTTGTTACACTGTGGATACGGTATATGTACATATATATATATATGGTTATCGATATTTATGAATCATAACTTGTAAAAGTGTATCTTAATTATCGGGTGATAGGTATAATTTGGTTTTAATCTTTTTATTTTATGTTTCATAAAATTGCTATGTTGGTTGTAATCAAGGGTTTTGTGAAAATTATTTATTAAAATAAGGGATTTTTCAAAGAGAGAAAGTGAGGTCTTAAAATAAATAATTGTCTAAAAATAATATTTATTTTTATAATATCGTATTTGTTTATTCACTAAGCTCATAGTTCTGTATTTTTAAACTGTTCTCCCAGACCTCGGTTGATAATTGGTATATAATAAGTCTAGGCATCGTTTCATCATCACCCTAAAACATTTTGTCATTATCACATCGTCACCTTCGTTATTCTTATGCTGTTGATGTATTATCTCTTTTCTGCTTTCATATGAAACTACTATTTATTCTGCTTTATTTATTTTTAGACTCAGTTACTCTCTTTAATATGCTCTGATGGATAGACCTTTTCTTTCTTTTAAATTGGAACATTTGATGGATATGATTATGGTTTTAAAATTCCTATTAAAAGCTTTTATTTTTCACTTTTATGTTATTGAGTTACATTCAATTTATAAAAATGTCTTACTAAACTCTTGGTATCGGTTCAAAAGGGTATCCCTAAGCAGGATAGTCTTGGATGCCTTAAAAAAGGTCGAATATCATTATTTTATGCAACTAGGACATAAAATAAGCTTAGAAGTGAGCAAGTTTTTCATTTAGAAGTTAGGTTAAAAGGGAGGCCTAGTTCAACATTTTATGAGATCTCATGCCTAGAAGCCCAATTTCTTGGTAGGTAAATAATTGATAATTATTATCTATTTTTGTATTTATTTTTATTAATGGATTATAACTTATAGGAGCTGATTAGTTTTGGAGATATTATTTTATTTTTGTAATTTACAAAATTAAGAAATGTGGAGGAAACTCGAGTTCTATTTAAGAATTTGTTTTTTCGCGTACAGGACATCATCCATCTTCCATCACCAACACTATACGCCTACCACCATCCCCATGCCACTTCCATCATTTTCCACCATTGAAGCAATTTAATTTGAACCTTTGGAGATTTAGAAAAAAAGAATAAAAGCATTGAAGTATGATTAGAGCTAAGTGACAATAAGCTTCCAAAAACACCATTAGGGTGTTTGTTTAATCTCATCCATTCCTAAATTTTTGTATTTTAGATACTACATAATATTGTGGATAAATTTTCACAACAATAACTTTTATATTATTCAATTGGTGTTTCTTTCATAATTGTTGTTTTGTTTTTCTTTTTAATGATATTTATTTTCTTTAATTTTAATATTGTGTCCTTATAAAAATGATCTTATTAATATAATAATTGGATCTATATAAAATAAATTAATTGGAAAACTTATAGGAAGATTTTTAAACGTCAAACACCTATAGGGCGTCCAGTTTGCATCATTCTTTATAAAGTTGGATTGATATGGACCACATTCACCTTCTCCTTATAAGTTGGACTTTTCATTTTTGTTTAGTCTTTCTTCTTCTTAATTCAATTTGTCAATTTATTCTTTTGAATTATTATTATTACTATTATTATCAATTTATTAATTATAAATCTCAAATTTTATTCTAGCCACACTTGCAACACGCGTGTGACGTGCCCTTTTAACATCCTTAGCTAACTAGTGAAAACCCCAGAAAAAATCTCAAATCAAGCAAAAGAAGTTTTGCTGACCAGCCAAAGAGAAAAATGAAGCTCCCCAAAACGGCACGAAAAATCTGAAGCAAGCGAAAACAGACAAACCAAGCGCTAACACGCAGACACGTATGCCAAACCCAAACCACATCCACTCCAAAATATTACACTAAAAACTCTCTCCCTCTCTCTCTCTCTCTTTTCCTCTCCTCTCCTCTCCTTCAAAACCCCACGCCTTCTCTCTGCGCCAAGTAGGCCAAGAAGCTCCTCTCTTTCAATTCCATTACTTCTCTATTTGCTCTCTGTTTTCAAGGTTCGTACTTCTTCTTCTCTTACTTCTTCGTAATGGGTTGTAATGGGTCGGTGTCTGTGTTTGGTGTCAAATATGTTTAGCATGTTAAAGTTTGAATTTTTTGATTAGAAAACGATAAAATTGTTGGGAATCTTCAATCTTTGTTATTGTTAGTCTATCATTTCGTTTCTGCTGGAAGTGTTTTGGTCTCAGTTCGTTGCTTGTTTGGATGGGGATGGGCGATAATGTAATTGTGCTGGAAAAACCTATTAGTTTATGTATTTTTCTTTTATGAATGCTAGTGGATGGTGAAAATTGTAAGGGGTTTTTGACGTAGAGGACAATTTATGGTGTTTGAATCGAGAAGAAGTAACAAGGTTATGGATATGTTCAGGGGAAAGAGGGGGAAAAAAAAAAAATGGTTTATTTGAATGTTCTTATAGAGTATTAGATTGATGTAACATGGACGGAGAATTGATAATTCCTGTGTCTTTGTGCTGATTATATTTTCAACTAGTTTTTGAATGTGTTCTTGTAGTGATAATTTGCATTTGTGTTTTCTAGTGTCATGGGAAAAGTTATGTCCACTTTGTCGGAGTGATTAAGCACCTATTTGAAATACTTCTAATTCATTTTATTTCTTCTCTTGTTTATTCCAATGATATAATTCTCGCATATGAAAATTAAGTCCTCGTTTCAATGTTTTCTGTTTCTTAACTGATAATTTAACATGTCTGTATTTAGCTTTTGGACATATTCACCATAGAATGCCTTTACTTTGGAACTTGCAGATGGCATTGTCATCAGCATGCCTTGTGGGAAATGGTTTATCTACTCATGGTACTAATCCAGCATTAAGCAAGAGCTTCTATGGGAGGCATCTTCTCCCTTCATCAAACCTTCTATCATTCCGAAAGGTGACAAAAGCTGCTGTTGTAAAAGCATCTTCAGAGGGTAGGCAACATGAAGGAAGAAGAGGCTTCTTAAAGTTGTTGCTTGGAAATGTTGGAATTGGTGCACCAGCTTTACTTGGAGGGAACGCTAATGCTGATGACCAAGGAGTTTCTTCCTCGAGGATGTCTTATTCTAGGTTTTTGGAGTATTTGGATAAGGATAGGGTTAAAAAGGTGGATTTATTTGAGAACGGAACCATAGCAATTGTTGAAGCTGTTTCTCCTGAGTTAGGGAACAGGGTGCAGCGAGTTCGGGTGCAACTTCCTGGGCTGAACCAGGAGCTCCTTCAGAAGTTCAGGGAGAAGAACATCGACTTTGCAGCGCATAATGCTCAAGAGGATTCAGGTTCTCTGTTATTCAACTTGATTGGGAATCTGGCATTCCCACTAATTCTAATTGGGGGTTTGTTTCTACTCTCAAGGCGTTCATCTGGAGGTATGGGTGGGCCCGGAGGTCCTGGCTTCCCCCTGGCCTTTGGTCAATCTAAAGCCAAATTCCAGATGGAACCAAACACTGGTGTGACATTTGATGATGTTGCTGGAGTAGATGAAGCCAAGCAGGACTTTATGGAGGTGGTGGAGTTTTTGAAGAAACCTGAGAGGTTCACTGCGGTTGGGGCTCGCATCCCTAAAGGAGTTCTTCTTGTTGGTCCCCCAGGAACTGGAAAGACTCTGCTAGCCAAGGCAATTGCTGGAGAAGCTGGTGTTCCATTTTTTTCCATTTCAGGTTCTGAGTTTGTAGAAATGTTTGTTGGTGTTGGTGCTTCTCGAGTGCGTGATCTTTTTAAGAAGGCCAAGGAGAATGCACCTTGCATTGTATTTGTTGATGAAATTGATGCTGTTGGAAGGCAAAGAGGTACTGGAATTGGTGGAGGAAATGATGAAAGAGAACAGACCCTTAACCAACTTTTGACAGAAATGGACGGTTTTGAAGGCAACACTGGTATCATTGTCGTTGCAGCTACTAACAGGGCAGACATTCTGGACTCTGCCTTATTGAGGCCTGGGAGGTTCGATAGGCAGGTAGGGATGTATGTGTAATTCAATTAGTTCTCATTGCAATGATCTGCATTGGAATTACTCAATATTAATTTGTAATGCAGGTGACTGTCGATGTTCCTGACATTCGAGGAAGAACTGAGATCTTAAAAGTTCATGGTAGCAATAAGAAATTTGATGGTGATGTTTCTCTTGAGGTTATAGCAATGAGAACACCTGGTTTTAGTGGAGCAGACCTTGCAAACCTCCTTAATGAGGCTGCTATATTAGCTGGTCGACGTGGGAAGACAGCAATATCATCTAAAGAGATTGATGATTCAATTGATAGGATTGTTGCTGGAATGGAAGGAACAGTAATGACAGATGGGAAAAGCAAAAGTCTGGTGGCATATCATGAAGTTGGGCATGCTATTTGCGGGTGAGTGAGATATCTGCTTTCTTTTCCCCTTAAATAAGTAAAGAATATATAATTTGCAATGTAGCAAGTTAGTAAAGTACAATCTTTAGTCAACATAAATCTGCACGTTACTTGAAAAGGTTTTCTGGTCTAAAATTTAGATGTCTCATCAAATTTAGTACTTGTTTTATGTCCATCCTTGCCTTTACCTGTGATTGCAACATGCTACCTCTGAATGATCAATGCCTTATAGATTCCATATTTAAACAAAATTCAAAGGGACCCTCCCAAGGATGCTTTAGTTTAAGCTTATGAAATTTTGATTGCCTGTATTAATTAAAGACCATGCCAAAGTAGAGATAAAATCAAGTGTAACTAGTTATCATTAATATACTTTATTAGAACTTCTAACAGGTTGAATGTGATGCTAATTGGAGCTCAAACTGATTGCAAGTCATGATTAAATTTGAACTTAAACTGTCTGATTGACCCGGAAGGTTATCATATCTAGCTTGGGTGCAGTCAATCTTGGTTTTGATAGAACTGTTGCTGCTTTTGCACCTGAGTAGCATTTTATTCTGGTTATGAACCCTAACCAAGTTTTTATACTGATGATGCTGCTTATTTTCCACTGTAGTGATTGTTGTCGAATCTATTCTGGAGGTTGGTAGCAGATTATAAGATCCATATCACCTATCGCCTTTTTTTTTTGGGGCTAATATTTCCTCATGGTTTTGTTCATTGTATTTATGCTCATGAAGCTCAGATTACTAGCGTCATCAACTACAAGGAGGAAATTTTACAGAATTTAAAAGTGCTTTATTCTCTTTTATACAGGACTTTGACTCCAGGGCATGATGCTGTACAAAAAGTGACTTTGATCCCTCGAGGTCAGGCACGGGGTCTTACCTGGTTCATTCCTGGAGATGACCCTACCTTGATCTCCAAGCAGCAACTGTTTGCAAGAATTGTTGGTGGACTCGGTGGCAGAGCTGCGGAGGAAGTCATATTTGGGGAACCCGAGGTAACAACAGGTGCAGCTGGTGACTTGCAGCAGATTACTGGTTTGGCCAAACAGGTACTACACGATGTCAATGGTGTGCTCTAAGCAATTTCACTGTCATATAATGTCATTTTTTATCTTTGTGTTTTTTTTTTTCCCCCCCTCTCTCTCTCTCTCTGTGGCTGGGTAGAACGTAGAAGGGAGTTTTTAGTTATTTTTGGGTATGGAAGGAAGCAAAATGGTTCAGTTTTTCTCGCTTGCTTGGATGTTGGAAGAGTTGTAGCTTTATAAAGTGATTCTTGGTTATAAAATATTGTTGCTTTTTCCGATCGTCTTTCTTGACAATTTATGTTGGATTTCTATCTTGTTTTGTAACCAATAGCTCTAAGAGTATTATCTTGATTGATCATTGACATCTCTAACTTGAGGGATTATATTGACTTGTTTGCAGATGGTAACCACATTCGGAATGTCAGAGATTGGCCCATGGTCACTAATGGACGCGTCAGCTCAGAGTGCTGATGTCATCATGAGAATGATGGCGAGGAACTCAATGTCTGAAAAGCTGGCTGAAGACATTGATGCTGCTGTCAAGAGATTATCAGATGAGGCATATGAGATTGCATTGACCCACATAAAGAATAACCGTGAGGCCATCGACAAGATTGTAGAAGTCCTTCTCGAGAAGGAAACAATGACAGGCGATGAATTCCGGGCAATTCTCTCAGAATTCGTTGAAATCCCAGTCGAAAACCGGGTCCCTCCTTCAGTACCATCACCAGTCACTGTTTAAATAAATTAGTCATACGGTTATTAGCTCTCAAACCATATATCTTTTAATTGGTTAAATGTATAAAAAAAAGTGTAATTATTTTTTATCATGTATATGTAAAGTATTCCGATCTAAGATACCAAAATTTCGGTAGTTGAGCCTAATGCATTTTCCATAACATGAATTTATCACACTTCCTTGCAGGCTTGATGAAAGAATTTATTTTCTTCTCATGTAGATTTTGTAACATCGATGAAAATTTCTAGCAAGTATCCAAAGAAGTTATTGACGTAGAATTTGTTCAGTGCTGATTCTACCTTTCTTAGCTTTCATGCTTGACTAGGAGCCTTTGTTTCAAATTTACTTGATGGTTCCTCGCTCATGTTGGAACTTTTAGTAATTTGAGCCGAATTTTCAATTTTAAAGCTTTTACTTTGTTCTTAAGTAGAAGGTGAAAACAAAAATACATTTGACCATTAGATTACTACAGTTTCAAGAAATTTTGAAGAATAATGGGATGCAAAATCTTAATATATATGTAATAGAATTTTATGGTGTTGATGGGTCGTATTTTGGGTGAAAACGTTAGCTTTGATGTATATAGTATATAGAAAAGCTAATATTTTCATCTAAAAAGCATCAGTTTTGAATGCATCCATATGCAAGCTATCCACACCTTAGAAATCCTCGTGTATGTGTGTATATATATATATATATATATAGCTGTATGTGTGTTGTTATTTTCATTTCCAAAAATGAATATAAATTTCATAAAACGTGTCCCGTTTATTAAATAAATTATTTCATTTTTCCTTAACAAGTTTTATTCTCGCTAAAACCATTTCCAATAAACTTTGTTAATCAATCACACAAATTGGGTGCAGGAATTGAAAATGAAAAAACAGTAGTAAAGCAATTTACATGCATGATGATATTACAGACAAGTGACAAGTAATGTATAATTTTAATCACAAATCCTTCTTGCCACATCGATCGAATTACTGAACACATTTTTTAATTATTTTTTGGTTTTGTTTTTAGTTTTTACTTCGACTTTTTAGTACCAAAAACAATAAACGCTTAACGAAGCCCAGCAAGCCAGATGCATGGGCAAGTTTTGCTTCTATTGTCTTTTCAACAAGCTAAACATCCAAGGCATTCGCTTTGCCTCCACCACCTCCATCGCTGCATCTAAAACTGAAGAATTTACCAGTCTTTGCTCGAAAGGGCAAATCAAACAAGCCTTTGAGAGCTTCAGTTTTGAGTTATGGTCAGACCCATCTCTTTTCTCTCACCTCCTTCAAGCATGCATCCCCAAAAGGTCACTTCGATTGGGGAAACAGCTTCATTCTTTGATTGTTACATCTGGGTGTTCCTCAGACAAGTTTGTTTCGAATCACCTCCTCAACATGTACTCCAAATCCGGAGAGTTACAGACTGCTATAGCATTGTTTGGCCGTATGCCAAGGAGAAACATCATGTCTTGCAACATTATCATTAATGGGTTCATGCAAAGTGTCGACATAGAAAGTGCCAAGAAAGTATTTGAAGAAATGCCCGAGAGGAATGTTGCGACTTGGAACGCCATGGTTACTGGTTTGACCCAGTTTGAATTCAATGAAGAGGGTTTGGGTATCTTTTCGGAAATGCATCGATTGGGTTTTTTGCCTGATAATTTCACACTGGGTAGTGTTCTGAGGGGATGTGCGGGTTTGAGATCTTTACATGCAGGACGGCAGGTTCATGCTTATGTAATGAAATGTGGGTTTGAGTTCAATTTGGTTGTTGGCAGCTCTTTGGCCCACATGTATATGAAATCTGGTAGCTTGGAAGAAGGAGAAAAGGTAATAAAATCAATGCCGACTCGCAATGTGGTTGCATGGAATACGCTTATAGCCGGAAAAGCTCAAAATGGGTATCCGGAGGTGGTTCTTGATCAGTATAATGTCATGAAACTTGCCGGTTTTAAACCCGATAAAATCACATTTGTTAGCGTAATCAGTTCGTGTTCAGAATTGGCAACACTTGGACAGGGTCAGCAGATTCATGCTGAGACAATCAAAGCCGGGTCCAGTTCTGTAGTTGGTGTTGTTAGCTCCTTAGTTAGTATGTATTCAAGATGTGGGAGTTTGGAAGACTCTGTGAAAGCTTTCATGGAAAGAGAAGATGTGGATGTTGTATTATGGAGCTCTATGATTGCTGCTTATGGATTTCATGGTAAAGGAGATGTAGCCATCAAGCTATTTGAACAGATGGAGCATGAAGGGTTGGAAGCCAATGATATTACTTTCCTAAGTTTGCTTTATGCTTGTAGTCATTGTGGATTGAAGGAAAAAGGGATTGAGTTCTTTGATTTGATGGTAGAGAAGTATGGACTAAAGCCTAGACTAGAACATTATACATGTGTGGTTGATTTACTCGGTCGTTCTGGATGTCTGGAAGAAGCAGAATCTATGATAAGATCAATGCCTGTTAAAGCAGATGCAATCATATGGAAAACTTTGTTATCTGCATGTAAAATCCATAAGAACACAAACTTGGCGAGTCGAATTGCCGGAGAAGTTCTTAGGCTAGACCCACAGGATTCAGCTTCTTATGTGCTACTCTCCAATATCCATGCTTCTGCTAGAAGGTGGCAGGAAGTTTCCAATGTGAGGAGAAGCATGAGAGATAGGAATGTTAAGAAGGAACCGGGTATAAGCTGGTTGGAAATAAAGAATCAAGTTCACCAGTTTTGCATGAGTGACAAATCCCATCCAAAATCTTTGGAGATTGATTTGTATCTGAAAGAACTGACCGCAGAGATGAAGTTACGAGGTTATGAGCCTGATATTGGCTCTGTTTTGCATGACATGGACATTGAGGAAAAAGAATATGAATTGGCACATCACAGTGAAAAGTTGGCAGTTGCTTTTGCTTTATTGAATACTCATGAGGGTGTACCGATAAGGGTGATGAAGAACTTACGTATATGTAGCGATTGTCATGTTGCCTTTAAATACATATCTGATATCAAAAACCGGGAAATCATTGTACGTGATTCTAGTCGATTTCACCATTTCAAGGAAGGGAGATGCTCTTGTGGTGATTACTGGTAAAGGAGAGGTTATGCCACTCTAAGATAATTTTTTGTTATTGAAAAATTAGGACGTTATTTTCCTTGCCAGTTTTGAATTGGAAAACAAATTTATTTTGATGGAAGAGAAATCATTTTACTCTAAACTCCATTGAAACTTATGATCATTTTGCTGAAACAATCATATCAACATCTTTTGCTTTGTACACCAAGAAAGATCACTTAACTAGAATAAGAAGCCATCACCTTGGATTGAAGAACCCTTGTGAGGCTGTAAACAATGTCATGCTACCATCTAATAGTGTCAGCTGGATCTATGACCTATGAGAATATCCCAAATGTTTATGAAAATTTAATAGAAAAGCATGAAAACAGAAATATAATGCACTTCTAGGTAAGCAGACAGTAAAAAGCTTTATGTATGTCATTGACAGTGATCTAGGTTGTTCCTGTATGGTTTTGCAAATGCAGATGAACTACGTAGATTTGGCTACTGTTCTTAATCCAGTCTCTTCAGGAAAGTAAAGGCATGTATGCAACTGGAGATTTTTGGTGCTTGAATTTCTGTTTGTTAGCTAAAGAATGTTATGAGGGTCATATCGAGACTTTAGCATAGTGATTCCTAATAAGACATCTTATTAGCTGGTAATTAGAAAACCTGACTTTAGAAGTTTAAATTATTAACAGGAACTGTGTAGAACTGTTTGATCATTCATCTTATCACAGAGAGAGAGAGAGAGAGAGAAACTTCTTTTTCATTTTTCATCTAAATTTTTATTGGAACTCTTTTCCATCTGGGATTTACTACAAGTTGGATCTGGTGCCATTTCCATATTAGATACTAACTACTTTTGGAATTTGTTCAATTCCCTGTGACGTATGCTGTGGGTTACGCGTTATGTGACCAACAGACCTCCAATTATTGATCAATTTTTCTTCTTTGAATTTGGTTGTTGGATGGTGGGGTCGACTGTCACCGTTGAACGTCTGGATTAATCTAGACCAGTTGGCTTATGAAGCTGGTGGGGAAGATATATGGAAATTCACAAGAAGATATGTAAGGGTTTCTTTCACAAATCAATAAAGTAGAAGCTTTTTAGTATCATGACTAAAAGCTACTTTTTTATATGAAAACTTAAATCCCGTATAATATTTGTACAAAAGCATTGTTTTCTCCTATTATCCATTTGGATGACATCAATCACATTAGAGCTTTTATAAAATAATAAAATAATAAAAAAAGAAAGAGTAATAAAAAGTTTGCAAATTTAAACCATTGCATCAGGTGGTGTTGGCCATGAATGCACCATAATATGCAAATGTAAAGACAGCAATCGATCTTTTTCTAAAGGTAGAAATAAATAACTCAACAAAGTAGTAAAAAAAAATAAATAAATAAAAGAATTGGTTCAGCTTGACATTTAGTCAAACATTATTTTTATTCAAAGTTTCAGATTGATTTGGTCTCTCTCTCTCTCTCTCTCTCTCTCTGTGCCCCGACCAAGGAGTAAGAACAGGACTACCAGGCTACCAGAGGGGTCTAAATTTATCAAAGATCATGGCATCTTTATTGTGTGTTCTCTTTGTTATTTGCAGTGTTTTCATTGTTAAAACTTCAGCAGCAATGACTGGAAATTCTTCATTTACAAGAACCAGTTATTTATACTACCTTGATTCAGGCCTTCCATCAACATGGTACAACAACAATCCAGTGATCATGGATGGATGGAAAATGAGGGTTTTCCTTGTAATAAAGCATTACAGTCGTAGTTTCGGTTTTTATGGTGGATTCTACTGTACTGCAAACAGCAACGACTACTTGTTTTCAGTTGTTGCTGTTGGAGAAGGCAGTCATGATGTAGTTTGGTCAGCCAACATGGACAACCCCGTAGGAGAGAATGCGTCATTGCAACTTACAAGAGATAAAGGATTGGTACTACAAGACTCGGATGGAAATATGGTGTGGTCTTCAAATACATCAGGTAAATCTGTGGAGGGTATGAACCTTACAGCAGCAGGAAATCTGGTTCTCTTTGATAAGAAAGGTGCCATTGTTTGGCAGTCTTTTGATCATCCTACTGATGCATTGTTAAGTGGGCAGAGTTTACCCAAAGGTCAGAAACTAGTTGCGAATTACTTTTCGACCTTGTGGAGAGATGGTCCTTTTTATGCCACAGTAACACCCACTGCTAAGTTTTCTGCATTTTTCAATACTAGCGATGGTCAATCTCTAATATATTATCAGCTAAATCCGGATAAGGATTCAAGAAATCGTTCTGGACTACAATATGTAGAGGATGAACAAAAGGAATTACTTGTGAGGTATGGGACATCTGAAGCAACATCTCAACTTGAGTACATTGAGTATCTGAAACTCGATAGGGATGGGCATTTAAGGACTTACCACTATAATACCACAAAGGGATCTGGTACTGCCGGAGTTGATTTGGTCACCCAAGAATGCCCGATTGATCCAGATCTCGTAGAGGTAAGGAATGTAAGTCTCTCCAGCATCAGCAATTCAGATATTTTAATTGAACAAGGCATGACAGTAGACATATGCAAACAAGCTTGCTTGCGAAATTGTTCCTGCAGTGTAGTTGTCTTCCTCAATCAGAAGGATGAATCTTCATATGGGAATTGTTATATGCCATCTGAGATTCTTTCAACTGGTGAAGAGAATCAAACAACTAATGGTTCCAAGTCAGCTACATTTGTGAAAGTACTAAATTTGAATGGATCATCGAATCCTTTACCACCTCCACCGCATGCTTTGCCTTCAAAGCCTAAGAAAAATTTAGTAGCAATAATATCAGGATCTACGGCGGGCGGGATCGTCATCATTCTTCTAATTCTCACATCCCTGATGATGTTGCGAAAGAACGGATTGCAGGATGGAGAAGACAATATCAAGCAAGTTCCTGGAATGCCAATGTGTTTTTCATTTGAGGTGTTAAAAGAGGCAACAGAGAATTTTAAGGAAACACTAGGCAGTGGAGGATTTGGATCCGTTTTCAAAGGAGTGCTAGCAGATGGTACAAGAATTGCAGTGAAGCGGTTGGATAAAATGAGTCAAGGGAAGAGGGAGTTCTTAGCAGAAGTTGAGACAATTGGAAGCCTGCACCACTTTAACCTTGTAAAGCTGGTTGGATTTTGTGCAGAAAAATCATGCAGGCTTCTAGTATATGAATATATGACTAATGGGTCTTTAAACAATTGGATTTTCATTAGAGACCAAGCACACAGTCTGGATTGGCAAACTCGAAAGAAGATTATACTTGACATAGCCAAAGGGTTAGCTTATCTTCATGAAGATTGTCGACAGAAGATAGTACATCTTGACATCAAACCACATAACATCCTTTTGGATGAATATTTCAATGCCAAAATATCAGACTTTGGATTATCCACACTCATCGACAGAAATGAGAGCCAAGTCCTAACAACATTGAGAGGAACTCCTGGGTATCTTGCTCCTGAGTGGCAACAATTAAAAGTCACTGTAAAAGTTGATGTATATAGCTTTGGAATTGTTCTTCTTGAAATTGTTAGCAAAAGGAGAAATGTTGATCGTTCACGGTCAGACTCTAGCTTTCACCTACTCCAATTGTTGCAGAAGAAGGCTGAGGAGGACCAACTCATAGATATTGTTGAAGATTTGGATGAAGACATGGAAAATAACAGGGAGGAAGTGGTAAGAATGATAAGGGTAGGAGCTTGGTGTTTGCAGAATGACTATACAAGGAGGCCTCTCATGTCTACAGTAGTGAAAGTGTTGGAAGGAGTTATGGAAGTTGATTCGAACATCGTCTACATGTTTTCTCATGCAATGGCTTCCACCTCTGTTGAAAATGACCATATTACAGTCGCACCACAAGCATCTACTCTTTCTGCTCCAAGATGATAAATCATAACTGTGGTGGTAAAACAAATGAGAGCATTGGTATGATTTTTTACATTATCATTTTTTTTTTCTTTTGGTAATTTCACAATTTCAAAATGCAGAGCAAAAAAAGAAACAATTAAATTTTTTTTTTCTGTTTTATTAATAATATATATTTTTGATTGTCTATAGTTTAAAGCGCAAGGTAATTAATTAAGCCTATAAAGAATTTGGGATGTGATTGTAATTTAATTAAGTCACTTGGAATATGAAATGAGAGGAACTTTGTGTATAATACCAGCAGGGCCATCTTTAGTATGCTTTTGCAGAACCACTGTTATCTGCTCTTATCCTCCTAGATGAATGTAACTATGAAGTTAAGAAAGAAGAAAGGGCAAAAACAAAACAAAACAAAAGGAGAATAAAATAGAGTTTATGACACCAGGTTTGACAAGTTGTTTTGAGTATAATTCAAAATCAGTTATACTTTTATACAAATTATATGGGCATTCAGCTCCTTTAGCATATAAAACATGCTTAGGATGGTTCTGTTATTTTTCAGCTAACCTTAGAGATATGGAAGCAAATAGAGGTTTCTCCATTTAACTTGCTTTTTTGAGAGGATTAAAAGGATTTGACCCACGTCAAGGTTGTACCTGTGCTAATTTATTTGGATTCCTAACCCACACTCCTGGAAGAACAAAGGATGCTAATGTGATTCTTTTCATCTTCAGTGTTCTGTTATTGAACTTCTTATTATGATTTGCTTATAAGAATGTTAAGGTTTCAAATGACTAAAACCTATTACCGAATTGTAAGTTTACCTGTTTACATAAATTTTTTTACTTAACTTCAGTTAAAATGAGTTAATAGTTGGAAAATTAAGTCATCAAATCAATTTGCCTACTTAAGTATAAATAATTAAACTGAGAATTAGAGACTTATTTTTACATTCTAGCGAGTATAAAAGAATGTGATATATGAAGTTGGCAGTTTCAGGCACCTAGAGTGGTGCTAGCATGCTAGAATGCCAAATATTAAAGGGTGTACAAAATTATAACCAATTCAATAAAGCCAATCCATCCAATCAAATTCAATTTTATCGGATCAATCTGCATTGGATTGCAAATTTTAAAATCCAATTGGATTGGATCAAGTTATTAGTTTTTCTATTTTAAAATAACCAATCCGAATCAATTCAATCCAATAAATATATAATATTTTACAAAATTTTAAAGTTCGAATTTTTATCATTGATATGTTATTTAATTAGTAATTTTTTTTAATGGTTTATACATATTAAATGGATTTATAGTTGACATATATTGGATGGATTTGAATATTGACTAGATCTATTAAATTGGAATCTATATACACTCCTACCAAATTATGGGTCCTATAATTTTTTTTTTTCTTTTTCTTTTTCTTTTTCTGAAGTATGTGATGGATTACAATTTCTTTGATCATAAAGACCTTGATTAAGAATTATAAAGTCTTAGAGGTCCTAGAGGTCCTAGATCATTGTTGAGTGGTGGTTAACTGTCAATCATATAGAATTTCCATACATTAACTTAAAAAAATTATATAATCTTTTTTATGCATGTTATCATTGATATGTTATTTAATTAGTAATTTTTTTAATGGTTTATACGTATTAAATAAATTTGTAGTTGACATATATTGGATCGGATCGGTTTGAATATTGACTAGATCTATTAAATTGGAACCTATATAAACTCCTACCAAATAATGGGTCCTATAATTTTTTTTTTTCTTTTTCTTTTTCTGAAGTATGGGATGGATTACAATTTCGTTGATCATAAAGACCTTGATTAAGAATTATAAAGTCTTAGTGGTCGTAGATCATTGTTGAGTTGTGGTTAACTGTCAATCATATAGAATTTCCATACATTAAAGCTGTATGATATATGTGGAGAAAACTAATTTTTTGCAGGTCTATAGGATTGCACCGAAATATTGATAAGATGACCTGATTTGTTGAAGCACAGTAGTAGAAAAATAAAAATAAAGAACCTGGTTTTGCCATTAATTTCTCACTAAATGGCATTTAGTCAAGTAAATTGACTCTTGAAAATTACTTTTTCTTCTTGGAACCAATTAATGACCAATCCCTTCCCATCCACCATCCCCTCCAACTCTTTTCTTCCTCTCTTTCCCTCTCTCCAACCAAGGAGTTGGAAGAAAATTTCGATAGAGATCATGTCTTGCCTATTCCATATTCTTCCTATTATTTTTTATGTCTACTTTCTCAGACTTTCAACTACAGTTACTGGACAATACAAAGAAACAAGTTCTATATACTACCTTGATCCAGGCCTTCCCTCAACTTGGAACAACAGCAATCCAGATGCCATGGATGGATGGGAGATGACAGTTTTACTAGAAAATAGAAACCACACATATAATGTTGGTTTCTATTGTGGATTTTACTGCACTGGAAACTGCAGTTCCTACCTGTTGTCGATTGTTGCTTTTGGAAATGGAGGTCATAATGTAGTTTGGGCAGCCAACAGAAATCGTCCCGTTCGAAAGAATGCATCTGTGCAGCTGACAAGCAATGAAGGCTTAGTACTACGAGACTCCGAGGGGATACGAGTGTGGTCAACCAATATATCAGGTATTTCTGTATATGGAATGAACCTTACTGAAGAAGGAAATTTGGTTCTATTTAGTAATGATGAAGAATATAAGATTTGGCAATCTTTTGAACATCCCAGGGACACATTATTAATTGGGCAGAGTTTAACAAAGGGTCAGAAACTTGTTGCAAGTTCCTTCACGTCCTTCTGGATGGATGGCCCTTTCTATGCCCCACATTAACATCTGATGCTAATTTCTCTGCATTTCTCAATACTGGTTCTGGTCAATCTATGATGTATTACAGTTTGAATGATCAAAATTCGATATCTGGACTAAGATATGAAATGCAACAACTTGAGAACTTTGGAATATCTACGCCAAGATATCCTCTTTCGTATATTGAGTACGTAAAACTCGATACTGATGGTCATTTAAGGATGTACCAGTATTTTACAAGAGAAAAATCTAGCACCAATGTTGTTGATATGGTTACCTCGGATTGCAAAAATATTTCTTCAAACAGATACCATCTGATGCAAGTAAGGAACATTGCTTACTCCATCAACATTTCAAAGGATGCAATTGAAGCTGGTCAGCAAAACACATGTTTACTAGCCTGTCAGCGAAATTGTTCTTGCAATGCAGCTGTCTTCATCCATGAGAATGATATTTCAAATGGAACTTGTTATTTTCCATCTGAGATTGTTTCTGTTGGAGAAGAACAAACAACAGATAGAAGATCAGCCACTTTTATAAAGGTACTGAATCCAAATGGAATTTCAAGTCCTTCGCCACCAGAGTTCATCCCACCGTCTCCTCCTTTTGAACCTCAACCAAATTTGTCACCAAGTCCTTCACCATTAGGAGGAGATGTACCAGAGATTCTCCCACCATCTTCACCTCCAGGAATTCGAAAGAATTTGGCAGCAATATTATCACTATCTATGGCTGGTGGTTTCATTATCATTGTTATAATAATCACGTGCCTTGTGATGTTGAGGAAGAAAAAACTGGAGGATGGAGATGGGGATGAGGATGGGGAAGACAATATGAGTCAAGTTCCTGGAATGCTCATTTCTTTTTCATACAAGGACTTGGAAGTTGCAACTGAAAATTTCAAGGAAAAGCTAGGCACTGGAGGATTTGGATCTGTGTTCAAAGGAATTCGAGCAGATGGAACCAGAGTTGCAGTGAAGAGGTTGGATAAAATGAGTCGGGGGAAGAGGGAGTTCTTAGCAGAAGTTGAGACAATTGGAAGCCTGCACCACTTTAATCTTGTGAAGTTGGTCGGATTTTGTGCAGAAAAATCATGCAGGCTGCTAGTATACGAATACATGATCAATGGATCTCTGGACAATTGGATTTTCTCGAGGGACCGATCTCATACTCTAGATTGGCAAACTCGAAAGAAAATCATCCTTGACATAGCCAAGGGGTTGGCCTATCTTCATGAAGATTGTCGACAGAAGATAATACATTTAGATATCAAACCACATAATATTCTCTTAGATGAATATTTCAATGCCAAAGTCTCTGACTTTGGCCTGTCGACACTGATTGACAGAAATGAGAGCCAAGTCCTAACCACAATGAGAGGAACTCCTGGATATCTAGCTCCTGAGTGGCAACAATTAAGGGTCACCGTAAAAGTTGATGTATACAGTTTTGGTATTGTCCTTCTTGAAATTGTTACCAAAAGGAAAAATGTCGATCCTTCACGGTCAGAGTCTAGCTTTCACCTACTTAAAATGTTGCAGAAGAAGGCCGAAGAGGAAAAGCTCATTGACATTGTTGAAGATTTGGATGAAGAAATGGAAAACAAGGAGGAAGAAATGGTGAGGACGATAAAGGTTGCTGCTTGGTGTCTGCAAAATGATCATACAAGAAGGCCTCTCATGTCTACAGTAGTGAAAGTCTTGGAAGGAGTTATGGAAGTAGACCAAAATATAATGTATATGTTTTCTCATGCATTGGCCTCTACATCTGTTGCAAATGACCATATGACAGTTGCTCCCCAAGCTTCTATGCTTTCTGCTCCAAGATGATTGAAAGCATAACCCAAATGAGGTAAAAACAAATTCGTCTAAGAAATAATTGAATTATCTTATTGAATATTAATAATTCTTTCTTATACATGTTTTTCCAAGTTCAATGTAACTAGTTAAGCATAACCATAAAAAGTCACTAAGTTTTGAGCCTTAAATAACACTGTTGTGAGGTCATATGGCTAAATGGGTAGAAGGTTCTAACTTCTAAGCTCCATTAAGCAGAAGAACCAGTGTCCCACATTTGTTGTGAAATACAAATATAAAACCAAGTCCAAGCTATAAAGCAAAGCATTTGAGAATGGACAATAGCTACGGAGCCGTGCGGTGCACACAGAGCGAACTATTCTTTCGCCTTTTACTAAAGAATACCGTGTGTGCGAATTTCAAATTTTAACATTCATTTATGTTTTTAGAATGAATTTCAATTTGACATGTTCTTATTCCCCTATAATGACATTTCAGATAGAAAAAATTAAGAAACAATGATTCAAATCAACCAACAGGCATACAAAATAAAAAAATAAAAAAATTCATTACAAAAAAATGTTTTTCACCCAAAAAATATTACCAAATATATTTATATATATTGCCCCTTTCATTAAAAAAAAAAAAAAAGAAAGTATAATAATAAAATAGATATTTAACATACGTTCACAATTGAATATAAATTGTGTTGGTTTTTAAATTTTTTTGTTCTTCAAATTTATAATAATTTAAAATATATTAACGAACTAAAAATTTATTTGGTATTAATTTACCATGCTGATTCAATAATCATTTTAACTGGTGATTTTTTTAAATGATTTTGCTGTTATAAAATCATCTACTTTGTAGAAAGTCTTTTTTTTTTTTTCTTTTTTTTTTC
This sequence comes from Ziziphus jujuba, assembly GCF_031755915.1. Taxonomy (NCBI): domain Eukaryota; kingdom Viridiplantae; phylum Streptophyta; class Magnoliopsida; order Rosales; family Rhamnaceae; genus Ziziphus; species Ziziphus jujuba. The sequence continues at coordinate 17,150,837 of NC_083382.1, forward strand.
CTTTTTTAAATATCTGTTTGGCACAGTTTTTTTTTTTTTTTTTAATCAAAAGCTCTATTTGAAAAACAGAAGTTTTTTTTGTTAAAAAATAAGGATATTTGACAAAAGTGAACAAGAACTTATTGAAAAAAAAAATATTTTTTAAACTGTTTTAGAAAAGCTCAAATTTTATGTTTTTTTTTAAAATTTTTTTTTTAATTTATATGAAAACTCAATGAGGATCCATTTGGTATAGCTGATAAAAATAGAGTTTTAGTCTGTAGAGTTTTATATAATAAATTTTTTATTTTTATTAAAAAGTTAATAAGTATTTGGTTGTAAATTAAAAAACTACATTAAATGCTCAATAAATTTTCATATAAGCTAAAAAAATACATTAAATGCTCATTAAGTTTTCATATAAGTTAAAAAGAAAAGCTTTTTTAGAGAGTATAAAATTTGGACTTTTCTAAAATAGTTTTAAAAAATTATTTTCTTAGTCGACAAGTGCTTGTTAATTTTTACCAAATATATATATATATTTTTTTTTAACAAAAACACTTTTAACATTCAAGTAGAGCTTTTAACTCAAAAAAAAAACTCTGTCAAATAGACACTGAGCATTTAATATAATTTTTTTAGCTTATATAGAAACTATTGAACATTTAATACATTTTTTATATTTATAGTTAAACATTTATTAAGTTTTTAATAATAATTCTTTTTAAAAAAATTCTATTATACAAATCTATTGTATAAATCTCTACATTCTATATCATCAACTATACCAAAAGGATTTTAAAGCCATATTAGTCCTTTTTGTTTTTTTTTTTTTTTGTTTTTTTTTCCTATAAAAAAAATGGCTCTTCAACAGCCACCTGTGTAAGCAAATAACACACAATTAATTTTCAAACCCACAAAAAAAAAAAAAAAACAAAAACAAAACAAAACAAAACTTAAAACCAACGGCCATGTTAGCAAAATAGCTTCTAAAATATAGCGCAGTCAAGTAAACTAAAATCCAAGCCAGCGGCCAAATTCCCAACGCTCCCTTGCCTGAGCAAAACCCTAAAAGCCTGAACGGCACGGCAACTCCCACGGCTCCTCCGCCTCTTTCCAACTTTGGCCACTTTGGTTTGCAACCCATCTCGCATCCCTCCGGCACTCTTATCTTTTTCCTTTTTTTTTTTTTCTGAATTTTTGTAATTATATATATATATATATATATATATATATATATTTTTTTTTTTTTGCTTCCAAAAGGGGGAGATATTTATGGGTGCCATTGAGCTCTGCCCCTCTCCTTATTTGTGTTTTATCAAAACAACAAAAAACAGTCGTAGACCCGGTTGGGCAGTTGAAGGAAATAACAAGAGGGTTGTATCCATGGCATCCACAATCCCAGTGGAACAACAAGTCAACGGTGGTCAACAGCGGTTGACTGGTGACTCATTCATTCGACCCCATTTAAGGAAATTGTCTCCTTATCAACCCATTTTGCCTTTTGAGGTATTATTCAACTGCAATATTTTTTTCTTTTCTTCTTCTTGATGATGATGATGATGATGTTGAAGTTTTGATGCAATTTCAAGTAAATGGAGTTTTGTTGCTTTTCATTTCGGGTATATTGGCAAATGGATAATGTCTATGACTGATAATCCGAGTATGGTTTTGACTGAGTTCGGAAAAATGTATATATATATGTATATATATATATAAAGGGAAAAAGAAAATATATATATAAACATCTTCTTTTGAGCCATTGTTACTAGAAATGATTTGTTAGAGAGAACATTCTGTTGCTTTCTGCTTATTCATACTGCTGTCTATATGCTTTTGTGAATTTGTTGTCTTTTTAGTGTCTTTGGTGTTGATTATTTCGGTTGTTTAAATATCACTGTCATTTGTTAGTTAACTATGCTTAATGCGCACCTTTACTATCAATTTTTCACTGATTAATCATGTTCTGTTAATTTGATATCCAAGTGAATTTGCTATAGGTTTTGTCAACCCGGCTTGGAAGGAAGCCTGAGGATATCATCAAATTAGATGCAAATGAAAATCCTTATGGTCCTCCTCCGGAGGCAAGTCACATACGCAACCTAATATCTCTTTGTTTAGCCTTTTGTGGAAATTATATGTCAAGCATCAATTTACACTTAACTAATGTAGTAGCCTGAACATTTGATACTGCCTTGTCTCCTCATTGTAGTTTCAGATTTTCTGTAGGTTTTTGAAGCTTTGGGTGCATTGAAATTCCCTTATGTCTATCCCGACCCTGAAAGCCGTAGATTGCGTGCTGCACTTGCAGAGGATTCAGGCCTTGAAACTGATTATATACTTGCTGGATGTGGTGCGGATGAACTCATTGATTTAATTATGCGGTTAGAACATAATTGTTTTATAATTTCCAGATTATGCTGCGATGCCTAATTTAGGCAATCAAAAGTTCCTAATCTTTGGTTGTCCTTATTCCTGATTAATATACGGCTGCAGAAGTGTGCTTGATCCTGGTGACAAGATTGTAGACTGCCCTCCAACCTTCACCATGTATGAATTTGATGCTGCAGTAAATGGTGCACTTGTCATTAAAGGTAGAAACGTTTTATTATAATTGTTTCCAAGTCTGTTTAAAATTTGATGTTTTATTATAATTGTTTCCAAGTCTGTTTAAAATTTAACATTCCAATTTCTAATTATAACTTTCTGCTTGGAATCATTCAAAAACAGTTTGTTGGCTTTTGCACTTATGTATCACATATAATGTGCATAATCTCTTTCATTTTTCTGTTACTCTACAGTTCCAAGGAATTCAGACTTTAGCTTGAATGTAGAACTCATTAAAGATGCAGTGGAACGGGAAAAACCAAAATGCATATTCTTAACATCTCCTAACAATCCGGATGGCAGGTAATTTCAACAGTTGCTTGTCTGTGAATTTTGACATGATTATCCTTCTATGGTTGTTTTCAGCTCTAATATGTGTCATACCAGTAAAGTAATTAACTGCCTAATCCAGTTCATTGGATGAGTTTCTTTAAAGTGGAACTTTACTATGGCGTCATAGTAGATGACATTGGCATACATTCAGTTCCATGAGTTTAGAACATAATAAATAACCTCTAAATGTGATTAAGTGCAAACTGAGCATTACTTTGAATAAATAACCTCTAAATGCGATTAAGTGCAAACTGAGCTTTACTTTGAACGTGAACAAGCGTGAGCTTGTGTATGAAAGACAAGAAAGAGGTTTTAGGATCACCGTTATTGGCTCAGGAGATGCATTAATATGACTTCTTGTTTTTCTGGTTGTTCAGCCTGCTCAATATTGCTCTAGATTTATACTGTTTAATTCTAATACAATCTGGCACTATGTATTTGTGTGGAAATTAGGCTGTAGAGTTTATTGTCTTATGAGAGTATCATAAGAACTGTTAGGTTGCATTGCGGGGTCCTGTGTTTGGGATCAATAATGTCAGAATTTTAAAGTAACACCTGTCTCGGAACTTGGAAGCGAAACAATCTGGTGAACAAAATTTACTACTTTATTACAATTTATGTGGATTTTTACCAAATTCTTCCACTTGGGGCTAATTTTGTGTTTTTTGCCATTTTAGATTTTTTTTTTTTTTAAAAATCAATAATATCTTGTAGGAGAATCGGAATAATTTTGTATCGATTCTGTCATGATTATTAGGTCAACTATTAGGAGTTTCTAGTGTTAGTTTGGTTTTTTCTCTTTCCAGTTTTATGAGTCTACTTTCCATTTTGGGTAGTGTTTTTTAATTTTTTTATTAATTATTCTTTTTTAATTTTTTATTTTGTGGTAGTACTTTTTGGTTAGTTTTGAACACTATAGAAAGGAAACATGGTACTTTTTTAATTCATACGAGGGGTGAATTAACAACATTTCTTTGAATTAACAACATTTCTTTTCTCAATCATCATTGTTCTTTGTATTTCTGTGGAAAATGAAAAGGACTTTTGTGCCTTCAGTTTTGGAATTCTTGTGAGAATCAACAAGCATTAGGAAGGCTGTGGTTTGGTTCAGTAATCTTTCCTTATATGCCCTCTTTTGCATCATATATGTTGACTTAATGATCTTCCTTTTGTATATACAAAAGTTCGACATCTGTCAATCATTACATATTCTTTTATTTGCTTAAAGAGAAAAGTTGCATGAAATGTTGGTCTTGGAACTTCATGCCATTACTTTACTTTGTAGATGTGGTTTTGTTCTGTTATATTATGCTTATATTGCTACTTGTTCCATGGCAGTATAATTAATGATGAGACTCTCTTGAAAATCCTTGAGCTTCCCATATTGGTGGTGCTGGATGAAGCATATGTTGAGTTTTCAGGAATCGAATCCAGGATGCAATGGGTGAAGAAGCATGAGAACTTAATTGTTCTTCGAACATTCAGCAAAAGAGCTGGTATTCTCACATTCTTAATTGGTGAATGAATAGGGGATCAATGCATTCAACATGTGTCCCAATTTGTCTATGTATTCAACCAGTCAATGGGAACCATGTGAAGTACATTCTGCCAATATTATGATTATATATAATTGAAACCTAAAGTTCTTCGATGCCTTTCATGTAAAACATTTGGATCAATGAAAAACGTAAATTTGGTTGTGCTTAGTGTAATCACCTGGATGTTTTGGTTTTTCTTCTGTATAGATATCAAATTGAAGGTATGATAAAATTGTTAACCAATGGATGTTCTTTGTATGTTAGATTTATGTTCTGTTACTTCAGAAACAAAATTGTTTTGCAGTGTGTTTTGTCTCTCTAAGAATATCTTAATTTTATCTTTCTTATCTTTTATGAAGTGATTAGATTCCTAAATTGGAGCAACTGATGCAGGGTTAGCTGGACTTCGTGTTGGATATGGAGCATTTCCATTAAGCCTTATTGAGTACCTTTGGAGAGCAAAGCAGCCGTATAATGTTTCTGTTGCTGCGGAAGTTGCTGCTTGTGCAGCATTGCAAAATCCTACCTATCTAGAGGTTGTTTTGTTTTTATAGATTCCACAATCTTTTTCATGGCTATGTAATTAAATAATTTACATATCTTGCTACAAGGGGTTTGTTAATATTTCTTCTGCTGAGTTGCATATCTAATATGGGCTTCCTTCTCTATGCCAGAAGGTGAAAGACGCTTTATTGCAAGAAAGGAAGAGGCTCTTTGGCCTTCTAAAAGATGTGCCATTTCTAAATCCATATCCAAGCTATTCTAATTTCATTCTCTGTGAGGTCACATCAGGAGTGGATGCTAAGAAGCTAAAGGTGCATATCTACGTAAAAATACAATACGTGCTTGCATACAAGCTGACATAGGCACACACAGACACAGATGCATATGCATGCATGAATAGGAAACCTGTTTTTGTAAGAAGATATCACTTTTAAGGGTTTGGTTTACTTTTTTTATGCCTTAGGTGCCGTTTGTTAACTTGTTTGGTTTTTTTTTATTTATTTATTTATTTATTTATTCCTACTAAATCGAGTGTAGTTTGCTTACTGCAATTGTGTTTGTTAGTGTTAGTTGTAGTTAGAAATCTTAATTAACTATAAACCCAAGGAGGGAAAAAAAATAACTACCACTAACTTAAACTAACAAACACTCGAAGTAACCAAACAAACATGCAATTTGGTAGAAAAAGCAAAAACTAAACACGTTAACAAACGTCACCTTTGTCTCTTGTGTTCTGTTCTTTCCCCTTTTTATCATTGTAAAGTTACCTCTTTTCTTCGAAACCGCCTCAAAGAAGCTAGTTTAAGGTAAATTAAGATGGCTTGGATGATAGACTTATGGTAGGGATGATAGACTTATGGCATATGTTGAGAGTGAGAAAACTATAGTCAGTGATGGTGTCTTTGAATTTCAATGAGTATTTAATGCATGGGATTATGTGTCAAACATTGGAGGGATGACATAAAAGATACATACGGTATATTAGGCTGGCTAATACGTGGATATTGCATATGTCACTTCGTCTCTTGTAGGCAATTTGGAAATTGACATATTTTGGTTTGAATACAGGAGGATCTTGCGAAAATGGGGGTGATGATTCGTCACTACAACAATAAAGAGTTGAGGGGTTATGTTCGGGTTTCAGTTGGGAAGCCTGAGCACACAGATGCGCTGATGAAAGGCCTTAGAAGCTTGTTTTAGTCTCCATTGCCTATATGGGTACGATGTTGTTAGTGTCAGAGGTTCTGTTCTGGAATGAAATTTAACAATTTTACCATACTGAATTGTAGAATGCCTTTTGCTTGTAACTGTACTCCTTTAGAGCCACATTTGACATCGAATTTTACCTTATTTTGAAACTGTCTTGTGCTTGTTCTTTTGCTGGTTTTTCCAATTTAGTATTCACATTTTGCAGAGTTATGTAGGGTCTTGTATATGTATAAATTACAAAATCTTTTGAATGGGGATTTTTCTCCATCCTAATTATCAAGGGGCTACTAGATATCCCTAGTATTTATTAGAGTGAGTCATCATGCTTAGAGAGTTGAGTTCTTGATATATTTTCTCACCTTATAATAGGACGTGATGTCACCATAATACATAATTAACAACTAAAGGTACTAATCCTAAAGAGTATTCTTTTTTTTTATTATTATTATTTAAAAGAAATCCGAAATACCTAAATGGCAATTCTAATTATTTTATTATTATTGTTATTTAAAAGAAATCCGAAATACTTGAATGGCAATTCTAAGCAGCAAAAGCTGCTACTCTTGTAATTTTTTTGAGTTTTTTATCTTTTGCTTTTGTATGATTTTGTAACATATTTCTTTACATTAGTGTCATTTAGAATAAGCTTAACAACATTCTACATGACATTGATAATCTTTTTCTGAGCCAAAAAACTGTAAATTTTTTAACATTGTCATAGATCAAAATCCATGATTTAGATACTTTTAATTTCACAAAGTTAAAGTTGAAATTGCTTTTGAACTCAACTAGTGGAACCTTTTCTTATTGAGAAACACTGTGTTTGGATTGAAGGATTAGAGGGAATAGAAAAGAAAACATATGAATCCTTTGTTTAGATAATTAAAAATAAAGTGGACAGGAAAGGGAGGGAATTTGTCCTTTTATTTTAACAAAGTTTCTTTTTAGTTTAGCAAATCTGTTTTCTTTTCAAAATTAAGAGGTAAATGTAGAAAAGGAAAAGTCTTTAATGAATTATTTCAATATTCCAAACTTATTCATATAATTATTATTTAGGTGGCTTACTAGAAATGTGCATTGAAGGTAATTTTATAAACAACTCATTTTTGTTTCATTTCATATTATTTCCTTTCTTCATTAATCTTATCTTTTCTTTTCATTTCCTCCCTTCAATATTAAACATAAGCTTTACAAAATGATTTTTTAATTAAAATTGGAATAACTATTCATAGTAATAAAAAAAAAAAAGAAAATGAAATATTGGTTCCTATTTATATGTTTGATAATACTAAAGAATTAGATTCAAACTTTAGCATTTAAAAATATCAAATTTCGTTAAAATCAATAAAAAAAATCAACTTTTATATTTATTTATGTATTTTTAAATGTGATAAACCATCTAAATTTAAATATATTACAAATATGATAAATATATATTTAAAGCTTATCTAGATAAAAATACAGAAATAATAATTCTGAGTTTTTAAAAAAGAATAATTAGTCTTTGAAATGTACTATTATTTATTCCCTTGAAAGAAAATATATCAAACATAAAACATATATATATATATATATATATTGTAATACAGCTATTTTATTTCTATATTTGTTTTGCATATCTAACATGCTAATAGTGTAAATGTGTGTTTTGAGTTGCTTTTGAATCCCACTTTTTATTTTACATGTAGTGTTTGATAAATTTATATATTTTAAGTTCTTTAATAATTTATTCTCTTCAAAAACTAAAATCTTGATAAGTAGTTAGATGTATCTTGTTAGATTTTTGAAATTAAGATTACTATTATAACATTTAACTAATAATAAAAAAAATTTAAGTATTAATATATGTATATAAATAAATAATTTTCATATATATTTTGGTCATTATATATAATTAAAATAGTTAAATAAGTTTTTTTTATTAATAACTTAAATTTTAATTTTAGAACTTTTAGCAATGCTGAAATAATAGTTTGCCAATCACTAATATAATGTTAAAAAAAAGTTATTGTTACTTCAAGAAAGCTTTTACTAATTCTTTTATAATCTACTTCAAAACCAAACTAAATTTAAATCTATTCTTTTTTTCCTTAAAAATATTATTATTAAACTTTTAATTATTTTACAAAATTTACCAATATGCATTTGAAATTTTCCAGAAACTATAAAATATATATACTACTTGTATGCATCATGCATTTAAATTAAAGAAAAGTCAATTACAATTTAATTATTTTCCAAAAAAAATTAAAATTTACTTATATGGGTTTTTTTTTTATCATAATTTAACTATGTTAGGAATTTTTTTTGTCTTATTCTTTATGGACAACCAAATTATTAAAAAGAAAACATAAATTAAAAAAAAAAAGCTTGATTCTCAAGTGTTTTTTTTTTTTTTTTTTTTTTTGGGGGGGGGTATAGATCTATAGAGCACCATCACATTTGTTTTCCTGTTATATCACACTAAGAAATGAAAACGTATAAAATTAACAAAATAAAAAATACAAAAAAAAAAAAAAGAGGAAAAATTTGGTTGTGGCAAATTTAACTCCCGCAGATTGTGGCTGAGTAATTGGATTGTCTAAGTGGATTTTTGTAAAATGCACAGGAATAAGAGGAAAATTGTTTGGTAACATTGGCCGTATCTTTGCCTTTTACTCTCTTCCTATATTCCTGCCAAGCCCATGTAACAGTCCCTATCGCTTCCCATTTCAAAACTTTTGCAACCTAACATAGTGAACCTTCTTGAAAATTGTAAATTATTTTTTGTTTTTTTAAAAAAAAAAAAAAAAAAACAAAAAAACAAAAAAACAAACAAAAACAAAACGCGGTTGCATAACCTTTTACTCTCTTTTTTTCTAATCTAGAGCATTTCAGAGATTGATCTCTGAGTTAACTATTTCATTTGCTCTCGTTCTCTGGTGAAGGGTTATATAGTTTGATTATATATATGGCTGGGTATAAAGCTGAAGATGAGTATGATTATCTGTTCAAGCTTGTTTTGATTGGTGATTCTGGTGTGGGTAAGTCTAATCTGCTTTCGAGGTTTACGAGGAACGAGTTTAATCTTGAGTCCAAGTCTACTATAGGGGTGGAGTTTGCTACTAAGAGTTTGAAAATTGATGGGAAAGTCATCAAGGCTCAGATTTGGGACACTGCTGGCCAAGAGAGGTGGGTTTATGTCTACTTTGCTCCTCTAGGTTCAAGTTTTTTAGTTCTTATGATATGGGTTTCGGTTCCTTATGCAGGTTATCATTTTTTTTTTTTTTGGGGTTTTCTGAGAAAGCTATGATGTAGATGAAATGGGGTTTTCTCAAAAAATTGTGGGGTTCGTAGGATAGGTTGGTTATTTTATTTATTTATTTATTTCTATTTGCTTTTTTCTAATAGTTTATGGTATGAATTCATTTAGTAAATGTAAAATATTATGGATTTGTGAGGGCAAGAGGGCTGATTCTTTCTAGTCAAAGTCTTAGGACTGTTTATGATGGAAAGAAAATTAGGTTTTCTTGCAACTTATAGGGTTGTAGACAATTCGTCTCTAGCTTTTTAGGTATGGGTTTTGTCTTTCATCGGTCATCAAGTGGGTTTGCAAAGCTATGCTTATTCTGTTAATTGCTGTGTCATTGCGTGCTATGCTTCTCTTGGTTAGTTGGATTGGAAATTTGAGTGTCTACAGATTTGAGCTATGCTATTGACATTAGGGATAGGAGCTTCTCGGAAACCCGTGTGTACTTGATTTGATTTTTGTCTTATTCAAGTAAACTTCTCAAACTTGATAAGTGGGTGGAAAATTTTTGGGATTAGTATTAAGGAAAAGCATAATGATAGCAAAACGAATCTGTTGTTTTTCTTGTCCGAGTGTTATCATAATTCTTTGGATGTTTGTTGCGTTGGTAAAATTTGAATATGATCATCGATGATTTCCTCCTCCTCCCCTCTCCCCCCCTTCTTCTAAAATCAGGGGTTTACAAGCGCCCTAATTTCTCTTTGATTTTAATTAGAAGGTCTCAAATAGAATGGTTGGTGGATTATTAGTATGTTGCCTTAAAACTTTGTAATGAACATTAGAATAAATTGATTGAATACTTGCATCCTTCTTTATACTTTTATTAAAGTTGATACTTGAAGTAATTGGCTAGAACATTTGTAATTCAGTGTCTACAAGCATCCTTCTTTATACTTTTATTAAAGTTGATACTTGAAGTAATTGGCTGGAATTCCACTGGCCGTTGTGGGCCTCGTCGCGGATGGTAATCTTATTCATTAGCATAGTCATTAGAACCTAGTGTTTTTTTAGTAAAATATAGTGTTTAAAAAAAAAAAATGTTACTTTTTATTTTATCCTTCTGAAAATTTTAACTTTTATTTTCTACACTAGCGTGTTGTCTGTAGTAAGCTGTCTGAAATCCCTAGTTTTGTATTCAAAGTAGGTTTTTGTCTGATATATAATTAATTATATTGTAGGATTCTTTATTTTTATTTTTATTTTGTTTATTTTTTGGTTCCTGAATCACGTTTGTGCCCTTTTCACAGTAGGCTTTTTTCTTCTTCCTGGAAAGTGGTATGTATTGTCGGGCAATTTACTCACAGTTTATTTGCAGAACAGGCAGCCCATCTTGACATTTATGGGGTAATGTCACATGGGCAGAATGCAAGTTGCAATTTAAACCTCTGTAAACTTTGGTATAAAGACACGGTTTATTGACTTGAGTTCATTGGAAGTATGGATTGACTAAAGTTTATTTATTTAGTTATATATTTATTCCTGTTTAAGTTAGCATGGCATTCATTATTTCATCCTATCTTGATGCTTTTCAAATGCTATTAGAACATATATTAACGTTTGTATGTTAATTTAGATAATTTCTTTTTGACTCTCCTTAATCATTCAATACTAAATTTTAACTATCAAGTCTTGGTCCAATGGTCACCTATTCTGTTTGACATACAATATTTGATTGTTCTGCACGTATCAGTTCTTCAATTAGGTTGTAACCAAAGTGCCCAACAGGGATATGGAGGATTGCAAGCCATCTCAAAATTTATTTTCATGATATCATTAACTTGAATTTCTTGAAAATTTGGACTGAATTTGTTTCTGTTTAGATTTGCCACAACTAGGGTGTCCTTTAAGGTTGTTTTTGTTCTGAAAAATTGTTTCTAAAGGTATTTTCAGAAAAATAAAATAATAATAATAATAATAAGAAGAAGAAGAAGAAGAAGAAGCTATATATATATATATATATGTTTTTTTTTCCCCCTCTATTTTTTGTGTTCTCTAAACTGAAAACAAATTATGATATGTTTGAGTTCAAAAATCTTTTTTCAAAAATGTAGTACCTGGCTATTTGCTAAGCCTTTCTAAAACTATAACTGTGGCATTTTGCAGTTGCTGAAGGTCTACCAGACTCTCTTAAGGTGCTATCAATTCCATCTTTATTGTCTCATTGATGTATGTAAGAATAATGTACTCTTGATTGAAAGTCAACCGAAATAAACCAGTATTAAATTCATTGGCAAATAAGAAGTTTGTAAATGCTTAAAGGTATACCAGCTTCTTACAGAGGCAGATTGATGATACAGGATGTAAATCTCAAGAAAAGTTTCTTATATTGTAATCTTCAAGGAATGTTAGTAATATTTCAGAATCTTTAGGAGTGCTAATGAAGTAATGATGATTAGGCCAGCAAAAATGTTTTTCTTTTCCATATTACTCAAGCGTTTTGTTCATATTGGCACAGTATTATTTTACATGCTTTTGTCTATTGGTTGTGAGGATAGAGGATCTTTTCATTGCTTTTATTTTTTTATTCTAGCTTAAATTTTTTTGAGTTGTTTAAACTACGACATGCAGAACTGAGTTTTTAGATTAATGTAAAATTTGAAGTTGGTTTTGAAGAGACTGAGAGACACTGGCAATGGATCTCAATTGTCTTTCACAAACTATTTACTAGTCTTTGATTTTGGGACATAATCTCTTTAATTGTTATCTTTTGCACAAATATGTGATTAATAATTCAGGATTGGCTCTATGATCATCAGAACATATTGCTAATTAAGGGGTAAGACTAGTTTAGGTTACAATCAAACTTGTCTTCATTAAGGATTCTTAAATTATGGTTATTAAATGTTTATTTGAAGTGCAGCAGGACTATTTAGTGCTGTTAGTATAAGTGCTCCTTGTATTTCTGTAAGTCATATGCACATAATAAGCTTATCATGTGCTGGAGTTTGAAACTGTACTTGGTGTATATAAGTGACTACTGTTTATTTATAACTTCGCATTTTGTTGTCTTTGTTTTCATAAAGAATTCTGTTGATTTTGTTGGACCTATAACGACGTAAACTATTTGTCTAGTTGGCATTTGTACAAGCTCCTGCCTCTTTATCGATTCCTATAATACAACATTCCTGTTTTAGATGCAAGTTTAATCTAAATTAGGATTTTCGGAAAGTCCATAATGGGCCAATAAAAGTTTATGCATGTGGGTCCAGGATCTAGTGAGGGATTGATATATTATGTATTTGCTTTGCCTCTAACCTTTGATACAGCCTTGTGTTAAAGAGTAGCATGCTGGATACAATGACTTGTCAGGCCCCCAAAATAACCTAGTACATCTTAGGTGGATAAAACTTGAATTAATGTCAATAAACTAATGAAATTTACCACAAACAAGAAACCAAAGTAATTTGCTTCCAGCTACTAAGAAATGCAAAGGAGGAATTGAGCATGGAGGGTGTAAAATTTTTAGGAAATATCAGATATCAACCAGAGGATTTTTCATTTTCAAATGTTTTGTCATCTATGCATTGTCATTCATTGGTATCTTTAGTTTTATGAGGGTCTAAAGAATTGGATTTATCTTGTTTCTGAAACCTCATGATATGAGCCTACTCCATTCTCCATTTCTTTTCTGGCTGGATTGCTTAAAGATTTTCTGTATGCTATATGTAATTACAGTTAAGTACTTTTTACATAGTTAGTACTTTTACATAGGCCCACTTTATGATAGCTTAAGCTTTTGAGATAGTTTACTCATTCTTCTTGATAAGTTGGTGGTATCACCATCACCATTTCACATGTATTCATGCTTGCCATGGTGCCATGCAAATGGGATTTAAATTGTTTGTTGCATCCTATGATGTACTAGTAGATGCTGCTGAAGTTTCGAATCAGTATGTGGAGTTTTTTAAGTTCTCTGGGAGTTGGATTATGTGCAAAGGCAGTTATGCTGTCTTTTTGTTTAAATTCCACATCGTATTCTTGTAGGTACCGTGCAATTACCAGTGCTTACTACCGAGGAGCAGTTGGTGCTTTGCTTGTGTACGATGTTACAAGGCGATCGACATTCGAAAATGTAGGCAGGTGGTTGAAGGAATTGAGAGACCACACTGATCCTAACATTGTAGTGATGCTCATTGGCAACAAATCGGATCTCCGCCACCTTGTGGCTGTCTCCACTGAGGATGGGAAATCCTTTGCAGAGAAGGAATCCCTCTGCTTCATGGAAACCTCTGCACTGGAAGCAACAAATGTGGAAAATGCATTTAGTGAAGCTTTGACTCAGATATATCGAATTGTGAGCAAGAGGGCAGTTGAAGCAGGCGACAACGGGAACACTTCTGCTGTTCCATCCAAAGGACAGACCATAAATGTGAAAGATGATTCATCTGTTCTGAAGAGACTTGGATGCTGCTCAAGCTAGGGTTTGGTACTTAACTAGTGGGTTCTTACAGCATGTAGGTTTTGTTTATCTGTACATGATTTTACACAATGAATTTCAGTCTGTAGAATAAGAAGGTAATCTTTGTGGGATAAATTTGTATGGGAAAATTGCTTGCTGTAAGTTGTATTTTATGGCTGACAAAACCCAAAACTGGAGTCAATGTGGTATTTTATTTTTTTCGCTTTGTCCTCAGCTCCCAGCTGATAATTTATTTGCTAAAATCAACCTTGAGGTCTTTTCTGGATCACCTTTATATCATGACAAAGTTATAGTGGGGTTGGTAACTTTTTTATGCCTCCTTTTTTTCTTAAATTATTATTTTCTAAGAAAAAGGTGCCAAAATGCTCCCCCCCCCCCAAAAAAAAAAAAAAAAAAGGAAGAAAAAAATGAAAGCTGTAGGAAGAAAGTAAAGCGTTACAAAAGTGGATTAGAATGTTTATCCGTTTGTTTTAGGAATGACGAGTGATTTAGTAGGATGACATTGTGGGGAAAATTTATATTACTTTTTTGACTTGTTATGTATAATAATTCCTTCTAATAAATAATACCTAATTTAGGCAAATTTCGATGTAGCCCCTATATTTTGTACTTAAGGTCAGAAATGCATTTCCGTACTAGAAAATTTCGTTATAGCCTCTGGACGTTTTATTTTTGTTTAAATTTTATCCTTCCATATATATATATATATATATATATATTTTATATGACATTTTTGCAATCTTTCCATATATATATATATATATATATATATTTTTCATATGACATTTTTATGATGCAGACCGTCCGCATACGAATTCATACTAAAATTGATTTTTTTTTTAAAAAAAGCATCGGTTTTTCCGATTTTACTGTTTATATATATAGTAAAATCGATTCTTTTTCAGAAAGACATCTATTTTTGTGCGAATGTACATGCGAATTATCCATATCATAAAATTACTCTCTCTCTCTCTCTCTCTATATATATATATATATATATTCATCAAATTAAATTGATTCAACTGGTAATTGGTAAGTCATTTTATAGTTAGAATGTTGTAATTCCAAACATTGAAATAAAAGGGAATTATTATAAATGAACGAGAAAAAGTTTTATTTTCTTTTAGATTTCCCTTTATGCCACTCATATATTTGTAAATTTAAATATTTTACTTAAATACACTCATGTATGTATATATATATATATATATAAATATGTGTGTGGACAAAAATAAAATTTTATTATTTATTAGCTAACTATGTTTTGGAATTTTATATCTGCGTTTAAGAAAATAATAAAATTATAATTTTTGTTTAGAAAAAAAATATAAAAGTATATGGTGATAAAATAATAAATGATTAGTTTGCATATATAGATAACATATAAATATTAAGAGTATCATTTTGAGTAAATTTATATAAGATGACCAGTAATGTAACTCAGAGGTTAAATTTATACAAAAATGAAATGTAAAAGGATATAGTAAAAAGTTTCAAAATATAAATGTTTTGCTCCAAAATAGTATAAAATAGACCTATAGTGAAGGGGAAGTCCTTCAATGTGTTTATAATATTTCCATACTTCCATGTTTTCAATTTTGCTAAGTGAATTTAATTAGTTTGGTATGCATGTAATGAAAACGTTAATTTCTTAGAAAAGGTTAATTTATTTTATAGGGTAGCATTGTCATTTTGTGAAACGATTTAAAAATATGTTACAAAAAATTTATTTCCTTCGATAACTTCATTTGAAGAATCTTGGTTTTTTTTTTTTGGTAGTATTTAAAAAATAATAATACAAAAAAAGTATTATAAATATCATTTATTTATACTACTTAATACCAAAATAAAACCTATAAAAAATAAATCATGCCAATAAAAAAATGCTATAAAAAAACATAGTTCAAAGGCATGAGTGCAAATAAATAATTATACTACTTTTTCTTAAAAATAAAGATAGCTTTATTATAATTTACTTATACTACATTTTTATAGATTATAACTTATTTGCACTAATGCTTCTAAACTATATTTTTTGTATTGCAAATCGCCCTCTGAACTATAAAATAAGCAACAGTACCTTGAACTTTCCAAATAGTTGATGACATTTGTTTAATTTCTTCTTCTTTTTGTGATATTATAACCAAGGAAAAAAAAAAATTAAAAGGATCAATACTAGATTTTAACAAAATTACCTCAATTTTCAACCTTCCTCTAATATTGTAATCTCAAAGTAAGAAAACAATAAATAAATAAATAAATGTCCTTAGAGAACTTTATCTCTAAAGTTCGGGGTATTGCAGCTAATTTCATAATTTAAAGTGCAATTTTCAACACAGAGAATAATTCAAGGACATTGGTGCAAATATCTATAGTCACTTTTTTATGAAGATGTGTTCATAAACTTTTCATCAAATTTTATTTAAAAAACTTTTTTTTAAATATTCCTAAATTATACCCAATTAATTTAATTAGTAGATATTAAAATAATTATGTATTAAGTGACAAGTATTCATGCCTTTAAATTAGTACTTATGTATTTTAGTATAGTGACAAGTATTCATGTTTTCAAATTAGTACTCAATATTTATTTTAGTCAGTATTTACTAAAACTTTTTGCCATTTTACTTTAATATTTTTTGATATCTCAGTTATTTATTATTTAACTGTATTTTTAATTTGTCTTTGTTAGTGGAGTTTTTATTTTGATTTTATTTTTGTGTTTTAATATTTGACTTTTGTAGGTTTATTCATTTGGTTAAAATAAATTCATCATCTTATGTTGTTAGTTGTGTTTTTATAATTTATTCAAAAGTAAAACCCATTTAATGCCCCCCAAAATAAAAAAACAAAAATACTATATAAATTTTTTCTTTTAAAAAATTATACACAATTACTATAAAAATCCAGTTAAACATTCAGGTTGTTAGTGTTTGAATAATTAATAATAATTTCATATTAATTTTTATTTTTTAAAGCATAAAACATTGTGCATACTTTGTAACTTGATTTTTTTTTTAACAAATGGTCTTCCTTAAAATATATTCTTGACTCCGTCCTTATTTATATAAAATTTTAAATATATATTTAAAACTTAATCCTTTTAAAAAATTCAAAAATTAATAAATAATTTTTTTTTATAGAAGATCCATTAGGATGTTTAATGAAAAAATTAATATATATATATATATATATATATATTACTTGTAGTTTTCTCTCTTTTCACCATAATATAATTAAATTTTTTTTTTCCCTCTTCTTTCATTTTCTTTCCTCTCCCAAATCCCACATAGCAAACGTATTCTAATTTGCAAATTCGAGTTTCTTCCCATATTAGCAAGAAACATAATCCAAATCCATCTTTATCTTATCTGATGCAAAGATAATTTTTTTTTTATTTCTTAAATTATCCAATTACTCTCAATTATGTTATCTGAAAATTGATGTTGTTTTGCGAACTACCACGACTACAAGTTTGAAGAGGAAACTTATAAAAAAACCAAAAATAAAAAAAGGGCAGGCCATCAAACATATATTATACAACAAGTAGGACTTCATTATTCTTTCTATTTCCCATCTTTTTAATTTTAAATGTTATTTCAGAGATTTAAGTTGTAGATATTGGCCAAAAGACATAACAAAATAGTACAAAAAATTAAAATTTTTTAAAGAGAGATATAAATTAAAATAAGAAGAAAAAGAAAATTTTATACAAGAAATTTTGTACTTTTCCGACGCTGAGGGTTACGCAGACGACAAATATCTATCAGCGATTCCAATCATATACCAGAAATATCAAATTCAACCGCCACAGTTTGATTAGACCTAGGAAGTTCCACGGTCCTTATCCTGTACTGCCGCAACATGGAACCGCACTCAAGCTACAGCTCCGATTCTGTTCCTCCGGCTCCACGATTCTCCGGCGGAACACCACCGAGCACTCCGGCAACTCCCCGAGGTCCGCGAACAAAGATTCCTCGTCGTCCTTCTCTCCAAACAACACCGCCACGTAGGCATCCATGCAAGCACTGCTTCCCGCGCAGATCGGGCTCTCCAGCAAGGCCGTCGACGCCACGTCGTCGAACCAGTGGTGCCGATGGTGCTGACCATGCTGATCTAGCAGCGCCGCCGAGTCGTCGCTGAGCTCCAGTTCCGGTTGGCTCGCGAAGACCGCCAGCTCCTCTTCAGGTGCGAATTTGGCGGGAACTTCGTCGGTTGGTGACATGGCGACGGCTACGGCACCGGCACCGACCCCAGCGGCGGCGGCGGCGTAGGAGGAGTGGTGTGACTTGGTGGGGACGGGGTGGTTGTGTTCGCCGGCGTAGGTGATTACGAGCGTTGTGGGGTCCACACGGCTTCTCTCCACTTGCTTCCTCGCCGGGCAGCCCTTCGAACTACTACATCGATAATATCCCCTGTAAAACAATATTTTTTTATTTAATAAAACAATAATAATCATTTCCTAAAATCAATAGAATAAAATAAAAATGATTTTTATTTCCATTAGGATAAATAATCCAAAAACAGGTGAAGCTACTTATGCTAATAATTTTATCACCCTCCGTCCTACGTGCTTTTCACGCGCTTTATTTTCTCAAGATATACCAACTTCACCCCCAAAAAAAAAAAAAAACATGATTTTTATCCCCAAAAAAAAAAAAAAGAAAAAACAAATATTTCATCTTTTTTTTTTTTTTATGGTTGTTTCCATTAATTTTGTCTACAATATCACTTCACTACATTTAAAAACATTAAATCAAATAAAGTTATCAACCAAAAGAAGAAAAGGCTCTATGTATTTTCAAGACAATTATTCATATATTCAACGAAAAGAAAAAAAAAAAAAAGACATTTATTCAAATAAGATAAAATATTTATCTCTTTTTTCATATCTACCTTGAAATTTTATTTAAAAATATTAATAAATAAAACAAATAAATAAAATAAATTGAGAAAAAGACCGTTAAAATGAAATAAAATTTTTTCATTACTTCTTAAAATAAGGTAAAATTTTGTCACTTGGGTTAGGACAGAAAGGTAACGAGAGAAGATTTATTTATTTATTTAATTTTTGTGGGTACCGACTGAAGATGTCCTTGGATTGGGATATTTTGGTACAAGATCCAATAAAAAAAAGTATAAAGAAGTTGGCGGCATTTAATTAGAGCGTGTATGTCACGCGCTATTTTGAGGAACGTGGGTCACCATGGAAGTTCAACCACTACAATTAGTGCATTTTAGTAGAGCCGCCTTCAGACTAAAATACGCCAATCCCCGGAGCAAAACGAGATCGTAGAAACTAACCGGAATATGAATTCGTGACAGAAAAATAAAAAGAGTGAAGTAAATTGCGCGGCGCATACTAGCAAGAACCATAATTTGAATAATTTCTTCAATGTATGAGCTACTTCTCTAACCTTTTTTTTTTTTTTTTGGTTTTTATTTTTAAAAAGGAATTAAACCGTAATTATCCAAAATTAATACCAAAGAGGGAGAGGATTAAAAGAAATAGAGACAAACAGATTTTGCATGCCTGGGATAAGGAGACCCTTTGATGGGCTTTTGGCCATATTTCCTCCAAGCCCACGAATCCGTCGGTGGATGTGTTTCCGCTTTGCTTTTAGATCCTTCCACGTCACCGATCGGCACAGAAACCACTCTCTTCTGTACTCCTCTTTTACTGTATAAACATAAGAAAAAAAGAAAAAAAAAAAAAAAAAAAAAAGAGAACCTTTAACGGTCCATTCCCAAAACAGAATTTCAAACACAAAACCTAACCCAAAATATTCAGAAAAAAGAAAAAAGAAAAAAAAAAAACCTTTTTTTGGGTGATGGTTCGGTGATGATCTTGGTGTCATCTCCGGAGGAAGGTGAGTCCGGACCAATCTCCGACCCGGGTTCAGGGTATTCCGGGTCAGTGACAAATGTTTTGGTATGAAATTCATGGTTCATGATGAATTAATTAGAATCGTGATTATCAAGAAAAAAAGGGTTTTGATCACGTGGGGAAATTACGAGGAGAGGGTATTTTGAATTTTGTTTACATCTATTATGGACGTTTTTGCAGTTTTGTAGGATGTTTGGCTAGCCGGAAAATGAGAAGTGAGAAAGTGTTTGGGGGATGGAAAAGAGATTGGGAAGGAGGAGGAGGAAGAGAAAAATGGGGTTTAATATTGGGCGTCATGTTGACAGATAGATGGGTTGTGTAGTTTATTAAGGACGTGCAAGCAAATACGCACTAAAATATAACGTTGTTTATGATTAAAATAAGGGTTAGGTTAGTGTCTGATTAAGTGTATGGTAAATTAGCCAATAATTGGATGAGACAAGCAAGTAGAAACGGTCCATAGCAAGTGTGAGCTTCGTAAGAAAAAGGAGGATTATGACGGGATGGGGTTTTGAGTTTTCCTATGCTACGATTACCTTAAGATGTTTGTTTAATATTTTAGATTTATTAATTAGTAGTTTTTTTTTTTTTTTAATTTTTAAGCATCACTTGTAATTTAATGCATTCTAGTTTATAGGAATTATGTTTTGTACCTTTTTTTGAGTATATAATATTGTGATTTATAGTTTTAAATTTTAATTTTTTAAATTTTGGTCCAAATAAAATTTGTGGCAAACAGGTAAGAATGACAATTTAGATCATAAATTAATCCATAATTTTTTAGTTATAAACTCAAACCCACTAATTTCGTATAAGTTTTTAAATTTTGATATAGTGAGTTTGAATTTATTATAAATAGATTCAGATTAAATTCAAATTAACTCGTTTAACATAATTATTAAACATATCAATTTTAGATTAATTCGTTTAACCTTAAAATTGATCCAAATTGATCCATTTAACTAAATATGTCAATTAACTGTTAAATCCATTTAAATTATAATTTTAATATATTAAATTTATCATTAATAAAATTTTAACTTGTAGTTTTTTATTACTAAATTATAAATTTATTTAAAGTCATATTATTAATTTTTTTATTAATTAAAAAATAAAGAATAAAAATTATTAAAATAATATTTATTTACTTAAATATATTATGTTTAATACATGTATGAATTTTTAAGCATCAAAAAAATAAAAATTAATATGCATAAGAGTATTGGAGATATAGAAAATTAAAAAATTATTATTAATAAAATTTTGTATATTATTTTTAAAGAAATAGTATTAGATTTATTATATATATATATATATATATATATATTTATTTTTAACTATTATATGAGATTGTTATATTATCATATCATATGTTTTATTAGTATAAATTTATAACTATATTTATATGGTTGTATATATATATATTTTAAATTTAGGATTAATTAATTACTAAATTATTTATATTTTATATGAAATAATTAATTTACACAACTTAATTAATTTAATTGTAAATTTTGTGTAAATGGGTCAATTTTGTATAAATAAGTTAATTTCGTATAAATGGGTCAATTTAGTGTAAATGGATTAATTCGTATAAACGGGTTGTGTTGACTATTTAGTAAACTAATTAAATGAGTCATGTTAGATTACCTGTTTATTAAGCGAGTCGTGTTTGAATTGACGATTTTGAACACAATTTCGGATTGAGCAATTTTAACACGATTAATAAACGCGTTGACCTAAATGCAATCAGCTAACACGAATTGCCACCCATACAAACAGGCTAGTAGGTTGAGACCTAATGAAGTACTAATATGCGAAATTGTAAAACTAAAAGGCTTAAGTTGCAAAATATTGAACCAAAATGCTTTTAAAATTTTAGTACAGTGAGATGAAAATGTTAACTATCATTAGTTAAAAAAATTAAATTAGAGCAAAATGCAACAAATTGTAAGCAGGTTTAAATTGCAAATTTTGAACTTATGAGTTCAAAGTTCTAAACTAAAGGAATTAAATTGCAACTAACCTTTTTATTTTTGTCTTTATTTATTTATTTATTTTTATGTGAAGTGTGAAAAATTTAAACTTAAGATCATAAAACAGTGTAGTGCAAAATGCCATCCACCAACCCAAAAAAAAAAAAAAAAAAAAATTAAGAATGATATTAGGGATATTAAGAAATCTACAAAGAGATTGACCAAGATTATTTGGTAATGTGATGTATTATTAGTTCACTGCTAAAAAATTAATATAACCTAAATATAAACAAGTGAATCATTGCAGAGATAAAAATTACTTCCCAAATAGTTCAGTAGTAAAAGCTATTGTTTCAAGGGATAATAACTTGAGTTTGAATTCCTCACCTCCAATATAAAAAAACTACAAAGAAAAAAAGTATAATTAAATATAAATTAATAACATAATGATACTTCATTATTTGGTAAACATTTTAATAGACTCTTAACACCTTTAACATTATTTTAATTAGTTTATTAATTTGTTTGGATGAGAGGAAAATGCAGAAAAAGTATATTTCAGAAGTACCATATATATTCTTTATTGCAAACAAAAATAGAACCTACATATAAGAGTTGCATGCTTGTTAATTAACAAGGAGTAGTGTACTGGTTAGACCTTATTTGAAAAGTATCAAAATATGAAGAAAAACTAATTTCTAGAATTTAGTTTTTTAGAAATTAGTTTATTGGAAAATATTTTTTTATTTTTTGGTTATATTTGACAAAAAATAAGAAAGTTAGAACTTGTAAGTAATTAAATTTAACGTTGAAAATAAATAAAAAGTAAATTTATATTTTTATTAAAATTTTAAAACTACTTTCTTGAAATTCTTAAATGATAAATCTTTATAAATGGGAACAATTTTTCCACATAGATGGAAACCTAATTCTTTGATTTCACATTTTCACACTTCAAAATAAATATGCAAAAAAACAAAAAAAAAGGTCTTTAATTTGTTGAGAGTATACCTTTTTTTCCCAATTATTATTGTTATTATTATTTGATAAATTGGAAAATGATTGGGATTTTAACATTAGATCTTGAAACCTGAGGGTTATTATTAATAGTCATTATTGGCTAGGTTATTATGAGGGGACATCGAGAGACTACCATTTGTTTCAATTTTTGAACTTCTTTTTAATTAACCAACAAAATGATCCTCCCGAATTTGAGTCCCACACATTTGAATTTCAAAAAGATAATAAAGAAACAACAACAAATGAATTAAATTAAATATAACTTATTAGCTTCTCCTTGCAATAAAGATTCCTTCAGCTAAACAAATTTGTCTCTACAATATTGTTCCAATAAATATATATATATATATATATACAGATTGAGGGTCAATAATTTAATCCCGAGGTTAATGCCATTTCACTCTTAAAGTATATGGTATATTTAGCACTTTTCCAAACTACAAAAATTCTTATATTAGTCTCCAAACTATTTTTTTTTTCATATTACTTTAGTCAATTATAGAATTTTCTCTAATAGATTTGGCCAAATTAATATTCAAACATACTGTACATAAATAAAATTAAAAATGCTATTTGTCTAGTGTATCATCATCAATGGATCCTATATGTTAAAAAACAATTTAAATGGTTACTATTAAATAATTTACTTTTAAGGTTTTAGAATAAAAAATAATAAAATTAAATATTTTAATTAAAATTTATCACACAGGATGATGATCGTCATCAATAGTAATAAATAATAAGACTCAAATAAAATTTAACAAGGATTCATAAATTTTTCTAAAAGGTGCATGTGGGGAACTTATGAAGGTAAAAATCCTTGGGGCAATTCGAATTTGAAGACATAATTAATAGCCAAAAAGGAAAATTGCCTATCAATGGATTTTGGTTATAGTTTCCATTTTCCAACCCAAACCTAGTTACCTTGATATTTGTCCAACTTTTAAAATCATAATGCATATTTTCTAAAGATTAGTAAAGTTCTAATCAACAATAAAAATAATGCATAGAAAATAAATAATGTTACTGCTATATTTATACAATTAATCTCAAATAAAATGCACTTTATTTTATTAAAGTGAAGTCCATCTTTGATAACCATTGGATCATATAGAGGGTTAAGATTTAAAATTTAAAAAGTTGTCAAATGTGGGTTTAGACGGAGGGATAACGATAATTTTATACTCAAATTGTAATTTGCAATAGATACAAATGAAAATGATAAATTCCACTTTTTCTTATGGAGTTTTGTTTAGAATATCCAAACCAAAAAATGATTCAATTTCTACCATTATTATGATATTTTGTATTCCAATTTGATTGGATACCATAAATGTATTCAAGATTTTTTTTTTCTAGTACTTAACTTTTTTATAAATTCAATTGTTCAAATAAGAATTTGCAGAGAAGAGAGACATTTTTATCTGTTTTTTTTAGTCGAATTCATAAAGTAGGATTGAAACGTGTAAAAAAATTGATATTTATTAAACAGGCACATATACAAATAGAACTATCTATTTGTGCCCTTCCTTTTTTCAGTGACATATTAAAATCCAATTTAAAAAAAATGAATTTTGTTGAGACCCAGTAATTAATAAAAATAATTTTAAATCTTATCATTGATGTGATTCATAGACTGAAAAAGGAAAACCTCTTGTTAGTCTTCATATAATGACATTATTTGAGCCTAACTAATATATATATATATATATATATAAAAGCATTTTTGTAACCTTTAAAAGAGATGTATCTTTCAAGTATATAACATCTATATTTAACCCAAAAAAAAAAAAAAAAGAAAAAAAGAAAGAAAGAAGTATATAACATCTATATATATATATATTTAACAAATCTTATAACAATTAAATAGGACAATTGAATTCGGATTTTGTAGATAGTGCCTATTTTATTACAATTCTTCAATATATATTTATGAATTATGATGAAAAATCGTTACAACTATTTTTTTATTCAAAATATTACTAGAACAATTTTTTATTTTTATTTTTTATTTTAATAATAGTTGGTAAAAGAGCAATGTATTTATGATGAAAAGCAACATTGCAAAATAATAATAATAATAATAGAGATTGATTAATACATTTTAGTTTAGTTCAATTTTTATTTTATCAGTTATTAGATGGATGCCTTTTATTATTATCGTTATTAGCTATTAGAAAAAGACCAAATGCATGTTAGTACTAGTTGTTTTAAAGTCACTTGTAGATACAAAAAGATAAGATAATGTTTTTATATATGAAAATTATTATAGAAGACTTCTAAATGTGGTTGGATTGGTAATCTATTTGAGTAACAACTTTGTAGCAACGTTTTAAATATTTGAAATTTCCATTGAAATTTCTCCAAAATTTTAATTTTTCTAAGGGGTTCAAAAGAAACTTAGGTTTCAACTGAAAACAAATAGAATTTTTATAATATCCATTGAAATTTCATCAAAATTTTCATTGAAATTTTTGTCAAAATATCCACATCAAATATTCAACAATTTAGTTAAAAAATTCATATTTTCCATTAAAATTTCAAAACTTTTTCATGTAAATTTAGAAATTTCTATGGAAATTTTCAAAATATCTATGAAATTTTAAAATTTTTTTTAAAAAAATTCATAAATATTATTGATGTTTAGTAAATTATTTTACCAAATTAACTTTAATGATTTTTTTTTTTACCTTTTAATTGTTTTAAATATTTAATGATATAAATAAAATTGAGTGAATTAAATTGAATAATCTTGATAGATTGTATTTATTGATAATATATATATATATATATATACATTTGCTAGATGTTTTGTATAAGATAGATTTATTAGAATTCCATTATTACAAGTTAATAGTTGATTATATAAGAATGAAAAATAACAACATAAAATAATAATTTGAAAATACAATATTATGTATAATTGGTATTGATAGTATTTAAATTAATAATATTAAGCAAATAAAAATAAAAAAGATGATAATATATTATATTAAACATCAAGAGTAACAACATTTAATACAAGATCTTTATAGTTGACATATTAATAATTACATGAAAAATTATTAAAGATATATATCTTTTAACAATTGCTTTCTACATTTTACATATCAAAATAAGAACAAGGAAGAGGCCAACAATTCTCAACCACCTAAAATTCTATGAGTATTGAAATGATATTTATGAGATATAATATAATTTTAAAAATTATTTTATCTTAATAAACAATTTTTATCAAATATATACTTTTTTACATATTTTTATTAATGATAATTTATTTATGATCATTGCTGCTTACTATAAATTAAATTGATTAAGAGAAATATAATATCTATTCAATATTTTTATAATTTTTATAATCAATTTGATAATTGATTGATTAAATAAGCCAAGTCTAAAATTTTTTATCAAAAATTTCTATTTTTTAAAAATAAATTTCCATCAATTTCATCTGTTTTTGTAAGCTTTTATGGATATTCGATACTTTCCGATATATTCATGGAAATTTTTATATTTTAAACTTTCGATATTTTTATTGATATCGAAATTTTAAACCTTACTTTGTGCTCGTCAATAGAAAACAAAAACTAATTAAAAAAAAATTATAGTTTTATAAAAAAACTATTTTGGTTTGTGGGGGCCATGATATAATAAAGTACACATATTATAATGCAAAACAAAGGTGTGGGTTTTTTTTTTTCTCCATAAATTTAGGAAAAAAATAAGAAAAGAAAAAGGAAAAAAGAGGAAACAGCTTTTTAAAAATCTTACTAGGAGCGCTAGAGAGATTTCAAGGATTTGATAGGCCTCGTCGGTCTCTCATGGAGCCGCCTTTGTGCATGAACACTGTAGACAATTTCAGCAATTCATTCACGAAAGTGCATGATGGGACTAAAATAACAAAAAAAAAAAAAAAAAAAAATTAGGGGCAAAGTAAGAATTTATGTAATTTTGAAGGTCAAAGTATACATATTTATCATAATTTAGAGGTAAAATGATATTACCCCTCTAGTTTTTATTTTTATTTTTTTGGTCATTACAACAATAATAATAGTTGAGGCTTGGACAACTTCAATAGTAATAATATGGATGGGATCTTTTATCCCCATTTTTGTCCGGACAAAATTTTAATTATTAATTTTTATTTGGTTTTTAAATGAAATGATGTTATATTATTGATGAACATGAATAAAAACAAGAAAAAAAAGATATAATATCTAGATTCTAATAATATAGTTTTATTTAATAGATACTTGTATATAATTAGTATGATTTATTTATGCTAATTTTTAGTTTACATAAATAACTAAGGAAATGTTTGGTATATATAATAATTATTATGCATAAAATAAGAATCTATATACATAAGAATTAAAAAAAAAAGAAAAAATAATTATTATTCATGTTAATATGTTTGGTTATTATATTGAATTAGATTTAATATTTTGCATTTCTAATTTTTTTTTCTTTTAAAAAATCAAATTTGGTCAAAATTACTAAAAGTTAAATTTTGTAGATATTTATGTATTTTTAGTATAGACTAATCAATATAGATTTAAATATATTTTAAATATGATAAGTATGCTTATTTTTGAAATTAAGGAATACCAATTTTAAACTTTTTTTAAATGAATGATTATTCCTTGAAACAAGAGAATGGAATAAATTTTTCTAGAATTGAAAATATATCAAACAAAGAAATAATTAAACTAATAAAATAATTATTTTTTTCATACATCTATTCGGTATGCAAAATGTGCCTTAATTATTTAATTTAACAGTAAACTTAAAAATGTAGGATGTTTTGCAATTTTGTATGTGCATATATAAAAGTTAAAACAACATGCATGTATGGTGTACTAGAATCTCTTTAGTTTATGAAACAAATGTGTATTTTGATAGTTCTCGTTTCTCTCCATCATCAAATTTTCTATAACACCAGAGTATAACATATAGAAAAAATAAATAAATAAAAACAAAAATTAAAAAAAAAAATTTCGTAGGCAATTGAATTTGGGAATAGGTGACCACAATATGAGGATATCATGGAAGAGACTATATTCATATATTGGCGTTGCAAAATTTGAAGCTGTTCGTTTCAGGATAAATTCTGTTCACATATGTCATATATATATGTATGTATGTATATATATCTAAACCATATATTTGTCAAACAATTGAAAAATAAGAATGATATATAACTGGATCTGCTTTGGGAATCGTTTCAGGAATCTAGGTGGTCTCACTTAGAAAAGTTTTACTGATCAATTCTTAAAGAAAATCCAATAGAACATTTTCTAATCCATAGAAAGACCAAACACATGCAATTAGAATAACATTTCCATATAACACAATAAATCTACAACGACATTCAAATCTTTAGACTACAATCAATAACTACATCAATTATATTACAGGCTATTACCACACATACATTCTATAATTACTACTGTGTTTATAAATTGGATAAGAGCATTTTAAAAGTATGGGAACCCTTTAGGACTCTGAAGTGGTCTCACTTAGGGAAGTTTTACGGAACAATCTTATGGAAAAACCCAATGGTACATAACCTAAACCATGGACAACCAATGCATGTACATAAAAAAATGCCTCGATACATAAAAATAAAGCTATAATAACATGCAAGTGACCAATTATAGTCAACAACTATAACCTGTTATACTGCTGGCTATTATTACACATACATACTAGAGTCATTATTGTATCTATACTTTAAACTAGAGCATTCTAAGAGTAATTATAAATATATATAAGATATAAATAAGTCTAGATAAAAATAAAAGTAAATAAGGTATAGATAAATGCATCTGTTATTGTAGAAAGTACAGAATGATAAGTGATGCGATAGGTAAACTGTTCACTAACTGTCTAGATATAAAATAATGAGTTAAAACAAATAAAATATAAGATAAATCTACCTCAGTGAGTGGTATGATATAATAATAAAATAATAATTTTATTTTCGTATACCATTTTCTCAAGACCTCACATTTACTCTTTTGAAAATTTCAAATTATTTCACAAAACCTAACTTGTATCCTAAATCAGTATCACAAGACAAGTATTTAAATATTATACATCAGTAAACCTTTTAGATATTATAAAAAAAACCAACATGCTTTAAAAAGTGAGCATAAAATAATATAAATATATTCATAAAAATAACTATTAAAAATATTGTAAAACCACAACACATCAGAAAACTAACAATGTACCGTACAATATACTTAGTGTTGTTAGATGGTACATGACGTTCCGGAACACCACCAGCAATAAAGAAAGAGAGAAAACGAAACTATGGGGTGAACCCATCTCACAACCCTTTTATCCCAAAGGTATTGTTATAAGAAATAAGCTATGGAACAACCATCTTACGACTCTTAGCTTACTAAGGACATTGTGGCAATATAGAAACTGTGGGAAAAACTCATCTCACAACTCTTAACATATTAAAGGGCTTTTGGTAACTGATGCGCTAATAATATACTAATAAAACTGAGAGACTGGTACTATAAAGTACATCAATTGAAGACAACAATATAGTATTCATGAACAATTTTTTTAATATCATAATTTTTTATTTTTTCCAATAAATACTATATCATAAACTATAATTTAATATTCAAACCCAACCATTTTTTATAAATAATCCACTAATTCTAAATCACCATTTCATGCCAAAACATAAATACAAATAGTGAACTATATATCATTATAAACCATTTATAAGAAATTTGAAAAATAAAACACTTAAACATGTTTAAAAATAAATCATTTTTAATCCACTCTTTCAAAAACAATTATTTTCCAAAAAATTAAAACATAAATTTCAATATTCATAAGTTCACTATAAACTCATTAGAATTTGAAACCATTCAAAATTTTATCAAAATTCACATGAAAAGATAACTCATATATGTAAAAGCAGATTTCATATATGCATAAAATAAACATTTCATTATCAACCA
Source organism: Ziziphus jujuba (assembly GCF_031755915.1). Lineage (NCBI taxonomy): Eukaryota > Viridiplantae > Streptophyta > Magnoliopsida > Rosales > Rhamnaceae > Ziziphus > Ziziphus jujuba. The sequence goes on from NC_083382.1 coordinate 17,180,588, forward strand.
TTATATAAAATATTAAAACAATTTATATATATATATATATATATATTGTGCTAATATATCCAAAAGCATTTAAAAATAGAAATCACTCATAGATACCATTAGTGATCATTTCTACCTTTCCTCTGAGTCGCCTCCAAGTATAATATACGTGCTTATAATATAATAAAATATTCCTTAAGCTCTGAAAACTAAACAAAAGATATTGATGTATATCAAACATCTTAAATTACTTTATACAACTCTAAAATTGGACACCAAAGGGTGTAAATATACTGCAACTGGGAACTCGATACCCAAAATTAAGATTTTTCACCCGAATGCCAATTTTATAAAATTATACATTCTAATAAGTCCTAATAATATTAAGTAACACATTACCAATCTCAATTTGGCCCTCGATTGTCCAAATTTATCTGGCATTTTCACAAATTGGCCCATAATGGGTTATCACTCAAAACTCAATTATAATTGACAAACTATATATCAATAGAAAGCCCATGGGATGGCTGACAGGATTATGAACTCACCTCTATTAATCGTCACCGGTAGTGGTCGAAAAATAGATAGGAAAATTTGGCCAAATTTTAAATAAAGTTAGCTTTCAAATGACTTGCAATTAGGTATAATGGAAGCCATATTCGAATTTAGGAGGTCCAAATTTAGCGAACTAAGGTGGTCATGCTACCTTAAAGTTGCCAGAATCCAATGACCATAGCAATGCTAACTACTGGCTTTTTGATCCCACTCTCAGCATGTGGGCCACTATTTGAGTGCCATTATTTCATCGTTGCTTGTTCAAGGGATGGCCAATCTAAATATGGGGCCTGTGAGAACTAATTTGAATGTAAATGAGATCGATTTGGCCGAATTGCTAAATCATGTGATGCAAGTTGCTGGTCGACCATTTTGCATGGGTGAAGAAGGAAAGGCTGATTGCATTTTGTTGTTTTGGGGCAAATTTTCAAATATCCTTGATTCTTTTCTAATGTTTTCCACCTACTAGCATATACCCACATATTTAAATACATATGCATGTCTTTTTTAAGCAAAACTGATGATATCAATATTGGTAAAATAATAAAGCATGTAAATTCGCATATCTATATCTTTTATATTGTGGCTTGAAATTAGTCGTGTCACAAGTTTGTGAACTTGTGTCACGATTTCTACATAGTATATACCGGTCAAACTAAAACCATACAAAAAGTCAAAACTCAAATTTCACGTTGTCCAATTGGTTAAACCCAGTTAAATTTGTAAAACAGGCATATTCTTTGGTACGAGTTGTTACAAATGATATGAATGTTTAGAATGATAAAGATAAAAAAGGTAAAGATAATATACTGCTACAATTGTGGAGTAAAGAAACAAAAAAATAATTTGTAAGGTACATTGTCTGCTAAATACTTAGACCTAGAGGAACAAATAAAAAAAATAAAAAAAAGAGATAAAAATATTTTAGTGAATAGTAATACTATAAAAAAATATTAATTTATTCTTGTAAACCATTCTCTCAAAACCTTGCATTACCAATTCTTTGAAAAGTTTTCATTTTAAAAAATATTTCACAAAATCCGAGTTATTAACCCCATAATCATTTATCATATACAAATGATGCTGAATTATAATATAATACCATAACTAAAATCAAGGGTATAATTCGTTTAAAAATTATTATCACTGTGGATCTTTAAACTATATCGCGTTTCACAAACTGATTCCAAAACTTTTTCTTTTTCACAAATTCATCCTCAAACTTGCCAAAATGTTACACCTTTAGTCCTCACGCCATTTCTATCATAAATGCATTGTTAATCGCATGTGCCATGCACGTGATGCACAATTTCAGGGGTAAAACATGTCTTTTCATGTTGCTCACCCACTAACATTTCTCTTCTCTCTCTTCTCTAGCATAATATTTTATTACTAGTGATAATAACTAACGAGTAATATATAAAAATTTAAACAATATTTTGTTTGGTGAAAAAAATTAAATGATATATATTTTTTAATTATTTTGCAATAAAAAAATTATATAAAGTGAAAGTGATAGTGATAAAAAAAAAAAAAAGGAGCACAAGTCATGAAAAATTCAAAATTATTTTAAAAAAAAATGTGTATCTAGAAAAAGCATTCAACAAAAAATGAAAGATTAAAATAAAAAAATATTTTTTAAAACATGTGTATATAAAAAATAGTATTCAAGAAAAATAAAAATCCATATACAATAAGTAAATAAAAAAAAATAAAAAAAAGAAAAGAAAACATTTAGTTGAAGACATGTCCAAAACACCACCATGAGAATCAAGCTTCAGGGATCTTCACTCTCTGGTTTTCGATTTTGCTTTCTTTTTGACTTTTCTGATTCGGTTTTTCAACTTACTTATTATGTTGTAGCTTTTTGTTGATTTACGTAGGTTGAGAATGAATGAAATATGGGAGAAGTTAAGAGGGAAACGGCTAATGTTTGTCGAGGATTCGTTAAATAAAGGCCAATGGATGTCTGAGTTTTAAGGATTTGAAAGGCAGTATTTATATTATAAAAAATTGGGAAATCCAACTCTTGATTTTCTAATTTATTTCCTGCAACTTTTTTTTTTTTTTTTTTCTTTCTCACCATAGATTGTGGTACTACGAAGGCGTTGGGCTTTCTATGGAGTTATAGTTTTTGGACAAAGTTATGCTTTAAGCTTTGTTAGAAAATAATTTTTAGATGGAATGACATAATTTTGAACCTTTGATTTCATAAAAAAACCTCTGTGTTTCTCTTAAAGCTACAAATCCATGTTTGAAACCTAGTTTGCTTGGACATTGCTTTTCAGTTGAGATTTGACAAAATTGACATGTCGAAATGTAACGAACACCATGAGAATTGTTGGAATCCGATGTCAGAATGATGAGAAACTAACGGGTTAGAAACTAGGTCGCTTGACCCATCATTGCAAACCATGTCTACCAGTTAGGTGAAGAAGACAACTCGTAGTTTCTATTTCAAATTTTCCACAATACATGAAATGACGTGTTTACCCCTGGAGATGTTGATCATGTGTGTCGCACGTGAGCTTCATGGTGTGTTTTAGACAAAAATAAGGCTTAAGGAGTAACAGTGATATTTTTTTATCGAGTTTGGGGACTAATTTGCAAATTAAAAAAAAAAAAAAAGCTTTAGAACCAGTTTGTAAATCACAATATAGTTTAAGGACCCATAGTGATAATAATCTTTCATTCAAAACCATTTGAACATGATCAAAAAAATGATCCACACGATTAAAATAATCCAAATGAATTAGTCAATGATCACAAATAACTATCATAATAAGATCTGGAAAGATTCAACAATTAGTGTTTAAAATGGTATGCCATAAATAATAAATTAAATGGAAAACCATATCATCAACATAATCCATAAATCAAATGAATATAATTAAATCCACAATTAAATTAATTGGAAACAAAAATAGATCTATAATAATAATAATGTTAGTTAAAATGGTATTTCATAAATAATAAATTAAATGCAAAACTATATCACCATCATAACGAATAAACCGAATGAACATAATTAAATTCATAACTAAATTAATTAGAAATGTAAATAGATCTATAATAAAACTATTATAAATAAACATCAAAACTAATAAAAAAATCTATGTGCCATATCAACTACTAGATCTACAAACAACTCTTCCTCTTGTCTCGCGTGATCAACGCAGAGGTAAGCTTTATACTCACTTATCTAACCTTTTAAAGCTTAGTTATTTGTGGAAAACTTAAGCATTTGTATTTTTTTGATGAAGTGTGTGCGTTTTTTTTGTACGAATACTTTGAGCTGAGATTTGTTGCACATTTAGTGGATTTTTGAAAATCAACTAAAGCCTTACAATTTCAAGTCTAATGGAAACTTGATGCAAGTGTTGAGGCCGAAAGACACATTAAGAACAACTCTAAGTGCTAGCAACCTAGGCATGTACATGCCAAACTCAGCATATTAGATGTGCTTGATCCATACTTGAAACAAAAATTCCAACTCCTAGCAGCACTTAGGGTGTGCCCACACTATGCTTGGTGCTCCAAGTGTGCCTTGGATTTTCCAATAATGTGTTCGGTGCACAAGTAGGCACACCCAATGCACTTAGCCATGACTTAAACCCCACTGTTTAGTTTTCTAAGTGCATCCATGCCTCCATTTTAGCGAGCCTTTGCTTGACTTTAATGAAAAGGGTTTAAAATCTAATCTTCACCATTGATCTTATTTGGACAGTTAGATTAGCCACTTTTGGTAGGGTTCAATGAGTTTTTGAGGTGTGGAGACCGGTTCTAAGCTATAAAGGGAAAGAATACTCAAGAGAACACATAGCATGACCTAGAGAGAGCTTCTTGGAGAAAGAATACAAGCAAATTAGAGAGATAAACAACAATTCTAGAGAGATAAAGCCAAAGATTTTGAAGGAGATTGAAGACCAAAGGATTGGGGCTTGGAAAACCTCACTTTCTAGTTTTCTCTACACCTTTCTTCTCTTTATAATTTGTATTTTGAGATTGATAGTAAGTTATTATGTTAAATTTGATTGACTAGGGATTCTTATTTGGTTTTGAGTATGGATTTGTCTACTATTATGCTTGGTTGAATTATTATCTAGGGGATGATGTAAGCTCTATTTTACACTATAATTATGATTGTTGGATGCTTATAATAAAATTTCATTTTCAGTTACTTATGATTCCTTATTTTTATTGATTTTATACCTTTAATTGATTGAGTGTTGTATAGAATTATGAATTAAATCATGGGAATTTGTAATTTTGTAACTTGGAAATCACATCCTAGGGTCTAATTGAGTTTGGGAGGCCAATTAGGTTTGGGTAGTCATTTAAGGTTTGCTTAATGCTTGAGTAATTAGGAAAATTAGAAAGGGATTTCAATTTGACTAGTTACTCATAGAATCTAGCTTAACTTTGGGAGATGATGTTAGGTGATTTTAAATTGGATTGAAATTAACGGTTAAACACTAACTTGAGCAAGCATAGAAAGAATAGAGTTGAAGTCAATCCACTAGAGCCTTTATACATATGTTTTTCTTTATCTCAATCATTGTAGTGTTTTTGCTTCTCTAGGATAATTTTCTTATTAGTCTTTATTAGTTTAAATTAGTTGAAATTTGTCATTTAATTATATTTACTTAGAATCGGTTGCCTAAATAAAATCAATTAGTTAATTGCTTTGGTAATCAGCTATTAATTTAAAAATCAATTCTTGTGGAAATGTTACTTTACTCACACTTTATTACTTGAGCCATCCGTGCATGTGCGGTATTAGTGTTCTAAACACACATCAAGTTTTTGGTGCTATTACCAGTGATTGAATGTTTTCAGAATTTTAGCTAATATTGAAATTAATCTAGTTGACCTCAATTTAGTCTTTTATTTTAGATTGTCTAAGTTTGTTTTATTTTTGTTTTTCTAGGTTAATGAGAAGAGTTAGTGTCAAAATCTTCCTTCTGAATTGGAAGGTTGATCGAACATTTAAAAATCTTAGGAGAGCAAGAAGGAATTAAGAAGATGAACGATAACTGATAATAACAACAATCAACCACAACAAAAGGGTTATTGGGTATTATTTTCGTCCAATGACTTATGAGCATTATTCGAGGATCTGAAGACAACCAATCAATGTTGATAGTTTTGTGTTCAAGCTAACCTTAATCACAATGGTTTAGCAAAACTGATTTGCAGGCTTTGCAAGTGAGGATTCGAACATCCATTTGATTGTGTTCTTGTAAGTGATGGATACTATCATGCTAAATGGAGTCGATGAGGACTCTATTCAATTGAAGTTGTTACCTTTCTTTGTTAGGGACAAAGCACTTACTTGGCTATGCTCATTGCAACCCAAAAGCATATCTACATGGGTGGAGCTAATCGATAAGTTTTTATCTAAATTCTTTCCACCATTAAAGTCTTTTCAAGTAATGAGCGAGATTGGACAATTTAGGTAACATTATTTTGAACCTTTGTATGAGGTTTGAGAACAGTTCGATGAGTTGCTTAGGAAGTGTCCATAATATAGATATGATGAGTGGTTTCTCAATGATATGTTTTAAAATGGGTTAAATGAGAAAACCACGACTGTTGTGGATAGTAGTGCAGGTGACTCATTGATGAGAAAAACTGTTGATGAGGCTTATGCATTTTTGGAGGGAATGGTCTCAAATTCTTATCAATGGCCTATGGAGAGATTGATGGCAAGAAAACCAGTGGGTATACATGAGGTAGATGTTTTCACCAACTTGGCAGCTAAAGTTGATGTCTTGGCACTCCAATTGGCGTCTATGAATTTTCAAGGTTCTACATCTAATGTGGAGTCCATAGTTGTTGCTAATGTATCCTTTCAGGCCATTGACCTTACTCAAGAAAAATATCATTATATGAACAACCAAAACTGGAGTTACAACTTTAACACCAATAACAACTTGCCAAACTACTACAATCCAGGCTTGTGGAACCATGAGAAATTTTCTTATGCCAATTAAAAGAATGCGTCATAACCACCACCACCACCACCTTAGGAAAATAAAACCCTTTGGAAGAGTTGTTGGACAAGTTTGTAGTTGAGACAAGAAGAAGGTTATATAAGGGAGAGGCAAGGATGGATGGCATTGAGACTTATTTTTGTAACATGCGTGCATCTATTAAGTATTTGGAGCATCAAATTGGGCAATTGGTCAATAAGCTAAAAGGGAAAGAGCATTGGAAAAGTTTCCTAGTGACACTAAGACTAACCCCATAAAAATTTCCTAGTGACATTGAGGTTAACCCCAAGTATGTGGGAAGGATGACCAAGCACCAGAGCCTAGGAACATGGATTCTTATGAGAAGATTATTGAAAATGAGCATCCTAATGTTAAGAAAGCAATTGTTGAGAATAAGGCTATTGGTAAAGGGATTTCTATGTTGGAGGTGAAGAAACAAGCACCATAGATATGTTTGGGTAACATCATTTTTTGGGATAACCTTCGTATCGATACCTTGCCATTGCCCTATCCCTAATAATTCTACAAGAAGAAGTTGGATGAACAATTTTCTAAGTTTTGGAAGATTTTTAAAAAGATTCATATATAAGTTCACAAAGAAAAAAATATTATACATACTACTGGGGGATGTCTCTACATCGTAATAATACATTGTCACTAGTCATTTATGGATCAAACCTAGCTAGAGGTCAGTCAGGCATGAAAGCCTAAATAATCTATGTAGAAATCAATCATCAATAATCATAATTATAGTACCACCTGAGAAAGCTCCAAGCTAAAACCATATCTATATCTGTATATCGTATGTACTAGGTTGAGTAAGCTTGGGACTTAAATCATAATCCAAACCAAAATCAAAATTCTAAATGTAAATTTATGATACAAGAAAATTAATCAATTATCATTATAAACAGGAAACATTGCCAAAAATATGAAGTATATCTAATCATTTCCAAAAGAATTTCCAAAATATAAAACCCTTAAAACCGCAAAAATGGATATGCAAAACCATGCAGTTAATTAATAAGATAATTCCAAAACTGATTTTTATAAATTTAAAGATAATTCCAAAGTCATCACTCAAAAAATAAATGTAACAAAAATACTTTGTAATAAAAAATCGATATACTTGGCAGAATTTCTCTTTTATGAAAGTCATGTGAACAATAATTTAAACCATCCAACCATTCTAAAGCATCCATATAATGTAAAGTACTAAAAATCATTTGTTTTGCTAAATGCATTAGGATTTACTAAAAGTTCCATTTATGAATCCAAATTCCAAGAAAAAATATTCCATATAAATCATAAAATATGCTCCAATGCATATATGCAATATATATATATATATATATATTAACAATAGAGTTTTAGGAAAATAATTCTACTCACAAACTCAAAGCTCTGAAATTTAATCCATGAATAGTCCTCTTTCACAATCCGTTTGACATGTCTCTTTGTCTCCAAAAGAAAACCCATTCCAAGTCATCACAAGTTCAAGGATCAAATACTATCCACTTCAAAGAAAAATACCAATAGCACTAGCATACTGCAAAACCGATCATAAATCAAACAATATGCAACAATTGATGTTGCATACCGAATTCCATAAGTCAATCTAAACAATTTATAAGTTATAAGGTACCACCATCCTAGCAATTTCATTATTTCTCAAGCAATTACGTAAAATACTTGTATCCAATTTCACATACCTAACATGCAAGCTTAGGAAATACTTAAAACCCAAATTTTATACTTAAAAACATGAAACTCTTCCATTAAAAATTTACATGCAAACCAAGAACATCAACACCATCCGAAACTATGTCACCATCGACCAAACAATATTTCAAGCCCAAAATTTATAAATTCCAACTGCAAAACCAAAAATCTCAAGCTTAATAATTTCAAGAACCATGATTCAACCATATGTAAAAGATCAAAACTTTATTCCCATTAAAATCCAAATCACCTCCTGTTATGCAAATAATCCAACATAAAAAATTCAAATCCAAACCTTTTCAAAAATCCAATTTATGTCTCACGTGCAATACGCATTCATCAAGACAAATATAACTTACCCAAGATCTCCTCAAGATCCTAAACCTGCATGCTAATAAAGCTTCAAAAATTAAGGTTTCTTCAAGACCACCATCCCATGCCAAACTTGAGACCTATATCTTGAATTTTTCCATTGATGTTCTTCAATTCAACCCCAAACACATATGCAAAGATATGAGAATGCAAAGAAACCCAAGAGTGATTCAAAGATACCAATATCAAGCAATAGCCCGTCGAAAAATAAGAATTTTCGATGGTGGTGGTGGTAGATCTGAAAGAGAAATAAAAACATTTAGATGGTTTAGGGACTTGAAATGGTTCAAATGTCACTCTCTATTTTTATCTATCCTCTTGATGTAACACCCCGTCCCGAATCGCACCGGAATCCGTGCATGTTGATCGAGGTTGACTGTTGACCGTTGACCGAAGGGGTCAAAAGTTGACTTTTTGACTCGGTGGGAATTTCAAGTTGACTAGGGTACCGTGGCGAAGTGCACGATGCCACGAGTTCATAGACTGGTAGCACGTCGAAAACGGAGCTACGGTTTGAAAGTTATGGGCAAAACAAGTTGAAGTGTAAACTGTCTAAAAGGTGCCAGGAGTTGACTTTTTCTTGTGATGTAATTGTGAGTTGACTCTTGTATGGTTGTAAAGTACTCGTCGATACGAGTTCATAGACTAGCGGCACGCTTAAATCGGACATCCGGTTAAAAAGTTATGGACGTTTGAAGTTTACCGGATACCGTATTATTTTAATGTTTTTGGGTCGTGAACAGTGAAATGCCACGTGTCAGCTTCTGAGTGGTCCACGTGGCATGAACAGTGTCACGCAGGGTTTTAATTTTGAAAAACTCTCGGGGAAGAGAGAGAAAGAGAGAGAGGAGAGAGAAAGAGAGAGAGAGGACCCGCCGGCCGCCGGTCATTTTCACGTTTTTCCGGCCTAGTTACTGTACACGCGCCGGCCAGCCAGATTGCCCACCTCATTTCCGGCAAAACCTCCAAATTTCACGGCGAACGGCCGCCGGACGCGCCCGGATCGGACGTCCGAAGTTTGGCGGCGATTTTTCCCCTCCACCGCCGGCCACCGCGAATCGGCACTGTTCCGGCCATTTGCCGGCCACACGCGCCTGACAGCCTTGATCCTCTCCTCAAGTCCGGCCTACCCACCAAAAATCACGGCCATCGGACCACCGACGCGCCGGGATCGGAGCGTTTTCCGGCGAGGGATCGAAAATCTTCAAACGGTGATTTCTCCGCCGTCCGACCTCCGTTTTGCTCACCGTCGGTCCCGTTGGATTGCTCTCCTCACGATCTACAAATCTGCAAAATTTCACAGCAAACGGCCACCGTCGGAAAATACTGTTCCGGTGACTGTTGCCGGTGACGTGGCGGCCCGCCGGAAAATACTGTTCCGGCGAGTACCCGAAAATTTCGGCCAGCTCCAGTCCGCAGTGTTCGACCTCCTGAACCCAAATCCGACTTCCGTTTCCACCAATTCGCGACAGTTTGGGAGAATTGCGGAGCCGAAACCTGAAAAGCTTCCCGATAAAATTCCGACCCCGTCGGGTACGATCATCGGAAATTAAGACCGGATCTGTGATTAGCATCACTCGAGCTTCGATTCGGTATATAACTCGTAAATTCTAGATATCGTTTGTGTTTTGACCCCCCGGGTACCGGGTATTATTTACCCGAATAAAATATTAATTTATTTGACTGTCTGTGAATTTTGTTCTAGGAGCACCGGTGAGTAGTAGAATTGATCCCGTAGTGGATCATGGGTTAATTGCGTGCTCCAGGTGAGTGACCCACCTTCAAATTAATTTTGGGAATTTAATTGGTGAATATATAATGTGTGATTTAAATATTTGGAAGTTAATTTCTATGTGCCAAATATTTATTTGAATCATTGTGGAATTATTTGTGAATTTATCGGATTTAAGAAAATGTGTATTTCACCAATTTATGCCATGTGGAATTATTTTATGGTTTTGAGGATTTTGAAATTGGTGTGGTTTTAATGGTAAATTGGGCACGATTCGATTTTCAAATATTTCAAGGAAAATATTTGGTTATGTTGGTGATTTCAATTTTTATGAAATATGCCCATAAAATATTATGGGATTTGATTATGATATTTCGAGAAATTATTTATGCTTGGAAAAAATGTGGATATTTGAATTGATGGATTTGGGAGTTGGTGGATTTGAAAATCATGGGATTTATGGTATTAATTATAAGGAAATTGTGGAGAATTTCCCGGTTCAAGCGGATGGATTATGCCCGCTATGTTTATGAAAAATGTGAAATTTGTTTTATAATTTAAATTGTGGATTTTATGATTTTTAGATGCACCGTGCACGTACTGGTGTTCTGATTATGTGATATGGTTAGTGTGCACACGGTTGTGATTAGCGCGCAGGTGGGTGTGATTAGCGCGCAGGTGATGTGATTAGCGCGCATGTGGGTGTGAGTAGCGCGCGGTTGATATTATGAGGGTGTCCTGTGGATGCCATCGGAGAGGGCGGCCACCCCCCATTGGCCGGGACACCAAGTTAGCAGCGGCGCTGTGGGACGCCACGCGACCGTATGCCGGTTTCTCTCTATAATCTCCTGTCTGGCGGTACCTTGGGACGCTGGGTACTGTTGGCGCCACTGGTATATAGTGGGTGCATCAAATGATTTTCAGAACTGTGTTTTAAAAATAAAATGTTTGGAAACTGTATTGGAAAAATAAAATTAATTATTACTGTTCGGATATTTATTTGATGTCTTGGTTTTCGGGGATATGAATAAAGGGTTTTGTGAAAATGTTTTAAAAGGGGAACCTTTCCAACTGAGAGAATTGTAAGGGTTTTGAGAGAAATTATTATTTCCAAATAATTAGTATTTATATACCTATTACCGTGGTATTATATGGTATAGTAGTAGGGTCGCTCACTGAGATGATTAGCATCTCACACTCTTAAATTCCGTTCCTCTAGGTACCAGGTTGTCGGTGTTCATTCGGAGCGGACTTGATCTTCCTCGCTGTTTTAGTTCGGCAGTACCCGTTTATTCTTTTATTGCAGTTGTAATATTTCTTTCACTCTTGTTGTATTTATTATGCACTGCATTACTGTATTTATTTTGGAGTGCTGTAATTTGTGGAATCAATCTGTAGTAATGTGGGAGGAATAAGGGGATGTTTTTAGAAGTGTGTTTTCAGTGCAGGTAAATTGTGGTAAGTAAATCCCTTAGGGGAGGCTCTGTCGGATTTTCCGTTGGAGGGTTCGGTAGGGTTTCCCTGGGATCAGGGCTGTCTAGGGTTCCGGGGAGGAATTCTGGACGGGTCCTGACACTTGATTTCTCTCTCCTTAAAGAAGAAAAAGAATGGACAAATGAAGATGATGGTGAGCGTGGAAAATGAAGAAGAAATAGAGGAAGATGAAGAAAGAAAAATGACGTAAATGGTGGAGGTGGTACTAGTTGTGACAGGGGAAGGAAGAAAAGTATATATATTTGTAATTTCAATAAATTTAACACAAGCAAATTGACACATGTGCTCCTCTTTAAGATGGTAAAAAGATGCATGTATCCCCATCTTAATAGTAAAAGACACATGTACCCTTGGTTATAAATCATTTTCCAAAACCATCCCAAAATAATATATGTATATATATATATATACACACACAACATATGCTTCTAAAATAATTGTCATTGGTCGAAAAATGTTCTAGAGTATGGTAATAAAATGTCATTATTTCAAAAAATAATTTATAAGCATAAAACAAAATTTTATAAAATAACAGAAATTAATTCCCTCACTCAAGGAAATTTCCATGACCCCAAACTAATATTTTGGTTCCCTTTAATTATTTGAGAAGAAGAGAGAAAAGAATATAGATCGCCAAAGATTCTAATTAGAGATATTTACATGGATGCACCTAAACTATGTTGAAGTTGGCATTTTGCACATTACACTGGTTAAAACAAGGCAGCGTTGGTAGCTTTTGAGTTTTCTCTTCAAATTTTTAATACAAACCATGTGCCACTCACATGACTTTAAAAAAATGAGTAAAATACATCTTTTCAAACCCATAAAACACATTTTATTTGCTGCTTCTTCTTCTCTACTCTAAAAAAAATTCCTAATACCTTTCTATATTTTCTTTTTTATTTATAAATTTATTTCCCTACTTTTGCTTTTTTAATAATTAGGTAAAAAGAAAATACCTCTTTGGTGGCCGAGAAAATCTAACAAGAGCAAAGAAGACCACTAATAGAATCAGTTTCAGTACATCCAAAGTGCCAAAATCCTCGACAAATATTAAAAAGAAGAAAAAAGAAAAAAAGAAAAAAGAAAGACATAGTTTATGTAACTGATCACCGACTAATGATTGTTAAATATTATTATTTTTATAGCCTAATTTTTGTTAGGTACCTTCCAGGACTCCCTACCTAAACTCTAGACTAGCCTCAACTAGGAGAAACCTCACCAAACATTCCTACAAAAAATCCGACAATATCTCTCCTAAAGATTGGGCTTGTTGGAAAAATCCAAACACGAAAAGCACACTCCAATAATGCATCACTTTAGTACTTCCACCTTACTAAAAATTTAACCATATATAGCATTCCAATAATAAATAATAAAGGGAATAGACACAAAAATAAATAATTTAACAATCCACGACAACAATAATTAGAAATTACTACACACCAATATTTAGTAGCAAAGCATGCTAAGATTTAATTTAAAAACAAAATTAACACAAACACAAAGGGAATAATAATAGAATTATTACAAGGATGAACAAGGAAGAATATTCTTCTCCAATATAGCAGGATGGAAAAATGTCGAGCTCGTACCTCGGACGGTCAATATCCACTAACCACGTGTGCCTAGGGAAACAAATTTAAAAATTAAAAATATAATGAAATACTAATCATTCTAGTGAGTGGCACCCAACTGAGTACTAAAATTATAAAATAATGACAATTAATGAAAATAAATAAATTAGAAATATAAGATTCAGTAATCTAAGAAATTATTTAGAAATAAAGATTTTCTCTCAAAACCTTTACTATTTCACTCGATTTGAAAGATTTCACTTTTTAAAATTATTTTCACAAAATCCATAATTTTTATATTCTCCCAAAATTAAAAGTAGTAAATAAAAATAAAAATAAAAATAAAATAATAATAACATTATAAATAATTCTAAAAACAAATATTAATTTAAGACAAAATATGATTAAAATTTACTTGAGGCAAATAGACATAAAATAACTTAAATCAAAATAAAATAAAATAAATAATATGATATAATAAAGTTAAATTCAACATAATAACTTATAAGACAGCAATTTAAGTAATTTAAAAACATAATTTTGATAAATAATTAAAATTAAATACAACATATTTTTAAAAGATTTTTCTTTTAAAACACGTAGCAAAAATTAAATACAATATAATCGGACACCTTGACATTTTAAAGCGCTGATGCTAATAATCTGTTATTCTATGACTAAGGGAACGACTAATGCTCGCTGTGCAAAATATCTACCAATCTCTTATCCTTACCTCCCATAGGATGGCTAACAATACATGGGTGCTAATCAACAATATAAAGTATAGAATACTAGTACTGTATGGTGAATCTAAAACAGTAAAATTAGACAATATAACCAAACTTTTACAAAATAATGCTAGGTTTTAATACATTTTCTAAACCCATAAAATTCCTTATTTTTATTTAATCCAAAATCTTAAATCCATGATTTTTATAAAAAAATATTTCTTTCCACAATAAATGCATATTCACTTACACACACACACACACACACACACACACACACACACACACACACACACACACATATATTTGTATAGACATAATTTTTTTTTTAAAATGTAAATTTCAATTTATACGAAATTAGATATAAAACAACATCACTTTACATAACACAATTTAACAATATATATATATTTTTTTTAATTTAAAACACACCATATAATTTATAGAAATTCAAACAATATAATAATATAATTTTAATTGCCCGAAAATAACTTTATAGTATGGACCATTCACCTAGAAATGCGAATAAGTCCAAATCCTCCATAGGATCGGTCTCTCGATTCACTTGAGTGCCTAAAATATCTCTAAAACATAATGCCCATTAAAATACTATTTTAATTAGGCATTTTATACACAATTTGCCATGGGGAGCTAATATAAACTTTACATTGACAACATCTATATCAAAACAAAGCTTAGAATGCAAGACCGGATCTTACTTGTTAGAGATCTAATAGTGGTGGTCAGGATTTGACTAGGAAGAATTGGGCAACTTAATATCCTTAGATCTGACAATCTAGCTAGAATTGGGCAAATCGGACATCATATTTGGACTCAGGAGAGTCAAATTAGATGGGAAAGGGTGGTGGCTTGGTCAGAAACTCACCAGAACCAAGAGAACATTCCTCCAACTTTGGCGTGTCTGGCAGCCACTGGAAGTCAAATTTGGTGGAAAGGGCAGCCATGAAGTGGGTAGTTCAATGGTGGTGGCGGTGAGGTAAGGGGGTGGCTTGTGAGAGAGAAATTAGTTGGTGAAGCAAATACTGTCACCATTGGAAATTGCCTTGATCTCGGTGTGTCACTGGTCAATTCGTAATGAAATTTGGCCGACCAGCCAGTTATAGGGTGGGCCTTTGCTGTGGGATGGTGCATGTATGCTGTTGGTGGCCGAAATTGGACAAAATTAGGTCTGATTTTTTGCTCTCTCTCTCTCTCTCTCTCTCTTTTCTTTCTTTCTCCTCTTTCTCCTCCACATGGGCCAACAAAGGCCTCCCATGGTGCCATTGTGCACTAATGAGATTGGCTAAATGGCAACACGTAGTGGATGTCTATAAAGGCACTATTCACATGTTTTTCACATGTGTCAAATTATACCAGGTAAAGTTAGTCTTAAAAAAAATTCATTAAGTGCTCTATTTCCAAATCTGACTTATGATTTATATGATATATCGATACTACAAAAAATATTCGCATCACTAGTCATGTGATTGTTACCTCAACTATCAATATACCACTTGTCATTCTTTGCTTCTGTTATAGCTTGACAAGTATAAAAAAGAATTCCAAAATCTTTTTTGTCTCTAGGAAAATTTGCTTTGTGATTTTCTCTAAAGCGAGCAAAGTTTTTGCAATTATTGCATCATAGTTTATTATAAAACCAACAATGCTTCTCCAAATGGTTTGACTTTTTTATAAGGAAAATAATTTCCACTCTTTTTATGCATGTCATTTTTAGAGCTTTCTCCTTTAAATTTTTCTTTTAATTTTTTCCCTTCATTTTTTGATTTTTGAAAGGATGCATTATATTTAGACTAAAATGCACTCTCAATAAACTATTCACTGCGAGCATCAATCTTTTTCAAAAGCTTGTAAAGAGTCCATCAACTCTGTTATTGAAAGTTAAGAAATATCTTTTGACTCTTTAATAGCAGTTACTATTGCATCATATTTTTCAGTAACAATGATAAATATTTTCTTAACAATTTTGTTACCAGAAATATCTTCCCTGTATGCTTTCATTTAATTTACCAACTCTTTGATTCTAGAGTGGTAATCCTTAATATAGTCAAAATTCTTTTACTTTCAAAATTTGAAACTCTTTTCTAAGATTTGTAATTTAGAAGTGTGTACCTTTTCGTTGCTAAGGAACTCCTCTTGTAAGATATTCCACACATCCTTGGCATTTTTTACACTCATGATCCTAAAAAAAATTTCAGTTGCTACACTTTGTTGCATAATATATAATGCCTTCAAATCTTGTTATTAGATCTCCTTTACTTTTTTCTCATCACGACCAGCAAAGATTGAGTTATTGACTGGAGATTTAATTCCAGTCTCAATAATATCCCACAACTTTTAAGATTTATAAAATATCTTCATTTTAATGAACCAAAAATTGTAGTTCTCACCTTTGAAATTTGGCATAAAAATTAATGAAGAACTTGATCAAGCCATAATAACAATTTTTGTCGAAGAATATCTTTACGTCCAACAATGATCGAATGAAGCTTTGAGATCACTGTTAGAAATTGAGGGGGAAAATATTTTTAAAATTGCTAGAAATTCTATTATTAAAATATTTTCAAATACAATTATGAAAAGAAGGTGAGAGCTTCTACAATTTATGAATTCTCAACACCTCACTACACGCACATTTATATGTGTTTTTAGATTGTTTTCTTATATCTTGCAAATGGGTGAGGCCAGTTATTTATAGGAGGATCAATTTGACATGCATGTTGATATCTAGCTAGTTTAGGTGTCATAATTAACATTTCAATGTCATGCATGTTGACATATGTTATTGAGGTGTTAATTAATTAATTTACAAACACATGTATGAAGACACCTACGGCTACAAGTGTTGCTTCTATATTAAATCTACTTGCTAGGTATCAAATGTGCATCCTTCTTCAACAACGTTAGATGCCAACTTATGTAGGATACAATCACTTTACTAAAAGCCAAACCCTAGAGCATATGCATTGCATTTCATATTGTAATTCTGTATATATATACTTATACATTATTTATTTTGATATTATAGGACTATGTATATTTGATATGAGTGTAAAACCCCTCACTGAGTACTTGTGCTTACTCCTCAATTTCTAAACTCCGTAGGTAGTATTGTTTGCTAATTTTGGGGAGTGAAGTGAGCCTATTTGGATATTGAGAAGTGGTATGCTGGATGCTAGCCTAATGATGAATATTTTGCAATTGATGTATTTGGTAGACATTATGTGTCAATATCTATATTTAATAATTGACGGAGAACTACGATGAAGTTAAGCATGATGTGTTTTGGAATTTGGAATGCTTTTGGTTATGTTTAATTTTGAAGCTAAGTATATTGTTTATAATGTTGGCATCCTGTAATTCAAAATATGATGGATGAATATCTTGGTATGTGGAGGCCAAAGATTTACGTTTAATATTACATGGTTTTTGATGTTGTTAAAGTATTATTGCTGATGTAATAAGCCCTCCAAATATGGAGGTAAAGACTTGATTGGATGAACATGATGAGAACCCGTCTGTACCCATACAATCAATTACTTGCTAGGTTGCTGATCTTGTTCAACTGAAGACCGAACCAATTACTAGGGTTCAAGCTAAAAGGTTTAAGGACAATCTTGTTAGCTTCATACAAGGAGTAATTAAATCTCAAGAACGTGTATTATTATCAGAAGATTCTAAGCTCGTGCTGAGTATTCAAGTTGTGAAGGCAGAAATGGACATAAGAAGATGTTTTGATGCATTTGAGGACTCTGGATAGCAAATGGCGAGTTTGGTAGCCTATGAACGTGTTTGAGGTCACCAAAAGGCCATGAAATCATGCCAAGGTAGAAGCAAGGGCACCAAAGTATGTCATTAGCATCCAAGCTTCCATATTGGTCAGATTTAGCTAGTTTAGCATTAGGAAGAGCTGACTTGAATTCCAAGCAAGCTTTGATCATTCCAATCAATGGCAACATATGGGGACCAGTTCTAATTCTATTAAGCATCCTACATGGCATGTTAGATCAAATTTGGAGCCTAAATTAGCTGGAGATCGGATAAGGACAACTTATTTGGAAAACTAGTCAACTACTTTCCACATCTTAAATTTGATTTTAATTTTAGGAAATAGTCTTTAATTTTTTGTTTTTGTTTAATTATTTACTGGACAAATTAATTTAGGAAGGTTGAATTTTAGTATTTCTGGTTGTAAATTAATTAATTTCTCTTTATAAATTAGATTGAGAAAGACATGTGAGAATCAACTACATCATTGTTTTTAACTACATTGGCTAATTTTACCTATTGTTTTTAGGGTTTTATTCCTTTATGACTTTAGCCTATTTAAATTCTTATTTTCTCAATAAACGGCACTATATTATTCATCCAGAAAAAATTATTGCGAGAAAGATTTCTCTTCATTATCTTAGAACACCTAAAACACCGAATAGATAACGAATGTTTTAGTTTGACTTATCAATAGGATAATCCATAACCTATTGTGGCGTCTTTGACATATACCAAGATTTCTATTCACAAGTTGATCAGGGATCAAGGTGGTCATTAGAATCTGAACTTAATTTTGATCCAGACTAATTTAATACGGATTTAGGAGTCAGTCGATCTAGGTTCATGTCAGAATAGTGCTTCAAAAGCAATGGCTACCAGAGGGTTGGACGTTTAGTGCCTTTAGGATAACTAACATCATTGTGTAAGACTTTAAGGAGGCTGGGACCTAGTAGTCAAAGTAATAAATATGATCCATTATAACTTGTAGAGGCCGAGAGCACACCAATTCAATATAAACAATAAAAGACTCGAGAAAATGCAAATCAAAATTTTTGGATGGAAAAAGTCTCCTTGAAAGAAGAATGCAGTTATGATAAATCATAAGTTGCCAACAAAGCTTAGGGATCTGAAGAGTTTTTCTATTCCTTGTTCTATTAATTGCATTAAATTTAATAATTGTTTATGTGATTAGGAGCTAGTATAAATTTAATTTTGTACAATGTTTTTAAGAAATTAGGAATTGGAAATCTTAAGCCTATTAAAGTTCCATTACAAACATATGACCATTCCATTAAGAATCTGATTGATATCGCCACAACAAAAAATTCTCAGCAAGCAAAAAGCTTGATTGTTTCAATAATTGCAAGCGTATGGATTGCTTAATAAACCAAGTTAATAAAGTATTATTCCCAGGAGGATTGTTTGTTTAAGCAAAACAAGTATTCTAGTTGATTACCAAAAGTTTTCACTAGTTAATTTTATCTAAAAGAATGACTTTAATAGTAGAATGACTTTAATAGTAAATTGTAAGAAATGATAGACTCAAAGATAAATTAACTACTAACTTTGCAAAATTGAAAGAAATAAAAATAAACACTAACAATTGTATTTGAAAATAAAAAAATTAGAAGACTTAGGACCTTGACTTCATCTAAATCTCTTATGTAACTCCTTAATCTGTGGTTATAATTTCCTTCCTATCCAATTATAAATTAGGCGATCCTAAATTAACTAACTTCTTTTCTCAAGGTTAAATTAGATTAATAAGATTAATAGCAATCAACTTTAAAATTGAAATTCCTAATTTCTATTAATTACCCAATAATTAAACTACCCTTGATTGTTCAAGTCAAATGGTTCCTTCAAACTTTATTAAAACCTAGAATTAGGTTACCCAAGACCTATTGGAATTTTAATGTTTTTGGTGATTTAAATTTGAAGCTATTCGAAGCTAAATCTCATCTAGCTAATGTTCAATGTCGGGTTGAAGTGGAGTGTTTTTTGGATTCTCTTTTTAAAGAGAAGCTGGATGCTCCTTCTTACTTGGACAAATGTTGGAATTTTAAGAATGCAGATTGAAAGAACAATGTCATTTAACGTGGTTGCATAATGGGGACAGAAATCATAAAATTTTTTATTCTGTTTTGTAAGTGCAGAAATCTTAGAAGCCAATCTCATCTTTACTGATTGATGGTCAAATGATGACTAATGCGGTAATTGTTCGTTCTCATGTGGTTGATTATTTTTCTACTCTTTTTAGGAAAGAGGTTTTGTTTCAGAATGTGGACTATTCAACTGTTCACGATATTATTCCTACTTTTGTTAGCTCTGAAGATAATGTTGCTTTGACTAAAATGCCTTTTCATGAGGAAACTAAGGAGGCGGCTTTTTCTTTAGATCCTGGGAGTGCTTTTGGTCTAAATAGTTTTACTAGTAAGTTCTTTCAGCACTGTCGGGATGTTGTTGGTATGGATATGAGAGATGTAGTTTTGCATTTTTTTGTCATTGCTTTTGTAGCTCCAGGTCTCAATTTGAATTTTCTTGTGTTGGCTCCTAACGTTTATGATGCTTCTTCAATTGATCAATTTTGGCTAATTATGCTTGGTAATTTTGTTTATAAAGTGATTGCTAAAATTATTGCTAATTATTTAAGAGGGATTGTGGCTCAAATTTGTTCTCCAAATTAGTTTGGTTTCATTCAAGGTCAGAATATTAAGGATTGTATTGTGGCTACTTCTGATTATGTTAATTTAATGAACATTAGGACTTTTGAAAATAACATTGCTTTGAAAATTGATATTCGCAAAGCTTTTGATACTTTTCGATGAGATTTTATATTGGAAGTTTTAAAGGCTTTTGGTTTTTCTAATCAATTTTATGGTTGGATTAGAGTTTTTATGGACTCTACTAGGGTTTCAGTTTTGGTTAATGGGTATTTGGAAAGTTACTTTCATTGCTTTAAAAGGGAGATCCTTTGTCTCCTATTTTGTTTGGCTTGGCAAAAGATTTCTTAGTCGTTGTTTTTCCAAATTGGTTCAATGGAAGTGATGGGAACCAATGTATTATTTGAGAAGTTATAAAGCCACTATACATCTTTTTTATGCTAATGATGTGATGCTTCTTTACAATGGGACTTTGAATAATATCTATTTCATAGCTCAGTAGTTTTGTTTTTATGGTGATTTATCTAGTCAACATTGTTAATTAGCATAAGTCCGTCATTTATTTCAGTGATCATATTTCTGTGGTAAGACAAGCTGCTTTGCTTCATGAGGTGGGTATGAAAGAGGGTTCTTTTCCTTTTGTCTATCTAAGAGTTACTTTATTTAAGGGAAGCCAAAACTTATATATTTGAAGCCTATTGCAAATAAAGTTCTTTCTCAGTTATATGTCGAAAGCTTTAAATGGCAGGTAGGGTTTGTCTAATAAATTCAATTGTTTTTCTCCAAATTTTTTCATACTTTGATGATTTACAGATGGCCAGAGGATTGTTTATTTCTATGAAGAAAGCTGTTCACAATTTTGTTTAGACAGGTTCAATTGACAAAAGGAAGCATATTCAAATGACTTGGGATAGTTGTTGTTCTAGAAGGAAGGATGATGGTTTTGGTATTAAGGATCTAGATATTATGGTTAAGGATTTAACTTCTAAGATTATTGGCTAAAGATTCTTTTATATATGATTTTCTTTGGACTAGATATTTGCAGTTTCTTTAGTAGATCTTATGATAGTTATGCTCAATCTTTTGTTTAGACTCCTATAAAGGAACCTTTTCTCCTTTGGAAGTCTTGAAGCTTTCATCCTTTTCAAATCTCAAAACAAATGGTTAATGGGTGTTAACTTTAAGGTTCTTTGTTGGTATGATAATTGGTTGGGTTTGTCTTTTACTGATCTGCTCCAGTTTCCAACTTCTTAGTGTTTTATGATTCGATTTGCTAATTTGTTAAGTCCACGAGGTAAATGCCAACTTTTGGATTCTTTTAGGGTGAGGTTTCCTTTTGTTACATCCTAATTGAGGCAACAGAGGTTTATTTGTCTTTTTTGGATGATCTTGTTTGGACAATTGATTCGAAAGGTTTTATTCGATGAAGGGTTATTATAATATGGTGGCTAGTTCTAGAGTTCTGGAACCATAGATTAAGCATCTATGGGTGGATCTTATTGCTTTCTTTTTTGTTGAGGGCTATTGTATAATCATCTCCCTACAGATGATGTCCATGCTTGTAAAGGGTTTTTGCTTCTTTCTCGATGTACTATCTGTTTTAACTGTGAGAAATCCATTTCTCATCTTTTTTTTTATCCCATCCATATGTCATGGGATTTGGGAGGATATTAGTTCTTATCTTATCAAGCTTTGTAGTTGGAATTTTATTTGGCTCTAATGTGATTCGCTTAGTATTGTGACTATGATAAAAAATTCATTCTTTAGAGATTCCTCAGTATTTGAGGACTCAATGGTACAATTGTTTAATTGTTCTGTCGCCAATTACTTACACAATTTCACATATCTATTGAGAGATAATGGTGTAGTGGACACTCTTTCTAACGCTATTGTTTCATAAAGTAGTGTTAGGTGTTTTCTTCATTTGCCTAGTTTTATATTAATCAACATGTTAATGATTCATTTGGGGATAGAACTTTTAGGT
Organism: Ziziphus jujuba; assembly: GCF_031755915.1. Taxonomy (NCBI): domain Eukaryota; kingdom Viridiplantae; phylum Streptophyta; class Magnoliopsida; order Rosales; family Rhamnaceae; genus Ziziphus; species Ziziphus jujuba. Next base: position 17,203,179 of record NC_083382.1, read on the forward strand.
TTGTTTGATCTTCTTTTTATTAGACTATGGTACTCTTCTTTCTCTATAGGCTTTCCCTATTAGGTTTTTTCCAAGGAGGTTTTAAGGAGGCCAAGTCTTAATCTCCTGTTGGTTTTTGCTTTCCTGTTAGCGTGACTTTGATTTTATGTCTCTTTTTTAATTTCATTTTTAATATATTCTACTCTAATGGTTCAGGGTCTTTAAGGTGTACCAACCTAGTTGGGATGTCTTAATTTCCTTCCCATTTCAATTGTTTCTTTCGGATTATTATTATTATTATTATTATTATTATTGTTGTTCATAGCTTCTTTCGGATTATTATTGTGATTGATATATTATTAGGGTTAACTATACTTTTTGGCCTTATATTTGGTCTCAATTACAATTGAATGCTACAAGTTCTAATTTAGACTTTATTTTCCATTAATATTTTCAATTTTAGCTTTTCTTTCAATTAGTTAGTCTTTCATTGAGATTTTTTATTAACCTTTAGATTTTTTCAAAAGCCAAGATTTAACATTGTGATTTGTATGAGTTTAATGAAATGTTAAAACTATAGGAGGGTAAAGTGAACCTTATCATGACTTATATAAATTATTGTGAAAAATTGGATCTCCTCCTAATTGCTTTAAGTTTTGGGGATAGATGGCAGAGAGAAATCAGTTAAACAATATCAAAGCACATATAAAACAAATAGAAAATAAAAGAGAAGACATGAAAAATTTTAATGTGGTTTAGCAATCAAAGTGATCCCTATGTCTACGGAAAGCACCTGCTCAAAATTCACTATCAATCTTGGAGGTTTTACAAAGATGGAGAAAAACTCTCCGCTGTTTTCTTTTGTCAACTCTCTCAATCTCTCCTTAAGTGTCTGAAACTCATATCTACACATTATAAAACTAGGCTACAAATAAGCCCAATAAATTGAGGATGAAAAATGACAATTAACAAAAAACCTGTAAAAGTTTACCATAGCCCTAAGGCACAAGGGCACTAAACTTTTGGCCAAAATGTCTTTTTTATGGTCACTTAATGATGAAAACTTGCCTAAACCCATACTGTCACGTACACTCTGGGGTGCTGATCCTATGCAACTAAAGACTAGGCCAATTACTAGAACTCAAGCTAAGAGGTTTAAGGATAATCTTGTTAGCTTTATACAAAATGTAATTAAATCTCATGAGGGCATATTAATATTAGAAGATTCTAAGCCCGTACTGAGTATCCAAGTTTTGAAGGCAGAAATGGACCTGGGAAGCTGTTTAGTGCTTTTGAGGACTCGGAACAGCAAGGGACGAGTTTGTAAGTTTATGAATGTGCTTGAGCTTTCTAATAAGTCACAAAATTATGTCAAGTTAGTGGCAAGGGTATTCAAGCATGTATGAAGGCACACAAGCTTCAACATGGCTGGTTTTGGTTGTTTTGGTGTTGAGAAGGACTTTTCTTGCAATCTAAGAAAGCTTTGATCATTCTAATCAGTGGTAACGTATGGAGACCAATTCTAATCCTACTAGGCATCCTACATGGCATATTAGATTTGATTTGGAGCTTAAACTAGTATGTGATTGGACAAAGATAGCTTATTTGGAAAGCTGGTCAAATACTTTCCAAATCTGAAATTTGACTTTTGTTTTAGGAAATAGTATTTTATTTAATTATTTTCTCAAAAAATAAATTTAGGAAGGTTGATATTCAATATTTCTTATTGTAAATTAATTAATTCTTTTTTAAAAATTAAGGAATTAATTAATACAAATCAGACTTAGGAAGGACATGTGAAAATGTGCCACATGTTTAGTATAGTCTTATTAGTCGGTTTTTATCTATTCCTTTAGGGATTTTACTTTTATAATCCTAGCCTATTTAAAGGATTTATTTTCTCAATAAACTACTGCATTAGTCATTTAGAAAAATTATTATGAGAAAGATTTCTCTTTGTTCTCTTAGAACACCTAAAACACTGAATAGAGAATGAGTGTTTTAGTTTGACTTATCTATAGAACAACCCATAACATATTATGGTGTCTTCAAAATATCAAGATTTCTAATAATAGGTTTATTAGGGGTCAAGGTGACCATTAGAATCTTGACTTAATTTCGATCCAGACTAATTTAATATGGGTTTAGGAGCAAGTCGACTTAGGTACGTATCATTTGGTATTAGAGCCAAATTTTGTTCAGGTTTAAACTATCTTATTTGATTTGTTTTATTTTTGTATTATTCTACAATTTTGATATTAGGTTAAGGTTGCTTCTATCCATACAAGTTCTACATGTTAAAAAAAAAAAAGTCATAGCCGAATTAGATTTCTTTTGTTTAGCCGAATTTTTGCTTTCTAGTTTATTGGTTGGTTTGCGTATTAGTTCTTGGTAATTTGGTTTATTATTGATTTTATTTTGCTAGTTTTAATCATAATTAGTTGTACTTATATATATTCAAAAACAAATTGAAAATATATTGCATAAACCTTAAAATTTGCAATTTGTTTTGTTTGGAACTTAGAATCGGTTTTGGGAAGTTGTTTGCCTTTGGAGTTGCAATTTTTGGTGGTGATCTTGCTTCTGGAGATTGTGTTGATATTATTATGTGTGTGATAAAAAAAGAAAAAGAAAAAAAGAAAAAGTGAAAGTTTAAAAAAAAAAATGAAAATTGTGTAAAAGGCCGGTTTGCGAAGTTGAAAATTTGAGTTTGTTTGGATTTGGAAAATTCAATTATGACATTTGGAGTTGCAGCTATTCAATATTGGTTGCTGGAAATTGGAATATTGTGTGTTAATTGATTGGATTAAAATTGATTTAAGGATTTAATACAAAGATTTAAATTACGAGAACTATAACCAACAACTATCTCATATTTTATTCAAATTGTATTCTTTTTGATTGTTTGAATTCTTCTCTAAATTTTATCCTTGAATTTTGGCATCTTAATATTCTGGATTATTTACTTGCTGTACCCAAAAATTACCTTGTTTTTTCTTTGCCTTTGGATAGTAAAGCTAAGAATAAGGTTTCTAAATTTACTTGGAATTTGCTTGCCTTTTGTTTTTATATTATATATAGGTTTAATTAGAACATATTTGTGATCTAGTTGCTGTTTTAAATGTGTTTTAATAGAACTTTGAGATAATCATTAGAGTGGAAAACAGAGTGTGAGCTTAAAAGAGGGTTAAAAGCCGAAACTAGTGTGAAGACATGAGTAAATGAGATCTTGTTTGAGTGATACATGTGAGGGAGTGAACTTGGTGAGGTTTCTTGTATATTTCATTAACATGACATATTCGAGAATAAGAAAAGGAGGTGACTTAGTAAGAAAACTTGGAGAGGATTCCATGGGATTCAAGGGAGAGTCGAGAGCATTAGGGAGTTTAGCTAAACCTACTGACATGCAGGTGGTGCTGGAGTAATTGTAAAGAATGAATGCTAGATTTGATCAAATCGATCAAAGGATGGATCGATTTTAGGATACACCAAGAAAGCAGAACCCTAGGATGGAACTACAAGGAGGACATGGTCGAGGTAGAAGAGGCCACAGACATTTTAGGGAAGAACTTGAAGAAAAGGACTTTGAAGACAATTTCGAGGATGAGTATGAAGACATATTGGCACACCAACGAAGGCGAAACCATGGAAGGCAAACGTGAGATGAAAATGATGATCTCGGAAATATTAAGGTCAACATACTACCATTTTTAGGAAAAAAAGATTCGGAGGCTTACTTGGAATGGGTAGAATGGATGGAGATGATCTTTGATTGTCATAACTATTTGGAGGCTAAAAAGTTAAGTTGATAGCCTTAGAATTTGGACATTATGCATTGAAATGGTGGAATAATGAGCAAAGTACCTGAAAGAGAGTTGGTGATGAGCTAACTTGGAGACGAATCAAAGGAGCCATAAGGTAGAGGTTTATACCAAGCCATTATCACAGAATGTTACATCAAAGATTACAATCTTTGTCTCAAAGAAGTAGGTCGGTATAGGGATGGAGATGTTTATGATGAGGTTAAGCTTGAATGAAGACCGAGAGGCAACAATGGCTAGGTTTCTTGGAGGATTAAATCGTGAGATTGCTAACCAAGTGGAACTACAATAATATGTGGAATTGGAAGAGATGTTGTATGTTGCCATCAAAATTGACAACCAATTTAAGATGAGGGGTGGTAACACACGGTTTGGAGGAGCTTCAAGTAGTTGGAGAGCAAGTTTATCTAATTGGAGAATCAATCCAACATTTGAACCAAGAACAAAACTGAAGCAGGATGAAGGAAGTGCCAATAGGCCAAGAAAGGACATAAGGGCCAAACCTGTTCAAGCATAAAAACCGGAAGGTAACGCTAATTCTAAACCAACTAGAGCTCATGATATTATGTGTTTAAATGTGAAGGTCGTTGACGTATTGCCAACCAATGTCCAAATAGAAGGATAATAGGGAGTTGGAATCAGACAGTGAAGCATCTGAAGCCAAAATTGAACATGCTGAAAAAGCATTTGAAGAGGAGGAATATGACAAACCTGTGGCTCAAAAGGTGTTAAAGGCCGATCTAAGTTTTGTGGCATATAGGGTTTTGACCGTGCATAAAGATGAAGATCAAGTGTAAATGGAAAACATCTTTCATACTCGATGTGAAATTCAAGGTAACATTTGTAGTGTGATCATAGATAGTGGAAGTTGTGCCAATGTTATAAGCACTGTCATGGTGAAGAAGCTAGGTTTAACCACAATCAAATATCCAGAACCATATAGGCTTCAATGACTTAATGATAGTGGAGAGATGAATGTAAATAAGCATGCCAAGGTAAAGTTTAGTATTGATAATTATGTGGATGTTGTTTTGTGTGCTATTGTTTCTATGCATGCAGGACATATTTTGTTAGAAAGACCATGGAAATTTGATAAAAATACCATACATTATGGTCGAAAAAACTCCATTATGTTCTGTTTTAAAGGCAAGAAGATCAAGCTTGAGCCATTAACACCAAGATGTGTGTTTGGAGATCAAATGCAAATGCAACATAGGAGGGAGGCCAAACGGCAAAGGAAGAAGTCCATCATGCCACCCACGGCTTCAACAAGCATACAAGAGCGCTAATCCGAGCCTAATCACCAAGGTAAGCTTTTTACACTCGAATGAGAAGAAAAAGAAAGAAAGGAAAAAGAACAACTTTTATCTTAGTCAAGGTGAGATTAAAAAGGCATTTTTAAATAAGAAACCAATGCTGGTCATGTTGTATAAAGATGCTTATTTAAATTGGCTAGCTAACCCTGAAGAGCTTATATTGCCGAGTTCTATTTCTTTTCTTTTATAGAAATTTGAGATATCTTTCCGAAAGAGATTCTTAGTGGTTTACCACCTGTTCAAGGGATCGAACATCAAATAGACTTCATTCTTGGAGCTGAAATTCCTAAGAGGATTGCATATAGAAGTAATCCTGAGAGATAAAGGAACTTCAATGCCAGGTAAGTGAATTGCTTGAAAAAGGTTACATTAGAGAAAGCATGAGCCCATGTGCCGTACCTATGTTGTTAGTACCTAAGAAAAATGGATCTTGGATAATGTGTGTGGATTGTAGTGCTATTAACAACATAACTGTCAAGTATAAACATCCTATTCTGAGATTAGATGATATGCTTGATGAATTATATGGTGCATGCATGTTTATGAAGATTGATCCTAGGAGTGGGTGTCATCAAATAAGAATGAAAGAGGGAGATGAACGAAAAACTGCATTTAAGACAAAATATGGTTTGTAGGAGTGGTTAGTAATGCCTTTCGGATTAACTAATGCACCTAGTACTTTCATGAGACTAATGAACCATGTCATGCATCCATTTATTGGGAAATTTATGGTTGTTTATTTTGATGATATTCTTGTATATAGTAGGAATTTGAATAAACATGTAAAACACTTTGGGTTAGTTTTAGAAGTACTTACGAAAGAAATATTGTTTGCAAATTTCAAAATGTGTGATTTTTGTTAAGATGAGTTAGTATTTCTAGGATTTGTTATAAGTGCTGCAGGAATTAAAGTTAACAAATCCAAGGTTAAAGCAATCCAAAAGTGGCCGAAACCTACTACTATCACCTAGATAAGAAGTTTCCATGGTTTGGATAGCTTTTACAGGAGATTTGTCAAGGATTTTAGTACTACTGCAGCACCATTAACTGAAATAGTCAAAAAAAGCATGGGATTCCAATGGGGAGAAGCATAAGAGAAGTCTTTTAACTTATTGAAAGAAAAATTAACTAATGCTCCTATATTGGTTTTACCAAATTTTTTTAAGACTTTTAAGATTGAATGTGATGCTTTAGTTATGGATATTGGAGCTATGTTGATGCAGGAAGGAAGATCTATATCATACTTCAGTGAGAAACTGAATGGGGCAGTATTGAATTATCTAACCCATGATAAAATAGATGTATACTTTAATCCGAGCTTTAGAGACATGGCAGCATTACTTGATACCAAAGGAATTTGTGTTTCATACTGATCATGAATCTTTAAAGCATATCAAAGGTCAGGGGAAACTTAACCAAAGGTATGGAAAGTGGATTGAGTTTATCGAGACTTTTCCTTATGTCATCCACTACAAGAAAGGTAAGGAAAATGTGGTAACCGATACTTTGTCCTGAAAGTATATCTTATTTTCAACCTTAGATACTAAATTGTTTGGTTTTGAATAATTAAAGCAAACTTATGAGCATGATAGTGACTTTGGTGAAATATATAGAAATTATGCTAAACATGGTTTTGGTAAATTCTATATATTCAAAGGGTATATATTTCGAGAAAGTAAACTTTGTGTACCTAGTTGTAGCATCAAGGAATTACTTGTTAGGGAAAATCATGGTGGTGGATTAATGGGTCACTTTGGTGTGGTAAAGACTTTGTCTATACTACAAGAACATTTTTATTGGCTGAACATGAGAAGAGATGTAGAGAGGATGTGTGAGAGGTGTATCATGTGTAGAAAATCAAAATCTAAGCTAAAACCACATAATTTGTATATGCCATTGCCTATTCCTTCTTATCCTTGGTTAGACTTATCTATCAATTTTGTATTGGGGTTACTTAGGTCAAGGATGGGTAAGGACTCTATTTTTGTTGTTACTGCCATGTTTTATAAAATGGCACACTTCATAGCAAACAATAAAACTGATGATGCATCTCACGTAGCTAATCTGTTCTTTGGGGAAGTGATGAGACTTAATGGTATGCCTAGGACAATTGTTTCAGTAAGGATGCTAAATTCTTAAGTTACTGTTGAAAAATACTGTGGGCTAAGTTAGGCACTAAAATTTTATTTTCTATTACTTGCCATCCACAAACTGATGGGCAAACTGAACTAGTGAATAGAACTTTGTCTATATTGTTGAGAGCATTAATTAGCATAAATTTTAGAAGTTGGGAATAATTTTTGCCATATATTGAGTTTGCTTATAATAGAACCATACATTTTGCCACTAAATATCACCATTTGAAATTGTTTATGGTTTTTATACTTTAACTCTATTAGATTTAATACCTTTACCTTTAAGTGAACATGCTAATCAAGATGGTAAACAGAAAGCTAAGTTTGTCAAGCAGATTCATGAGAAGACTAGAGCAAACATTGAGAGGAGGATTGAATAGTATGCTAAGCTGCTAATCAAGGTCGAATTAAGATGGTGTTCAAACTAGGAGAATGGGTTTGGTTGCACTTGAGAAAACAAAAGTTTTTTAAACAATACAAGTCAAAGCTTATGCCTCAAGAAGATGGACCTTTTTAAGTTTTGGATAGGATAAATGAAATGCTTACAAGCTTGATTTTCTAGGTGAGTATAATGTGAGTGCTATATTTAATGTTGCTGATTTATCTTATTTTTCTTCACGTGATGACTTCAATTTGAGGGAAAATCATTAGAGGAGGGGAATGATGAGAACCCGTCAGAACTCATACCGTCAACTACACGCTAGAGTGCTGATCCTGTGTAACTAAAAACTGGGCCAATTACTAGAGCTCAAGCTAAGAGGTTTAAGAACAATCTTGTTAACTTCATAAAAAATGTAAATAAATCTCAAGAGGGCTTATTAATATCAAAAGATTCTAAGCCCATGCAGAGCATCCATGTTTTGAAGGCAGAAATGGACCCGGGGAAGCTATATTAGTGCATTTGAGGACTCCGGGTAGCAAGGGACAAGTTTGTAATTTTATGAACATGCTTGAGCTTTCTAAGAAGTCACAAAATCATGTCAAGGCAGTGGCAAGGGTGTTCAAGCACTTGTGAAGGCGCACAAGCTTCAACATGGTTGATTTTGTTTGTTTTGGTGCTAAGAAGGACTTTTCTTGCAATCCAAGCAAGCTTTGATCATTCCAATTAATGGCTACATGTGGGGATCGGTTATAATCCTATGAGGCATTCTACATGAAATATTGGATATGATTTGGAGTTTAAACTAGTTGGTGATTGGATAAAGACAGCTTATTTGGAAAGCTGGTCAAATACTTTCCAAATCTAAAATTTGACCCTTATTTTAGTAAATAATCTTTTATTTTTTTATTTAATTATTTGCTCGACATATTGATTTAGGAAGGTTGATATTTAATATTTCTTATTGTAAATTAATTAATTCTTCTTTAAAACTTAAGAAATTAATTAATATAAATTAGACTAGGAAAGACATGTGAAAATTGGCCACATCTTTGGTATAGACTTATTGGCCAGATTTTATTTATTCATTCAGGGATTTGGCTTTTGTAATCCTAGCCTTTTCTCAATAAATGACACAACATTATTCATTCAGAAAAATTATTATAAGAAAGATTTCTCTTTGTTCTTTTAAAACATCTGAAACATCGAATAGAGAACGACTGTTTTAGTTTGACTTATCAATAGGACAACCCATAATCTATTATGACGTCTTCAACATACCAAGGTTTCTAATTACAAGTTGAGTAGGGGTCAAGATGACCATTTAAATCTGGGCTGAATTTCAATCATGGCTAATTTAATACGGATCTAGGAGCAAATCGACCTAGGTTCGTATCACTGAAGTAGTGCGATGTTACTTTCTCTTCCTCATCGTAAAACTACATCACTCCTAAACCAACATGGCACCTCTTTACTCTTTGTTTGGAATGGCTACTGGTTGCCTTATGTCTCATAGTAGTTTTTTCACTCCTCGTTTGGGTCTTTAATGCAAGTCTTCATACTTACAATACAAGCCCTAAATGCACATTTAAATCTCAATTTTTGAAGAAATTCAAGTTACTAAAGAAGATTTTGATAGAAAACCATCAAATGCCCTCGTGAGAGATTAGCTAGTCTTTCAATATGAATAATTCCTAATAAAAATTTTGCTAAAAAATTAACATCTTATCATAAATCTAAAAATATTATTAACTTAAAATATTAAAAATTAAATAAAATTCCCTACCATAAAGGTTGATACAATGTCTAAATTGAATAAAATTATAAATCCAAAAATATTATTAACTTAATATATTAAAAACTAAATAAAATTCCCTACCATAAATGTTGAGACGATGAAATAAAATTAAAAGTAAGAATCACAATTGAAAATAAATGAAAATGGAGGCCTAAATTATACTTAAACCAAAATAAAAATTGAAGTACTCAATTTAAAAAATTGAAACATAGGACTAATTTGAAATCAGGAACAATTTACAAGGTCCAAAAATAAAGTTAGCCCTTATTATTTCATGAATATATATATATATATATATATATATATATCTATAATTAGTCCTGGCTTGGTGCTTGTAAACAATACAAAGAGTACACGGCCAAGTAAATGAATGAACTAGCAAGCCAGTGAGTGGGTTTTGATTTATATATTTAATTATTTATTTTGTATATATTATGGATAGATAAAGACAAATAAATTAAAGGCAAATTAATTATTATATTATTATTTTTTTAAATCAATGTAAACTGGAAAAAAAAAAAAAACACGCATGTCTAATAAATATGCAATTATAGATATGAATAGACTGTTATAGTCTATGTCAAATGGTGTGGACAACGGAGAGGACTAAAAAATTGTGCATTTTAAAATAGTCCTAAACTGTACCGGGCAATTGAACTTGCGTGAAGAGGTGGGTTTACATATAATGGGAAAATACTTGATAGCTTCCCAGGGGTTTGCTGTAATTTAGATTTAGCCTCTCAGATACACTCATATGGCTGAAATCGATCTTCATCCAACTAATTTCCTATCTCCTACATGGCACCTTAAATGATAATTTTACCTTTTAACAACATATACCAGTTTGAATCACATCCCTCATAAAATCAACTTTAGAGAAAATAAATTATTATTAGATTAAAAATTTTAAAAACTATAAAAAATAATAATTTTTGAAACTACTTTTTTTTTTTTTTTAATAATTCACCTAAGTTACAAACTATCCAAAATCTCTTCTTTCTATAACTCGAATTTATGTTCTCATAGACACAAATAGAGGTGTTCTACCATTAGAGCTACCTACTTTATCATTTTTTAAAACTACTTTGCAGTCATAATAATAATAATAATAATAATAGATGATCTAGAAAAGGATAAAGCCCCCTCCCAATCTAAGATAATTTCATTAAAAATGAGAAAAATAGAAACAGGTGACAGGAAATCAAAAAGACTTAGACATCCTTACTATGTATGTAGATACCTCAAAATCAAATCAACCAACCCAGACAAATAAATTAATAAAAAATAAAATAATACAAAAGAGTTATGGAAAAGAAAATAAAAACGGTTAAAACAGTAAACTCATCCAAAAACCTAACCTCATTAAAACCCTTTCCACGTACAAATCCAAAAGGAAAACCCTAGAAGCAAGGAAAAATAAAAAATTACCAGGAGACTAATAAAAACGGAAAGTTCTATCCCCCGACGTCATTTGAATAGATTGGAAGAGAGAAAGACCAACAATCCTCAACAGCCAAGTAGCCATTCTAAACAAACCATCTGCAATTATATTACCTTCACGATAAATATGAGATGCTTGAAAAGGAATGCCAATAATATATTGAAGACACGTAAACCAACTAGGCAGAATGGACCAAGGGATAGCCAATGAGCCATCTTGAAACAACTTAACCACATATGTCGAGTCACTCTTAATTCATAAATTACTCTAAGCGTACATTTTAGCAAACCAAATAGCATGAATAACTTCCCAAAGTTCAGCTTCATAAGCATAATCAACGCCAAGAGGAATGGAGAACAACCTTTAACAAAACCTTGAACAGTCCTAAGAACACCACCACAACCAGCAATCCTAGGATAACCCACAACAGCACCGTCAGTATTGACTTTTAGCTATCCAGATATAGGAGCTAACCAAAAGATGAGAACAATTTTTGGAGGTTTCAAAGGAAGCCCGTTCACGATAAGACCTCTTAAAAGTATCAAATCAGAAACCATACTATCCATGAAGCCAATACTAAGTCTACTAGTCTCCCGAACAGTAGCAAGAACAAAAGCCTCAGATTTGGAAATAGGAATTGAATTGTAATACCATCAAAGCAAGCTCTGCTCCTAGCAAACCAAACAACATTCTTAAAACCAAAAACAGATGCAGAAATCCAAGGAGTTTTAACTTGTGAACTCAATCTCCAACTCATGCAATCCAAAAAGAAATCCAACAATGAGTTGTCAAAATGCAAACTCAAATCAAACTTATGAGCAATACAGTCCCACAAACCTCGAGCATAAGGACAATTTAAAAAAATATGATTATTATCTTCTATATGCTGTCTACATAAGTAACAACACGAAGCAAGAGAAAATCCAAAATGTTGAAACTGAGCATTAATTAGCAAATGGTCCTGAAACAAACGCCAACAAAAGACAGAACAAGAAGGAGGAAGAAATGGGACCAACTAAATTTCAGCAAAGGAGGACAATAGCCTGGAGAATTTAATTAAAAAAATTATAATAAGCTTGGAAAGTAATGCTTCCAAATTTGGAATGAACCCAAAGTATTTTTTCCTGAAATGGAGAGGTCACCACTTTCTCAACTAAATCAGCAATATGCGGAAAAATATTCCAAAAATCCACTGGAATGGACTAAGAACCATTAGCACCCATAAAAGCATAAGCAAAATTATTTGGGTCCAAACAAAATTCTCATCATCAATGAGATCAACAATAGGTGAACCTAACTAATTATCCTTCCAAAAATTCACTCAAGAATTAATACCAACCAACCATTTACAATGCTTCATTATTTCCAAATAACAACCACGAAAAGAAGACCAAATGGAAAAACCAACATAAAAATTATTCCTACTTTCGAGTTTAGAGAAATACCTTGACTAAAGGAAGGAACTAACAAGAGAATCCCCAGTAACAAAGTTTCAAATCACTTTACTAAGAAGAGCTTCATTAAAAATTAACCAAGTTCTTAACCCCCAATCCACCTAACTTGATCGGCTTGCAACAAGAATTCCAAGAGACCACAATGAGCTTCTTTTTATCAATATTGCCTGTCCAAAAGGAGTGAACAAACATTCTTCTGTTTATACCCTTTAACATTCATCTAGGCCAATGATAAATAGAAAAGGAGTGAACAAACATCGAAGTAATAACAGAGTTAACAAGGAAAATTCAACAAGCAAAAGACAACAAACGTCGCTTCCAATAATCAAAAGTGCTCAAAGTTTTATCTGAAAGAGACCTTAAATGAGAAAGTTTCGAAGAAGCTTTAAAAATTGGCACCCTAAGATAAGTAAATCATAAAGCTCCAAAAAAAACTCCAGGACCATGAGTAATAGAATGTTGTCTTGCCAAAGAGACATGATTACCAAAGAAAACAAAAGATTTATGTCAGTTAACATATTGGCCTAATAAATCACTAGAAGACTTGAAAGCTGAAGAAATAGTTTTCACATTCGACATAGAGCCTTGATAAAAGACTCAACCACCATTAGCATACAAAAAATGACTAGAAGCAGCTAAACCATGTGCATCATTGATGCAGATCAAAAGATTTCTCTAAACCAAAGAAGAAAGCAAACAGCTCAGGTAATCTTCCGCAATCCCAAAAGGTAAAGGTGATAAAGGATCACCTTGCCAGACACCTTGGAAGCAATCAAAATAGCCTTCAAGAGATCCATTCAAAAGAATGGAAACACTAATAGAATAAAAATTAGCTTGGATCCAAAAGCAAAACAAAGTGGAAAAACCAAACCGACGAAGAACCTGAATGATAAAAGGTAATCTCAAGAAGTTGAAAACTTTCTTGATGTCAATTTTAAGAGCCAAACTATTCCAACACATTTCTTTCTAAAAAATTAGCATATTCTGAAGCTCCATTAATGCATTCCTTGATGTTCTGACCTTTAATAAAAGCAAATTGTTTCCCTAAGACTTATCTTGTTAGCAATAGTGGCCAATATGTTTGCCAACACATTAAGGATTATTTTATAAAGAAAGTTCCCAAGAACAATAAGTCAGAAATTCTCCATAGTATTTGCTTATGCTCATTTAGGAAGAAGAGTAAAAAAATTCAAACTATGGCTAGGAAGCATAAAACCCATTTTGAAGAAATAGCATACCCCCTCCATGACATCACAACCAATAATATCCCAACAAGACTGTAACAACCAGTACCAAAATACCCCTATTGTACAATTTGACTAAATTTGAGCAAGTGAACAGTATGTGTGGCCAAAGTTGACTTCTTCTATGGATAAGATTTTTGGTTTGACTAATGTACCATTCTGTACAGCTCTTCGATACGAGTTCATAGATTAGCGGCACGCCAAATTCCGAGTCACGAATAAAAGGTTATGGTTCTGAGAAGTTTTAAAGATAAGTTTTATATCAGTGTCCAAACCAGTTCCTATTTTTTGTTTGTTAGTGACCAAGGCTCTATATAAGCCTCAGTAAATAGGAAACCAATTTCCAAAACACCCATTTCATCCTTAAACCTGAGAAATTCTCCCTTTAGACCCGTGGGTCCAAACTGGGTCGTTTCGACAAGTTTAACATCGAACTTAGTCATCGCCGTTTTTGCCCATTATGGCCAACCACCACTTACACGTGCCAGCCAAGGAGGAATCCCACATGGAGGAGCGCACGGAAGTGAAATTTCCTGGTGAACGGCAGCTGGAAGCGCCTGGATCTGGTCGACAAAAGGGGCAGCGGGTGATGAGGTGGGTCGCCAGATTTTTGTATTTTTTGATCATTTCAGGCCAACCCATACACCTATCCTACCATTTTTGAACCCTCTGAGCTCATTTCCTTGGTTATTTTTCCCAGATTCCTCACTGTTTGAGAGATACGACAATAGGGAGTTTGGCCGAAGCTTCAATCTAGTTTTTGGGCCACCAGAGGAATCTTTGGATAAAGTTGAGCATCTTGATGGGTTTCTTGTCTCTTAGGCTTTTTTTTGATATAAAATTTGTGAATTTTGGAGGTCGTTTGATAAATTTTCCATTCTTGGGTCAATTAGTTAATTTTTGGATAAATTCGGACTGTGGTTGGACAAAATTGGTTAAATTGGACAAACTTGGAGTTGGATTAGTGAAATTAAATATTATTAGGACCCATTAGAATGTTCAATTTTGAAATATCCGGCTTTGAGTGAAAACCCTCAATTTTGGGTATCGGGTCCTAAGGGTACGCGGTATAATTGGACTGTTCGGTGTCCAATTTATGTAGTTCTATAGTACCATAAATTATATTAAGTCATTTGGGTCATACAAGTATCTTTGGTTTAGTTATTTGGAGCCTAAGAAATATTTTTCTATATTACAGACACTTGTGTTGAGTGTGGAGGCGGTCCTGCAGGAGAGCAGGAGTGAGCATCTGCAGTACTATAAATGGTTTTAAAATTTTTAAATCTTTGGGTATATAGTATAATATATATGTGGTTTAAATATTTTACTTATATACCATTTGATCGAAATGTTTGTTTTATGTATATATAAATATCTGCTTTCACATATATGTGTTATCATTTTATGTGACGTTTGACAATATTTTAAACGGTTTTGAATTTTAATGAGTTCATGAATTGAATTGTGGTTTATCTTGGTAATTGAATTGAGGTTTTAAATCATTTTGGAAATTATTTGGTTTGAGAAAGCAGATTGAAAATCATATGATTTTAAACATGTTCAAATATTTTATAATTTAATGTGCTTAAAAATTGGTTCATGGTGAATATATTTCACTGTGGTATTTATGGTTTTAACATGAAATGATGTTTTGAAAATTTTGAAATATTTAAATAAGCGGTGGAATTTAAATATTAAATTATGATTTATGATACACTATCATTTGGAAAAGTATAAATAATCTTACTAGATTGTTTTAAGGATACTGTATTGGTTATTTTTAATTGATGTACCATATAGCACCAGAGTTTCGGTTCAGTATTATATTACAGGGCACTGGGTTTGCCATGGTACTGTGAGGTTGGTTTCACCTAAAGTTTTATTATTGCCACAGGCCATGAGGTTAGGTACATTCCGATGATTTGTTACTTCCACGACACATTTCGTATATTGAGGTGGGTTTATCTCGATTTACAGATTTGTATATCACACAGTACATTGTATACGTTTGAGTATATTGTTAGTTTTCAAATATTGTGGTTATTACTGCGCTTTCATATTTATTTTTTGGAACTGCATTTATAATATTTTATGCTTAATATTTATAGCTTGATTAAGACATTTTATAAGATTACAATGATCGTTCACTTTATACTTTTGAGTATCGATTTTATGATATTAAATTGGGGTATAAGTTCGGGTTTTATGAAATGATTTTTAAATAGGGAACTTTTCGAATGAGTGGAATGAGAGGTCTTAAGAGAAATATTTTTATGGAAATAAATTATTATTTTTCTATTATACTATGCCACTCACTGAGATTTCTTTATCTCACGTTTTATTTGTTTTAAATTCATTCCCCTAGGTCCAGGCAGTTAGTAGCAATCTACCTTGCACTCAGTTGTCACTTCATTCTTCTGCGACAGCAGCAATATTTATCTTTTCTTATCTTACCTTTATCTTTTCGGACTCATTCATTACTTATTTGTACTTCTAAACTTTGTTAACACTTTTAGAATGCTCTGATCTATGTTTTAGACTTAGTAGAGACCATATTACTTATGTGTGTAGTTATGGCCTATGGTACTATAGGTTAGTTGTGGACTTGTACTGTTGTGGATTTATTTTTTATTTATATATTAAGGTATTATTGATATTGCTGGTGTTCGTTGTCCATGTTTTAGGGTGAGGTTCTATTGGATATTCTCTGGAATTGTCCGATGAAACTTCACTAGGTAGGACCGCCTAGGAGATCCTGAGAGGGTTCCCGATATCAGAGCTTTAGGTTCTAAATTCCTTGGGGTTGTGCATTGTTGTACGACTCATCCTATGTTTCACCTTCCATACCTACCCTTTTGTTGGTGTTAATTATATTTTGACCAATTCTATCATGTAAAACTTTTTCTTGATGACGTAAGGAGGTAGATGTGGTTGCGAGCATGCTATAGCTGGAACTACAGATGCGTCCACTTATTTGGAGCATCTTGTCGAGCACCTGGCTTGATCACTCGAGAGGAGTGGGTTTGTTAGGTATACTGTTAATTAGGCTTGTAGACTTGGAGCAGTCGATTGTGATGGCTCCATGGATGCTATGCAATATCCGGACGAGGACAAGATCATATTAGCTAGCCTTATGCTAGAGGGAAACTCGAGGAAGTGGTGGACGTATGAAAGAACTAGCAGACATCACCCTTGGACATAGTTTAAGACTGCATTTTACACCGAGTTTTGTCCTCCAACCTTTATTAAGATTAAAAGGTTAAAGTTTAGACACCCACTCAGGGTTCAGGACAATGGACAGTAAACAATGATAGCAGCCATTTTTTTTAAAATTCTGTAATCCGAAGTAGCTTATGTGGCAAGTTTCATGATGGGTAGTGACATTGGGATGGATCATGCTTTCATTATAGGCAGTCGGAATACTTTAAAAAGGATTGACCTTATCGAGGACATAGTCATGCTAGAGCTTTAAGGTCGGGTGCACAATTTCAGCTGATTGATGGATACAAAGTGCATGATAGATAAACAGGTCAGACTTCATGAGGTTTTACCAACACTGGACAACGGTCATCATCCACAACTAGCGACGGAGGTCAGAGAGGATGACTACTTACTAGAGGCAAGGTATATGCTATGATCAGCTAAGAGGCACAAATCACCCCGATGTTGTGACAGATACATTATCTATGTTTAGTAGTGATCAACATATTTTATTGGCTCAAGGACCACACGCTCTTTTGTTTTACGTGAATATGTTGCACAAGTCAGGATGACTCCAGTTCCTTTGGGATGTCACTTGGAAAGTTCCACATCCACATGAAGATTCTTTTGACCTCATCAAATGTTTAAGAGTAGTTATCTTCATTGCATGGAAATTAAGATCTTAATATTAGAATCTGGTATAGGTAAAGTTTGGTTGGTGCATTATGGTGATCTTGTGTAGGTAACTTGCTGAGAATAATGCGGTAAATTTCATAAGTTGGTTTTGTGGCATTTGCTTTTGGGTGATGATTTTAGATCTTGGTTTTGATATTTTGTTTTTTTGGAATTGAGAGTTTTATGCCAACAATATTTTATGGATCTAAGGTGGTTGATATTCTCGATGTTAACTGAATCTACTAAGGAATAATCTTGGTTTTGATATTTTTTTTTCTTGGAGATTGAGGGTTTTATGCCAACGATATATTATGGATCTAAGGTGGTTGATATTCTTGACGATAACTTAATCTTCTAAGGAATATGATTTTTGGGGGCATAGCTAGAAAATAAGAAAGTGATAAATGTTTCCTTATAGTTTGAGGATCTAATAACTAGTTCTTAGTACTTGGTTATGATAGTAGAATTAAAATTTAAATTTCTTTATTGCTCGGGGTATGTATTCTTGGAATTTGTTTGAAATTGGAAAAAATTTGAGGTTTCTTCAAGAATGATATTTGAGATGACGAGAGAAGTTGGATTTGATATTTTGGTTTCATATTCTTTGGTATTGACAATCTTGAGGATTCTATTAGGCTTTATAAGCAATCTAAAGCCCTCCACTAGCACAAGTATGAGAATTTTGTTTGGTGACTTTGATGAATTTAATTAAAAGAAAATGTTAGTCGAGGTTAAGAAAATTGGATAAGCAATGAGGAACATGGATATTATAATTACAAGTACTAAAAGTGTAATTGAAGGCAAAAAGAATAATCTCAGTTTTAGCTTTGTGATACAGGTATTTGGTTTGAGGAAATTAGATTTAAATTTTAAACTTTCTTTTTGAATTGATGGATGGATTTTTGAGAAAATTATGAGTTGTTACTTATGCTTCTAGGTAGTTGAAGAAGCACCAGTGAATCATCCGACTCATAATTTAGGACTTGCTGCAATGATTTTTATATTGAAGGCTTGGAGGCACTACTTGTATGGAGTTGCTTGTTGGCTCTTTACCGATCATAAGAGCTTTAAGTATTTGTTAACTCAGTAGGAGCTAAACTTAAGGCAAAGGAGATGGATGAGGTTACTCAAGGATTATGATTGCATTGTTCCTTTGATGTTTGAGTTGCAACAATTAGGTTTTAATTTATGGATGCATACTTCATGAGAACTTTTTGCTAGCTTTTGACTACGACCAATACTTATGGATCATGTTCTTGAGGCTCAATTGGAGATCCTTACTAGATGAGCATGAGAAAGAAAGTTAAAAAAAAAAATGGGGGGAAAGTTAGATCTCGCTATTAGAGGCGACGGAGCCTTAGTAATTGGTTCTAAGCATTGTTTTCCAGCTAATGAAGAGTTAAAAAAAAAAAAGGATGAAAAGATAAATTTGTTGAATATGTGTCCAAGTGTTTCATTTTCCCAGCAAGTGAAGGCAGAAAGACAAAAGCCTTCTAAACTCCTACAGCCCTTACCCACCCCAGAATGGAACTGGAAATGTATTACAATGGATTTTGTATTTAAGCTTTCCCCCACAATTCAGAGACATGATGGTATTTAGGTGATAGTGGATAGACCCACCAAGTCCGCACAATTCCTACCCATTCGTGAGAGGTTTTCTCCTCAGAAGTTAGCGGAACTCTTTATGAATCATATAGTAAGTTTGCATGGGGTGCCGGTATCGATTGTATCTGACAAAGATCCATGGTTCGCTTCGAGGTTTTGGCAAAGATTAATGAATGAACTTGGTGTCAAGTTGAATTTGAGTACCGCTTTTCACCCTCAAACCAAAGGACAATCTAAGAGGACTATTCAGACCTTAGAGGACATGTTGAAGTCATGTGTACTACAGTTCAAGGGGAATTGGAATAAATATCTACCTTTGGTAAAATTCACCTACAACAATAGCTATCACTCGAGCATTGAGATGTCACCTTATGAGGCATTGTATAGGAGACAATGTCAGACTCCATTATGTTGGAATGAGACCGGTGAAAGGAAACTTCTAGACCTTGAGATTGTATAGGCGATAGTGGACAAAGTCAATATTATACGGGTCAAGTTGAAAGCAGCATAAGAGAGGTAAAAGAGCTATGCGGATGTGCGTAGGAAAGATCTCGAGTTCAAGTTTGGCGATAAAGTATTCTTGAAGCTCTCTCATTGGGAAGGTGTAGTACATTTTGGAAAACGAGGGAAGCTAAGTCCTCACTACATTGGACCGTATGAGATAGTAAAGAAGATAGGTCCAGTGGCTTATAGGATCGACTTATCGGAGGAGCTTTCTTGAGTTCATGATGTTTTTCACATCTCCATGCTCCACAAGTATATTTCAGACCCGTCACATGTGTTAGAGACATTGGAGATTAAATTGAGGGATGACCTGTCTTATGAGGAGCAACCCTTGCAAATTTTAGGAAGGGAAGAGAAAAAGCTATGCAACAAAACCATATCGTTGGTGAAGGTTCTTTGGAGAAATCACCTTGTCGAGGAGGCGACTTAGGAGCAAGAGGTTCAAATGCAGAGTCAGTATCCTCACTCTATTTATAACTAAGGTATGAATTTCATGGACGAAATTTCTTTAAGGGGGGTAGGTTGTAACAACCCGTACCAAAATACCCCTATTGTACAATTTAACCAAGTTTGACCAAGTGAATAGTATATGGGGCCAAAGTTGACTTTTTCTATAGATAATATTTTTGGTTTGACCGATATGCCATTGTGTACAGCTCTTCGATATGAGTTCATAGACTAGTGGCACACCAAATTCCAAGTTATGGATAAAAAATTATGGTTCTAAAAAGTTTTAAGCATAAGCTTTATATCAGTGTCCAAACCAATCCCCAGTTTTTGTCTGTTAGTGACCCCAGGCTCTATATAAGTCTCGATAAGCATGCCAAATAGGAGACCAATTTTTGAAATTCCCATTTCATCACCAAAGCCAGGAAATTCTCCCCTCAAACCTATGGGTCCAAACTGGATCGTTTCGACCCGTTTAATGTTGAACCGAATCATCACCATTTTTGCCCATTCTGGCCAACCACCACCTACACGTGCCAGCCAAGGAGGAAGCTCATATGGAGCCAAGCTCGGAAGTGAAATTTCATGGCAAACGGTGGCCAGACGCGCCCGGATCTGGCCGATAAAAGGGGTAGAGGCCGGTGAGGTGGGTCGCCGGATTTTTGTGTTTTTCGCTCGTTTTAGGCTAACCCATACACCTATCCTACCATTTTTGAACCCTCTGAGCTCATTTCCTTGGTTATTTTTTCCAAATTCCTCACCGTTTGAGAGATATGACAACAGGGAGTTTGGCCGAAGCTTCAACCGAGTTTTTCGGCCATCGAAGGAACCTTTGGATAGAGCTAAGCATGCTAATGGGTTCCTTGTCTCTTGCGCTTTTTGTTGATATAAAGTTTGTCAATTTTAGAGGTCGTTTGATAAATTTTCCATTTTTGGGTCAATTAGTTAATTTTCGAATAAATTCGGACTGTGTTTGGACAAAATTGGTTAAATTGGACAAAATTGGAGTTGGATTAGTAAAATTAGATATTATTTGGACCCATTAGAAGGTTCAATTTGGAAATATCCAGCTTTAAGTGAAAACCCCCAATTTTGGGTATCGGATCCTAAGGGTACGTGGTATAATTGGATTGTTCAGTGTCCAATTTATGTAGTTTTATAGTACCATTAAATTATATTAAGTCATTTGAGTCATACAAGTGTCTTTGGTTTAGTTATTTAGAGCCTGAGAAATATTTGTTTATATTATAGACACTCGTGTTGAGTTTGGAGGCGGTCCTGCAAGAGAGCAAGAGTGAGCATCTGTAGTACTGTAAATGGTTTTAAAATTTTTAAATCTTTTGGATATATAGTATAATATATATGTGGTTTAAATATTTTACGTATATACCATTTGATTGAAATGTTTGTTTATGTATATATAAATATCTGCTTTCACATATATGTGTTATCATTTTATGTGACGTTTGACAATATTTTAAACGGTTTTCAATTTTAATGAGTTCATAAATGGACTTGTGGTATTTAATATCTCTGTAATTGAATTGAGGTTTTAAATCATTTTGGAAATTATTTGGTTTGAGAAAGAAGATTGAAAATCATATGATTTTAAGCATGTTCAAATATTTTATAATTTTATGTGCTTAAAAATTGGTTTATAGTGAATATATTTCACTGTGGTATTTCTGGTTTTACCATGAAATGATGTTTTGAAAATTTTAAAATATTTAAATAAGTGGTGGAATTTAAATATTAAATTATGATTTATGATACAATATCGTTTGGAAAAGTATAAATGAACTTACCCGATTGTTTTAAGGGTACTGTATTGATTATTTTTAATTGATGTACCATATAGTATTAGGGTTTCGATTCAGTATTATATTACAATGCGCTGTGTTTGCCACAGTACCATGAGGTTGGTTTCATCCAACGGTTTATTATTGCCACTGACCATGAGGTCGGGTTTAACCGACGGTTTATTATTGCCACAGTGTCATAAGGTTGGTTTCACCCAATGGTTTATTATTGCCACGTACCATGAGGTCGGATTTATCCGACGGTCTATTATTGCCATAGTGTCGTGAGGTTAGTTTTATCCAATGGTTTATTATTGCCACGGGCCGTCAGGTTGGGCACGTCCCAATGGTTTATTACTTCCACGACACGTTTTGTTTATTGAGGGTCGTGAGGTGGGTGTATCCCACGGTTTACAGATTGCTAACTTGTATGGTACATTGTACAGTGCCGTAAGGTTGGTTTCACCCAATGGTTTATTGCTGCCACGTACCATGAGGTCGGGTTTATCCGACGGTCTATTATTGGCATGGTGCCGTGAGATTAGTTTTATCCAACAGTTTATTATTGCCATGGGCCGTCAGGTTGGGCACGTCCCAACGGTTTATTACTTCCCCGGCACGTTTTTTTTATTGAGGGCTATGAGGTGGGTGTATCCCATGGTTTACAGATTGGTATAACGTATGGTACATTGTACACATTTGCGTATATTGTTGGTTTTCAAATATTATGGTTATTACTGCGCTTTCATATTTATTTTGTGGAACTGCGTTTATAATATTTTATGCTTAATATTTATAGCTTGATTAAGACATTTTATAAGATTACAATGATTGTTCACTTTATACTTTTGAGCATCGATTTTATGATATTAAATTGGGATACAAGTTCGGGTTTTGTGAAATGATTTTTAAATAGGAAGCTTTTCGAACGAGTGGAATGAGAGGTCTTGAGAGAAATATTTTTATAGAAATAAATTATATTTTTCTATTATACTATGCCACTCACTGAGATTTCTTTATCTCACATTTTATTTGTATTAAATTCATTCCCGTAGGTCCAGGCAGTTAGTAGTAGTCTACCTTGCACTCAGTTGTCACTTCATTCTTCGGCAATAGCAGCAATATTTATCTTTTCTTATCTTACCTTTATCTTTTCAGACTCATTCATTACTTATTTGTACTTCTAAACTTTGTTAACACTCTTAGAATGCTCTGATCTATGTTTTAGACTCAGTAGAGACCATATTACTTATGTGTGTAGTTATGGTCTGTGGTACTATAGGTCAGTTGTGGACTTTTGCTATTGTGGATTTAGTTTATATTTATATATTGAAGGATTATTGATATTGCTGGTGTTCGTTGTTCACATTTTAAGGTGAGGTTCTATTGGATATTTTTTGGGGATTATCCAATGAAACTTCACTAAGTGGGACCATCATGAAGATCTTGGGAGGGCTCTCGAGGCGGGTCCTATCAAGACTGATAAAAATGACTAGAAAAGCCATCTAGCCACTGAACAACTACTAGGATCAAACTTAAAGACGACATCTTTAATTTCTTCTAGAGAAAGGACAACAATAAGATTACAATTATCAATATTAGACACCAAAGCAGGAATGACATCTTCAAAAATACCAAGATTAACCTTTTACTAAAAATCTTCAGCAAAATGGTTAATATAGAAGTTCACAATGTGATTCTTAAACAAGCTCCACTTCGATGTCATAACACCATCAATAGAGAGCATATTAATAGAGCGATTAGCATTCCTTGAATGCAACATGGCATGAATGAAATTAGAATTTTTACAACAGGCCATCCCGATAAATATCTAAAATTTCAAAATCTTGACCATATGTCTTAGACACATGATTCGGCCATTCCAAGGCTAGCAATCTTAGGCACTCCATTAGTACACTACAAGAAATTCAGCTTTTACCGACAAAAGGTTTTTGTCGGCAAAAACATAAATTTAATCAGTAAATGTTTTACCAACAAAAATAAATTCGTCGCCAACTTCCTCGCCTATGCTTCCTCTCCGATTGTATTTACCGATGAATTTTGAAGTTTTCGCGGCTAAAACTTTTTCTGACAAAAACAACTTTCGTAGTGAAAACTATTTCCCTCAAACCACAAATTGTCAGTAAAATCTTTTGGCTACAAAAATATAGCATATTTTTAATAGTCTTGAAATGTAATTAGCAACAAAATTATTTTGTTGACAATAAGTTATCTTCCGTCAAAATTACGTGTCGTCGGTAAAGAGATTGTTAGCGAAGTAATGTCCTCAGCAAATCGTTTTAGCGATGAAATATTTTCGTCGGAAAACAGTCTTAAAGATGAAACCTATTTCATCAGCAAAAAGTTTTAGAGACAAAATAAGTTTCATTGGCCAATAGTTTTAGTGATGAAACTACTTTCGTCGGAAAATATTTTTAGCGACAAAATGTTTTCATCGGAAAATCATTTTTAGTGACGAAAGATGTTTCGTCGACAGTAATCAAATGTTTACCGATAAAATAGTGCTGAAGCGCATAATGTCTTTAGTGATGAAATATTTTGAAGGCAATGATTATTACCGAGAAAACTGTACTTTTGTCGGCAAAGATCTTTCGAAATATTTTTTTTTAATATGGAAAATAATTTAATTTTGTTTTGTAGATATTTATTTAATTTTATTTTGTGAAATTTTTTTTCAGTTGTAAGAACTAACTGAAATATTATAAAAATATTCATATTATAAAAATAATTACACAAAAGTAATAATTCTTGTCATTAATAGTACATATGAACATATATGTTAGTAAATTTTACAACTACAATAAAAAAAAAAAATGTCAAGAAGCAGCCGATGGAGGACGTGGAGGTGGAGGAAAACAAAACCTACTAAATAATGTACCATCACCAGAACAAGAGTTCTGTGCCATAAATTGTCATATAAACTCTCTCATTTGGCTCATATCTTCTTCATACTTTGCCATCCATTCTTCAGTTTGTCGCCTGTATGAGGCAATTCTTCTTCCGAACTTGATATTTGCTCACACAAAGCAATTGTATCTAGTGATGGTTGTCTTTTATGAGAATATAAAGCTAGTTTTGGACCATATTCCATGCCAGATATATATATCCTGATCTAGTTCCGAAAACTTCATCAGCAATCGCATCCTCATTCACTGTCTCCAACCCTTCCTCAAGTAGTTGTGAACGTCTTTGATGCATGTCCTCCTACAAAGAAAAAAAAAATTATATGAAAATATTTTTCATTTAGCAATAAATTGTAAAATGTTAACTAAGAAACCCAGCTGCAATTTAATACTAATTGACATATATGCACAATTCCTGTAACTATATTCACAAATCATTGTGTTTTTGTACAATCTGGTTTTGTAAAATTTTCTATGCAAGGTTATATGCAAGGTTTTACATACGTATCTTTGTTGAACTGTCTCATTGATCCATCCTTTTTTATCATGATAATGCATATCAAGAAAAAAATCTATCCGTCTTTGTGTTTGTCCGTAAGGAAGGTCCTGCTTATTCATAAAAAGATTCATAAAATTAATAAATAAGCATATTGTGAAGGTTAAAATTTATACAAAGAATTTTGGAAAAAAATATAACATACATATACACCTTTGATTTTTTCTGAAGATGATATACAAAGGGTTTTGATTCTCCATAATGACTATAAGGTACATTTTCACGATTTTTTTTGTTGACTTGTGACCTATGTTGCACATGAAACAATAACTTTAATTAATTCGAAACTATAATTAAATAACCATAAAAATTATAAAAATGAATCATATACTATATATTTTTCATTTGTGCCAAAGAAATCACATAGATAAAGCCAATCCGCTTCCTTTAAGCCTAAGGGAGGCGTAGATAGCTTAGCTTGCTCAATAGTCTCAAACTCCAAAAGGTGATTATGAAGTCTATAATGAAAATCACTATATGCTTTGCTCATTAAAGTATTGACATATTGAACATATCTCTCAACTTCTAGATCAATGTCAAACTTAAATTAAAAAAAAAAGAAAAAAAAATTAATATATCAATAATATAAAGATATACCTAATCAACCAAACTTTCAAATAAATTAATAAACGAGCCACCCAGACAAAAAAGTTCATGCATTAAATTAAAGTAAGAATAATTGCAACATAACCATAAGAGAATTAGATAAAGTAATCTAGAACCCAAATATAACCACTACTCAATCTTATCTGTTGGTGATGGTATATGATGGTATACCTTCCTCTATCTCTCTCTCACCCAACTCACTAATCCATTTTGGACCATTGTTTTGTTTCTTTGCTTATTTTCGTAAAAAGCCTATAAAAGCCTATCAGAAAACCAACTGAAACCAGAAAACCTTATCAGCCCACAAAGAAATATTATCCTAGAAGATGCAATAACAGACCACAGTCCTACATGTCAGAAAATTTGAGAAAGCACATAGACTTAGAACCGTAACATTACTTTAAGTTTTTCTGTACACAAATTTTCGTGGGTCATTTTCCCCCCTCTACTCTTACTGATTCCCATCCCACAAATTAACAGAAATTTGGAGCAAGCACTCTTCCTTTCCACAATGTAATATAAGCATATTGATAAACGAAAAGTGAAATAAATAAATTAGATATCATCCTATCTACATCACCAGACAGAAGGGGCTCATAGCAACATCCCCAAAAAAAAAAAAAAACAGTACAACACCAACCTGCAAAACGGCAACAACCAGAACAGCTTTAGACGGCAACCAGCAAATCAATCGGCGACCACCACCTGCCAAAAAAAAAAAAAAAAGAAAAAAGAAAAAGAAAATCAAAGAGAAATTCGAAGAGAAATTCAAAGTGAGATTCGAAGAAGAAAATGGGTTTGCTTCAACCTTTGGAGATGCAGAGAGCAGCTGGTTTTGAGGGAAGAAAGTGGGTTTGCAACGGAGATGCAACCTTTGGAAAATGATTTTGACAGAAGGAAAAAAATAATAATAAAAATAAAAAATAAAAATAAAAATAAAAGGAGAAAGGAGAAGGAGATGCAACGGAGATGGAGAGAAAAATAATGGGGTTAAATTAATTGTATTTTAATTATTTTTACACATTAGCACTGGCGGGACGGGCAGGCGCAAAAATTTCTTTTCTTTTGCCGACGAATATGTTAAAATTCTCACAAAAAAAACAAAGTATTTACCGTTAAATTTTATCAATTTCTCGGAAATAGAAATATTTCTGAGGAAAATATATTTCGTCGGCAAAAGTTTCAAACAATTAAAAATATATAATTTATATCAGTTTTTTATAAATACATCCAAAAAAGAATAGAAAAGCAATATCTTTACCAAATAAATAAAATATAAATTTCATCAACAAATATTTTTTAAAAATAAAGTACATACAATGTAACAAATATATGTACTCTCCACCAGTAAAATACAACATAAAATATAATGAAACTGCAAATTTAATTGTAAGTTAACATAAAAAGTAACTTAGTTATAGATATGTTGGTTCAATTTAATTTATATCTTACGAATTATAAAATAATACTACTATTAATAATAACAATAATAACACTTTATATATAGTTTTATGTAATTATAATACTATCTGTTAATTAGCAGCACATTTAATGTTTTTAACATAAAAATTTTACATATGCATGTCATAAAAACCCAAACCAAAAATTAAAAAATAAATATATGGAATTGTTCCCAAAAACTACAATTTTCCCAAATGTTTATTCCATTATCAATAAGAAAATAAAGTATTTAGAATATAATAAATTATTCCATTATCAATAAGAAAATAAAGTATTTAGAATATAATAAATTATTTGTAAGTTAAGATATAAATTAACTAACTTATAATGAATACTCTTCAATTTTATATGTGTGTGTAAATATATAGTTACATATAATTATAATACTATCTAATAAGCACTGCATTTAATTAATTTTTAAATAAAAAATTTACCCATATATGTCACAAAAAATATATGATAATTTTTCCAAAAAGTACATTTTTTTAAAAAAAGATTCACAACTTTTACCAACAAAATTGTTAAATTTCATTGGCAACAGTTACATTTGCCGAGGAAAAAGTGTATTCCATTACAAAAAAAAAAAAAAATAAGGTATACAGAGAAGGTAACAATTAATTGAAAGTTAGGATAGAACATAATTTATATGTTCAAAAATTTTAAAATCCAAAACAAAGCATGCGGCAGATATGTAAAATTTTGTCGGCAATTTTTTTTTTCTTTTTTTTACTACCTCCTAACCAAAATTTAAATATATAGTATATGTTAATTACAAACAAATAAAATAAATAGATTTACTAAATAATAATAATAATTCAAAAATATGTATTTTGGAATTTTACTTTTTACCAACAATTGTGTAAATCTTTTGCTGAGAAAAATTCTAATTGTCAGTAAAAGGTGTGTTTTTTGCCAACTAATTTTAATTTCGCCGGTGATTGTTTATTTTTTACCAACAATATCTAAATTTGTCAGCAAAATTTATAACTTTTGCCGACAAATTTTTATTTCGTTGGTAAATGGTTAAGTTTTGCCAACAAAATTAAGTAGTCGTCGGTAAGTCAATCCAATACCGGCAAAACTGTATTTTCGTTGGTAAAAATATAATATTTGGCGGCGATTTTACTTTTTCATCGCAAAAATTATAGTTTTTACCAAGAATATTTTTTTTGCCAGTAATGATCTCTTTCGCGACAATAAATTAATTTGTCGGTAAAAATTTCATCGCTAAAGGCTCATTTTCTTGTAGTCATGGTATGACCTTGAAAGGATACCTCAGTAAGTTTGAAGAAGAGGCTCATTCAATTTAAAGAAGAGGCTCATCCAGTTTAATCTTACACTTATCAAAGGGGTGAAGCCTCAACCAATGTCAAGATACATTTCACGGTTACGGGACTCTCAAATGGCTAGAATGTTCATAGCTATGTTGTTTTGGTCAAACATTTCATCTTCTTATGGTAGAATTTAGCTCGAAATTATGATTCACCAATCAGAATGAATCATACCTCCACACTTACGATCATGGCTTGTAGCACACACGTCCAAAGTCCACTTTACAAAATTTACCTTCAACAATTGCCATCTAAAACTGAGATTTTTTATGGTACTTTGTTAAATTATGATTATCTGTCATTTTAAAAAATTTTATTAACTTTAAATGACATTTTAAATTGTCATCATTAACCCTTTTTCCTATAGTATATTGAAGTTTTTATTTTTTGAAAGCATACTTGATATTTGTTATCTAATGATGATATGGTTAAATTATTTATCATATAATCATTAATAAAATTTTATTATTTTATCTTTAATTGTAGTTTCTATCACAGCTTAGACGATTAATTGTAAAGCTAGAGTTTTATTTGTAATTGCCAACAGCTCAAACAAGTTTTAAATAATTACTTAAATTAAATGAAAAGTGTCAACCGAAATATTATTTATTTATTTATTTATCTATTTATTTATTTATTTTTATTATTATTTATTTATTTATTTTTTTTAGCACCGAAACAATGTTGAATTGTGTAAAAGAATTAAATAAAAACTTGTGGGGGCAAATTAATAACCCATGTGCAAGTCTTCACATGCCTCATCACGTGCCTGAATAGTTTATGAAACCATATGTTCCTCATTAAATATTAATTTAACAAAATGATGTAAACTATTTCAATAAACATGCTTCCACATTTGAGTGCAGTCTTGTATATATCTTTGCCTTCCTTACTTTTCCCATGGTCAATTGGACTGCATTTATTAAATGCCCATATCCCAATATCCTAATGATATTTGATTTGTCTAATACACCAAACAATGAACTAATTTCGAGGAATCGATCAGATTACTTCATTATGGTAAGTCTGTCACTAATTTTCATCTTCTTTCTTTATTATTTCTAATTTCAGTGTATTCAATATACATACACATACATATATATATATATATATATATATATATACGAAAATTTTATGGTGATGACAGTCCGCATGAGCAGCGCAGTATTAGTGATGGTTTTTCATAGTATTAACGACGGTTTCTTAGAAAATCGTCACCAATACTATAAAAAACCGTCACCAATACTGTGATCCGGATGAGGACCGTCCGCACCATAGACGGACTGTATATATATATATATATATTACAGAAAAATGATGCATTTCTTATCTCATGGATTTTACGATTATATATAATTTGTGAATTTTGACCATCATTTGAATATATTTTCATTTTAAAATTAATTAATTAAATACTAGGTAAAAGCAAATTATTTTTGAACAAATTAAGATCAAATTGGAGTTGGTTTTGTGTAATTATGATCCATTAAAAAGTTCAATTTTATAAAATTAGTTTTTAAGTAAAAAAAAATCTAAATTTTGAAAACAGATTCTAAATGGTCACGGTATAATTGGATTATTCAATGTCCAATTTATACAGATATATATATATATACACACACAATTTTAATAGGGTAACAATTTCATGAACAATATATAAAAGACTAATAATATCATGTGCCACATAAATATAAAAAAGTCTAAAGTAACTCTAGAAAATGTTTAATCAAACATTAATAGTAACCATTAATGAATCTTATACAAATTATACGTTTGTGCCATATTTAAGGAAAGTAGGATTTCCATGAAGAATGAACTAACATGACATTGTGTTATAGCATAGAAATTAGAATGGGTTATGATGAGAAGCCATTCGAACGGAGTGCCAATCATGGTCTTAGACACATAATTCGGCCATTCCGAGGCCAGCAATCTTAGAGCCTGTTTGGCCAGCTGTTTTTAGAATAGTTTTCTATTCTTGAAAACAGAAAATTGTTTCTAAAACAACAACGTAGCTGTTTGGCCATTTGTTTCTAAAAACAAATCTAGAAAACAAAAAACAAAATTGGGAAAACATCAAAAAGATGTTTCCACCTGTTCTCTCACCTTCGTCGCTCGACGATTCTCTCACCTTCGCCGCTCGACCCGCTCCTTCGCTGGTCTCGAAACTTTCACCGCTCTTCGACCCGCTCACACCAGCTAACCTTCATCGAAAAGATCTCGAATAGCCAGTTGTTCCTTCAACAAATTTCGAACAGATCTCTGCTCTTGAAGTTCACCAATCGAGATTTTTCTTCTCTTCTCAAATCTCAAATTTTCATTCTCTGGTTTTGGGGTATTTTTCTTATGAGTATGTTCATTCTCTGGTTTTGGGTGTACCATTGAAAAATTTTCAATTTTTTTTTTTTTTTTGTGTGTGAGAAAAATTGGAAGGTCTTTTTTTGTTTTTTTTTTAGTGTTCTTAAGTTGGGTTTATTCGGAATTTATCTCCAGAATGAAGATTTTGGTTGGATTTTGTATTTTTGTTGATAAATTAAGCATGTTTGTAGTTTTGTTGGATTTGGGTTTAATTGCTTATTATTGATTGTGAATTTTTCTTGGTTAACCTTTGAGTCTCATACCAATTGCACGATACTCTACAACCTTTCTTTCTTCTTCTTCTTCTTCCTCCCGACGTCTTCGATGAAACTTCTTTGTCTTTTCCCTCTGTCGGGCTTGCCATTCCTAAAATAGAAAAAATAAATTTTTTTAAAAAAAATAGGAGCTCAAATTTAACCCAACTTTGCACATATACTAAATGGTATTCGAAACTAGTCAGAAAGTCACTTTACATCAAATACATGGTCGAAGACGAACTGGGTAATGGTGTGGGTGGCGTGCAAGTCACCCTCAAAACCTTGCCTTCCATTTTCCTTCTTTTTTTCTTTTCTTTTTTTTTTGTTTTGGTTTTTGCTTTGGGATCTTTTCCTTCTTTATCAGATAACCCGATACAGAGGGAGTGAGAGTGTGACTGAATAATTGTACTCGGGATACACGGAGATAGATAAATAATCTTCAAACTAGACAGAACTTTTACGTACAGGACGTTTAGGTGCAGTTTGTTTAGTTGTTTTAGTAGAGCTATCACCTTAAACCAAGGTCAGTTCTATCTTTGGGTTGAGGGATCAAGGATGAAGCATTAAATCTGAACCTATTGCAGACCAAACAGAAATGGATAGGAAACAGGAGCTAGAGGTATTAAGTAGATTAATATAGCTCCCTTTTTTTTTTAATCAAACCCATTTTTGACAAATGGGTTCTGCTATGTTCTGTTTTTACTGAATGATGAAGATTGATATTTATACTATTGTTAATTTGATCTTCCAGTTTCACGTTGATCATCTTTCTTGCCTTTTCATATAGCTCCTAATTGTTTTGTCTTTGTTTCGGCATGGAATTTGTCTCTCTCACTTTCTATGATGATTGCCTTTGCTAAAACTTTTAAATTCCTAGAAATGTTTATGATGATTGCTTCAATTCTGCTGTTTATTTTTTCTGTAGTATATTTTTATGATGTCCACTATGGAAAATGATGGTGGTGATGATTCAACTCTATGGGGTGCTACCAATGAAAAGACTTATATAGATGTTATGGTAGATTTGATAAACAAAGGTGATATGAAAGATGGTCAATTCAATTCAAAGGAATGGACTAATATGCTTGAAGCTCTAAATAATAAGTCTAAAAGAAACTACAACATGAAGCAAATTAAGCAAAAATTCAATAGGCTTCGAAGTAAGCATCATGAGTTTAGTGAGCTATTGCAACAAACTGGATTTGGTTGGGATGCTGAAACTAATACTATGAATGCTACAGAGGAAATGTAGCAAAACTATATATGGGTATATGTACTTTCATTTGAGGATATACAATATATTATTGTTACTATTATTATTGTTATTATTATACGTTGATGAATATATTATTTATTCTTTTAGGTGCATCCTAAAGCAACTCAAGTCAAGCTATTGGAGTGTTTCGTCATGCATCTACTAGTGATGTGAGCATTACAAGCTATTAGGAATTATATTTAACAAGTCAACTGCTACTGGAGTGTTTCGTCATGCATCTACTAGTGATCCACCCAATACTGATGATGAGATGGAATTGGAGGCTGAGAGTGCACATGTTAGCACTAGTCGTGATGATTAGCACTAATCGTGATGATCCTCTTTATACTTTCGATAAATTAACAAGCAATTTGAAAAAACGCCTGCATCATCTAGCTCAGAATGTAGAAGTAAAAAGGAAACTAGGTCGCAACAAATGAATGATGAAATCCGAGCATGGACTGAGACTGCAAAGGCAAAGATAGAAGTTGCTAAAGCTAAAGCAGAAAGATATAGAAGTTCCTACAGCATGGATGATAATAGTATTGGTAATGCAAAAGATTGATCCATTGCTACATGTGTAAGCCTTCTTGAAACAATAGATGGAGTTGACAATGCTACTTATCTTAAAGCAGTAGAAAAGTTGAGAAAGGCAGATTGGAGAGAGATATTTATCCATATGTCTTCGCCTAGGAAGAAGGCTTGGTTAGATAGTCTTTAGCTAGATTATCATATATAATACTTATATCTTTAGTTGGATTTGATATATTAGGATTTAATTTTGTCGGGTTAACGTTTTTTGGATAATATGTTTGGATTTTTTTAGATTTTTGTATGTTTTATATGTTTGGATTTTTTGGACTTTATATGTTTAGATGATATGTTCAAATGAATGCTATAGTTAGATTTGTTTTCGAAGTTAAGATCTCTTAATTTTTTCGGCTTAATATATATTTATATTTTAATATTATATGCATTACCTAAAGAAGGTAAAACATAAAAAAATTTATAGTATTATTTGATTTTTTTAATTGTATAATACATGATTGCATTTTTACTATCTTTTCAGGTGAATATTATGTTGTTGATTCTGGATTTCCATGTACCGTGGGTTTTCTTCCTCCATTTCGAGGTGAAAGATATCATTTGCAAGAATACCATGGTAGAGGTCGCCAACCAAGAGGACCAAAAAAATTGCTTAATTATAGGCATTCTTCACTTAGAAATGTTATTGAACGTTGTTTTGGTGTGTTGAAAATGCGGTTTCGAATTTTAAAAATGATGCCACCTTATAAACAAAGTAGACAACCTTTGATAGTTATAGCTTATTGTACGCTACATAATTTCATTCGAAAGTGGGCACAAAATGATGTTATGTTTAGACAATGGGAAGAAGAAGAACAAGAGATTGAAGATGAAGAAGCTGATACAAGTGGATCAAACAATAGTATAGATTTGTCAGACGAACCAACAATAGTTATGGTAGCTTATCGAAATCCGCTTTCACAAGTAATGTAGCATGACTATGTTAGTAATATGTAAAAATTAGTAATTTCATGGATATTTATAGTTGGAGATTTTATATTAGACTTATCAAATTTAATTTCCTATTACCAACAGTTATTTTATTATATAATATCAATTACTTTAATAATTAATTAATAACAAAAAATACTTGATTGCTAATGTGGCACACATGGAATGGAAAAAAAATGAATATCAATGAATCAATAAGAATAGGAAAAAAAAAATGAATCAAAAATAATAGAAGAAAAATTCAACGGAAAAAAATGTTATCTTATATTTTAATATATATATTTTATATTATATATATGTAATTTATTAATATATGAATGAATTAATATTATGTATATATATAAAAATATTTTATAGCTATATATATTATACATAAGGTTCTTTGTATGAAAAAAAAAAAAAACTTGTATGTATTAAGAAAAAAAAAAAAACCAAAAACTGTTTAAAAAAATTTTGAAAACTACTTAACCAAAAATATTTTCTGTTTTTTTGTGTTGAAAACTGTTTTTAAATATCAATAGTCATACACTATTTGTTTTCGTTAAATAAAAAATAATTTTTTATTTTTATTTCTAAAAACAATATTTAAAAAAAAAACAGAAAATATCACTCTACAAAACCTATATCTCCTCAAATGTGAGCTTGAGCTCGTTTATATTTTCGCAAAACAGGCTAGGCCCACAAACGAAGTTATTAAATCATATACTAGTGCCCACTTTCTGTAAAACAAGGCTAGGACCACAAACAAAGTTATTAAATCATACTAGTGCCCACTTTCTGTAGTATCACCTCATTCATCTACCAAAAGGACAACAATTATGGCACCATCACCTCGTTTGGAAAATTGTCTAAGACATGGGAATAGGGAGTACGATGTACTATTGCCATTTAACAATTGACATGTGTATTAATTTTTCCATGTCAGAAACGGCTTCTCTCGTTTCCGTGAATGACACCTTGCTCCGTTTTTCACTTTTATTTTTTATTTTTTATTTTTTATTTTTTTATCTGTCTTCTTTGAAACTCAACTGTTTTCTTTAAAACTTAGCTGTGGCGGATTGTATCTCAAGCTCACAAATCAAAAACAAATTATGTCGTGGAAAACAATAAATCTAGTGGAACTGCACTAGCCAGATATGGAAGTGATTTGATAGAACTGGACCAATATAAGAATGACAAAGAAAATTAAGCGGAAATTATACCACTGAATTTATAAAGTCAAGAATTATCTCTCTGTACTGAGAATATTGATAGGAGTTTATTAAGATTTGTTTTAGGTGTAGATTCGTTTGCCTTTTTATTTGTATCTTTTATTTTTCGTTATTTGGAATCTGATTTATTTATTTATTTATATTTTTTTGCGCTCTTCTAGCTGGGAAAATGTAAAGAAAAAGAAAAGAAAATGCTTAAGTGCCTGTGCTGAATTGACCCATTTCAAAGAGAGCCATATCACCATAAATTATTGAGCTTCTCTATTTTTTGCACCAAAGTGAATCATCATCGATACTTTGATAAATAAAAATTTCCAAAATCATTCCACAGTTTTTTTTGCATATCTAATTATATAATAAAAGAAAATCTTTAAATCATTTCAAACAGATTCAGTGTTTCATTTGCCCATTTTCAAAATCGAAACTTTGTCACAAGTTCAACGTAAGCCCTCATAAAAGCTCAACAATGAATAACAATGGCGGCAGCTTGATGCAAAGGCTTATCTTTTTTTTTTTCCTTTTTTTTTTTTTTTTTTTTTTTTTGGGTGAAGTGGAATGGCTTACTTTATTCTGCTGTTCGAAAGATCTCTGTGGCTCAACTCTTTTACCAACTCTTGCACAGTTAGCAAATGGGTGGATATCCAGGATCACCCTTTTCCAATTCTCTATTCTTTTCCCAATCTCAAACCTATCTGCAGAAAGTTTGGTGATGATAGAATATCAAAACAGAGAGGGGAAAAAAAAAAAAAAAAATTGTAAACGGAGAAACAAAAGCCATTTTCTGACGGTCAATGTAATACACGTGTCAAACAATGAGTGACAGTAGTACTTAATGCTACCTACTTCGGAGTACTAGAAAATTTTCCCACCTCGTTCATCTACGTAGGTACAACGAAACCATAAGGTCAGAAGAATTCCTTTTGCTTCCCTAAGTCCATCTCCTCACACTCCAGCAATACTTCTCCCAAAAATCATTTAATCACATTAATTAACAAGCCTACCACACCTAACCCCAATAGATTCCAATACAATTACAACCCATCCTATACCTATCAACCCATCTCTTTGCAACGTCTCGACCAATATTTAGATCTAGCAATAAACCCAAAGAAATTTCACCAAACAAGAGAGATTTTTTAATTTTCTTTCGTGCTATCTTTCTACAATCCCTAGCGTTAATTACTTTCTAAAAATGAAGAAAGCAGAGTTGGTGTTCATCCCCTTCCCGGGTTGGAGCCACATTGTAATGACCTTCGAGATTTCCAAATTTCTTGTGAAACAAGACGAACGACTTTCTATTACTGTGGTCCTCACCAAGTCACCTTTTGATTCCAAGGTTGGAACCTTTATCGACTCGCTTCATTCTTCCTCCTCCAAGCCAGATGGTATTAACCTCATCCTTCTCCCAGAAAACAACATCTTAAGTTCAGAGATCGAGCCGAGTATCATCATGGGCAAGTTCATGGAGTATCAGAAACTCCATGTCAAAGAAGCTGTCACCAAACTGATGCGATCAAACGGCGACTCTCCCGGCCGCATCGCCGGATTGGTCATCGACATGCTCTGCTCGCAGATTATGGACGTAGCCGACGAACTTGGGATTCCTAAGTATTCATTTTTCCCTTCGTGTGCCGGGTCTCTAGGTGTTTATCTCCATCTCCTAACACTCTACCACGAGCTTAACGTAGACCTCACCAAGTTCAAGAACGACAGGGTTACCGAGTTGCACATGCCGTGTTTCACCAATCCGATACCAGCCGGAGTCTTGCCGGATGTGGTTTTGGATAAGGCTGGCGCCGAGTTGATTCTAAATCATGCTAAACGAATCAGAGAAACCAAAGGTGTTATCATGAACACGTTCATCGAGTTGGAAACTCAGACTATCCAAACCTTATCCAGCGACCTCCCGCCCTTGTATCCAGTGGGACCAATACTGAACATGATATTGAGCGGTGATAGCCTGTTGAAGTCAAAAGGGGCCCACAAGAACTCCGACATAATCAATTGGCTTGACGACCAGCCCCCATTATCGGTGGTGTTCTTATGCTTTGGCAGTTTGGGAGAGTTCAGTAAAGAACAGCTGAAAGAGATAGCCGATGCTCTCCAAAATTGTGGGTTTCGATTCATTTGGTCTCTTCGACAGGCCCAAAAAGATGACATCACAGGGTTAACAGAATTCACATATCCAAAAGAAGTCTTGCCCAAAGAGTTTTTCGATCGTACTGCTGGGATTGGAAAAGTCATAGGTTGGGCCCCACAGTTGGCAATCCTGTCCCATCCATCGGTAGGCGGGTTCGTAACCCATTGCGGTTGGAATTCTATGCTGGAGAGCTTGAGTTTCGGAGTCCCAGTTGCTGCTTGGCCTCTATATGCTGATCATGGTCCCATTGCGTTTCAAATGGTGAGAGAACTGGGATTAGGAGCTGAGATCAAGCTCGATTACAGGTTGAAATGTGATTATAACATCCACGACGAGGATGTCATTGTGACTGCAAAAGAGATCGAGGAAGCAATAAGGAAGGTAATGGAAGCTGAGAGTGAGATGAGGAAGAGGGTCAAAGATATGAGTGAAAAGTGCAAAAAGACCTTATTGCTTGGTGGCTCATCTTACTTTTCCATACGCCGTCTGATCAATGATGTAATAAACAATATCCCTTAGATTATGATAATCATGATCTATATATATTTTCTATGCTTTGCTGCTTTTTTTTTTTTTTTTTTGTTAAATTTGTTTAATAAGGTTAGAGAATCTGGGTTTGTCTTTCTGTTTTTTGGTCAAACCATTTGAGTTAATTAGCAGGGGAATAATTGATATCTTGGCTATGGATGTGGGAGTGACCGATTATGTGTTTGTTTATGTACGCCAGAAAAATATAAAAGGTCAAAAAGTATTATTATTAGTTTCTTTTTGCAGACATTCCAAGGTCAGCATTGTTGTCTGAAATCAATATGTACTGAGTTTTAATGCTATAAATACTATGTCTTTTTTGAAGTACAGCAAATATTACCATAAACATTTTTGTTTTATTTCTGTCAACATACCAACTTGTACCAACTTAAACATATCTTTGCATATCTAATTATATAATAAAAGAAAAACTTTAAATCATTGAAAACAAATTCAGTGTTTCATTTGCCCATTTTCAAAATCCAAACTTTGTCACAAGTTCAAGGTGAAGCCCTCATAAAAGCTCAACAATGAATAACAATGGCGGCAGCTTGATGCAAAGGCTTATCTTCATTTTTATTTTTTATTTTTTATTTTTTATTTTTATTTTTATTTTTTGGTGAAGTGGAATGGCTTACTTTATTCTGCTATTCGAAAGATCTCTCTAGCTCAACTCTTTTACAACCTCTTGCACAGTTAGCAAATGGGTGGATATCCAAGATCACCCTTTTCCAATTCTCTATTCTTTTCCCAATCTCAAACCCATCTGCAGAAAGTTCGGTGATGATAGAATATCACAGAGAAAACAAAAAATTGTAAACGGAGAAAGAAAAGCCATTTTCTGACTGTCAATGTAATACACATGTCAAACAATGAATGACAATGGTACTCAATGGCTACCTACTCCAAGAGTCTTGTAAAATTTTCCCACCTCATTCATCAATGTAGGCACCACATCATTCATCTATCCAGGGATGGCAATTATGGCACCATCACCTCATTCATTTACCTTGCAAGGATAAAACGTGGCTTAATAACAAAAATTAGAGATACTTTTTTTTTTGGCATCGTTTGATTAATAATTAAAAATATTAGTTGATATTTTTATAAATTAAGTATCGGCAAAAATGATTAATATTTGGCGATGTTTTTATGATAAAGGCGTAAACTATTATAATTTTATTTACTTATTTATATTTATATTTTATTTTAAAGTGTGAAAAAGAATAATTATATTAAAAAGCATATAATATTTTTCTATTTTATTTATGAATAAAAAGCTTAGGTAACGCTTTTGCAACCAAATGCGTTGGCTTTTGTATGAAATTTTGACATTCTCTTGCATTTTATATTTTATATAAATCTATTTAAATATTGAATATATTAATTAGCAACACATGGAAAAATAATTAATCTATTCATTCATTTTAATTTATTTGCTTTAAAATTTTAAATTCTTTATTTTTAATTTATCAAAGCAAGATAATATAATTATTTTAAATATAATACATAATAGGCGATACTTTTGGACCTAAAAGCGACACCTCTGTTATTTTTAATTTTTTTCAATTTTAATTATCGTTGTGTTTGTAATTTTAACTTAATTATTGCAAATTTTTTGTAATTGTAAATTAACTATTTGTTAAATTAATAGAACTTAAAAATTTTCATTTTTCAATTTCAAAACATTAGGCGACGCTTTTATGATTAAAAGCGTTGCCTATGTTCTTTATTTTTTAAATTTTATTTAATTTAAGATTTAGTCATATGTATATAAAAATATATATAGATAAATTGAAAAATAAATGGTTAGTAAATTAACAAAGTACAAAGGATACAAAAATTAAGGGTTGAGCTATTTATGGATATCTAGCTTTTGAAAACCTAAGGAGAGCCATTAGGCACACTACTACTGTCAAGTTGTTATCTATTTTGCAGAACAAAGAATTTTATATTGATCCAATTACTACGTTTAGAAGATTAAATATAGTGTGTGAAAATTTTGTTAGTATAGTTTAACATACTAATATATGAAGTAAAAATTGACAAACTTCTTTTGAAATATTTCAAGATAAATAGGTGACGCTTTTAGCAAGGAAAGCGTCGCTTAATTGTGTTTATTATTTTCTTTTTTTGGCAATGTTAACTATTTTTTGTTTGTAATTTTAACTTAATTAGTTTTTGCATATTAAACTAACTTGTTTGTTAAATTAGAAAGCTCAATTTTTTTTATTTTTTTTTTAAATACGAAAGCATTAGGCAACGCTTTAATCATAAAAAGCATTGCTTATTTACCATCTTCTTTTTTTTTTTAATTTTAATTTTTTTTCATGTTTTATTAATATGCATATAATTATGTTAATATATATATATATATATAGATAAATTGTTAATGTTATGTTTTATTCATAGTTTAACATACTAATTAGCAATATGAACTAAAAATTAGCAATATGATGCCAAAATTGACAATTTTTTTTTTTATAAATATTTTTGTATCTTCTGTATCTTACGTATCATACTAATTCACTAACCATTTATTCCCCTATTTATCTATATATCTATATATATATATATATATGTTTACATAATTATATGCATATTAATTCAACTTAAAAAAATAAAAATAAAAAAAAGGGTAAATGGATGACGCTTTTAATGAGGAAAACCTCGCCTAATGATTTGATAAAAGTGTAGCCTATCAATCTTGAAATAATTCAAAAAAAATTACCAATTTTTACATTATATTGCTAATTAATATGGCAAATTATCCTATCAACATCTTCACACACTATATTTAACATTTAAAATACACCCAATTTATCTATATATATATTTATATAATTTTGTGCATATTAATAAAACTTGAAAAAAATTAAAATTAAAAAAAAGGCAAATAGGTGACGTTTTTTATGATAAAAGCATCGCCAGATCCTTTGATTTTCAAAAGAAGATAAAATTGAAGTTCCTTAATTTAACAAACAAATTAGTTAATATTGCAAAAATTAAATAAGTTAAAATTGCAAAGAAAAAAATAGTAAACATTGTCCCCAAAAAAAAAAAAAAAAAAGACAATTACACAAAGCTTTCCTTGCTAAAAGCATCGTTTATTATTCTTGAAATGATTAAAAAAAATTATCAATTTTTATTTCATATTATTGATTA
Source organism: Ziziphus jujuba (assembly GCF_031755915.1). Taxonomy (NCBI): domain Eukaryota; kingdom Viridiplantae; phylum Streptophyta; class Magnoliopsida; order Rosales; family Rhamnaceae; genus Ziziphus; species Ziziphus jujuba. Next base: position 17,244,305 of record NC_083382.1, read on the forward strand.
GTATGTTAAACTATACTACTAAGATATTCACACACTATATTTGACTATTTAAGCAAAGCCATTGAATCAATATAAAATTTTTTATTCTGCAAAACACATAATAAAGTGATAGCAACAATATTACCTAATGGATACACTGCTCTACTCAAGTTTTCACAAGTCAGGTATACACAGATATTTCAAGCCCTAATTTCTGTATCTTATGTACCGTGTTAATTCACTAACCATTTATTTATCAATTTATCTATGTATATATATGTACATAATTATATGTATATTAATAAAATTTGAAAAAAAATTGTAAATAGGTGATGCGTTTGATCGTAAAAGCATCGCTAAAAGTTCAACAATAACCAACGTTTTTTAAGTATCACCAAAAGTCCAAAAGAAACCCAATGCATTTATGTTAAAGTGTCAGCTATTATTACGTTTGGCGACACTATTAGTTAAAAGTATAAACTTTTCTTCTTTTTTTATTTGTTTGAATGGATTTTAGTTTTGTCAAAATTAGATTGTTTAGAAGGTAGCCTTATGAAAAATAATTAAAAGACAACAAAATTAAAAAAAATATTTGCATGATAAAATAATATTACGAATAAATTAAATATTAACTTATGTAATACTTTTACACACACATACTCATTGAGATGAAATGTTTGAGATCATAATTGATGGCCATTCAGCTCTAAATTGGTTGACATCCTCTTGTGACCAATTGAAAAACTCATATTGCACATAAAAATATTATGTTAAAAGAATTATTAACACATATGCAAAATAAATAAATATTAATTACTTTATTATAAAGTAATTAAGCATATAAAAATATTAAAATTATCATTGTTCTAAAGTTTTGGTAAGATACATTTCTCCTAATGATATCCTTCATTATCATCATGATATATTAACCACATTCGATATTCGCGAGCTGTTTAAGAGTCTAAATTTACAAACATTAATTTAAATGTAATATTAGATAAAAAGTACTACATGTGTAAGATAACAAGTATATAAATTAACAACTAATAATGCTCACTTTAAATATAATAATTACCTTTGTATTGTTCTGCCATTGAATTTTTTTTTTTCGAGTGTCTTTCTTTGGTTCCATTCAATGAATGCATTATACAAATATAAATATTGTATAATTATTTTAATATTTTGAAAAGTATATTAAATATAAATACAATTAATTAAATAAAATTAATAGCTAATTAACTTACTCATCGAGCAAAGATCTAAATTCCTTATGAATCAGATTCTGTTGACTCTTCAATGAATCATAAAACTATACTACTACTCGGTGTAGATCAACAACACTTAACACCCAATGATTGCTAAAAACACTCATAAATTATTAGTTAACATGTGAATTGATTAAATTAATTATGTTAAAAAATATATTATAACTTAACACAACATGCCATGTATAGTATGGAAAGAACCATAGATGACATTATCTTGCATGTTGCCATCTACTCAATATTTTTTTCATTCATTCATGAGGGTTTGGATGACCAACCGGTGCAATGAAGCGGGATGAACAAAGCAATAACTCCTTTCAGCTCATGTGCCTATTAATCCATTATATAAGTTCATGCATAATCCGATTACAAATAAACATAATTTTTTTTATAGTGATATTTATAATTAATTGAATTGAAAAAGTAGATATAAATAAATTTATAATTAATTTACCTTATGTAGAACAAGATACACTCGAAAGATAATTTGTGCATGTAACAAAAATTGATTATGTCGTTCTTCGAGATGCACAAATATTGTTCATACGCCATGGTTCCTTCAATCATATGAAACATCCATAAATGATCACTATCGACATCCTCGATCTGACATAGCAACTCACAAATCGATTGGGTAACCATTAAGGCATCACCATTACCACCATGATCATCCTCAACATGTGTCTTCTTCAAAATTCCCTATAAATATCAACAAACAAAATTTGAAGTAAAACAAAAACAAAATTATAAAACACATGCATATTAATTATTATATATAGTTGCATCATAATCAAACGGTACCTCATCTGATGGCAAAATAACAAAACTCTAGGTCATGTAACAAATGCACCTTCTACATCACTAACATGTGTAATATCAAATGATAGAACAGACAAAGGGGCAAATCCATCAATCACCTTATTAATAGTGACTTTCAAATTTGGAGCAACTAATGTAACACTATCACGCACATCTGTTGTGATAGAAAAAACCAAAATGCCACGTGCTACTATATTTTCGACATTGCTTTGTGCAAGATTGCATTTAACACCATGCATTACAAATAAAGTTAAAAACTAATTAATATTGAAATATATATATATATATATTTGTATACTTCACATGGAAATAATAAAAACAAAATTAATAAAAATAGTATTATTTGAACATATATATTAATGCCAAATATAAATTTGAATTTTTTTTAGTTAAAATACCTTTGAAGATGTCATAGGTGATGGATAAATATGAGGACCATCAAGCCTAGAAGTCGATGGGGTCCCTTGATCGCCAACATCATCATCATCATGTACTGCACGATCTCCAAGTGATAGCCGAGTATGAATATGATAATGTAATGTCTCTCCATGCGAAGACTATTATCCAGGTGCATGAGGCTGTGATTGTAGGTTAATACCACATATAGATACTAACTCACTAATATTTTCAATGTTGCCTTTCTTTTGAATGATATCCAAAAGACCACTAACCACCAATTCTAGCTTGGTAATTCTCTCACTCTCCTCGGACTTATCTTTTTCTTTTTCTTTTTTTTTGTGAACTTTGCCTAAGGATGTGAAAAAAATTAGTCACCATATAACATTTATCTCGACCCCTAAGCCAACCTCTATACTCTTTGGTCTCCAAAGCTTGTGTAAAAATATTGATCGAAGGTGAAGACACAATTTCTCTTTCATTTGTCTTCTTCCTTAGGACATTCTACAATATATATATTAAATGATTAAATAATCAGAAAATTACAATATTTAACTAAATAATAATATATTGTGCATGGCAACAATAACAATAAATTTTAAGCATACTTAAGAAATTTTAAACAAAAATATCAAAAATAAAAATACTCACAATTTTTTCCACTAAAATTTCAATTTCTTTATTTGGGTATTTTCCCTTTTTCCCCATATGTGTCCGTGTCCATAGGTCCTCTCATTTTATATAATCTTTGATGCCTCTCTCAACTTGCTACAAAAGTTACAAATAAATATTAATAATACATGTGATTAAAATAAAAATGCCTAAAGTTAAATGCATGTAAAAATAAATACATATCATGGTTTTTTCCAATCCGCATATCCCATTGCACCCATTCTATGTGGATACTTGTTTAATTTTTCGTCTTTAGGATTGTTGCTCATTTAATTACTATAAATTATAAACACATGTACATATTAGAAAACCCAATAATTAAAAAACTAAAAATCCAATAATTAATATTTAAGTGAAAAACTAAGTTTACTTTTATATAAATAATGACAACACAATTATATATGTAACTTTAACTTGTTCATTAACCTCTGTTTTACAAACTCATCCCACACATTTTGGGTTATAAATTGATATATTTGGGGTGGCTGCTTAAACATTTCGAGTGTGTCAAAATATGGTTGAACATATTTTATGTACAAGTAACTCTTGAATCTCCTCCATTTCACACCACAATAGTTGAGATTTCCATTTTTAAACCTCTCAATTTTATTGGAATACTGCCACAAAGTTAAAACATATTTAATCACATTAACAAATGAAATATGACGAATTATATCCTAAAAAATTTGCATACAAAAAAATTATATAAGTTACTATTAAATTTGACCAATAATAAATTTACCAATAATAAGTTACTAATACATACAAAAATAACATTGATTAACAAATGAAATATGACTAACAATAAAGAAAATAAAATGCATACAAAGTTACTAATAAATTTAATTATAATTTATATAAAAAAGAAGTAATAATAATTCACAACTAAATATGCAATAACCAAATAATGTATTACCTTTATTGGATCTCATAGGTTATTTTTCAATTCTTTTGTCTCAATCAGGTAAACTAAATGGTATTGTATTTCTAACCAATGACCCTTCCAAATTGTTTGCTTGCACAGTTGCACAATCAATAGCAACTCCAACCTCACTATATTGAGGTTCCAAGTTTTTTCTTTCCCCCCACATCCTTCCTAAGACCTAGATCATTGCAGGTCTTCTTCTTTTATATGCTTTGGATGAAAAATTCCATCTGGCCATATCACTTGATGATGATCTATCATCATCATCATCCGAGAGGGCATGTTCATCAAATGGATCCATAAATCTACATTAAAAAAAAACACAAAATATTAATTAAAACAATTATAACAACTATAATAAATTAATAAATTCACTAAGCACAACTTAATTAAGCAAAAAATAATTGAGAACAATAACAAAAAAATTAATTAAGCAATTGTGAATGTATACATAATTAACAAAAATATATACTAAGAACGGAAAACACATAATAAGAAAGGAACAAAAAATTAATTAAAACAACAATAACAAATGTAATAAATTAAATAAGCACAACATAATTAAACACAAATTAATTGACAACAATAACAAAAAAAAGCCATTGATGGTATTTAAACAATAATAAAAATATATTTATTTTAACATAAGTTAATGAATTTAATTACCAATTTATTTAGTTGATAGTATCTTTTTATCCATATTTCCTCGCAGTCATTACGAATATAACCATTCTCACATTCACCCTCATTATCATTTTCAACAACATTTGGCAACTGTATCACAACTGGATTGTGAGCCATCATATACAAATAAACCATCATCATTTCTACTAAAATCTAAATATGTATATATATGAACTGTTGCTATTTCGACTTAAATTTTCTGCGGATATTATAATGGCTATGGCTTTAATTTAAAATTACAAAAATATAATAAAAAATACATAATAAATATTTTTATCCAATTCAAACTCATTCTATAATTCAATTTCATATTATTATCCAATAAAATAAAATTAAGCATATATTTTTCAACAGCGTCAAATCCGACACAACTACGGTAACCAAAACCAAACACAATTTGAGGCCAAGCTGGTCACGCAATGGAGTAAACTTCGGTAGACGTGCTAATCGAAACAGAAGAAGTGACCAAAATCAAAACATAAACCCGATGCAAAATAAAAAACGAAACCCCAATTCCAACCAAAATCATTAAAAAAACCATAATCTCAAGCAAAATCACAAACAAAATATCAACCAAAGCAAGATTAAGAAAACCCACTAGTTAAATTTGAAAAACAACCCATGACCCAAGCTTTTTCCGCCTACAACCTATGAAATATAGCAAGCAACAAGACAACAAATCAGCAACACAACAAATATCAAATAGCAAACAGTAAGACAGCAAATCAACAACACAACAGCCAAGTAAATGGCAACCTAGCAACCAAACACAGCAACCCAGCAACATAAACACCCAAAAACCTAAAAATGATAGCGATTGGTGAACCCACCATGGATAACATTCAAACTAGAAGGAAAACCCAAATACACCACAACCCTTCGATGGCAAGAAGAAAGCTAAAACCCATCTAATCGGTGTTTAAAATGAAACAAAAACCTAAACCCATCACAGATCATCGACAGCAACAAAGAAAGAAGAAACTCACCTAACCAATGGTAACAAAGGAAGAAGAAACCCACCTAACCGACAACGACGAGGGAAAAAGACAACAAACGGTGATGGTGAGAAAGAAAAACCCACCATAGATCACCAACGACAACACAGAAAGAAGAAACCCACCTGACCAACTACAACAAAGGAAGAAGAAACCCACCTAACCAATAGCAGCAAAGGAAGAAAAGAGCTAACGGTGATGGCGAGAAAGAGAAACCCACCACAGATCACCGACAACAACAAAGAAGGCGATGAAGGAAGAAGAAACCCAGCAAGCAGCGACAGTGACAAATAGAAACCTAGCTTCGTGACTGTGACAATGACAAAGGAAACCCAAAAACTCGACTCTTCATCTCTTTCTTAGATTACTCCCAAAGCTAACATCCATTAATGCTTGTACTTGGTATAGTTGTTGAAAAGAAATGGGATTGAAAAACACATCTAATTTTTTTTTTTTGTTAAAATATTTAAGATACCAAATGATTATGAATGAAAGGGTTGGAGGCCAATACAAATAATTTTAAAATTTTAATGAAATTGTAATTTGATTAATATTTTGTTTATTTCCATGTATATTATTAAGAATTCGTAATATTTTTAGTATATTTCATTCATATTCTAAATGGTATACTTAAATGTTTCAAAAAATTAAAAGCCAAAAATTCAAATAATAGGTGACGCTTTTATCATGAAAAGTGTTGGCCAAACATTTTTTAAGCATATTTTTATTAACTATGTATTAACTATCTTTAAATTATCAAATTTAAAAATTTTAATTTAAAACAATTATTAGTTTAAACAATAGCTTCTTTAAAACGAAACACAAATAAATTAAATGAATAGTTTTAATTATTTTGCTTTATATGAATCAAACATAACATTAATTAATATTGCAAAAAATAAAAAGAAAAACAAATAGCTGGCGCTTTTTATGTAAAAAGCATAGCCTATTATATTAAATTACAAAAAAAGTTAAATATTTTATTTCACATTGTTAATTATTATATTTGACTGTATTACCAAAATGTTCAAACATTATATTTAAACTTTTAAATGCAATATGAATCAATATAAAATTTTTTTATTTGAAAAACATATATCAAATTCTATTATCTATACATATAATAGTTTTTATATAGATAAGAATAAAGAGTATAATTGAAAAATAAAATAAAATAAAGGTAATGGGTGACGCTTTTTACCTTAAAAGCGTCACCTAATCATTTAAATTATAAAAAATATATATTTTGAATTTTATACTAATTCAAAACTTAAATAAGTTAACATTGAAACACAAATAAATTAAACAAATAGATTAATTATTTTACTTTATATTTCTAATTAATATATTTAGTATTTATATACATCTAAATCAAAGATAAAATTAATTATAATTGGAAAAAAAAAAAAAGACAATAGGCAATGCTGTAGCCAAAAAAATAATAATAATAATAGCTTTAATTGTATTAACAAGATGTACACTGACAATATTTAGCTTTTTAAACATATCATTGAATAAATATAAATTTCTTTAATGTGCAAAATAGATATAAATTAAAATGACCAGTACTGACTAATGGTCACACTGTTCTCCAAATTTTCCACTCAAGTATATACAATCAGGCAACCACAAATATAACAAACAAACAAAAATTGGAAACAAAAAAATGGTAAATAGGTGACACTTTTGATAAGAAAAGTGTTGCCTAATGTTTTGATATTAAAAAAAAAAAAATTGAAGTTCATAAACTTAACAAACAAATAAGTTAAAAATGCAAAAATTAAGTTAAAGCTGCAAACACAATAATAAGTCGTTATTACAAAAAATCTTTAAAAAATTAAAAAATAAAGACAGTTGACATTTTTTATGCCAAAAGCTTTGCCTATAACATTGAAAAAATTAAAAAAATAATTGTAAATTTTTATTTCATATTGACAATTAGTATATTACATTGTATTATCAAGATCTTCACATACTATATTTTTTAAATCAGAAATTGAATCAACATAAAATTCTTTGTTCTGTAAAACAGATAACAAAGTGACAGCAACAATCTACCTAATGGACAACACATTACTTGACAAGACCTGCTCCGGGAACCCTCCTAGAATCTCCTGGGTGGTCCCACCTGGTGAAGTCCCACTAGACAATCCATACATGATATCCAATGGAATCCAACTGTAAGACATGGACAACCGAACACAAGCAATATCAATAATACCTCAATATATAAATATAAAACCAAAATAGCACAAAGTCCACATTTATGACCCATAACCAGCCTATAGTACTACAGGCCATAGCTACACACATAAATACTATGGTCTCTATTGAGTCCCATAATTAAATCAGAGCATGCTAAGAGTGTCAACAAAGTTTAGAAGTACAAATAAATAATAAACAAATCTGGAAAGATAAAGGTAAGATAAAAAAAAGATAAATATTGCTGCTGTCGTGGAAGAAACAAAGTGACAAGCTGTGCACGAGGTAGGCTGTTACTAGCTGTTTGGGTCTAGGAGAATGAATTTAAAACAAATAAAACGTGAGATAAAGAAACCTCAGTGAGTGAAATAGTATAATAGAAAAATATTAATTTATTTTCATAAAAATCTTTCTCTCAAGACCTCTCATTCCACTCGTTTGAAAAGTTTCCCGTTTAAAAATCATTTCATAAAATCCGATCTTGTACCCCAATTTAATATCATAATATCGATGTTCAAAGAAAAAAATGAATGATCAATATAATATCACAAAATATCTTAAACAAGATATAAATATTGAGCATAAAATCTTCTAAATATATTTTCATGAAATAAAATAAAAATGCATAAATAACCACAATATTTGAAACCAACAATATATTCAAACGTATACCATGTACCATTCGATGTACCAATCTGTAAACCGTGGTATACACCCACCTCACGATCCTTAATATCCAAAAGGTATTGTGGAAATAGTAAACCGGCGGGATGTACCCAACCTCGCGGTCCATGGTAATAAATATCCTATGGGCTAAAACCAACCTCACAATATTGTAGCAATAATAACATGTGGGATAAACCCAACCTTACAGTTCATGGTAATAATATCCTGTGGGCTGAACCAACCTCACGGTACTGTGGCAATAATAACCCATGGGATAAACCCAACCTCATGGTCCATGGCAATAATTTCCTTTGGGCTGAATCGAATCTTACAGTACCGTGGCAAAACCCAGCGCGCTATAATATAATATAATATACTACTGATCCAAGATATTGGCATTATGGTATATCAATTTAAAAATAACCAATACAGTATCCTTAAAACAATCTTGTAAGATCATATATACTTTTCCCAAATGATACTGTATCATAAATTATAATTTAATATTTAATTTCCACCGCTTATATAAATATTTCAAAATTTTCAAATCATCATTTCATGCGAAAACCAGAAATACCATAGTGAAATATGTTCACCATAAACCAATTTTAGGCATCTAAAAATTTATAAAATATTTGAACATGTATGATCCAAATGTCTTAAAATAATTTATAGTACTAGAAAATTACATAAATTGAACACCAAACAGTCCAATTATACCTCGTGCCCTTAGGACCAGGTAGCCAAAATTGAGGATTTTTACTTGAAGCCTAATCTTTTGAAATTAAACCTCCTAATGGGTCCTAAAAATATCCAATGGTAGCTTATCGAAATCCGCTTTCACAAGTAATGTAGCATAACTATGTTAGTAATATGTAAAAATTAGTAATTTCATGGATATTTATAGTTGGAGATTTTATATTAGACTTATCAAATTTAATTTCCTATTACCAACAGTTATTTTATTATATAATATCAATTACTTTAATAATTAATTAATAACAAAAAATACTTGATTGCTAATGTGGCACACATGGAATGGAAAAAAAATGAATATCAATGAATCAATAAGAATAGGAAAAAAAATGAATCAAAAATAATAGAAGAAAAATTCAACGGAAAAAAATGTTATCTTATATTTTAATATATATATTTTATATTATATATATGTAATTTATTAATATATGAATGAATTAATATTATGTATATATATAAAAATATTTTATAGCTATATATATTATACATAAGGTTCTTTGTATGAAAAAAAAAAAAAACTTGTATGTATTAAGAAAAAAAAAAAAACCAAAAACTGTTTAAAAAAATTTTGAAAACTACTTAACCAAAAATATTTTCTGTTTTTTTGTGTTGAAAACTGTTTTTAAATATCAATAGTCATACACTATTTGTTTTCGTTAAATAAAAAATAATTTTTTATTTTTATTTCTAAAAACAATATTTAAAAAAAAAACAGAAAATATCACCCTACAAAACCTATATCTCCTCAAATGTGAGCTTGAGCTCGTTTATATTTTCGCAAAACAGGCTAGGCCCACAAACGAAGTTATTAAATCATATACTAGTGCCCACTTTCTGTAAAACAAGGCTAGGACCACAAACAAAGTTATTAAATCATACTAGTGCCCACTTTCTGTAGTATCACCTCATTCATCTACCAAAAGGACAACAATTATGGCACCATCACCTCGTTTGGAAAATTGTCTAAGACATGGGAATAGGGAGTACGATGTACTATTGCCATTTAACAATTGACATGTGTATTAATTTTTCCATGTCAGAAACGGCTTCTCTCGTTTCCGTGAATGACACCTTGCTCCGTTTTTCACTTTTATTTTTTATTTTTTATTTTTTATTTTTTTATCTGTCTTCTTTGAAACTCAACTGTTTTCTTTAAAACTTAGCTGTGGCGGATTGTATCTCAAGCTCACAAATCAAAAACAAATTATGTCGTGGAAAACAATAAATCTAGTGGAACTGCACTAGCCAGATATGGAAGTGATTTGATAGAACTGGACCAATATAAGAATGACAAAGAAAATTAAGCGGAAATTATACCACTGAATTTATAAAGTCAAGAATTATCTCTCTGTACTGAGAATATTGATAGGAGTTTATTAAGATTTGTTTTAGGTGTAGATTCGTTTGCCTTTTTATTTGTATCTTTTATTTTTCGTTATTTGGAATCTGATTTATTTATTTATTTATATTTTTTTGCGCTCTTCTAGCTGGGAAAATGTAAAGAAAAAGAAAAGAAAATGCTTAAGTGCCTGTGCTGAATTGACCCATTTCAAAGAGAGCCATATCACCATAAATTATTGAGCTTCTCTATTTTTTGCACCAAAGTGAATCATCATCGATACTTTGATAAATAAAAATTTCCAAAATCATTCCACAGTTTTTTTTGCATATCTAATTATATAATAAAAGAAAATCTTTAAATCATTTCAAACAGATTCAGTGTTTCATTTGCCCATTTTCAAAATCGAAACTTTGTCACAAGTTCAACGTAAGCCCTCATAAAAGCTCAACAATGAATAACAATGGCGGCAGCTTGATGCAAAGGCTTATCTTTTTTTTTTTCCTTTTTTTTTTTTTTTTTTTTTTTTTGGGTGAAGTGGAATGGCTTACTTTATTCTGCTGTTCGAAAGATCTCTGTGGCTCAACTCTTTTACCAACTCTTGCACAGTTAGCAAATGGGTGGATATCCAGGATCACCCTTTTCCAATTCTCTATTCTTTTCCCAATCTCAAACCTATCTGCAGAAAGTTTGGTGATGATAGAATATCAAAACAGAGAGGGGAAAAAAAAAAAAAAAAATTGTAAACGGAGAAACAAAAGCCATTTTCTGACGGTCAATGTAATACACGTGTCAAACAATGAGTGACAGTAGTACTTAATGCTACCTACTTCGGAGTACTAGAAAATTTTCCCACCTCGTTCATCTACGTAGGTACAACGAAACCATAAGGTCAGAAGAATTCCTTTTGCTTCCCTAAGTCCATCTCCTCACACTCCAGCAATACTTCTCCCAAAAATCATTTAATCACATTAATTAACAAGCCTACCACACCTAACCCCAATAGATTCCAATACAATTACAACCCATCCTATACCTATCAACCCATCTCTTTGCAACGTCTCGACCAATATTTAGATCTAGCAATAAACCCAAAGAAATTTCACCAAACAAGAGAGATTTTTTAATTTTCTTTCGTGCTATCTTTCTACAATCCCTAGCGTTAATTACTTTCTAAAAATGAAGAAAGCAGAGTTGGTGTTCATCCCCTTCCCGGGTTGGAGCCACATTGTAATGACCTTCGAGATTTCCAAATTTCTTGTGAAACAAGACGAACGACTTTCTATTACTGTGGTCCTCACCAAGTCACCTTTTGATTCCAAGGTTGAAACCTTTATCGACTCGCTTCATTCTTCCTCCTCCAAGCCAGATGGTATTAACCTCATCCTTCTCCCAGAAAACAACATCTTAAGTTCAGAGATCGAGCCGAGTATCATCATGGGCAAGTTCATGGAGTATCAGAAACTCCATGTCAAAGAAGCTGTCACCAAACTGATGCGATCAAACGGCGACTCTCCCGGCCGCATCGCCGGATTGGTCATCGACATGCTCTGCTCGCAGATTATGGACGTAGCCGACGAACTTGGGATTCCTAAGTATTCATTTTTCCCTTCGTGTGCCGGGTCTCTAGGTGTTTATCTCCATCTCCTAACACTCTACCACGAGCTTAACGTAGACCTCACCAAGTTCAAGAACGACAGGGTTACCGAGTTGCACATGCCGTGTTTCACCAATCCGATACCAGCCGGAGTCTTGCCGGATGTGGTTTTGGATAAGGCTGGCGCCGAGTTGATTCTAAATCATGCTAAACGAATCAGAGAAACCAAAGGTGTTATCATGAACACGTTCATCGAGTTGGAAACTCAGACTATCCAAACCTTATCCAGCGACCTCCCGCCCTTGTATCCAGTGGGACCAATACTGAACATGATATTGAGCGGTGATAGCCTGTTGAAGTCAAAAGGGGCCCACAAGAACTCCGACATAATCAATTGGCTTGACGACCAGCCCCCATTATCGGTGGTGTTCTTATGCTTTGGCAGTTTGGGAGAGTTCAGTAAAGAACAGCTGAAAGAGATAGCCGATGCTCTCCAAAATTGTGGGTTTCGATTCATTTGGTCTCTTCGACAGGCCCAAAAAGATGACATCACAGGGTTAACAGAATTCACATATCCAAAAGAAGTCTTGCCCAAAGAGTTTTTCGATCGTACTGCTGGGATTGGAAAAGTCATAGGTTGGGCCCCACAGTTGGCAATCCTGTCCCATCCATCGGTAGGCGGGTTCGTAACCCATTGCGGTTGGAATTCTATGCTGGAGAGCTTGAGTTTCGGAGTCCCAGTTGCTGCTTGGCCTCTATATGCTGATCATGGTCCCATTGCGTTTCAAATGGTGAGAGAACTGGGATTAGGAGCTGAGATCAAGCTCGATTACAGGTTGAAATGTGATTATAACATCCACGACGAGGATGTCATTGTGACTGCAAAAGAGATCGAGGAAGCAATAAGGAAGGTAATGGAAGCTGAGAGTGAGATGAGGAAGAGGGTCAAAGATATGAGTGAAAAGTGCAAAAAGACCTTATTGCTTGGTGGCTCATCTTACTTTTCCATACGCCGTCTGATCAATGATGTAATAAACAATATCCCTTAGATTATGATAATCATGATCTATATATATTTTCTATGCTTTGCTGCTTTTTTTTTTTTTTTTTTTGTTAAATTTGTTTAATAAGGTTAGAGAATCTGGGTTTGTCTTTCTGTTTTTTGGTCAAACCATTTGAGTTAATTAGCAGGGGAATAATTGATATCTTGGCTATGGATGTGGGAGTGACCGATTATGTGTTTGTTTATGTACGCCAGAAAAATATAAAAGGTCAAAAAGTATTATTATTAGTTTCTTTTTGCAGACATTCCAAGGTCAGCATTGTTGTCTGAAATCAATATGTACTGAGTTTTAATGCTATAAATACTATGTCTTTTTTGAAGTACAGCAAATATTACCATAAACATTTTTGTTTTATTTCTGTCAACATACCAACTTGTACCAACTTAAACATATCTTTGCATATCTAATTATATAATAAAAGAAAAACTTTAAATCATTGAAAACAAATTCAGTGTTTCATTTGCCCATTTTCAAAATCCAAACTTTGTCACAAGTTCAAGGTGAAGCCCTCATAAAAGCTCAACAATGAATAACAATGGCGGCAGCTTGATGCAAAGGCTTATCTTCATTTTTATTTTTTATTTTTTATTTTTTATTTTTATTTTTATTTTTTGGTGAAGTGGAATGGCTTACTTTATTCTGCTGTTCGAAAGATCTCTCTAGCTCAACTCTTTTACAACCTCTTGCACAGTTAGCAAATGGGTGGATATCCAAGATCACCCTTTTCCAATTCTCTATTCTTTTCCCAATCTCAAACCCATCTGCAGAAAGTTCGGTGATGATAGAATATCACAGAGAAAACAAAAAATTGTAAACGGAGAAAGAAAAGCCATTTTCTGACTGTCAATGTAATACACATGTCAAACAATGAATGACAATGGTACTCAATGGCTACCTACTCCAAGAGTCTTGTAAAATTTTCCCACCTCATTCATCAATGTAGGCACCACATCATTCATCTATCCAGGGATGGCAATTATGGCACCATCACCTCATTCATTTACCTTGCAAGGATAAAACGTGGCTTAATAACAAAAATTAGAGATACTTTTTTTTTTGGCATCGTTTGATTAATAATTAAAAATATTAGTTGATATTTTTATAAATTAAGTATCGGCAAAAATGATTAATATTTGGCGATGTTTTTATGATAAAGGCGTAAACTATTATAATTTTATTTACTTATTTATATTTATATTTTATTTTAAAGTGTGAAAAAGAATAATTATATTAAAAAGCATATAATATTTTTCTATTTTATTTATGAATAAAAAGCTTAGGTAACGCTTTTGCAACCAAATGCGTTGGCTTTTGTATGAAATTTTGACATTCTCTTGCATTTTATATTTTATATAAATCTATTTAAATATTGAATATATTAATTAGCAACACATGGAAAAATAATTAATCTATTCATTCATTTTAATTTATTTGCTTTAAAATTTTAAATTCTTTATTTTTAATTTATCAAAGCAAGATAATATAATTATTTTAAATATAATACATAATAGGCGATACTTTTGGACCTAAAAGCGACACCTCTGTTATTTTTAATTTTTTTCAATTTTAATTATCGTTGTGTTTGTAATTTTAACTTAATTATTGCAAATTTTTTGTAATTGTAAATTAACTATTTGTTAAATTAATAGAACTTAAAAATTTTCATTTTTCAATTTCAAAACATTAGGCGACGCTTTTATGATTAAAAGCGTTGCCTATGTTCTTTATTTTTTAAATTTTATTTAATTTAAGATTTAGTCATATGTATATAAAAATATATATAGATAAATTGAAAAATAAATGGTTAGTAAATTAACAAAGTACAAAGGATACAAAAATTAAGGGTTGAGCTATTTATGGATATCTAGCTTTTGAAAACCTAAGGAGAGCCATTAGGCACACTACTACTGTCAAGTTGTTATCTATTTTGCAGAACAAAGAATTTTATATTGATCCAATTACTACGTTTAGAAGATTAAATATAGTGTGTGAAAATTTTGTTAGTATAGTTTAACATACTAATATATGAAGTAAAAATTGACAAACTTCTTTTGAAATATTTCAAAATAAATAGGTGACGCTTTTAGCAAGGAAAGCGTCGCTTAATTGTGTTTATTATTTTCTTTTTTTGGCAATGTTAACTATTTTTTGTTTGTAATTTTAACTTAATTAGTTTTTGCATATTAAACTAACTTGTTTGTTAAATTAGAAAGCTCAATTTTTTTTATTTTTTTTTTAAATACGAAAGCATTAGGCAACGCTTTAATCATAAAAAGCATTGCTTATTTACCATCTTCTTTTTTTTTTTAATTTTAATTTTTTTTCATGTTTTATTAATATGCATATAATTATGTTAATATATATATATATATAGATAAATTGTTAATGTTATGTTTTATTCATAGTTTAACATACTAATTAGCAATATGAACTAAAAATTAGCAATATGATGCCAAAATTGACAATTTTTTTTTTATAAATATTTTTGTATCTTCTGTATCTTACGTATCATACTAATTCACTAACCATTTATTCCCCTATTTATCTATATATCTATATATATATATATATGTTTACATAATTATATGCATATTAATTCAACTTAAAAAAATAAAAATAAAAAAAGGGTAAATGGATGACGCTTTTAATGAGGAAAACCTCGCCTAATGATTTGATAAAAGTGTAGCCTATCAATCTTGAAATAATTCAAAAAAAATTACCAATTTTTACATTATATTGCTAATTAATATGGCAAATTATCCTATCAACATCTTCACACACTATATTTAACATTTAAAATACACCCAATTTATCTATATATATATTTATATAATTTTGTGCATATTAATAAAACTTGAAAAAAATTAAAATTAAAAAAAAGGCAAATAGGTGACGTTTTTTATGATAAAAGCATCGCCAGATCCTTTGATTTTCAAAAGAAGATAAAATTGAAGTTCCTTAATTTAACAAACAAATTAGTTAATATTGCAAAAATTAAATAAGTTAAAATTGCAAAGAAAAAAATAGTAAACATTGTCCCCAAAAAAAAAAAAAAAAAGACAATTACACAAAGCTTTCCTTGCTAAAAGCATCGTTTATTATTCTTGAAATGATTAAAAAAAATTATCAATTTTTATTTCATATTATTGATTAGTATGTTAAACTATACTACTAAGATATTCACACACTATATTTGACTATTTAAGCAAAGCCATTGAATCAATATAAAATTCTTTATTCTGCAAAACACATAATAAAGTGATAGCAACAATATTACCTAATGGATACACTGCTCTACTCAAGTTTTCACAAGTCAGGTATACACAGATATTTCAAGCCCTAATTTCTGTATCTTATGTACCGTGTTAATTCACTAACCATTTATTTATCAATTTATCTATGTATATATATGTACATAATTATATGTATATTAATAAAATTTGAAAAAAAATTGTAAATAGGTGATGCGTTTGATCGTAAAAGCATCGCTAAAAGTTCAACAATAACCAACGTTTTTTAAGTATCACCAAAAGTCCAAAAGAAAGCCAATGCATTTATGTTAAAGTGTCAGCTATTATTACGTTTGGCGACACTATTAGTTAAAAGTATAAACTTTTCTTCTTTTTTTATTTGTTTGAATGGATTTTAGTTTTGTCAAAATTAGATTGTTTAAAAGGTAGCCTTATGAAAAATAATTAAAAGACAACAAAATTAAAAAAAATATTTGCATGATAAAATAATATTACGAATAAATTAAATATTAACTTATGTAATACTTTTACACACACATACTCATTGAGATGAAATGTTTGAGATCATAATTGATGGCCATTCAGCTCTAAATTGGTTGACATCCTCTTGTGACCAATTGAAAAACTCATATTGCACATAAAAATATTATGTTAAAAGAATTATTAACACATATGCAAAATAAATAAATATTAATTACTTTATTATAAAGTAATTAAGCATATAAAAATATTAAAATTATCATTGTTCTAAAGTTTTGGTAAGATACATTTCTCCTAATGATATCCTTCATTATCATCATGATATATTAACCACATTCGATATTCGCGAGCTGTTTAAGAGTCTAAATTTACAAACATTAATTTAAATGTAATATTAGATAAAAAGTACTACATGTGTAAGATAACAAGTATATAAATTAACAACTAATAATGCTCACTTTAAATATAATAATTACCTTTGTATTGTTCTGCCATTGAATTTTTTTTTTTCGAGTGTCTTTCTTTGGTTCCATTCAATGAATGCATTATACAAATATAAATATTGTATAATTATTTTAATATTTTGAAAAGTATATTAAATATAAATACAATTAATTAAATAAAATTAATAGCTAATTAACTTACTCATCGAGCAAAGATCTAAATTCCTTATGAATCAGATTCTGTTGACTCTTCAATGAATCATAAAACTATACTACTACTCGGTGTAGATCAACAACACTTAACACCCAATGATTGCTAAAAACACTCATAAATTATTAGTTAACATGTGAATTGATTAAATTAATTATGTAAAAAAATATATTATAACTTAACACAACATGCCATGTATAGTATGGAAAGAACCATAGATGACATTATCTTGCATGTTGCCATCTACTCAATATTTTTTTCATTCATTCATGAGGGTTTGGATGACCAACCGGTGCAATGAAGCGGGATGAACAAAGCAATAACTCCTTTCAGCTCATGTGCCTATTAATCCATTATATAAGTTCATGCATAATCCGATTACAAATAAACATAATTTTTTTTATAGTGATATTTATAATTAATTGAATTGAAAAAGTAGATATAAATAAATTTATAATTAATTTACCTTATGTAGAACAAGATACACTCGAAAGATAATTTGTGCATGTAACAAAAATTGATTATGTCGTTCTTCGAGATGCACAAATATTGTTCATACGCCATGGTTCCTTCAATCATATGAAACATCCATAAATGATCACTATCGACATCCTCGATCTGACATAGCAACTCACAAATCGATTGGGTAACCATTAAGGCATCACCATTACCACCATGATCATCCTCAACATGTGTCTTCTTCAAAATTCCCTATAAATATCAACAAACAAAATTTGAAGTAAAACAAAAACAAAATTATAAAACACATGCATATTAATTATTATATATAGTTGCATCATAATCAAACGGTACCTCATCTGATGGCAAAATAACAAAACTCTAGGTCATGTAACAAATGCACCTTCTACATCACTAACATGTGTAATATCAAATGATAGAACAGACAAAGGGGCAAATCCATCAATCACCTTATTAATAGTGACTTTCAAATTTGGAGCAACTAATGTAACACTATCACGCACATCTGTTGTGATAGAAAAAACCAAAATGCCACGTGCTACTATATTTTCGACATTGCTTTGTGCAAGATTGCATTTAACACCATGCATTACAAATAAAGTTAAAAACTAATTAATATTGAAATATATATATATATATATATTTGTATACTTCACATGGAAATAATAAAAACAAAATTAATAAAAATAGTATTATTTGAACATATATATTAATGCCAAATATAACTTTGAATTTTTTTTAGTTAAAATACCTTTGAAGATGTCATAGGTGATGGATAAATATGAGGACCATCAAGCCTAGAAGTCGATGGGGTCCCTTGATCGCCAACATCATCATCATCATGTACTGCACGATCTCCAAGTGATAGCCGAGTATGAATATGATAATGTAATGTCTCTCCATGCGAAGACTATTATCCAGGTGCATGAGGCTGTGATTGTAGGTTAATACCACATATAGATACTAACTCACTAATATTTTCAATGTTGCCTTTCTTTTGAATGATATCCAAAAGACCACTAACCACCAATTCTAGCTTGGTAATTCTCTCACTCTCCTCGGACTTATCTTTTTCTTTTTCTTTTTTTTTTGTGAACTTTGCCTAAGGATGTGAAAAAAATTAGTCACCATATAACATTTATCTCGACCCCTAAGCCAACCTCTATACTCTTTGGTCTCCAAAGCTTGTGTAAAAATATTGATCGAAGGTGAAGACACAATTTCTCTTTCATTTGTCTTCTTCCTTAGGACATTCTACAATATATATATTAAATGATTAAATAATCAGAAAATTACAATATTTAACTAAATAATAATATATTGTGCATGGCAACAATAACAATAAATTTTAAGCATACTTAAGAAATTTTAAACAAAAATATCAAAAATAAAAATACTCACAATTTTTTCCACTAAAATTTCAATTTCTTTATTTGGGTATTTTCCCTTTTTCCCCATATGTGTCCGTGTCCATAGGTCCTCTCATTTTATATAATCTTTGATGCCTCTCTCAACTTGCTACAAAAGTTACAAATAAATATTAATAATACATGTGATTAAAATAAAAATGCCTAAAGTTAAATGCATGTAAAAATAAATACATATCATGGTTTTTTCCAATCCGCATATCCCATTGCACCCATTCTATGTGGATACTTGTTTAATTTTTCGTCTTTAGGATTGTTGCTCATTTAATTACTATAAATTATAAACACATGTACATATTAGAAAACCCAATAATTAAAAAACTAAAAATCCAATAATTAATATTTAAGTGAAAAACTAAGTTTACTTTTATATAAATAATGACAACACAATTATATATGTAACTTTAACTTGTTCATTAACCTCTGTTTTACAAACTCATCCCACACATTTTGGGTTATAAATTGATATATTTGGGGTGGCTGCTTAAACATTTCGAGTGTGTCAAAATATGGTTGAACATATTTTATGTACAAGTAACTCTTGAATCTCCTCCATTTCACACCACAATAGTTGAGATTTCCATTTTTAAACCTCTCAATTTTATTGGAATACTGCCACAAAGTTAAAACATATTTAATCACATTAACAAATGAAATATGACGAATTATATCCTAAAAAATTTGCATACAAAAAAATTATATAAGTTACTATTAAATTTGACCAATAATAAATTTACCAATAATAAGTTACTAATACATACAAAAATAACATTGATTAACAAATGAAATATGACTAACAATAAAGAAAATAAAATGCATACAAAGTTACTAATAAATTTAATTATAATTTATATAAAAAAGAAGTAATAATAATTCACAACTAAATATGCAATAACCAAATAATGTATTACCTTTATTGGATCTCATAGGTTATTTTTCAATTCTTTTGTCTCAATCAGGTAAACTAAATGGTATTGTATTTCTAACCAATGACCCTTCCAAATTGTTCGCTTGCACAGTTGCACAATCAATAGCAACTCCAACCTCACTATATTGAGGTTCCAAGTTTTTTCTTTCCCCCCACATCCTTCCTAAGACCTAGATCATTGCAGGTCTTCTTCTTTTATATGCTTTGGATGAAAAATTCCATCTGGCCATATCACTTGATGATGATCTATCATCATCATCATCCGAGAGGGCATGTTCATCAAATGGATCCATAAATCTACATTAAAAAAAAACACAAAATATTAATTAAAACAATTATAACAACTATAATAAATTAATAAATTCACTAAGCACAACTTAATTAAGCAAAAAATAATTGAGAACAATAACAAAAAAATTAATTAAGCAATTGTGAATGTATACATAATTAACAAAAATATATACTAAGAACGGAAAACACATAATAAGAAAGGAACAAAAAATTAATTAAAACAACAATAACAAATGTAATAAATTAAATAAGCACAACATAATTAAACACAAATTAATTGACAACAATAACAAAAAAAAGCCATTGATGGTATTTAAACAATAATAAAAATATATTTATTTTAACATAAGTTAATGAATTTAATTACCAATTTATTTAGTTGATAGTATCTTTTTATCCATATTTCCTCGCAGTCATTACGAATATAACCATTCTCACATTCACCCTCATTATCATTTTCAACAACATTTGGCAACTGTATCACAACTGGATTGTGAGCCATCATATACAAATAAACCATCATCATTTCTACTAAAATCTAAATATGTATATATATGAACTGTTGCTATTTCGACTTAAATTTTCTGCGGATATTATAATGGCTATGGCTTTAATTTAAAATTACAAAAATATAATAAAAAATACATAATAAATATTTTTATCCAATTCAAACTCATTCTATAATTCAATTTCATATTATTATCCAATAAAATAAAATTAAGCATATATTTTTCAACAGCGTCAAATCCGACACAACTACGGTAACCAAAACCAAACACAATTTGAGGCCAAGCTGGTCACGCAATGGAGTAAACTTCGGTAGACGTGCTAATCGAAACAGAAGAAGTGACCAAAATCAAAACATAAACCCGATGCAAAATAAAAAACGAAACCCCAATTCCAACCAAAATCATTAAAAAAACCATAATCTCAAGCAAAATCACAAACAAAATATCAACCAAAGCAAGATTAAGAAAACCCACTAGTTAAATTTGAAAAACAACCCATGACCCAAGCTTTTTTCGCCTACAACCTATGAAATACAGCAAGCAACAAGACAACAAATCAGCAACACAACAAATATCAAATAGCAAACAGTAAGACAGCAAATCAACAACACAACAGCCAAGTAAATGGCAACCTAGCAACCAAACACAGCAACCCAGCAACATAAACACCCAAAAACCTAAAAATGATAGCGATTGGTGAACCCACCATGGATAACATTCAAACTAGAAGGAAAACCCAAATACACCACAACCCTTCGATGGCAAGAAGAAAGCTAAAACCCATCTAATCGGTGTTTAAAATGAAACAAAAACCTAAACCCATCACAGATCATCGACAGCAACAAAGAAAGAAGAAACTCACCTAACCAATGGTAACAAAGGAAGAAGAAACCCACCTAACCGACAACGACGAGGGAAAAAGACAACAAACGGTGATGGTGAGAAAGAAAAACCCACCATAGATCACCAACGACAACACAGAAAGAAGAAACCCACCTGACCAACTACAACAAAGGAAGAAGAAACCCACCTAACCAATAGCAGCAAAGGAAGAAAAGAGCTAACGGTGATGGCGAGAAAGAGAAACCCACCACAGATCACCGACAACAACAAAGAAGGCGATGAAGGAAGAAGAAACCCAGCAAGCAGCGACAGTGACAAATAGAAACCTAGCTTCGTGACTGTGACAATGACAAAGGAAACCCAAAAACTCGACTCTTCATCTCTTTCTTAGATTACTCCCAAAGCTAACATCCATTAATGCTTGTACTTGGTATAGTTGTTGAAAAGAAATGGGATTGAAAAACACATCTAATTTTTTTTTTTTGTTAAAATATTTAAGATACCAAATGATTATGAATGAAAGGGTTGGAGGCCAATACAAATAATTTTAAAATTTTAATGAAATTGTAATTTGATTAATATTTTGTTTATTTCCATGTATATTATTAAGAATTCGTAATATTTTTAGTATATTTCATTCATATTCTAAATGGTATACTTAAATGTTTCAAAAAATTAAAAGCCAAAAATTCAAATAATAGGTGACGCTTTTATCATGAAAAGTGTTGGCCAAACATTTTTTAAGCATATTTTTATTAACTATGTATTAACTATCTTTAAATTATCAAATTTAAAAATTTTAATTTAAAACAATTATTAGTTTAAACAATAGCTTCTTTAAAACGAAACACAAATAAATTAAATGAATAGTTTTAATTATTTTGCTTTATATGAATCAAACATAACATTAATTAATATTGCAAAAAATAAAAAGAAAAACAAATAGCTGGCGCTTTTTATGTAAAAAGCATAGCCTATTATATTAAATTACAAAAAAAGTTAAATATTTTATTTCACATTGTTAATTATTATATTTGACTGTATTACCAAAATGTTCAAACATTATATTTAAACTTTTAAATGCAATATGAATCAATATAAAATTTTTTTATTTGAAAAACATATATCAAATTCTATTATCTATACATATAATAGTTTTTATATAGATAAGAATAAAGAGTATAATTGAAAAATAAAATAAAATAAAGGTAATGGGTGACGCTTTTTACCTTAAAAGCGTCACCTAATCATTTAAATTATAAAAAATATATATTTTGAATTTTATACTAATTCAAAACTTAAATAAGTTAACATTGAAACACAAATAAATTAAACAAATAGATTAATTATTTTACTTTATATTTCTAATTAATATATTTAGTATTTATATACATCTAAATCAAAGATAAAATTAATTATAATTGGAAAAAAAAAAAGACAATAGGCAATGCTGTAGCCAAAAAAATAATAATAATAATAGCTTTAATTGTATTAACAAGATGTACACTGACAATATTTAGCTTTTTAAACATATCATTGAATAAATATAAATTTCTTTAATGTGCAAAATAGATATAAATTAAAATGACCAGTACTGACTAATGGTCACACTGTTCTCCAAATTTTCCACTCAAGTATATACAATCAGGCAACCACAAATATAACAAACAAACAAAAATTGGAAACAAAAAAATGGTAAATAGGTGACACTTTTGATAAGAAAAGTGTTGCCTAATGTTTTGATATTAAAAAAAAAAAAATTGAAGTTCATAAACTTAACAAACAAATAAGTTAAAAATGCAAAAATTAAGTTAAAGCTGCAAACACAATAATAAGTCGTTATTACAAAAAATCTTTAAAAAATTAAAAAATAAAGACAGTTGACATTTTTTATGCCAAAAGCTTTGCCTATAACATTGAAAAAATTAAAAAAATAATTGTAAATTTTTATTTCATATTGACAATTAGTATATTACATTGTATTATCAAGATCTTCACATACTATATTTTTTAAATCAGAAATTGAATCAACATAAAATTCTTTGTTCTGTAAAACAGATAACAAAGTGACAGCAACAATCTACCTAATGGACAACACATTACTTGACAAGACCTGCTCCGGGAACCCTCCTAGAATCTCCTGGGTGGTCCCACCTGGTGAAGTCCCACTAGACAATCCATACATGATATCCAATGGAATCCAACTGTAAGACATGGACAACCGAACACAAGCAATATCAATAATACCTCAATATATAAATATAAAACCAAAATAGCACAAAGTCCACATTTATGACCCATAACCAGCCTATAGTACTACAGGCCATAGCTACACACATAAATACTATGGTCTCTATTGAGTCCCATAATTAAATCAGAGCATGCTAAGAGTGTCAACAAAGTTTAGAAGTACAAATAAATAATAAACAAATCTGGAAAGATAAAGGTAAGATAAAAAAAAGATAAATATTGCTGCTGTCGTGGAAGAAACAAAGTGACAAGCTGTGCACGAGGTAGGCTGTTACTAGCTGTTTGGGTCTAGGAGAATGAATTTAAAACAAATAAAACGTGAGATAAAGAAACCTCAGTGAGTGAAATAGTATAATAGAAAAATATTAATTTATTTTCATAAAAATCTTTCTCTCAAGACCTCTCATTCCACTCGTTTGAAAAGTTTCCCGTTTAAAAATCATTTCATAAAATCCGATCTTGTACCCCAATTTAATATCATAATATCGATGTTCAAAGAAAAAAATGAATGATCAATATAATATCACAAAATATCTTAAACAAGATATAAATATTGAGCATAAAATCTTCTAAATATATTTTCATGAAATAAAATAAAAATGCATAAATAACCACAATATTTGAAACCAACAATATATTCAAACGTATACCATGTACCATTCGATGTACCAATCTGTAAACCGTGGTATACACCCACCTCACGATCCTTAATATCCAAAAGGTATTGTGGAAATAGTAAACCGGCGGGATGTACCCAACCTCGCGGTCCATGGTAATAAATATCCTATGGGCTAAAACCAACCTCACAATATTGTAGCAATAATAACATGTGGGATAAACCCAACCTTACAGTTCATGGTAATAATATCCTGTGGGCTGAACCAACCTCACGGTACTGTGGCAATAATAACCCATGGGATAAACCCAACCTCATGGTCCATGGCAATAATTTCCTTTGGGCTGAATCGAATCTTACAGTACCGTGGCAAAACCCAGCGCGCTATAATATAATATAATATACTACTGATCCAAGATATTGGCATTATGGTATATCAATTTAAAAATAACCAATACAGTATCCTTAAAACAATCTTGTAAGATCATATATACTTTTCCCAAATGATACTGTATCATAAATTATAATTTAATATTTAATTTCCACCGCTTATATAAATATTTCAAAATTTTCAAATCATCATTTCATGCGAAAACCAGAAATACCATAGTGAAATATGTTCACCATAAACCAATTTTAAGCATCTAAAAATTTATAAAATATTTGAACATGTATGATCCAAATGTCTTAAAATAATTTATAGTACTAGAAAATTACATAAATTGAACACCAAACAGTCCAATTATACCTCGTGCCCTTAGGACCAGGTAGCCAAAATTGAGGATTTTTACTTGAAGCCTAATCTTTTGAAATTAAACCTCCTAACGGGTCCTAAAAATATCCAATTTCACAAATCCAATTCCATTTTTAACCAATTTGACCAATTGTATCCAAACACAGTCCCAATTTATCCGATAATTAACTAATTGATCCAAAAATGAAATAATTGTCAAACGACTTCCAAAATTCACAAACTTTATGAAATTCCAAGAGATAAGGATCCCATCAATATGCTCACCTCGGTCCAAAGGTTCCTCTGATGGTTGAGAAAACTCGGTTGAAGCTTCTGCCGAACTCCCCGTTGTTGTATCTCTCAAACGGTGAGGAATCTGGAAAAAACTAACCACGGAAATGAGTTCAGAGGGTCCAAAAATGGTAGGAAAGGTCTATGGGTTGACCTGAAAGGGCCGAAAAATGCCAAAATCCGGTGACCCACCTTGCCAGCCACCACCGTCTTCTCCGGCCAGATTCAGGCGCGTCCGGCCACCGTTCGCCATGAGATTTCACAGCCGAGCTTGCCTCAACGTTGGCTTCCTCCTTGGATGGCTCGTGTAGAAGGTTGGTGGCCAAAATGGGCAAAAAGGGCAATGACCCAGTTCGTCGTTAAACGGGTTGAAACAACCCAGTTTGAATCCACAGGTCTAGGAGGAGGATTTCTCGGGTTTTGGGGATGAAATGGGTATTTTAGGGTTTTCTCTTCTATTTGGCATGCTTACCAGTACTTATATAGAGCTTTGGGTCACTAACAGATAAAAACTGGGGACTAGTTTGGACACTAATATAAAACTTATGCTTAAAACTTCTCATAACCATAATTTTTTATCCGTAACTTAGAATTTGACGTGCCACCAGTTTATGAACTCATATCGACAAGATCTACACAATGATACCTCAGTCATACTAAAAATATTGACCATTGAAAAAGTCAACTTGGACCCATATATTGTTCACTTGGTCAAACTTGTTAAAACATATGTATTTTTGGTACGGAGTGTTACATTACTCTCCTTAGGTTTTCACAAACCAGATATCCACAGATATCTCAAGCCTTAATTTGCAAGTCTTAATTTATAAATCCTGTGTATCTTTCTAATTCACTAACCACTTGTTCCTCAATTTATCTATATATATATATATATATTTACATAACTATATACATATATATTAATAAAACTTGAAAAACAATTAAAATTCAAAAAAAAAAAAAAGGTAAATAGGCAATGCTTTCCTTCCTAAAAGCATCACCTAATTATGTCTTCTTCCTTTTTTTCTTTTTTTTTTTTTTTTACAATGTTTACTATTTTTTTCATTTGCAATTTTAACTTAAGTAATTTTTGTAATATTAATCAACTATGTTTGTTAAATTAAGGAGTTTCAATTTTTTTTTTTTGAAACGTCAAAGCATTACGCGATGCCTTTATCATAAAAAGTATCGCCTATTTTTCTCTTTTTTTTTTAATTTAATTTTTTTCAAGTTTTATTAATATGCATATAATTATGTAAATATATATATACATATAAATTAAGGAATAAGTGGTTGGTGAATTAGCAAGGTTTATAAGATTTAGAAATTAAGACTTGAGATATATGTGGATATCTAGCTTGTGAAAACTTGAGGAGAGTAACGTGTCCATTAGGTAGACTGCTAATGTCACTTTGTTATCTATTTTGCAGCATAAAGAATTTTATGTTGATTCAATTTATGCATTTAAAAGGTTAAATATAGTATATGAAAATCTTGGTAATAGTGTAATATCCTAATTATCATTATGAAGTAAAAATTTATAATTTTTTTAATTTTTTCAATATTAGGAAAGCATTGACTAATTAAAATTTTTTTTTTCTTTTTGCAATGTTTACTATTTTTTTTTTGTTTGCAATTTTAATTTAATTATTTTTTGCAATATTAACTAACTTGTTTGATAAATTAAGGGGCTTGAATTTTATTTTTTTTGAAATATCAAAGCATTAGGCAACACTATTTTCTTTTTCTTTTTTTCAAATTTTATTTTTTTTCGGGTTTTATTAATATGCATATAATTATGTATATATATATATATATAGATAAATTAGGGAATAAATGGTTGGTGAACTAGCAAGATACATAAGATACAGAAATTAGGGCTTGAGATATTTGTGTATACCTGGCTTGCGGAAACTTAAGTAAAGCAGTGTGTCCATTAGGCAGTACTGCTGCTATCACTTTGTTATTTATTGTTTTGAGGAACAAAGAATTTTATGTTAATTCGATGGCGACATTTAAAATGTTAAATATATTATGTAAAGATCTTGGTAATATAGTTTAACAAAATAATTAGCAATATGAAGTAAAGATTGACAATTTTTTTTTAATTAATGTTATATGCGACGCTTTTATGTTAAAAATGTTGCCCTATGTCTTTTTCTATTTTTTTTTGCAATGTTGACTTATTGTTGTGTTTGTAGTTTTAGCTTAATTCTTGCATTTTTAACTTATTTGTTTTTTATATTTAAGAACTTCAACTTTTTTTTTTAATATAAAAACATTAGGCGTCGCTTTTAACATCAAAAGCATTGCCTATTTACCAATTTTTTTGTTTGCAATTTTTTTTTTGTTTGTTTTATTTGTACATGGTTGCCTGGCTTGTGTAAACCTGAGTAGAATATTCAGATAATCATGTGAACATTAGGTAGTACTGGTCTTGTCAATTTGATATCTGTTTTGCACATTAAAGAAATTTATATTTATTCAATGGTGCATTTAAAAGGCTAAATATTGTTAGTGAACATCTTGCTAATACAATTAAAGTTATTTTTTAAAAAAAATTTGAAGTCAATAGGCGATGCTTTTCTTGTTAAAAGCATCGCCTATTGTCTTTTTTTTGTTTTTTACATTAAAAAATAATTTTATCTTTGATTCAGATGTATAAAAATACTAAATATATAAATTAGAAATATAAAGCAAAATAATTAATCTGTTCATTTAATTTATTTGTATTTCGATGTTAACTTAATTAGCAATGTGACGTAAAAGATATATATATATTTTTTATAAATTGAATATAATAGGCGACGCTTTTACATCAAAAGCATCGGCTACTATTTGTTTTTTCTTTTTTTGGAAATATTGATAAATATTATTTTTAATTCATATGAAGCAACATGAAGGAAAATAATTAAAGTTGTTCATTTAATTTACTTGTGTTCGTTTTAACGAAGCTATTGTTTAAATTAATAATTTTTTTAAATGTAAAAATTTTAAATTTAATAATTTGAAAGATAGTTAGTGCATAATTAATAAAAATATGGTATATTTATTTTATATTGAAAATGTTTCGTAGATGCTTTTCATGGTAGAAGCATAATTTATTGTTTGAATTTTTGCTTTTAATCATTTGACACATTAAATTTTTCGAAAAAATTTAGGCAAGTTTTTCAATCCCCTTTCTTTTCAAAAACTACATCAAGTACAAACCCTAATAGATCTTAGCTTTGGGAGCAATCTAAGAAAGAGTTGAAGAGTCCGGTTTCTGGGTTTCATCTTTCCTTTTCCATTATTGCAGTTGGGAAGCTAGGTTTCTCTTTGTTGCCATTATGGTTAGCTGGGTTTCTTTTTCCTTTATTGCCGTTGTTTAGGTAGGTTTCTTCTTTCTTTGTTGTCGTCGGTGATCTGTGGTGGGTTTTGGTTTTTGTTTCATTTTAAATGCTGGTTATTTGGGTTTCTTCTTTCTTCTCCTCATGATCGAAGGGTCATGGTGGATTTGGATTTTTCTTCTACTTTGAACCTTGGCCATGATGTGTTCACCGGTTGCTGTCATTGCTGGGTTTTTAGGTGTGTTTGCTACTAGGTTGCTGTGTTTGCTTGCTGGGTTGTTGTTTGCTTGGTTGCTATGTTGCTGTCCTGTAACTTGTGGTAATAAATGATTTTCCAGCTTATGGTAACTTGTCCGATCATGCAGTGAAAGAATATTATGCTTCTCCAATTTGCAGTGAAAACACCTTTCCTAGAAGGCTAAAGCATGGGAACAAGATGATTTTTGCCAGCACAGGAGATTTCTTCATCCAAATCATCCCTACAAAAAGCAAAAGAAGGCTTTCAATGGATTTCAAAAGTTTGGAGTGCCTCCAATACCATTGACGAAGAAGAAATCTTAACTAAGCTTAATACAACGAGTTTTGATAACTCAAACAAAATGAAAAGAATTGTTGATTCTAAAGATTGTTGGAAGAAGAAGTCCATATTTTTTAATTAGAGTATTGGAAATTTCTCCATTTACGACATAATTTAGATGTCATGCATACTGAGAAAAATATTAATGAGAGCATATATGGTACATCACACAATATTCCTGGTAAGATGAGAAAAATGGGTTTGCGAAAGACTTAGCCCCCAAAGTCGCAAGGAAATCAAACTTTCGTACCGCCTGCTTGCTATACATTATCAAAACAAGAGAAGAAGTTGTTTTGTAAGTGTTTAGTAAAGTTAAAGGTTCCAAATGGTTATTCTTCAATCTTTAAAAATCTAGTTTCAATGGAGGACATAAAATTGATAGGATTGAAATCTCATGATTGTCATACATTGATGCCTCAACTTTTACCTCTTGCAGTTTGTGCAATCCTTCATAAAAACATGAGACATGCAATTACAAGACTCTCTTTTTTCTTAAATACAATTTACAAGAAGTCTATCATTCTTGCTGAATTGGACACAATTCAAAATGATCTTCATACAACTTTGTGCATTCTAGAGAAATTCTTCCCACCATCATTTTTTGATGTAATGGTTAGCCTAACTATGCATTCAGTACAAGAGGTTAGATTGTGTGAACTAATAGATTTTAGGTGGATGCACCCATTTGAGAGGTACATGAAAGATTTAAAGGTTATGTTCAAAATAAAAATCATCCAGAAGGTTTTATTGCTAAAAGCTATATTTATGAAAAAGTGATTAAGTTTTGTAGTGAATATCAAAGAGGGTTAGGTGCAATGGGAAACCCTATTGGTAGAAACCAAAAGTTAAATGATGAGGATCATGTTGGTGTCCCCATTAAAGGTGGAAAAAGTCAATCAATTGATCAACAACTTTGGGAGCAAGTCCGTAGATGCACACTTTGAAATATACTGGAAGTGGAACCGTACATGAGGTACATATATACATGTTAAAGTATAGATTTGTTGATATTTTGAATATATTTATTAAATGGGAAAAATTTTCTTTGTTTTGGAATTCATTTGGTAGCCTTCAAGTCAAGGAAAAAAATTGAGGAAAAAAAGCAAAATGGTTTCAAGGTGAACACAAACATACATTTATGTATTGATTACGTGATAAGGTACAAAAAAAAAAAAACATTCAATATCATTGTTTTAGCTTTAGATTTACTGGATAAATATCTTTTATATTTTTTTCCATTGACTAGATTGAACAGGAGCAAAGTCAATCAAGTCATACATTTTTTAAAACATTAAGATCAATAGCATATGGTCCACAATGGATGGTAACGAAGCATGAAGGATATGAGATTAGAATGTTTCGATTCAACACTTTAGATAGGGATAATAAGTGGGTCACCCAGAATAGTGGTGTGAAAGTAATTGACAAAAGTAAGCATCTTGCTAGTGCTAAGGACAATAACCTTGTTTTAGCTCAGATAGTGTACTATGGGGTCATAAGAGAAATCTGGGATGTCAGTTACACTTTGTTTTGAATTTCCATATTCAAGTGTGATTAGGTTAACAGTAGTGGTGTGAAAGTTGATAAGATGGGGTTTACATGTGTTAACTTAAATAAAATTGGATATAAATCTGACCCATTTATTATGGCTTCACAAGTTCAACATGTATTTTATATTGAGGATCAACTTGATTCAAGATGGTCTATAATCTTAACTCCACCACAATATTGTACTTTTGTTGAAGAAGAATTGGCTCATAATTCATTTGTGATATAGTTACTAAGTGTAGTTGAAAATGATAATGAGAATGAATGTAAAAATGGTTATGTTCGTAATGACTACGAGGGGGATATGGATAGAAAACATACCATCTACTAATAAATTGGTAAGTACGTTTATTAACTTATATTTAAATAATTATATTTGTTATTATTGTTTTAATTAATTTTTTGTTCCTTTCTTATTATGTGTTTTTCATTCTTAGGACAAATGTACATCGTCAAACTTAAGAACAATGGTAGTTTTTTAACATTTTCATTTACTAAATTACTTTATAATAATTAATATTTATTTATTTTGTATGTGTGTTAATAATTTTTAATATAATTTTTTCATGTGTAGTAGGAGTAACTTGGTCATAAGAGGATGTCAACCAATTTAGAGCTGAATGGGCATCAATTATAATCTCGAACCTTTCATCTCAATGAGTATGTATGCATGGTAGTTTAATTACTCTTGTTCGTGCATATAAAATAGTTAACCAAATTGTAAAAATATTACACGAGTTAATATTTAATTTATTTGAAATATTATTTTATTATGCAAATATTTATTTTAATTTTGTTGTCGTTTAATTATTTTGTATGAAGCTAACTTTTAATCCAATTTTGACAAAATTAAAATACCAATCAAACCACCAAAAAAAAAAAATATAAATATAAAAGGCAATGCCTTTATGTAAAAGCGTCACAAAATGAGAGAAAATCAACATTATTAAGGCAGCATCGACTTTGCTTAAGTTTTTAGCAACAATTCTGTTAAAAGCATTGACTATTTTGTTAGACTTTTAGCCACCCTTAAATGCATTGGCTATTATGTAATCATTTAGTGACACTTTTACCAAAAGCGTCGGCTCTTCTATAAACATTTAGCTATGCCTTTAAAAAATGTCGTTAAAATTCTAACCAAAAAGCCAACCCTTTTGACAAAAACATTGCTAAAACCTTAGTCGATAGCTGAAGCTTTTCTTAAATCATCGGCTTTTCTCCTAGCTTTCTTTAGACTTTTAGCGACACTTTTATAAAAAGCGTCAGAAATTCTTGAACATTTAATGACGCTTTTTTAAAAAAAGTGTTGGTTATTAGGATACATTTAACGGCACTGCTTTTAAAAAGCGTTGATTTTTTGTAGAGATTTGGCGATGCTTTTTCTAATCAAAAGCATCGGCTTTTCTTGAATATTAGGCCACACTTTTGAAGCGTCGTCTTGTATTTGGTAATTTTACCTGCATCATATCAGGATACGCATCATGAAGCGTCAACTTTTATTTTGCACGATGCATTAATTGCGTCTCCTATCATTGCGATTCTTGCAGTGCGTATTACTAAATAAATAAAAGGTTGATAAACAATTTGGTGAATATGGGAGAACAAATAAGTAATTTAATATATAATTGCGATATAATACATATATTTTTTTTAGTACAAAATACTCTTGTGAGTAAAAATATTTAATAACTACATACATTTTTTGTACCAAAAATACCTTCTAATAATTAATTCAAAATAATTACATGGCAAAAATATGTAGGTTTATAATAAAGATATAATCACAATACTGCAATATAACATTGTCCTAATCACAAAATGATATTGTGACTGAAAATATGTCCAGTATATTTTATTGGTTAATTAAATGCATTTTACAGTATACCTCTTTAGTCTTTCTTATTCAGATGAAACATTAATTAATTATAAATTTCTACTCTCTTTTGACCATTAATTTTGAAAGCCTTTTTTATTCAATATTGAGGGTGGGGGGTTTTCAACAATTCTTTAAACTTTAACAATTTTGTTTTTTGTTATAACTAAATATATATATATACATACATTTATAAATTAGATGTGTGATTATAGTTATTTCTGAATTATGATTTTTTGTCTTTCGTTGTTGTAGAATGCACCACAAATTGTAAATTTACTACTTGCAATCTTAATTAGGGTGGTGTAATCAATTAAAATTTTGAAAGACCTTTATAAAAATTCCTTAAATTTAAAAGTTTAGGTGTATTCAATACAGACTTTTTCAAACTCCATAAAAGTTGGGGGTATTCAACATTAATTTTAAAAGATTTTTTAAAAGCCTTTAAAAGTTAAAGGGTATTCAATTATAACTTTTTAAAAGTTTCTAAAAAGTGATATTGCAACATCCCATACCGAAGTACATTGGAATTTTTCACGCATTCACTGAGTTGATCATGGTTCACATTGTGCTATGGATGGGTTTTCACATTGACAGAGGCACCATAGAAAGTGGTGTTGATTCGAGTTCGTATACTAGTCGCACGTTGGAAAAGGAGTTGTAGTGTAAAAGCTATAGATGAAACAAATTGTGATCTAAAATGTTTGAGCGATACTAAGCTGACTTTTTATTTTCGTAGAATTTTATTTTAACTTGTATATTATTATAAAGTACTCGTTGATATGAGTTCATAAACCAGCAGCACGCTTAATTTAGATTTGGGGTTAAAAAATTATGGGCATTCAAAATTTGATAAATTTTTCCAAGACTGCGTTTACTAGGTATCACTCTCTGTGTGTGTAAAAACATGTGCAAAGTGCCCACCAATACTATGTCACATTTCAATCCTCTGGCCAATCCCATGAGTGCACAATGGCACCCATAGGTGGCTTTATCGGTAGGCAAGAAAAGGGGGAGAGGAGAAAGAAAGAGTAGAGACAGAGAAGAGAAAGGAGAGAGAAATTGGCTACCGCCAATTTATCGACCTCCATTCACCAATGGCATGCATGCACTGGCCCACGGTGTAGCCTGCCTCACAATTAGCTGGCTGGCGAAATCCCACGATGAGCACACTAGTGACATTCTGGGATTGGCTAAATTCTAGTCAGCGGTGCCACCCACTTCACCAGAAAATTTCTCCTAATTCAACCACCTTCAAATCTCATAGCCCATGGCACCATGAAGCCCACTTGTCGACCATCCTTCCCACCAAAGTTTAACGGTCAGTGGCCATTGGACACACCGACACTAAAGACTTTTTTTCGACAACAACGGTGGCTCATTAGTTCCCTTGGTTTTGGTGAGTTTTCAATGGGTTCTCCACTCCTTTCCAACTATTTTGAACCCACTGAGTGTAAATCCAAAGTCCTTTTCACCTGATTCTCACTAGATTGGGAAATCTAGAGATAGTTAGAACTTAAGTTTCCCAATCAGATCTGTCTCTAAGAGGTAAGACCCAATCTATCATCCTTGTATCGTGATCTTCGTTTTGGTATATAAGTGGCCTATTTTGGACAAGGTTTGTATTAGCTTCCCAAAGTAAACTATATATAATATACCCGATTACAATATTATTTAAATCGGTATTTCGTTTTGAAGATAATTTAAGCATCCGTGTAAATCGTGAACCAATCTTGTGGAGGATCTGAGTGAGCCATGTGTTTCAGGTGAGTGGTCCATTTTTTAAATTCAATTTTGGGTTGTTATAATTACATATTTATGTTGTTTAAATTTTTGATAATTTTAGAATATGGTTTAAATTAACTAAAAGTTGTTATTATATTATTTTGTGCAATTTACATGATTTTATATATAATTGTGTTAAGTTTATTGTTAAATTTATTGTCCTTAACAAAATATATTTATATGTACTCAATTATGTGTGAAATTTATGTGATTTAATATAACTTTGCATAAATTAATTTTATGGATTTAAGGAGAATAATCGTACTAAATTTATTTTGCATAAAAATATATTTGTGTATTTAAACAATTGTAAAATTGAATCTATTATAGTAAAAATTGAATTATTTAAGTTATTATATTTATAATGATGGTTTGAAAGAAAATATTGAATTTTATGGGTTAACAAAATATGTTAAATCCAGTGGCATAATTTTATGAAAATTTTGGTATTTAAAATATTGTAAATTTTATGGTTTTAGATGCATCATACAATACTAACGTTTTATACTGTATTTGTAATTAGCATATAGGTATTTATTAAACATCTTGTGGGACCTATGGGCGAGATGGTTGACAAGTATTTTGTATAGAGAGAATAAGTTGCCTCCTCCTTGGATACAGAATAGCATGTTATTAGCATCGGCGTCTTAGGGCACCAAGGTAACCATTCGCAGGTATCTCTCTAACCTTCCTATCAAATTGGGGCTTAGGACATTGAGTACTCCTAAACACCACTTGGTATATAGTGTGATACATAAAGTTTATCACTGATTTGAGTTTAAAAAAGTAAATTGTTTTAAAATATATTTCAATCATATTTTAATTATTTATTTAAAATTATATTTTTAAATTATTTAAATTGCTATTTAATAAAATTATTTAAATTGTTGAATTTAAATTTTACCACATTACATTATTTATATTTCCAATTTATTTTATTAAGATTTTTTTTTATTTTATACCAAATTTCCATATAATATTTTGATTATATTTTATTATATGTTGACCTAAATTACTAATTGGTTATAAAATTTTTTGTAATATAATTTTAATTTTAATTTAATTATATCTTCATTTACTAAATTGGTTTCTGGGAATATAAAATTTATGGGTTTTGTGCGATTTTGAGAGAAAATTCTTAATTTTTATCCATTTATTTATTTATTTAATTGTTCATTTACTTATTTATTCTTAGTTGTCCTTATTTTATAATATTTTATTTTTATTTTCATGCTCGGGTGCCAGTCATTAGGATGAATAGCATCTCATTATTTTTCTATTTTAAATCTGTTCTGCTAAGCGTAGGTATTAGTAGGCACTGACCATCTGGGAGCCAGCTCAATATCTTCTGTTTGCTATCGTGTTCTATGAAGAGCATTCATTTTCTTTTCTTTTCTTTTCTTGTAATATTTCTTTTACAATTTCTTGTTATTCGTATTAAATTCTATTTTTGAAGTTATTACTCCTAGTTTGCTCTGAATATTGTGTTGGCTTATTGTTATTTATTTATTTTATGCATGTTCCCTATATTATTTTCTTATCCAAGTGCTACCTCCTTGCAAAAAAATCTGTAATAATGTGGGAGGAATAAAGCTGTACTTTTATTGGAGTATGTTATCTATGCAGGGAATTTCAGGGCAAGTCCAACCACTAGGGGAGATACCACCAGATTTTCTATAGAAATGTCTGATAGGGTTTTGACAAGGAATTCTTGGTGGGTTATGATATAATGGTATTAGAGATCTAGGTTTTTGTATCTTAAGGGATTGTGCATTGTTGTGCATCCTATCTGCAAGTTATTCTTTTATTTTGGTATTGTTTGAGTATCTTTCCTTCTGAATCCTATTTTGTTTCTTCAGAATCTGCTGCGATGCCTAGGCGAGGTGCACGCAGTTGTTGAGAGTACTCAACCGAGAGTTCTAGTAATAGGTCGAGTCTTAGAAATCTTATCTCCTAGTTGACCCGAGCTTTGGGACAAGCACCAGTGGATATACCATAAACCAGGCCCGGTGGTTAGGAACTATGAATTTTGATGTAATCCAGGGTCCAACTACGGCCATTGCATCATTGTTAACATGAAGAAGATCCTGGAGGAAGGGATATAGTGTCCCAACAAGGCCAGGTTCAGAATTTCAGGCTTCATGATGGAAGGCAATGCCAGGAAGTGGTGGAGGATAGAAAGGATGTGGAGGCACCAAATGTGGGAACAATTCAAGAATACATTTACCATGGAGTACTGCACTCTTACTTTCTGAGAGACACAAAGGAGAAAGTTCAAGGGACTATGCCAAGGGAATATGACATTGTCGGAGTAAGAGAGAAAATTCTGAGAAAGGCGAAATTTTGCATGCACATTATTCTGATCGACGCTGGGAAAAAGACAAGGTTCATCAATAGCTTGAATGAGAATATATCCTTGAACATCTCTGGAGTAGAGCACCAGATCTACCAATATCTTCAAGACGCTGCATTCAAGTTGGAGAAATAGATCGAGGTATAGGTCATTTAAAGGTTTCCTACATGGGAGCCCCTAGCCAAAGGTCTCGAAGAGTAGCCACAGCTTAGTTCCTCTTATAGTGATGGACTAAGCTTGCAAGGTACTTTTCCATGGAGGGTTCATTGCTTTCCTTAAGCAGCCCGACATTCAAGCAGTGATGGTGTGAATTCCTATTAAAGGTCTAACCTTTGAGCTAATCCTAAACAGAAGTACAGAATCTGTGGCAAGTCACACAGTGAGCTTTGCCAATGGGATGGTATATGCTTTCAGTGTAAGTAGTTGGGCCACATGAGAAGAGATTGCCTCTATGGTGATACCGAGATATTGGGAACAGGTCCACAAGCCCAGCAGACTAGTGGTTTCAAAATCCAAATTTCCCAAGCAAGATAGGTAGCATGTGTTTCATCTTGATCAGCACAGCAGTCCATAGGACCACGCCTAGGTAGAGGACAGAGGTCCTAGTAGACGGGTCAACGCCGAGTGTTCGCGATGATGCAGTATGTGGCTTTAACCATACCCAACATGATCACAAGTATATTCAACATTTTTGGTAGTGATGTACTTATACTTATAACCATGGGAGCTACATATTCTTTTGTCTCAAGAGAATTCGTTGCCCGAGCTGGAATAACTCAAATTCCTCGAAAGTGTCAACAAAAGATCGCCGCACCTACAGGATAGTCTCTATGGCCTAGACAAATGCTTAAAGATTGCCTCTTCTACATTGAAGATCAATTGATGGAAGCATATTTGATTTTGTTGGATCTCTTTGGGCTTAATGTGATCATAGGCATGGATTGGATAGCTATGAATCATGCCTCTGTGGATTTCTATAATAAAAAAGTGATGTTTAAGTGACCAGGCCTATAAAAGGTGGCGTTTTAAGGAAAGTATAGGAAGCCTTCACTAGGGTTAATTTTTGCCCTCACTGCTAAGAAGTTACTTAAGAAAGGTTGTCAAGGTTATCTAGCACATGTAATTTACACTCGCACAGGTGGTATAAGGTTGGAGGACATGCCTATGATGGGAAACTTATCCAATATGTTTCTCAATGAGTTACTAAGGTTACTATCGAAAAGGATATCGACTTTGCTATTGATTTGGTTCTTGGCACCATACCTCTCTCCTTGCCACCATACCATATGGCATCAGCAGATTTGAGGGAGCTAAAGGCTTAGTTACTAGAGCTAATAGATAAGGGTTTGATAAAATAGAGTGTGTTACCTTGGGGATCATCTGTCTTGTTTGTGAAAAAGAAAAACAGTAGCCTGAGGTTGTGCATTGACTACCTATAACTTAACAAGGTGACTATTCTGAACTGCTATCTATTGCCGAGGATTGATGATCTATTCGACCAACTTCAAGGTGCCAAAATGTTCTTCAATGTCAACTTAAGGTCTGGGTACCATCAGTTAAGAATCAAGGAATCGAACATCCCTAAAGCTACCATCAAGGTGAGATACATGCACTATGAGTTCCTAGTGGTGTTGTTAGAACTTACTAATGCCCCAGTGGCATTCATGGATTTGATAAATGCCATGTTCCACCCATATTTAGATCATTTTATCATTGTATTCATGGATGAATTTTTGGTCTACTCGAGGAGCCAACAGGAGCATATGAAGTATTCGAGGAGAATGCTCCAGACCCTAAAGCAACATCAGCTATATGCCAAGTTTGACAAGTGTGAGTTCCGACTGAATCGAGTAGGGTTTCGAAGGTATATAATATCAACGGATGGCATCTATGTGGATCTCGAGAAAGTGAAAGCCATGTTGAATTGGGGAGTGCCCTCCTACTTTGACAAAAGTGCGGATTTTCCTTGGCTTAATGAAATACTATTGCCATTTCATAAAAGGATTTTCTAAGATAGCAGGGATATCCCACTATCTAACTCAAAAAGGGATTAAGTTCGAGTAGACAGATAGGTGTGACCGGAGCTTTTAGGAGCTAAAGGAGAAGTTGACATCCTCACCTGTCTTGACTGTATCAAATGGACACAAGGGTTACCAAGTCCATTGTGATGCATCCTATCAAGAACTGGGTTGCGTGTTAATGCAAAACTAAAAGGTGGTTGTTTATGCCTTGCGGCAATTGAAGAAGCATAAGCTACACTACTTCATGCATGACTTAAAACTTACAACAGTAGTCTTCACTCTGAAGACCATAAGGCACTACTTATATAGGGCTATATGCTAGATCTACACAACACAAAAGCCTCAAGTGCATTTTCACTTAAAAGGAGTTAAATATGATGTAGAGGAGGTGGATTGAACTATTAAAGGACTATCACTGCGTGATTGACTATCAGTTAGGCAAAGTGAATGTGGTAGCTGACGCTTTGAGTAGAAAAGCTACTAGATCCTTCACCCCTGTACAATCTATCCAACTTGCTCTCATGGTCAAGTTGAAGAAGATGGGAATGCTGATGCACTTGCGTCCTTCCGAAGTACTCCTTGCTAGTTTTCAGATGCGACTAGTGTTAGTAGATTGCATGCTGGAAATCTAAATGGAAGATCCTAAGCAAAGGATGATCAAAAGCAATGTACAAGAAAGGCTTAATCCGAAGTTCTCTACTAGGAGGGATGGACCTCTTGCATGCAGAGGTAGGCTCTATGTTCCTACCATCCCCAAGCTTAAGAAGGAGATCTTGGAAGAAGTGTACAATTCGATGTATGTGATGCATCTAGGGAGTACAAGATGTATTGGACGATGATAAAGTGCTACTGGTGGATTGGCAGGAAAAGGAAAATAAGCATTTAATTTACTTAAGGCAAATAGACATAAAATAACTTAAATCAAAATAAAATAAAATAAATAATATGATATAATAAAGTTAAATTCAACATAATAACTTATAAGATAGCAATTTAAGTAATTTAAAAACATAATTTTGATAAATAATAAAAATTAAATACAATATATTTTTAAAAGATTTTTCCTTTAAAACACATACCAAAAATTAAATACAATATAATCGGACACCTTGACATTCTAAAGCGGTGATGCTAATAACCTGTCATTCTATGACTAAGGGGACGGCTAATGCTCGCTGTGCAAAATACCTACCAACCTCTTGCCCTTACCTACCATAGGATGGCTAACAATACATGGGTGCTAATCAACAATATAAAGTATAGAATACTAGTACTATATGGTGAATCTAAAACAGTAAAATTTGGCAATATAACCAAATTTTTACAAAATAATGCTGCGTTTTAATACATTTTCTAAACCCATAAAATTCCTTATTTTTATTTAAACCAAAATGTTAAATCCATGAATTTTTATAAAAAAATATTTCTTTCCAGAATAAACGCATATTCACTTACACACACACACGCACACACACACACACATATATATATATATATATATATATATTTGTATAGAAATAATTTTTTTTTAAAATGTAAATTTCAATTTATACAAAATTAGATATAAAACAACATCATTTTACATAACACAATTTAACAATTCTTTATTAATTTAAAACGCACCACATAATTTATAGAAATTCAAACAATATAATAATATAATTTTAATTGCCCGAAAAATAACTTTATAGTATGGACCATTCACCTAGAAATGCGGATCAATCCAAATCCTCGATAGGATCGGTCTCTCGATTCATTCGAGTGCCTAAAATATCTCTAAAACATAATGCCCATTAAAATACTATTTTAATTAGGCATTTTATACACAATTTGCCATGGGGAGCTAATATAAACTTTACATTGACAACATGTATATCAAAACGAAGCTTAGAATGCAAGATCAGATTTTACTTGTCAGAGATCTAACAGCAGTGGTCGGGATTTGATCGGGAAGAATTGGGCAACTTAATATCCGTAGATCTGACAATTTAGCCAGAATTAAACAAATCAGACATCATATTTGGACTCGGGGGGGTCAAATTAGATGGGAAAGGATGGTGTTTTGGTCAGAAACTCACCAGAACCAAGAGAACATTCCTCCAACTTTGGCGTCTCTGGCGACCACTGGCAGTCAAATTTGGTGGAAAGGGCAGCCATGAAGTGGGTAGTTCAATGGTGGTGGTGGTGAGGCAAAGGGGTGGCTTGTGAGAGAGAAATTAGTGGGTGATGCAAACGATGTCACCGTCGGAAATTGCCCCGATCTTGGTGTGTCACTGACCGATTCATAATGAAATTTGGCCGACCAGCCAATCATAGGGTGGGGCTTTGCTGTGGGATGGTGCATGTATGTTGTCGGTGGCCGAAATTAGACAAAATTAGGTCTGATTATTCTCTATCTTCTCTCTCTCGCTTCTTTCTTTCTTCTCTTTCTCCTCCACATGGGCCAACAAAGGCCTCCCATGGGGCCATTGTGCACTAATGAGATTGGATAAAACGGCAACACATAGTAGGTGTCTATAAAGGCACTATTCACATGTTTTTTACATGTGTCAAATTATACTAGGTAAAGTTAGTCTAAAAAAAATTCATTAAGTGCTCTATTTCTAAATCTGACTTATGATTTATATGATATATCGATACTACAAAAAATATTTGCATCACTAGTCATGTGATTGTTACCCCAACTATCAATATACCACTTGTCATTTTTTGCTTCTATTACAGCTTGACAAGTATAAAAAAGAATTCCAAAATCTTTTTTTGTGTCCAGGAAAATTTGCTTTGTGATTTTCTCTAAGGCGAGCAAAGTTTTTGCAATTATTGCATCGTAGTTTATTATAAAACCAACAATGCTTCTCCAAATGGTTTGACTTTTTCTATAAGGAAAATAATTTCCACTCTTTTTATGCATGACATTTTTAGAGCTTTCTCCTTAAAATTTTTCTTTTAATTTTTTCCCTTCATTTTTTGATTTTTGAAAGGATGCATTATATTTAGACTAAAATGCACTCTCAATAACTATTCACTGCGAGCATCAATCTTTTTCAAAAGCTTGTAAAGAGTCCATCAACTCTGTTATTGAAAGTTAAGAAATATCTTTCGACTTTTCAATAACAGTTATTATTGCATCATATTTTTCAGTAACACTGATCCATATTTTCTTAACAATTTTGTTATCAGAAATATCTTCCTTGTATGCTTTCATTTAATTTACGAACTCTTTGGTTCTAGAGTAGTAATCCTTAATATATTCAAAATTCTTTTACCTTCAAAATTTAAAACTCTTTTCTAAGATTTGTAATTTAGAAGTGTGTACCTTTTCGTTGCTACGGAACTCTTTTCTAAGATTTGTAATTCAGAATAAGGACTATTCAACTGTTCACGATATTATTCCTACTTTTGTTAGCTCTGAAGATAATATTGCTTTGAATAAAATGCCCTTTCATGAGGAAACTAAGGAGGCGGCTTTTTCTTTAGATCCTGGGAGTGCTATTGGTCCAAATAGTTTTACTAGTAAGTTCTTTCAGCACTGTTGGGATGTTGTTGGTACGGATATTAGAGATTCAGTTTTGCATTTTTTTGTCATTGCTTCTGTAGCTCCAGGTCTCAATTTGAATTTTCTTGTGTTGGCTCCTAAAGTTTATGATGCTTCTTCAATTGATCAATTTTGGCTAATTATGCTTGATAATTTTGTTTATAAAGTGATTGCTAATTGTTTAAGAGGGATTGCGGTACAAATTTGTTGTCCAAATTAGTTTGGTTTCATTCAAGGTCAGAATATTAAGCATTGTATTGTGGCTACTTCTGATTATGTTAATTTAATGAACATTAGGACTTTTGAAGATAACATTGCTTTGAAAATTGATATTCACAAAGCTTTTGATACTTTTTGATGAGATTTTATATTGGAAGTTTTAAAGGCTTTTGATTTTTCTAATCAATTTTATGGTTGGATTAGAGTTTTTATGGATCAGTTTTAGTTAATGGGTATTTGGAAAGTTACTTTCATTGCTCTAGAAGGGATATCCTTTGTCTCCTATTTTGTTTGGCTTGGCAAAAGATTTCGTAGTCGTTGTTTTTCCAAATTGGTTAAATGGAAGCGATGGGAACAAATGTATTCTTTGAGAAGTTATAAAGCCACTATACATCTTTTTTATGCTAATGATGTGATGCTTCTTTACAATGGGACTTTGAATAATATCTGTTTCATAGATCAGTAGTTTTGTTTTTATGGTGATTTATCTAGTCAACACTGTTAATTAGCATAAGTCCTTCATTTATTTCAGTGATCATATTTCTGTGGTAAGATAAGCTGCTTTGCTTCATGAGGTGGGTATGAAAAAAGGTTCTTTTCCTTTTGTCTATCTAGGAGTTACTTTATTTAAGGGAAGCCAAAACTTATATATTTGAAGCCTATTGCAAATAAAGTTCTTTCTCAATTATATGCTGAAAGCTTTAAATGGCTGGTAGGGTTTGTCTAATAAATTCAATTGTTTTTCTCCAAATTTTTTCATACTTTGATGATTTATAGATGGCCAAGGGATTGCTTATTTCTATGAAGAAAGTTGTTCGTAATTTTGTCTAGGCAGGTTCAATTGACCAAAGGAAGCATATTCAAATTACTTAGGATAGTTGTTGTTCTAGAAGGAAGG
Source organism: Ziziphus jujuba (assembly GCF_031755915.1). Taxonomy (NCBI): domain Eukaryota; kingdom Viridiplantae; phylum Streptophyta; class Magnoliopsida; order Rosales; family Rhamnaceae; genus Ziziphus; species Ziziphus jujuba. The sequence continues at coordinate 17,288,555 of NC_083382.1, forward strand.
ATGGTTTTGGTATTAAGGATCTAGATATTATGGTTAAGGATTTAACTTCTAAGATTATTGGCTAAAGATTCTTTTATATATGATTTTCTTTGGACCAGATATTTGCATTTTCTTTAGTAGATCTTATGATAGTTATGCTCTATCTTTTGTTTGGACCCCTATAAAGGAAGCTTTTCTCCTTTTGAAATCTTGAAGCTTTCATCCTTTTCAAATCTCAAAACGAATGGTTAATGGGTGTTAACTTTAAGGTTCTTTGTTGGTATGAGAATTGGTTGGGTTTGTCTTTTATTGATCTGCTCCATTTTCCAACTTCTTAGTGTTTTATGATTTGATTTGCTAATTTGTTAAGTCCACAAGGTGAATGCCAACTTTTGGATTCTTTTAAGGTGAGGTTTCCTTTTGTTACATCCTAATTGAGGCAACAGAGGTTTATTTGTCTTTTTTGGATGATCTTGTTTGGACGATTGATTTGAAAGGTTTTATTCGATGAAGGGTTATTATAATATGTTGGCTAGTTCTAGAGTTCTGGAACCATAGATTAAGCATCTATGGGTGCATCTTATTGCTTTCTTTTTTGTTGAGGGTTGTTGTGTAATCGTCTCCCTATAGATGATGTCCATGCTTGTAAAGCGTTTTTGCTTCTTTCTCGATGTACTATTTGTTTTAACTATGAGAAATCCATTTCTCATCTTTCTTTTTTTTATCCTATCCATATGTCGTGGGATTTAGGAGGATATTGGTTCTTATCTTATCAAGCTTCGTAGTTGGAATTTTATTTGGCTCTAATGTGATTCACTTAGTATTGTGAGTATGATAAAAAGCTCATTCTAATGTGATTTGCTTAGTATTGTGACTATGATAAAAAAACTCATTCTTTAGAGATTCCTTGGCATTTGAGGATTTGACGGTACAATTGTTTAATTGTTTTGTCGTCCATTACTTACACAATTTCACATATCTATTGAGAGATAATGGTGTAGTGGACACTCTTTCTAAGGCTGTTGTTTCAGAAAGTAGTGTTAGGTGTTTTCTTCATTTGTCTAGTTTTATATTAATCAACATGTTAATGATTCATTTGGGAATAGAACTTTTAGGTTTGTTTGATCTTCTTTTTATTAGACTATGGTACTCTTCTTTCTCTATAGGCTTTCCCTATTAGGTTTTTTCTAAGGAGGTTTTAAGGAGGCCAAGTCTTAATCTCCTGTTGGTTTTTGCTTTCCTGTTAGCATGACTTTGATTTTATGTATCTTTTTTAATTTCATTTTTAATATATTCTACTCTAATAGTTCAGGGTCTTTAAGGTGTACCAACCTATTTGGGATGCCTTAATTTCCTTCCCATTTCAATAGTTTCTTTCAGATTATTATTATTATTGTTGTTGTTGTTGTTCATAGTTTCTTTCAGATTATTATTGTTATTGATATATTATTAGGGTTAACTATACTTTTCGGCTTTATATTTGGTCTCAATTACAATTGAGTGCTTCAAGTTCTAATTTAGACTTTATTTTCCATTAATATTTTCAATTTTAGCTTTTCTTTCAATCAGTTAGTCTTTCATTGAGATTTCTTATTAACCCTTAGATTTTTTCAAAAGCCAAGATTTAATGTTGTGATTTGTATGAGTTTAATGAAATGTTAAAACTCTAGGAGGGTAAAGTGAACCTTGTCATGACTTATATAAATTATTGTGAAAAATTGGATCTCCTCCTAATTGCTTTAGGATTTGGGGATATATTGCAGAGAGAAATCAATTAAACAATATCAAAGCACATATAAAACAAATAGAAAATAAAAGAGAAGACATGAAAAATTTTAATGTGGTTTAGCAATCAAAGCGATCCCTATGTCTACAGAAAGCACCTGCTTAAAATTCACTATCAATCCTGAAGGTTTTACAAAGATGGAGAAAAACTCTCTGCTGTTTTCTTTTGTCAACTCTCTCAATCTCTCCCTAAGTTTCTGAAACTCATATCTACACATTATAAAACTAGGCTACAAATAAGCCTAATAAATTGAGGACAAAAAATGACAATCAACAAAAAACCCGTAAAAGTTTTCCATAGCCCTAAGGCACAAGGGCACTAAACTATTGGCCAAAATGTCTTTTTCATGGTCACTTAATGATGAAAACTTGCCTGAACCCGTACCGTCAAGTACACTCTGGGGTGTTGATCCTGTGCAACTGAAGACCGGGCCAATTACTAGAGCTCAAACTAAGAGGTTTAAGGACAATCTTGTTAGCTTCATACAAAATGTAATTAAATCTCAAGAGGGCATATTAATATCAGAATATTCTAAGCCCGTACTGAGTATCCAAGTTTTGAAGGTAGAAATGGACCTGGGAAACTGCTTTGTGCTTTTGAGGACTTCGAACAGCAAGGGATGAGTTTGTAAGTTTATGAATGTGCTTGAGCTTTCTAAGAAGTCACAAAATCATGCCAAGGCAGTGGCAAGGGTATTCAAGCATGTATGAAGGCGCACAAGCTTCAACATGGCCAGTTTTGCTTGTTTTGGCATTGGGAATGACTTTTCTTGCAATCTAAGCAAGCTTTGATCATTCCAATCAGCGACAACGTATGGCATACTGGATTTGATTTGGAGCTTAAACTAGTTGGCGATTGGACAAAGATAGCTTATTTGGAAAGCTGGTCAAATACTTTCCAAATCTGAAATTTAACTTTTGTTTTAGTCTTTTATTTTTGGTTTTTATTTAATTATTTTCTCAAAAAATTAATTTAGAAAGGTTTATATTCAATATTTCTTATTGTAAATTAATTAATTCCTTTTTAAAAATTAAGGAATTAATTAATACAAATAAGACTAGGAAACACATGTGAAAATGGATCACATCTTTGGTATAGTCTTATCTATTCTTTTAGGGATTTTACTTTTGTAATCCTAGCCTATTTAAAGGATTTATTTTCTCAATAAACTACTGGCATTATTCATTTAGAAAAATTATTATGAGAAAGATTTCTCTTTGTTCTATTAGAATACCTAAAACACTGAGTAGAGAATAAGTATTTTAGTTTGACTTATCAATATGACAACCCATAACATATTGTGGTGTCTTTGACATATCAAGGTTTCTAATCAGAGGTTGATTAGGGGTCAAGGTGACCATTAGAATCTTGACTTAATTTCGATCCAGGCTAATTTAATACAGGTTTAGGAGCAAGTCGACTTAGGTACGTATCATTTGGTATTAGAGCCAAATTTTGTTCAGGTTTGATCTATCTTATTTCATTTGTTTTATTTTTGTATTATTCTACAATTTTGATATTAGGTTAAGGTTGCTTCTATCCATACACGTTCTGCATATTTAAAAAAAATAAAATTCATAGCCGAATTAGATTTCTTTTGTTTAGCCGTATTTTAGCTTTCTAGTTTATTGGTTGGTTTGCATATTAGTTCTTGGTAATTTGGTTTATTATTGATTTTATTTTGATAGTTTTAATCTTACTTAGTTGCACTTATATATATTCAAAACAAAATTGAAAATATATTGCATAAACCTTAAAATTTGCAATTTGTTTTGCTTGGAAGTTAGAATTGGTTTTAGGAAGTTGTTTGGCTTTGGAGTTGCAATTTTTGGTGGTGATCTTGCTTCTGGAGATTGTGTTGATATTATTATGTGTGTGAAAAAAAAAAAACAAAAAAACAAAAGCGAAAGTTTAAAAAAAAAAAAAAAGAAAAATTGTGTAAAAGGCCGATTTGCGAAGTTGAAAATTTGAGTTTGTTTGGATTTGGAAAATTCAATTATGACATTTGGAGTTGCTGCTATTCAATATTGGTTGCTGGAAATTGGAATATTGTGTGCTAATTTATTGGATTAAAATTGATTTAAGGATTTAATACAAAGATTTAAATTACGAGAACTATAACCAACAATTATCTCATATTTTATTCGACTTGTATTCTTCTTAATTGTTTGAATTCTTCTCTAAACTTTATCCTTGAATTTTGGCATCTTAATATTCTGGATTATTTACTTACTGTATCCAAAAATTAAAATTACCTTGTTACTTTCCTTGCCTTTGGATAGAAAAGCTAAGAGTTAGGTTTCTAAATTTACTCGAAATTTGCTTGCCTTTTGTTTCTATATTATATATAGGTTTAATTAGAACATATTTGTGATTTAGTTGATGTTTTGAATGTGTTTTAATAGAACTTTAAGATAATCATTAGAGTGGAAAAAGTCAAGAGAGTGTGAGCTTAAAAGAGGGTTAAAAGCCGAAACTAGTGTGAAAACATGAGTGAACGAGATCTTGTTTGAGTGATACATGTGAGGGAGTGAACTTGGTGAGGTTTCTTGCGTATTTCACTAACATGACATATTCAAGAATAAGAAAAGGAGGTGACTCAGTAAGAAAACTTAGAGAGGATTCCGTGGGATTCAAGGGAGAGTCGAGAGCATCAGGGAGTTTAGCTTAACCTACTGACATGCAGGTGGTGATGGAGCAATTGTAAAGTATGAATGCTAGATTTGATCAAATTGATCAAAGGATTGACCGATTTTAGGATACACCACGAAGGCAGAACCCTAGGATGGAACCACAAGGAGGACATGATCGAGGTAGAAGAGGCCATAAACGTTTTAGGGAAGAACTTGAAGAAAAGGACTTTGGAGACAATTTTGAGGATGAGTACGAAGACATATTGGCACACCAACGAAGGCGAAACCATGGAAGGCAAACGTGAGATGAAGATGATGATCTTGAAATATTAAGGTCAACATACTACCATTTTTAGGAAAAAAACGATTCGGAGGCTTACTTGGGAATAATTTTTGCCATATGTTAAGTTTGCTTATAATAGAACCATACATTCTGCTACTAAATATTCACCATTTGAAATTGTTTATGGTTTTAATTGTTTAACTCCATTAGATTTAATACATTTACCTTTAAGTGAACATGCTAATCTAGATGGTAAACAGAAAGCTAAGTTTGTCAAGCAGATTCATGAGAAGACTAGAGCAAACATTGAGAGGAGGACTAGACAGTATGCTAAAGCTGCTAATCAAGGCCAAATTAAGATGGTGTTCAAACTAAGAGAATGGGTTTGGTTGCACTTGAGAAAAGAGAGGTTTCCTGAACAATAAAAGTTAAAGCTTATGCCTCAAGGAGATGAACCTTTTCAAGTTTTGGAGAGGTTTAATGAAAACGCTTACAAGTTTCATTTTCCAGGTGAGTATAATGTGAGTGCTACATTTAATGTTGCTGATTTATCTCATTTTTCTACAGGTGATGACTTCGATTTGAGGGAAAATCATTGTAGGAGGGGAATGATGAGAACCCATCAGAACCCGTACCGTCAACTATATGCTGGAGTGCTGATCCTGTGCAACTAAAGGCTGGACCAATTACTAGAGCTCAAGCTAAGAGGTTTAAGGAAAATCTTGTTAGCTTCATAAAAAATGTAATTAAATCTCAAAAGGGCGTATTAATATCAAAAGATTCTAAGCCCCTGCAGAGCATCCATGTTTTGAAGGCAGAAATGGACCGAGGAAGCTATATTAGTGCATTTGAGGACTCCGAGTAGCAAGGGACAAGTTTGTAAGTTTATGAACATGCTTGAGCTTTCTAAGAAGTCACAAAATCATATCAAGGCAGTGGCAAGGGTGTTCAAGCACTTACGAAGGTGCATAAGCTTCAACATGGTCAATTTTGTTTGTTTTGGTGTTGAGAAGGACCTTTCTTGCTATCCAAGCAAGCTTTGATCATTCCAATCAATGGCAACGTGTGGGAAGTAGTTCTAATCTTACTAGGTATCCTACATGGCATATTGGATCTAATTTGAAGTTTAAACTAGTTGGTGATTGGATAAAGATAACTTATTTGGAAAGCTGGTCAAATACTTTCCAAATCTGAAATTTGACCCTTATTTTAGGAAATAGTCTTTTTTTTTTTATTTAATTATTTGCTCAACATATTGATTTAGGAAGGTTGATACTTAATATTTCTTATTATAAATTAATTAATACAAATTAGACTAGGAAAGACATGTGAAAATTGGCCACATCTTTGGTATAGACTTATTGGCCAGTTTTTATTTATTCCTTCAGGGATTTGGCTTTTGTAATCCTAGCCATTTCTCTTTGTTTTGTTAAAACACCTCACACACCGAATAGAGAACGACTGTTTTAGTTTGACTTATCAATAGGACAATCCATAATCTATTGTGGCGTCTTCAACATACCAAGGTTTCTAATCACAGGTTGATTAGGGGTCAAGATGACCATTTAAATCTGGCCTGAATTTCAATCCTGGCTAATTTAATACGGATCTAGGAGCAAATCGACCTAAGTTCATATCACTGAAGTAGTGCGATGTTACTTTCTCTTCCTCATCGTAGAACTACATCACTCCTAAGCCAACATGGCAGCTCTTTACTCTTTGTTTGGAATGGCTACTGGTTTCATAGTAGTTTTTTCACTCCTCCTTGGGGTCTTTAATGCAAGTCTTCATACTTACAATTAGGGCTGGGCAAAACCCGACCCAAACCGACCAACCCGCCCGAACCGAACTATTTGGGTCGGTTTGGGTTGGTTTTTAACTGTTAAGCGGGTCGGTTCGGTTACATATGTATTGGACCCGTGGTTTTCGGTTCGGGTTACGGGTGGGTAGAAAATTTACCCAACCCAAACCGAACCGACCCATAATAATCCAAAGGTGAAGGTTTAGTCATGAAATATTAAAAAAAATATGCATGTGAATAATTATATCCCCTCAAAGCTTTTGGTATATATTTTTTTAATAATTTTTCTATTTAAAAAAAAGAAAAAAAAATAAAAATAAAGGAGAGCATTAACAATGACAACAGGACAAGGATAAGAATCCGATGGGGAATAGTTCTCTTTATTGTCCTTCTTTTTTATTTATTTATATTTTGGTAAGAAGATTTCTTCATCCTTATTGTTTCCCTTTTTTAAAAAAACATAATGCATATTATTTATACTACATTATATTGTAATATATTTTTTCACATGATAATATCAGTACTAGCATAAAAGAATATTATATTATCCCTTTTATTTATTTGAACCTGCAACTTTGAAAATAAAATATTAAGCATACTTGGACCAACCTCACTTGTGAATTTACTAATTAATATGAAAATATTAAAAAAAAAATTAATATGAAAATATTTTAATAATTGTAAAACTAATGAAAATTAAACCTGAATAAAATAAATAAGTGAAACTCATCAATATAAAAAAGAAGAAGAAACATTAAAAATAATATTTGGGCTGAAATCCATTATGAGGTCCAAACTGGCCCAAACCAAAAATAAAAAAAATTGGGCTGAAAGTGAAGCTCATCATAAGGCCCAAACCGGCCTAAACCAAAAATAAAAAAATTTGGGCCGAAGCCCATCAGAAAGCCCAACCCAGCCCAACCCGTGAACCCAACCCAAACCGAAAAATATTCATTCGGTTCGGTTCGGTTCGGTTTGGGTTGAATGTAACGGTCGGTCCGGTTCGGTTTTGTACCCAATCCAAACCAAACCGGTCGGTTCGGTTTAAAAAAGGTCACAAAACCGAACCGAACCGAACCGAGCCCACCCCTACTTACAATACGAACCCTAAGTACACATTTAAATCTCAATTTTTGTAGAAATGCAAGCACTATTAAAGGAGATTTTGATAGAAAACCATCAAACGCCCTCGTGAGAGACTAGCTATTCTTTCAATATGAATAAATCCTAATAAAAATTTTGCTCAAAAATTAACATCTTATTATAAATCGAAAAATATTATTAACTTAAAATATTAAAAACTAAATAAAATTCCCTGCCATAAAGGTTGATACAATGTCTAAATTGAATAAAATTATAAATCTAAAAATATTATTAACTTAAAATATTAAAAACTAAATAAAATACCCTACCATAAATGTTGATGCGATGAAATAAAATTAAAAGTAAGAATGACAATTGAAAATAAACGAAAATGGAGGCCTAAATTATACTTAAACCAAAATAAAAATTGAAGTACTCAATTTAAAAAATTGAAAAATAGGACTAATTTGAAATCAAGAACAATTTAGAAGGTCCAAAAATAAAGTTAGCCCTTATTATTTCATGAATATATATATATATATATATATATCTAAATATATATAATTAGTCCTGGCTTGGTGCTTGTAAACAATACAAAGAGTACACGGCCAGGTAATTGAATGAACTAGCAGGGCAGTGAGTGGGTTTTGATTTATATATTTAATTATTTATTTTGTATATATTATGGATAGATAAAGACAAATAAATTAAAGGCAAATTAATTATTATACTATTATTTTTTAAATCAATGTAAACTGAAAAAAAAAAAAAAAAAAAAAAAAAAAAAACACGCATGTCCAATAAATATGCAATTATAGATATGAATAGACTGTTATAGTCCATGTCAAATGGTGTGGACAACGGAGAGGACTAAAAAATTGTGCATTTTGAAATAGTCCTAAACTGTACCGGGCAATTTAACTTGCGTGAAGAGGTGGGTTTATATATAATGGGAAAATTCTACATGGCTTCCCAGGGGTTTGCTATAATGTAGATTTAGTCTCTCAGGTACACTCATAGAGATGAAGTCGATCTTCATCCAACTAATTTCCTATCTCCTACATGGCACCTTAAATGATAATTTTAACTTTTAAATTTTAAACATATATCACTTTAAATCACATCCCTCATAAAATCAACTTTAGAGAAAATAAATTATTATTAGATTAAAAATTTTAAAAACTATAAAAAATAATAATTTTTGAAACTACTTTGCAGTCATAATAATAATAATAGATGATCTAGAAAAGGATGAAACCCCCTCCCAATCTAAGATAACTTTATTAAAAATAAGAAAAATAGAAACAGGTGACCAGGAAATCAAAAAGACTTAGACATGCTTAATATGTATGTAGACACCTCAAAATCAAATCAACCAAACCCAGACAATAAATTACTAAAAAATAAAATAATACAAAAGAGTCATAGAAAAGAAAATAAAAACGGTTAAAACAGTAAACTCATCCAAAACCTAACCTCATTAAAACCCTTTCCAAGTACAAATCCAAAAGGAAAACCCCAGAAGCAAGGGGAAAAAAAAATTACCAGGAGACTAATAAAAAGGGGAAAGTTCTATCCCCCTACGTCATTTGAGTAGATTAGAAGAGAGAAAGACCAACAATCCTCAACGGCCGAGTAGCCATTCTAAACAAACCATCTGCAATTATATTACCTTCACGATAAATTTGGGATGCTTATAAAGGAATGCCAATAATATATTGAAGACAAGTAAACCAACTAGGCAGAATGGGCGATCTTGAAGCAACTTAACCACATATGTCGAGTCACTCTTAATTCATAAATTAGTCTAAGCGTACGTTTTAGCAAACCAAATAGCATGAGTAACTTCCTAAAGTTCAGCTTCATAAGCATAATCAACGCCAAAAGGAATGGAGAACAACCTTTAACAAAACCTTGAGCAGTCCTAAGAACACCACCACAACCAGCAATCCTAGGATAACCCACAACAGCACCATCAGTATTGACTTTTAGCTATCCAGATATAGGAGGCAACCAAAAGATGAGAACACTTTTTGGAGCTTTCAAAGGAAGCCCGTTCACGATAAGACCTCTTAAAAGTATCAAATCAGAACCATACTATCCATGAAGCCAATGCTAAGTCTACTAGTCTCCCGAACAGTAGCAAGAACAAAAGCCTAAGATTTGGAAATAGGGATTCTAATACCATCAAAGCAAGCTCAGCTCCTAGCAAACCAAACAACATTCAAAACCAAAACAGATGCAGAAATCCAAGGAGTTTTAACTTGTGAACCCAATTTCCAACTCATGCAATCCAAAAAGAAATCCAACAATGAATTGTCAAAATGCAAAGTCAAATCAAACTTATGAGCGATACAGTCCCACAAACCTCGAGCATAAGGACAATTTAAAAAAAATATGATTATTACCTTCTATATGCTGTCTACATAAGTAACAACATGAAGCAAGAGAAAATCCAATATGTTGAAACTGAGCATTAATTAGCAAATGGTCCTGAAACAAACGCCAACAAAAGCCAGAACAAGAAGGAGGAAGAAATGGGACCAACTAAATTTCAGCCAAGGAGGACAATAACGTGGAGAATTTAATAAAAAAATTATAATAAGCTTGGCAAGTAATGCTTCCAAATTTGGAATGAGCCCAAACTAATTTGTCCTGAAATGGAGAGGTCACCACTTTCTCAACTAAATCACCAATATGCGGAAAACAATCCCAAAAATCCACTGGAATGGATTAAGACCCATTTGCACCCATAAAAGCAGAAGCAAAATTATTTGGGTCCAAACAAGATTCTCATCATCAATGAGATCAACAATAGGTGAACCTAACTAATTATCCTTCCAAAAATTCACTCTAGAGTTAATACCAACCAACCATTTACAATGCTTCATTATTTCCAAATAACAACCACGAAAAGAAGACCAAATGGAAAAGCCAACATAGAAATTATTCCTCCTTTCGAGTTTAGAAAAATACCTTGACTAAAGAAAAGAACTAACAAGAGAATCCCCAGTGACAAAGTTTCAAATCACTTTACTAAGAAGAACTTCATTGAAAATTAACCAAGTTCTTAACCCCCAATCCACCTAACTTGACCGGCTTCCAACAAGAATTCCAAGAGACCGCAATGAGCTTCTTTTTATCAATATTGCCTGTCCAAAAGGAGTGAACAAACATTCGTCTGTTTATACCCTTTAACATTCATCTAGGCCAATGATAAATAGAAAAGGAGTGAATAAACATCGAAGTAATGACAGAGTTAACAAGGAAAATTCGACAAGCAAAAGACAAGAAACGACCCTTCCAATAATCCAAAGTGCTCAAAATTTTATCTGAAAGAGACCTTAAATGAGAAAGTTTCAAAGAACCTTTAAAAATTGGCAGCCTAAGATAAGTAAATCGTAAAGCTCCAAAACAAACTCAAAGGCCATGAGTAATAGAACGTTGTATTGCCAAAGAGTCATGATTACCAAAGAAAACAAAAGACTTATGTTAACATATTGGCCTAATAAATCACTATAACACTTGAAAGCTGAAGAAATAGTTTTCACATTGGACATAGAGCCTTGACAAAAGACTCAAACATCATCAGCTTACAAAAAATGACTAGAAGTAGCTAAACCATGTGCATCATTAATGCAGACCAAAAGATTTCTCTAAAGCAAAGAAGAAAGCAAACACACTACATGAAAATAGCAATCTAGTGACACTAACATAGCGACGTTACGAAACCGAAGCGTCTGAAAAAAGAAACCGCAACATTGAGGTTAAAGCTTTAATTTAAATTCCATACATATACGACGCGTTCAAAAACAGTCAAAGTCAAATGATTGCTAAAAACAAAAATACATGAAGCTGAAATTCGACGTCGCTGAATAAGCAACTGAACACGGCCTTTAATAATGTGCCTATATTTTATCTAAATTCTATTCTTTAAATGTTAGACTCATGCAAAATGATTAACCAACTATTTATCTATGTTTACATAATCACAAAATTTAATTATATAAATAACCAAAAAATGATGACAATAGGCGACGTTTATCATAAAAAATGCATCGCTTAATATTTATTAAAAATAATTTTTTTTTAAATTAAGGTAACATGCGATGCATTCACATATAATTGCATCGCTTGTACTTTCAATCATATATATATATATATATATATATATATATATTTTTTGGTTTACACGTGCACAACCCATAAAACACAAAAAATCAAATAGAGCCATGCCAAGAATTGAACCCAGAACCTCTCACACTCTCAAGGAATCACCATATTACCAGACCAAATGACTTGGATATAATAATACAATAAAAAATAGGTAATATAGTTTTAGGCGATGCATTCTTTTAAAAAAGGGTCGCCAAATAAAGGAATAGGCGATGCATTTTTTAAAAAATACGTCACCTTTTCACCCAACCAATTTTTACCCATCAAAAAAATAAATTCAAATAAGGTCATGCCAAGAATTGAACCCAGAACCTCTCACACTCTCAACGAATCACCACACCACCAAACAAAATGACTTGGATGTAATAATACAACAAGAAATATGTAATAAAGTTTTAGGCAACACATTTATTTGAAAAAGGGTCACCAAATAAAGGATTAGGCGATGCATTTGCTGAAAAATGCATCGCCTTTTCACCCAACCAATTTTTACCCATAAAAAAAAAATAAAATCATATTAGACCATGCCAAAAATTGAACCCAGAACTTCTTACACTCTCAAGGAATAACCATACCACCAGATCAAATGACTTGGACGTAATAATACAACAAGAAATAGGTAATATAGTTTTAGGCGATGCATTTTTTAAAAAAGGTCACCAAATAAAGGAATAGGTGATGCATGTGTTAAAACATGCGTTGCCTGTCCCAATTTTTTTTTTTTAAATTTGTTTCCCCTTTTTTTAAAAAATAAAAATACAATTTAAAGACTTGCAAATTTAAATAAAAAATAAAATATACTTGAAAAACACAATAATTAAAGAGCAACAATAAAAAAAAGATAATAAAATGGAACAGGCAACGCTATAAAAGGTAATTACGTTGCCTATTGTTTCTTTTTTTTTTTTAAGCAAAAATGCAATTTAAAGACTAGCAAATTTAAAGAGCTTTTTTATGTTAAAAAGATAATGTAAAATTATTTTAAAAACTTTTTTATGTTCAAAAAGTAATAAAGCAAATCTTTTTAGTACATTTAGCAACGATTTTTTAATAACATGTCCCCTATTCTAACATTTAGTTCCCTCCAATTTAAATGTTACTTTTTAGTTTTGTCAAATTAGTATTATTTAATAAATAAATTCATACAAAATAATTGATAGACAACAAAATTCAAATAAATGTTGGCATAAAAAACCAATATTTCAAATAAATGAAATACTAACTCATATAATAATTTTATTATTCTAAAATTAATAATTTAATAAATAGTTAAGACATATTTAATAGATAGGAAATAAAAATATAAGTGACTCTTTTTTAGTAATGCCCAGCGACTCTTTTTTAGTGATGCGTCGCCTATCTTGACATTTAGTGACGAATCTGGAAATTATACTTTTAGAAACGTGTCGTCTATTCCAACTTTTAGCAACGCTTTTTTTTTTTTTTTCACCAGTTTGAAAGTTATTTTTAGTTTTGTCAAATTATGATTATTTGATAAATAAATTCATACAAAATAATTGATAAACAATAAAATTCAAATAAATATTGTCATAGGAAACTAATATTTTAATTAAATGAAATATTAACTTATATAATAATTTTGTTATTTTAAAATTAATAATTTAATAAATAGTTACTACATATTTAATAGATTGGAAATAAAAATGTGATAAATTTATTTTTTTGAAAATTTTAATTGATAGAAATATAAGGCAAAATTATTAAGCAATTCCTCTAATTTATTGTGTTTCTATGATAAGTTAATTGTTATACTTCTGTGACATAATGTACAAATTAATAATATATCAATGATTAATACTTATAAAAGTAATTTTATAAATAAAAATTATTTTTAAGAGATTTCTTCTCAATAATTGTGTCATTAAATATTTAAAAAATTATTTAAAAAGCTTTTATATGTTAAAAAGATAATGAAAAATTATTGAAAAAACTTTTTTATGTTTAAAAAGTAATAAGAGATTTTTTTAACAAAGCATCATCTTTTAGTGCATTTAGCGATGCTTTTTTACTAATGGTTTGCCTATTATGACATTTAGTAACGAATCTAGAAATTATACTCTTAGAAAAGCATCGCCTATTCTACCCTTTAGCGACACTTGTTTTTTTTTTTTTGGGTCCCCAATTTGAAAGTTACTTTTTATTTTTGTCAAATCAGGATTATTTGATAGATAAATTCATTCAAAATAATTGATAGATAATAAAATTCAAATAAATATTGACATAGGAAATTAATATTTCAAATAAATGAAATATTAACTCATATAATAATTTTATTTTTTGAAAATAAATAATTTAATAAATAATTAATATATATGAAATAAAAATGTGATAAATTTAATTATTTTAAATATGAATCAAATATAATAAAATATTAATTAAATATATTAATTTTTTTTGTTTAATTTTTTTTTTCAAGTACAGATTATTTTTTTATTAAATTTCCAAGTATTTGAAATAGTATTTGTATTATCAAAAAAAGGAAACAAGCGACGCAATGTTTTACGAATGCTTCGCCTATTCCTTTTTTTTTTTTTTAGTTTTATTCTTTAACTATTTTTTTTTTTTACTTTTAGTCTTTAACTATTTTTATAAAAAAAAAAAAGAGTTGTCTTTTGTTTTTTATTTTTTTTAATTTGAAATTATTTTGCAAATCCAATTTTTTTTCTTAATTTGTTCCCTTTTATTTAAAAAATAAAAATATAATTTAAAGACTAACAAATTTAAACAGAAAAAAATTGTACTTGAAAAACAAAATAATTAGACTAAAACAATAAAAAAGATCAGAAAATGCAACAAGCTACACTATCAGAAGGATTTGCGTCGGCTGTTCCCTTTTTTTTTTTTTTTTTAAAAAAAACTATTTAAGAGACATTAAAATCTAAAAATAAAACAAACTGTACTTGAAAAAAAAAAGTTAAAAAACCACCTCAGTAATATTGCTTAAAAACTTGAAAGACTTAAAAAATTATTTAAAAAGAATCTTCAAAAGGGTTTTAAAATTTTTACGCAGCCTGTGAATCTCTTTTCTTTTCTAAAACTACTCAAGTACACTACCTAATAGATGTTAGATTTGGAAGCAATCTAAGAGAGACTTGAAGAGTGGGATATTTCAATTTTATTTTTCATTTGCGTACATTGCCGTCGAGAAGCTGAGTTCTCTATGTCACCCTTGTGGTTAGCTGGGTTTCTTCTTTCTTTGTCTCCATCGTTTAGGTGAGTTTCTTTTTTTTTTGTGATTGGCGGTGACATGTGGTGGGTTCAGTTTTTTTTTTTTTTTTTGTTTTAATCACAGGTCAGGTTCATTGGGTTTTCTTAATCTTACTTTTGTAAATATTTTGTTTATGATATTGCTTGACATTGTTTTGCTAAGTTCAACAAGTATTTTATGTTAAAGATCAACTTGACTCGAGATGTTCTATTGTTTTAACTCCACCACAACATTATTCTTTTATTGAAGAAGATGTTCTTGGCGCTACTACGATGACTCACAATCCATTTGTCATACAGATGCCAAGTGTTGATGAAAATGATAATGATGATGAATGTGAGAGTAGCTATGTTGGTAATGACTGTGAGAGAATATGAATAAAAAATATGTTCTAAATAAATTGGTACGTAGATTTGTTATTTATATTTTAAGTAATATTTATGATATTTATTATTATCCATTTAATTAATTTTTTTATCCGCTTCATTATGAGTTTTTTACTTTTAAATAGGAGAAATGTGCCTCGCCAAATTTTAAGAACAATGGTAATATTATTTAAATTTTCATTCAGTAAATTACTTATTAATAATAATTAATGTTTATTTATTTTGCATAAGTGTTAATACTTTTTTTAATTTTTCCATATGCAGTATGAGGTTGTAATATTGTCAACAAAAATATGTCAACTTCCATCTCAATGACTATGCATTCATGGAAGTTTAATTAATATTGCATTTGCTTTTGTATATACAATAGTTTACCAAATTGTAAAAATATTTCATGAGCTAAAATTTAATTTATTTGATAATTATTTTGTCATAAAAATGTTTATTTTAAATTATTGTATTCTAATTAATTTGGATGAAGCTAGTTTTAATTTTTTTGTATTTTAGTTATTTTAATATTTTTACTATTTTAATCAATTTTAACAAAATTAAAAATAAGCAAATTAAAAAATAAATAAATGGCGGTGCATTAAATTAAAGAACATCACCAAATGGCCTAAACCATTTGGCGACGTTGTTTTTCACCTTTAGCAACATTTTTCAAACAGTCTCATTTCATTGGCTTTTTTTAGTAATGCCTTGGCAAAACATATTTAGAGATGCTTTAAAAAACAGTCGCTACAAGTGTTTTTAGCGACTGTTTCATACAGTGTTGCTAAATGTTAAAGATAAAAGGTAACGCATTATGCAAATGCATCGTTAAAAGTAGGATATCAAATTGACACATTTGTTAACAGCGTCGTTAAAAGTCCAATGTAAAATCTGACGTGTTTGTTCTCAGCGTTGCTAAAAGTCGAACATAAAATCTTACGCATTTGTTAAATGCGTCCCTAAAAGTCATCTACTAAATTTGATGCGATTTTAAATGCATCGCTAAACATTCATCACGTGTTCTTTGAACCTTTAGTGACGCATTTATTTACAACGTCAGATTTTTCTAAATCTAAGGTGACACTATTAATGCGCTGCATGTTGTCTTATGGATTTAGCGATAGTACGTTAGGCAACCCCCCATAACACATCGGTACTTATTTTATGCGATGCATTAATTGCGTCATTTATCAATGCATTTCTAGTAATGAAAGCTCAGGTAATCTTCTACAATCCCAAAAGGTAAAGGTGATAGAGGATCACCTTGCCAGACAGCTTGGAAGCAATCAAAATAGCCTTCAGGAGATCCATTCAAAAGAATGGAAACTCTGAAAGAATAAAAATTAGCTTGGATCCAAGAGCAAAACAAAGTGGAAAAACAAAACCAACGAAGACCCTGAATAATAAAAGGTAATCTCAAGAAGTCGAAAACTTTCATGATGTCAATTTTAAGAGCCAAACTATTCCAACACATTTCTTTCAAAAAATTTAGCACATCCTGAAGCTCCAATAATGCATTCCTCGATGTTCTGACCTTTAATAAAACCAAATTGTTTCCCTAAGACTTATCTTGTTAGCAATAGTGGCCAATATGTTTGCCAACACATTAAGGATTATTTTATAAAGAAAGTTCCCAAGAACAATAAGTCTGAAATTCTCCAAAGTATTTGCTTATACTCATTTAGGAAGAAGAGTAAAAAAATTCAAACTAAGGCTCGGAAGCATAAAACCCATTTTGAAGAAATAGAGCATAACCACAACCCCCCACCGCCCCTCCCCCCCCCCCCCCCCCCCCGGCGACATCACAACCAATAATATCCCAACAAGACTGATAAAAAGGATAAGAAAAGCCATCTAGCCACTGAACAACTACTAGGATCAAACTCAAAGACGACATCTTTAATTTCTTCTAGAGAAGGGACAGCATTTAGATTACAATTATCAATATTAGACACCAAAGCAGGAATGACATCTTCAAAAATATGAGGATTAACCTGTTGCTAAAACTCTTCAGCAAAATGGTTAATATAGAAGTTCACAATGTGATTCTTAATCAAGCTCCACTTCGATGTCATAAGACCATCAATAGAAAGCATATTAATAGAGCGATTAGCATTCCTTGAACGCAACATGGCATGAAAGAAATTAGAATTTTTGCAACACCCCGTCCTAATAAATATCTGAAATTTTAAAATCTTGACCACATGTCTTAGACACAAGATTCGGCCATTCCGAGGCCAGCGATCTTAGGCACTCCATTAGTACGACCTTAAAAGGATACCTCAGTAAGTTTGAAGAAAAGGCTCCTTCAATTTAAAGAAGAGGCTTGTCCAGTTTAATCTTACACTTATCAAACAGGTGAAGCCTCAACCAATGTCGAGATACATTTCACGATTATAGGACTCCCAAATGGCTAGAATGTTCATAGCTCTGTTGTTTTGGTCAAACGTTTCGTCTTCTTATGGTAGAATTTAGCTTGAAATTATGATTCATGAATGAATCATACCTCCACACTTACGTTCATGGCTAGTAGCACACGTGCAAAGTCCACTTTACAAAATTTACCTTCAAGAATTGCCATCTAAAACTGAGATTTTTTATGGTACTTTGTAAAATTATGATTATCTGTCATTTTAAAAAAATTTCCTTAATTTTAAATGACATTTTAAATTGTCATCAGTTAACCTTTTTTCCTATAGTATATTGAAGTTTTTACTTTTTGAAAGCATACTTGATATTTGTTATCTAATGATGATATGGTTAAATTATTTATCATATAACCATTAATAAAATTTTATTATTTCATCTTTACTTGTAGTTTCTATCACAGCTTAGAGGATTAATTGTAAACCTAGAGTTTTATTTGTAATTGTCAACAGCTCAAACAAGTTTTAAATAATTACTTAAATTAAATAAAAAGTGTCAACCAAAATATTATTTATTTATTTATTTATTTATTTATTATTATTATTATTATTATTTTAGCACCGAAACAATGTTGAATTGTGTAAAATAATTAAATAAAAAATTGTGAGGGCAAATTAATAACCCATGTGTAAGTCTTCACATGCCTGAATAGTTTGTGAATCCATATGTTCCTCATTAAATGTTAATTAACAAAATGGTGTAAACTATTTCAATAAACATGCTTCCACATTTGAGTTCAGTCTTTTATGTATCTTTGCCTTCCTTACTTTTCCCCTGGTCAATTGGACTGCATTTATTAAGTGCCCATATCCCAGTGTCTTAATGATATTTGATTTGTCTAATACACCAAACAATGAACTAATTTCGAGGAATCGATCAGATTACTTCGTTATGATAAATCTGTCACTAATTTTCATCTTCTTTCTTTATTATTTCTAATTTCAGTGTAATCAATATACATACACATACATATATATATATATATAATATATAAATATGATGCATTTCTTATCTCATGGATTTTACGTTTATATATAATTTGTGAATTTGACCATAATTTGAATATATTTCCATTTTAAAATTAATTAGTTAAATACTAGCTAAAAGTGAACTATTTGTAAGCAAATTAAAATCAAATTGGAGTTGGTTTTGCGTAATTAGATGGTAGTATGATACATTAAAAAGTTTAATTTATAAAATTAGCTTTTAAATAATAAAAAAATCCCAATTTTGAAAACGGACCCTAAATGTTCACAGTATGGTTGGATTATTCGATGTCCAATTTTTACAGATATATATATATATATATATACAATTTTAATAGGATAACAATTTCATGAACAATATATAAAAGACTAATAATATCATGTGCCACATAAAAAAAAAAATCTAAATTAACTCTAGAAAATGTTTATCAAACACTAATAATAACTATTAGTGGATCTTATACAAATTATATGTTTGTTTAATTATAAGGACCAAAGAGCCATATTTAAGGAAAGTAGGATTTCCATGAAGAATGAACTAAAATGACATTGTGTAATAGCATAGAAATTAGAATGGGTTACGCATGAGAAGCCATTCGAACGGAGTGCCAATCATGGTCTTATGCACATAATTCCGCCATTCCGAGGCTAGCAATCTTAGGCACTCCACTAGTACGACCTTGAAATGATACCTCAATAAGTTTGAAGAAGAGGCTCGTTCAGTTCAAGGAAGAGGCTTGTCCAGTTTAATGTTACACTTATCAAACAAGTGAAGCCTCATCCAATGCCGAGATACATGCCACGATTATAGGACTTGAGCTGGCTAGATTGTTTTGGCCAAACGTTTCGTCTTCTTATGACAGAATTAAGCTTGAAATTATGATTCATCAATCGGAATGAATCATACCTCCACACTTACGATCAGGACTAGTAGCACAAGTGCAAAGTCCAATACAAAATATACCTTCAAGAACTGTTATCTACAACTGAAATTTTTTTATGATCCTTTGCAAAATTACGATTGTCTGTCATATTAAAAATATGTATTAAACTTTAAATGATATTTTAAAATTGTCATCAATTAACCTTTTTATCCTATAGTATATTGAAGTTTTTACTTTTTTGAAAGCATACTTGATATTTGTTATCTAATGATGATATGGTTAAATTATTTATCATATAATCGTTAATAAAATTTTATTATTTTATCTTTACCTGTAGTTTCTATCACAACTTAGAGGATTAATATTGTAAAGATAAGAGTCTTATTTGTAATTGCCAACAGTTTATACAAGTTTAATTACTTAAATTTAATGAAAATTGTCAACCGAAATATTATTATTATTATTATTATTATTATTTGTTTTTAGCACCGAAATAATGTTGAATTGTATAAAAGAGTTAAATAAAAAATTGTGGGGGCAAATTGATAATCCATGTGCAAGTCTTCACATGCCTCACGTGCCTGAATAGTTTATGAAACCATATGTTCCTCATTGAATGTTTAAAATAACAAAATGATGTAAAGTACTTCAATAAACATGCTTCGACATTTGAGTTCAGTCTTTTATACATCTTTCCTTTCCTTATTTTTCCCATGGCCAACGGGACTGCATCATATTTATTAAATGCCCATATGCGAGTCTCTTTGATTTGTCTAATATATCAACAATGAACTGATTTTGAGGAATCGATTAGATTACTTCATCATGATGAATCTGTCAGTAATTTTCTTTATTAAATTCTTTATTATTTCTAATTTCAATATAACCAATATAATATATATATATATATACACTTAGAAAAATGATATCACCATAGGCTTCCACATTAGATTTTGTGTATAAAAATGAAAGCTTAATTAAATGTGTATACGTCATCTAGTAAGATAACAAATAACAAATTTCATACATACATAAATATATATGGTACAAGGCCATGCCACATATGTTTATCAGAAAATACTTCTTTCTAGACATATACTATATTTTTATTAATGATTGGGATAATACGTAACAATGACACATTTGGCATCGATAATATTATTATTGAAATCATTTATTGAGATCACTTAGTGCTCTATTTTATCTTTTTTATATTTTATTTTTAAAGAATAAAAGATATTTATGTGTAGCGCACTGTCACGGGCCTAACTTTTCCAACACTCCCGTGCGGCACTTAGCACCTCCCTTGCTAAGTAAGCATTGCTCACAAACTATCACAATGCGGAAGCTAAGAGTAAGAGAGTAGGAAGTAGGAGAGTTTGAAAGAATGTGGAGAATACTTGTATTGCTAGAATTCTTGGATGTCTTACAAATGAGAGTCCAACCCCTTTATATAGAGGGCTTGGCACGTATCACAAAAATACAAGGTTCTAGATATGTACACATGTCACCTATCTAGTTAGGGTTCTAAATTATTCTAGGGTTATGTATAAGATATTTACATGGAGTATTCTATAGAGATTCCAATCTACATTAGTCTAGATTTCTCTTGAATCTTCTAGAATATTCCGGGCTTCTCTTGAATCTTCATGGAGAGTGTAGAGTCTTCCGGTTAAACCTCAAGGGTTCTGCTCCTTTTGCACGGGACGTGACACTCTCCCCCATCTAAACTCGCGACGCCCTCGTCGCGCCTTTTTCCTTGCCCGTCGAATGTGATCTTTGAGTTGCCGTTGTGTTTACTCGCGACACCATCCGGCAGGTTCTTCCCCTTTACCAAGTACTTGGTGTAGTTAAGCACGCCTTTACGTTGAATGACTCGATCCGCAGGTGTGGCTTCCACATCCTTGTCGAGTGAAGTCGCTATCACCATGGGTGCCTTTCTTGACTTACCTTCCTTTAGGGCTTCCTTGCCCCCTTTCCCTACAATGGGAAGTGACCTCCTATGGGGTCCTATCACCCCCTCATGCACCTTGTGTGGTTGAGGTAGTGGTTTGACTAGGTTCCCTTCCTTAGTCTCCACATGCTCTCTCTTGTTGTCTCCACAACTTGAGGCCAATGCACACAAGCTCCCTTGGTCCAACTCCTTTGGCACATCTTGTACCTTAGGAGAGGTCTTGGCATGGCTTGGGGTATCCTTGCTAGGCTCTTGGGCTGCAACTAAGTTGATTTGCTCCTCCCTCTCAACTTGCAGTGCCAACAAAACCTTGGTCTCCCGTTTGCTAGCTTGTTCCGTAGGCACCATGCACGTTGTTCCCCCATCCATGATGCATAACTTGTTTGCAAATGGGAGTGGGAAAGCCTTTACTTGGTTAAAGAATTCCATGCCAAGGACAACCTTGTAGTCATCCATGTACACAACCGTTAGGTTCAATTGGCCATCCCAGTCTCCGATGGTGGTTTTCACGCCTCTAGCAACTCCTTGGAGCGGCTTTGCGTCCGAATTCACCTCCTTTACGGAGCCCTTTTCTTTGGTTTCCTCGATCCCAAGCCTTTGTGCCTCCTCCACTGATAGAAAATTATGTGAGGCACCCGTGTCCACCAACGCCTTGGTGGGCACTCCATTGAGTTTTCCCTCCACGAACATTAGGCCACTCTTCTTTGTCTCCTTAGGAGCAGCCTTGATGGCATTCAATAATTGTAAGGAACCTATACTAGTTCCTTCCTCTTGCTTCTCCTCGTATTGGGTAGTCATGGCATTCAAAGCCTTCCTCTTCAGACAATCCCTAACCCAATGCGGCCCATAACATAAGAAACAAGAGTTTTTAGGTTTGGAAGCGTCCTTACCTTCTCTAGGTGGCTTCCATTTTGAGCTTTTTGGCTTAGGTGCACTTTCTTCCCTTTCATTCTCTTTGGATCTACTAAGTTCTCGCCCACCTTTTCCATGGTTGTCTTTCCATTCCTTTGGCTTTGGAGAGTCTCTTTGGTTGGAGTAGTCAATGAAGCCTTCGGCGTATGCAATGGCACTAGCCAAATCTTGTACTCCACGCCTTTTTAACTCCGTTTTTACCTATGGTTGCAGACCATCCATGAAGTAGAAAAGGGAGTCTTTGTCCGATAGGTCCGGGATCTCCAACACCAAGTTGGTGAACTCCTTGATGTATTCCTTGATATGGCCTACTTGCTTGAGTCGTCGAAGGCGACTCCTTGCTTCATCTTCAGCATTCTCCGGATAGAATTGCCTTTTGAGATCCTTTTTAAAGTCATCAAAAGTATGGAAAGTGCACGTACCTCGCTCTATGCCGCTATGCCTCCTCCTCCACCATAACATGGCCGTGTCGCTAAGGTAGAGAGTGGCAGTCCTAATCTTTGAAGCATCGTCCACAATGCCCATTGCTTCAAAGTATTGCTCCAAGCCCCAAAGGAAATTCTTGAGCTCCCTCTCATTCCTTGCCCCAGAGTAGAACTTGGGCTTTGGCACATCGATTCATGGCCCCTCGCGGATGGTGGTTATCCCCGATGCCACCGCCTTCTTGTAAAGAGCCCAATCACCCCGCATGTCCTCCATTTGGGTGCGGATAGCATCCAATTCTTTCTCCAACATTGCACGAAGGTCTGCTACCTCCCCCATGCATTGGTCGCGTGTCGAGCGGAGCTCCCTCCTTAAGGCATCGTCCAGCCCATTGAGTAACCCTCTCACGGCTTGATTGATGGCAATGTCCTCCGACTCTAGCCCATCTAGGCGACTCTCCAATGCCTCAAACCATTCCTGTACTCGAGCAGCATGCTCCTCCAAGCGTAACTCTACTCCAGTCATCACATCCTTGGACTTGGACTTATGCCTCTGCTTCCCCGCATTGGGGTTGCGTTGCTCTTCGTGACCTCGCACATCAGTAGCTCCCTCCACATTGATGGTAACCTCCGAGCTAGCCATCTTGCCTACTTCCACGTTACACCACGATATGCTGAGCAGCAATTGGCTCTGATAGCAACTGTCACGGGCCTAACTTTTTCAACACTCCCGTGCGGCACTTAGCACCTCCCTTGCTAAGTAAGCCTTGCTCATAAGCTATCATAATGCGGAAGCTAAGAGTAAGAGAGTAGGAAGTAGGAGAGTTTGAGAGAATATGGAGAATACTTGTATTGCTAGAATTCTTGGATGTCTTACAAATGAGAGTCCAACCCCTTTATATAGAGGGCTTGGCACGTATCACAAAAATACAAGGTTCTAGATATGTACACATGTCACCTATCTAGTTAGGGTTCTAGATTATTCTAGGGTTATGTATAAGATATTTACATGGAGTATTCCAGAGAGATTCCAATCTACATTAGTCTAGGTTTCTCTTGAATCTTCTAGAATATTCCGGGCTTCTTTTGAATCTTCATGGAGAGTGTAGAGTCTTCCGGTTAAACCTCAAGGGTTCTGCTCCTTTTGCACGGGA
This sequence comes from Ziziphus jujuba, assembly GCF_031755915.1. Lineage (NCBI taxonomy): Eukaryota > Viridiplantae > Streptophyta > Magnoliopsida > Rosales > Rhamnaceae > Ziziphus > Ziziphus jujuba. The sequence goes on from NC_083382.1 coordinate 17,312,641, forward strand.
CGTGACAGCACGCTTACTTATATGTATCAACAATATTATATTACACCTAGGTCCAGCTATGCACATGCATTGCAACGTCTTGACCAATATTTAAAATCTAGCAGTAAAGCCGAAGAGATTCCATCAAACAAGAGAGCTTCTTTAATTTCCTTTTTGTGTTATCTTTCTACAATCCCTAGCCTTATTACTTTCTAAAAATGAAGAAAGCAGAGTTGGTGTTCATCCCCTTCCCGGGGTGGAGCCACATTGTAATGACCTTCGAGATTTCCAAATTTCTTGTGAAACAAGACGAACGACTTTCCATTACTGTGGTCCTCACCAAATCACCTTTTGATTCCAAGGTTGGAACCTTAATCGACTCACTTCATTCTTCCTCCTCCAAGCCAGATCGTATTAACTTCGTCCTTCTCCCAGAAAACAACATCTTAGGTTCAGAGATCGAGCCGAGTATCATCATGGGCAAGTTCATGGAGTATCAGAAACTCCATGTCAAACAAGCTGTCACCAAACTGATGCAATCAAATGGCGACTCTCCCGGCCCCGTAGCCGGAGTGGTCATCGACATGCTCTGCTCGCAGATTATGGACGTGGCCGACGAACTTGGGATTCCTAAGTACTCATTTTTCCCTTCGTGTGCTGGGTCTCTAGGTGTTTATCTCCATCTCCTAACACTCTACGACGAGCTTAACGTAGACGTCGCCAAGTTCAAGAACGACAGGGTTACCGAGTTGCACATGCCGTGTTTCACCAATCCGATACCGGCCGGAGTCTTGCCCGATGTGATTTTGGATAAGGCTGGCGCCGAGTTGATTCTAGATCATGCTAAACGAATCAGAGAAACCAAAGGTGTTATCATGAACACATTCATGGAGTTGGAAACTCAGACTATCCAAACCCTATCCTGCGACCTCCCGCCCTTGTATCCAGTGGGACCCATACTGAACATGATATTGAGGGGTGATAGCCTGTTGGAATCAAAAGGGGCCCACAAGAACTCCGACATAATCAATTGGCTTGACGACCAGCCCCCATTATCGGTGGTGTTCTTATGCTTTGGCAGGTGGGAGAGTTTAGTAAAGAACAGCTGAAAGAGATAGCCGATGCTCTCCAAAATTGTGGGTTTCGATTCATTTGGTCTCTTCGACAGGCCAAAAAAGATGACATCACAGGGTTAACAGAATTCGCATATCCAAAAGAAGTCTGCCCAAAGAGTTTTTTGATCGTACGGCTGGGATTGGAAAAGTCATAGGTTGGGCCCCACAGTTGGCAATCCTGTCCCATCCATTGGTAGGCGGGTTTGTAACCCACTGCGGTTGGAATTCTATGCTGGAGAGCTTGAGTTTCGGAGTCCCAGTTGCTGCTTGGCCTCTATATGCTGATCATGGTCCCATTGCGTTTCAAATGGTGAGAGAACTGGGATTAGGAGCTGAGATCAAGCTCGATTACAGGTTGAAATTTGATTATAACATCCACGACGAGGATGTCATTGTGACTGCAAAAGAGATCGAGGAAGCAATAAAGAAGGTAATGGAAGCTGAGAGTGAGATGAGGAAGAGGGTCAAAGATATGAGTGAAAAGTGCAAAAAGACCTTATTGCTTGGTGGCTCATCTTACTTTTCCATACGCCGTCTGATCAATGATGTAATAAACAATATCCCTTAGATTATGATAATCATGATCTATATATATTTTCTATGCTTTGCTGCTTTTTTTTTTTCATTTGTTTAATAAGGTTAGAGAATCTGGGTTTTACTTTCTGTTTTTTGGCGAAACCACTTAGAGTTAATTAGCAGGAGAATAATTGATATCTTGGCTATGGATGTGGGAGTGACCGATTATGTGTTTGTTTATGTATGCCAGAAAAATATCAAAAGTCAAAAAGTATTATTATTAGTTTCTTTTTGTAGATATTCCAAGGTCAGCATTGTTGTCTGAAATCAATATGTACTGAGTTTTAATGCTACAAATACTATGTCTTTTTTGAAATACAACAAATATTACCATAAACATTTTTGTTTTATTTCTGTCAACATACCAACTTGTACCAACTTAAACATATCTTTGCATATCTAATTATATAATAAAAGAAAAACTTTAAATCATTGAAAACAAATTCAGTCTTTCATTTGCCCATTTTCAAAATCCAAACTTTGTCACAAGTTGAAGGTGAAGCCCTCATAAAAGCTCAACAATGAATAAGCGGCAGCTTGATGCAAAGGCTTATCTTCATTTTTTTTTTTTTTGGTGAAGTGGAATGGCTTACTTTATTCTGCTGTTCGAAAGATCTCTCTAGCTCAACTCTTTTACAACCTCTTGCACAGTTAGCAAATGGGTGGATATCCAAGATCACCCTTTTCCAATTCTCTATTCTTTTCCCATTCTCAAACCCATTTGCAGAAAGTTCAGTGATGATAGAATATCAAAACAGAGAAAAAAAAAATTGTAAACGGAGAAAGAAAAGCCATTTTCTGACTGTCAATGTAATACACATGTCAAACAATGAATGATAATAGTACTCAATGGCTACCTACTCCAAGAGTATTAGAAAATTTTCCCACCTCATTCATCAATGTAGGTACCACATCATTCATCTATCCGGGGACGACAATTATGGCACCATCACATCATTCATTTACCTTGCAAGGATAAAACGTGGCTTAATAACAAAAATTAGAGATACTTTTTTTTTGGCGTCGATTAATAATTAAAAATATTAGTCGATGTTTTTATAAATAAAGTATCGGCAAAAATGATTAATATTTGGCAACGTTTTTATGACAAAGGCATCAACTATTATAATTTTATTTTTTTATTTATTTTAAAAGTTTGAAAAAGAATAAGTATATTAAAAAGCATATTATATTTTTTTATTTTATTTATGAATAAAAAGCTTAGGTAACGCTTTTACAACCAAATGCATCAGCTTTTGTATGAAATTTTGACATTCTCTTGCATTTTATATTTTACATAAATCTATTTAAATATTGAATATATTAATTAGCAACACAAAGAAAAATAATTAATCTACTCATTCATTTTAATTTATTTGATTTAAAATATAAAATTTTTTATTTTTAATTTATCAAAGTAAGATAATATAATTATTTTCAATATAATACATAATAGGTGACACTTTTGGACCTAAAAGCGACACCTCTGTTATTTTTAATTTTTTTCAATTTTAATTATCGTTGTGTTTGTAATTTTAATTTAATTATTGTAATTTTTTTTGTAATTATAAATTAACTATTTGTTAAATTAATAGAACTTAAATTAGGCGACTCTTTTATGATAAAAAACCTTGCCTATGTTCTTTATTTTTTAAATTTTATTTAATTTAAGATTTAGTCATATGTATATAAAAATATATATAGATAAATTGAAAAATAAGTAGTTAGTAAATTAACAAGGTACAAAGGATACAAAAATTAATGGTTGAGATATCTATGGATATCTAGCTTTTGAAAACCTAAGAAGAGCCATTAGGCACACTGTTGCTGTCAAGTTGTTATATGTTTTACAAAATAAAAAATTTTATGTTGATCCAAATACTGCGTTTAGAAGATTAAATATAGTGTGTGAAAATCTTGTTAGTATAGTTTAATACACTAATATATGAAGTAAAAATTAACAAAGTTCTTTTGAAATATTTCAAGATAAATAGGCGACGCTTTTAGCAAGGAAAGCATCACTTAATTGTGTTTATTATTTTTTTTTGGGCAATGTTAACTATTTTTTTGTTTGTAATTTTAACTTAATTAATTTTTGCATATTAAACTAACTTGTTTGTTAAATTAGAAAGCTCAATTTTATTTTATTTTTTTAATATGAAAGCATTAGGCAACGCTTTGATCATAAAAAGCATTGCTTATTTATCATCTTTTTTTTTAATTTTAATTTTTTTTCATGTTTTATTAATATGCATATAATTATATTAATATATATATATATATATATAGATAAATTGTTAATGTTGTGTTTTATTCATAATTTAACATACTAATTAGTAATATGAACTAAAAATTAGCAATATGATGCTAAAATTGACCTTTTTTAAAAAAAAAAAATATTTTTGTATCTTCTATATCTTACGTACCATGCTAATTCACAAACCATTTATTCCCCTATTTATCTATATCTATATATATATATATATACATAATTATATGCATATTAAATAAACTTAAAAAAATTAAAATTAAAAAAAAAAGGTAAATAAGCGATGCTTTTGATGAGAAAAACCTTGCCTAATGATTTGATAAAATTGTAGCCTATCAATCTTGAAATAATTCAAAAAAAATTACCAATTTTTACTTCATATTGCTAATTAATATGGCAAATTATCCTATCAAGATCTTCACACACTATATTTAACATTTAAAATACACCCAATTTATCTATATATATTTATATAATTGTGTGCATATTAATAAAACTTGAAAAAAAAATTAAAATTAAAAAAAAGGCAAATAGGTGACGTTTTTTATGATAAAAGCATTTCCAGATGCTTTGATTTTCAAAAAAAAAAAATTGAAGATCCTTAATTTAACAAACAAGTTAGTTAATATTGCAAAAATTAAATAAGTTAAAATTGCAAAGAAAAAAATAGTAAACATTGCAAAATAAATAAATAAATAAATAAGACAATTAAGCAAAGCTTTCCTTGCTAAAAGCATTATTTATTATTCTTGAAATGATTAAAAAAAATTATAATTTTTATTTCATATTATTGATTAGTATGTTAAACTATACTACTAAGATATTCACACACTATATTTGACTATTTAAGGAAAGCCATTGAATCAATATAAAATTCTTTATCCTGCAAAACAGATAATAAAGTGATAGCAACAATATTACCTAACGGATACACTGCTCTACTCAAGTTTTCACAAGTCAGGTATACACAGATATTTCAAGTCCTAATTTCTGTATCTTATGTACCATGTTATTTCACTAACCACTTATTTCTCAATTTATCTATGTATACATATTTACATAATTATATGTATATTAATAAAACTTGAAAAAATTGTAAATAGACAACGCGTTTGATCGTAAAAGCATCGCTAAAAGTTCAACAATAGTCAGCTATTATTACGTTTGGCGACACTCTTAGTTAAAAGCGTCAACTTTTCTTCTTTTTTTATTTGTTTGAATGGATTTTAATTTTGTCAAAATTAGATTGTTTAAAAGGTATCTTTATGAAAAATAATTAAAAGACAACAAAATTAAAAAAAAATTGCATGATAAAATAATATTACGAATAAATTAAATATTAACTTATGTAATATTTTACACACACATACTCATTGAGATGAAATGTTTGAAATCATAATTGATGCCCATTCATCTCTAAATTGGTTGACATTCTCTTGTGACCAATTGAAAAATTCATATTGCACATAAAAAAATTATGTTAGGAGAATTATTAACACATATACAAAATAAATAAATATTAATTATTATAAAGTAATTAAGTATATGAAAATATTAAAATTATCATTTTTCTAACGTTTTGGTAAGATACATTTCTCCTAATGATATCCTTCATTATCATCATGATATATTAACCACATTCGGTATTCGCGAGCTATTTAAGAGTCTAAATTTACGAACATTAATTTAAATGTAATATTAGATAAGAAGTACTACATGTGTAAGATAACAAGTACATAAATTAACAACTAATAATGCTCACTTTAAATATAACAATTACCTTTGCATTGTTCTGCCATTGAAAAAAAAATTTTCTGGTGTCTTTCCTTGGTTCCATTCAACAAATGCATTATACAAATATAAATATTGTATAATTATTTTCATATTTTGAAAAGTATATTAAATATAAATACAATTAATTAAATAAAATTAATAGTTAATTAACTTACTCATCGAGCAAAGATCTAAATTCCTTATGAATCCGATTCTGCTAACTCTTCAATGAATCATAAAACTATACTACTGCCTGGTATAGATCAACAATACTTAACATCCAATAATTGCTAAAAACACTCATAAATTATTAGTTAACCTGTGAATTGATTAAATTAATTATGTCAAAAAATATATTATAACTTAACACAACATGCTATGTATACTTGCATGTTGCCATCTACTCAATATTTTTTTCATTCATTCATGAGGGTTTGGATGACCAACCGGTGCAATGAAGCGGGATGAACAAAGCAATAATTCCTTTCAGCTCGTGTGCCTATTAATCCATTATATAAGTGCCTGCATAATCCGATCACAAATAAACATAATTTTTTTATAGTGATATTTATAATTAATTGAATTGAAAAAGTAGATATAAACAAATTTATATTTAATTTACCTTATGTAGAACAAAATGCACTCGAAAGATAATTCGTGCATGTAACAAAAATTGATTATGTCGTTCTTCGAGATGCACAAATATTGTTCATAAGCCATGGTTCCTTCAATCATATGAAACATCCATAAATGATCACTATCGACATCCTCGATCTGACATAGCAACTCACGAATCGATTAGGTAACCATTAAGGCATCACCATCACCACCATGATCATCCTCAATATGTGTCTTCTTTGAAATTCCCTATAAATATCAACAAACAAAATTTGAAGTAAAACAAAAACAAAATTATAAAACATATGCATATTAATTATTATATATAGTTGCATCATGATCAAATGGTACCTCATCTGATGGCAAAATAACAAAACCTCTAGGTCATGTAACAAATGCACCTTCTGCATCACTAACATGTGTAATATCAAATGACGGAACAGGTAAAGGGGCAAATCCATCAATCACCTTATTAACAATGACTTTCAAATTTGGAGCAACTAACGTAACAGTATCACGCACATCCGTTGTGATAGAAAAAACCAAAGTGCCACGTGCTACTATATTTTCGACACTGCTTTGTGCAAGATTGCATTTAACACCATGCATTACAAATAAAGTTAAAAACTAATTAATATGGAAATATATATATATATATATATATTTGTATACCTCACATGGAAATAATAATAACAAAATTAATAAAAATAGTATTATTTAAACATATATATTAATGCCAAATATAAATTTGAATTTTTTTTTAGTCAAAATAACTTTGAAGATGTCATAGGTGATAGATAAATATGAGGACCATCAAGCCTAGAATTCGATGGGGTCCCTTGATCACCAACATCATCATCATCATGTACTGCACGATCTCCAAGTGATAACCGAGTATGAATATGAGAATGTAATGCCTCTCTATGCGAAGATTATTATCCAGGTGTATGAGGCTGTGACTGTAGGTTAATACCACATATAGATACTAACTCACTAATATTTTCAATGTTGCCTTTCTTTTGAATAATGTCCAAAAGACAACTAACCACCAATTCTAGCTTGGTAATTCTCTCACTCTCCTCAGACTTATCTTTTTTTTTTCTTTTTTTTTTTTTGTGAACTTTGCCTAAGGATGTGAAAAAAATTAGTCACCGTACAACATTTATCTCGACCCCTAAGCCAACCTCTATACTCCTTGGTCTCCAAAGCTTGTGTAAAGATATCGATCGAAGATGAAGACACAATTTCTCTTTCATTTGCCTTCTTCCTTAGGACATTCTACAATATATATATATATATTAAATGATTAAATAATTAGAAAAATACAATATTTAACTAAATAATAATATATTGTGCATGGCAACAATAATAATAAATTTTAAGCATACTTAAGAAATTTTAAACAAAAATACTCACAATTTTGTCCACTAAAATTTCAATTTCTTTATTTGGGTATTTTCCCTTTTTCCCCATATGTGTCCGTGTCCATAGGTCCTCTCATTCTATATAATCTTTAATGCCTCTCTCAACTTGCTACAAAAGTTACAAATAAATATTAATAATACATGTGATTAAAATAAAAATGCTAAAGTTAAATGCATGTAAAAATAAATACATATCATGGTTTTTTCCAATCTCGCATATCCCATTGCACCCATTCTATGTGGATACTTGTTTAATTTTTCGTCTTTGGGATTGTTGTTCATTTAATTACTATAAATTATAAACACATGTACATATTAGAAAAACAAATAATTAAAAAACTAAAAATCCAATAATTAATATTTAAGTAAAAAGCTAAGTTTATTTTTATATAAATAATGACAACATAATTATATATGTAACTTTAACTTTAAATAAATAAAAATATACCTTGAATTTGTTCGTTCACCTCTGTTTTACAAACTCATCCCACACATTTTGGGTTATAAATTGATATATTTGGGGTGGATGTTTAAACACTTCGAGTGTGTCAAAATATGGTCAAACATATTTTATGTACAAGTAACTCTTGAATCTCCTCCATTTCACACCATAATAGTTGAGATTTCCATTTTTAAACCCCTCAATTTAAAAATAACCAATACAGTATCCTTAAAACAATCTTGTAAGATCATATATACTTTTCCCAAACGATACTGTATCATAAATTATAATTTAATATTTTATTTCCACCGCTTATTTAAATATTTCAAAATTTTCAAATCATCATTTCATGCAAAAACCAAAAATACCACAGTGAAATATGTTCACCATAAACCAATTTTAAGCATATAAAAATTTATAAAATATTTGAACATGTATGACCCAAATGTCTTAAAATAATTTATGGTACTAGAAAATTACATAAATTGAACACCGAAGAGTCCAATTATACCTCATGCCCTTAGGACTCGGTACCCAAAATTGGGGATTTTCACCCGAAGCCTAATCTTTGGAAATTGAACCTCCTAATGGGTCCTAATAATATCCAAATTCACTAATCCAACTCCAATTTTAACCAATTTGACCAATTTTTTCCAAACACAGTCCTAATTTATCCGATAATTAACTAATTGACTCAAAAATGGAAAAATCGTCAAACGACCTCCAAAATTCACAAACTTTATGAAAGCCTAAGAGACAAGGATCCCATCAGTATGCTCTCGATCCAAAGGTTCCTCCGATGGCCGAGAAAACTCGGTTGAAGCTTCTCCCGAACTCCCTGTTGCTGTATCTCTTAAACGGTGAGGAATCTGGGAAAAATAACCATGGAAATGAGTTAAGAGGGTCCAAAAATAGTAGGAAAGGCCTATGGGTTGGACTGAAATTGCCGAAAAATGCCAAAATTTGACGACCCACCTCTCCAGCCACCATCGCCTTCTTAGGCTAGATCTGGGTGCGTCCGGCCATAGTCCGCCATGAGATTTCACGGCCAAGCTCACCTCGAAATTGGTTTCCTCCCTGGATGGCACCTGTAGAAGGTTGGTGGCTAAAATGGGCAAAAAGGGCAATGACCCAGTTCGTCGTTAAACGGGTTGAAAGGACCCAGTTCGAATCCACAGGTCTAGGGGGAGGATTTCTCGGGTTTTGGGGATGAAATGGGTATTTTGGGGTTCGCTCTTCTTTTTGGCATGCTTACCAAGACTTATATAGAGCCTTGGGTCACTAACAAATAAAAATTGGAGACTGTTTTGGGCACTGATATAAAACTTATGCTTAAAACTTCTTATAACCATAATTTTTTATCCGTAACTCAGAATTTAACGTGCCACCAGTTTATGAACTCATATCGATAGGATCTACACAATGGTACCTCAATCAAACTAAAAATATTAACCATTGAAAAAGTCAACTTGGACCCACATATTATTCACTTGGTCAAACTTGTAAAAACATGTGTATTTTTGGTACGGGGTGTTACATTACTCTTCTCAGGTTTTCACAAACTAGATATCCACAGATATCTCAAGTCTTAATTTATAAATCCTGTGTATCTTTCTAATTCACTAACCACTTGTTCCCCAATTTATCTATATATATATATATATATATTTACATAACTATATACATATATATTAATAAAACTTGAAAAACAATTAAAATTCAAAAAAAAAAAAAAGGTAAATAGGCTACGCTTTCCTTTCTAAAAGCATCACCTAATTGTGTCTTCTTCTTTTTTTTTCTTTTTTGTTTTTTACAATGTTTACTATTTTTTTCATTTGCAATTTTAACTTAATTAATTTTTGTAATATTAATCAACTATGTTTGTTAAATTAAGGAGTTTCAAATTTTTTTTTTGAAACATCAAAGCATTACGCGACACCTTTATCATCAAAAGTATCGCCTATTTTTCTCTTCTTTTTTTTTATTTAATTTTTTTCAAGTTTTATTAATATGCATATAATTATGTAAATATATATACATATAAATTATGGAATAAGTGGTTGGTGAATTAGCAAGGTTTACAAGATTTAGAAATTAAGACTTGAGATATATGTGGATATCTGGCTTGTGAAAACTTGAGGAGAGTGATGTGTCCATTAGGTAGATTGCTAATGTCACTTTGTTATCTATTTTACAGCATAAAGAATTTTATGCTGATTCAATTTATGCATTTAAAAGGTTAAATATAGTATATGAACATTTTGGAATACAGTGTAATATACTAATTATCATTATGAAGTACAAATTTATAATTTTTTAAATTTTTTCAATATTAGGAAAGCGTTGCCTAATCAATTTTGTTTTTCTTTTTGCAATGTTTACTATTTTTTTTTTTATCAATTTTAATTTAATTATTTTTTGTAATATTAACTAACTTGTTTATTAAACTAAGGGGCTTCGATTTTATTATTATTATTTTTTTTTTTGAAATATCAAAGCATTAGGTAACACTTTTATCATCAAAAGCGTCACCTATTTTCCTTTTTTTTTTTTTTTACAAATTTTAATTTTTTTTTGAGTTTTATTAATATGCATATAATTATGTATATATTTATATATATATACATAAATTATGGAATAAATGGTTGGTGAACTAGCAAGATACATAAGATGCAGAAATTAGGGCTTGAGATATTTGTGTATACCTGGCTTGCGGAAACTTAAGTTGAGCAGTGTGTCCATTAGGCAGTACTGCTGCTATCACTTTGTTATATATTGTTTTGAAGAACAAAGAATTTTATGTTAATTCAATGGCGACATTTAAAATGTTAAATATATTATGTAAAGATCTTGGTAATATAGTTTAACAAAATAATTTGCAATATGAAGTAAAGATTGACAATTTTTTTTTAATTAATGTTTTATGCGACGCTTTTATGTTAAAAATGTTGCCCTATGTCTTTTTTTTTTTTTTTTTGCAATGTTGACTTATTGTTGTGTTTGCAGTTTTAACTTAATTTTTGCATTTTTAACTTATTTGTTTTTTTAAATTTAAGAACTTCAACTTTTTTTTTAATATAAAAACATTAGGCGTCGCTTTTACATTAAAAGGGTCGCCTATTTATCCTTTTTTTTTTTTGTTTGCAATTTTTTTTTTTTTTTTTTGGTTTTATTTGCACATGGTTGCCTGGCTTGTGTAAACCTGAGTAGAATATTCGGAGAATCATGTGAACATTAGGTAGTACTGGTCTTGTCAATTTGATATATGTTTTGCACATTAAAGAAATTTATATTTATTCAATGGTGTGTTTAAAAGGCTAAATATTGTTAGTGACCATCTTGGTAATACAATTAAAGTTTTTTTTTTCTTTAAATTTGAAGTCAATAGGCGATGCTTTTCTTGCTAAAAGCTTCGCCTATTGTCTTTTTTTTTTTACATTTAAAAATAATTTTATCTTTGATTCAGATGAATAAAACTACTAAATATATAAATTAGAAATATGAAGCAAAATAATTAATCTGTTCATTCAATTTATTTGTGTTTCGATGTTAACTTAATTAGCAATGTGATGTAAAAGAAATATATTTTTTTATAAATTGAATATAATAGGTGACACTTTTACATCAAAAGCATCAGCTACTATTTGTTTTTTCTTTTTTTGGAAATATTAATAAATGTTATGTTTAAGTCATATGAAGCAACATGAAGGAAAATAATTCAAGTTGTTCATTTAATTTACTTGTGTTTCATTTTAACGAAGCTATTGTTTAAATTAATAATTTTTTTAAATTTAAAAATTTTAAATTTAATAATTTGAAAGATAGTTAGTGCATAATTAATAAAAATATGGTATATTTATTTTATATTGAAAATATTTGGTAGATGCTTTTCATGGTAAAAGCGTCATTTATTGTTTGAATTTTTTTTTTTTTTGACACATTAAATTTTTCGAAAAAATTTGGGCAAGTTTTTCAATCCCCTTTCTTTTCAAAAACTACATCAAGTACAAGCCCTAATAGATCTTAGCTTTGGGAGCAATCTAAGAAAGAGTTGAAGAGTCGGGTTTCTGGATTTCACCTTTCCTTTGCCATTATTGCCATTGGGAAGCTAGGTTTCTCTTTGTTGCCATTGTGGTTAGCTGGGTTTATTCTTCCTTTATTGCCGTTGTTTAGGTAGGTTTCTTCTTTCTTTGTTGTCATCGGTGATCTGTGGTGGGTTTTGGTTTTTGTTTCATTTCAAACGCTGGTTATTTGGGTTTCTTCTTTCTTCTCCTCATGATCGAAGGGTTATGGTGGATTTGGATTTTTCTTCTACTTTTAACCTTGGCCATGATGTGTTCACCGGCTGCTATCATTGCTGGGTTTTTAGGTGTGTTTGCTATTGGGTTGCTGTGTTTGGTTGCTGGGTTGTTGTTTGCTTGGTTGCTGTGTTGCTGTCCGGTAACTTGTGGTAATAAATGATTTCCCAGCTTATGGTAACTTGTCCGATCATGCAGTGAAAGGATATTATGCTTCTCCAATCTGCGGTGAAAACACCTTTGCTAAAAAGCTAAAGCATGGGAACAAGATGAGTTTTGCCAGCATAAGAGATTTCTTCATCCAAATCATCCCTACAAAAGGCAAAAGAAGGCTCTCAATGGATTTCAAAAGTTTGGAGTGCCTCCAATACCGTTGATGATGAAGAAATCTTAACTAAGCTTAATACAATGAGTTTTGATAACTCAAACAAAATGAAAAGAATTATTGATTCTAAAGATTGTTGGAAGAAGTCCTTTTTTTTTATTGGAGTATTGGAAATTTCTCCATATACGAGATAATTTAGATGTCATGCATATTGAGAAAAATGTTAATGAAAGCATATATGGTGCATCGCACAATATTCCTGGTAAGATGATAAAAATGGGTTTGCGAAAGACTTAGCCCCCAAGTCGCAAGGAAATCAAACTTTCCTACCACCTGCTTGCTATACATTATCAAAGCAAGAGAAGAAGTTGTTTTGTAAGTGTTTAGCAAAGTTAAAGGTTCCAAATGGTTATTCTTCAATCTTTAGGAATCTAGTTTCAATGGAAGACATAAAATTAATAGGATTGAAATCTCATGATTGTCATACATTGATGCGTCAACTCTTGCCTCTTGCAATTCGTGCAATCCTTCCTAAAAACATGAGACATGCAATTACAAGACTCTCTTTTTTCTTAATCACAATTTACAAGAAGTCTATCATTCTTGCTGAATTGGACACAATTCAAAATGATCTTCATACAACTTTGTGCCTTCTAAAGAAATTCTTCCCACCATCATTTTTTGATGTAACGGTTCGCCTCATTGTGCATTCAGTACAAGAGGTTAGATTCTGTGAACTAATACATTTTAAGTGGATGCACCCATTTGAGAGGTACATGAAAGATTTAAAGGTTATGTTCAAAATAAAAATCGTCTAGAAGGTTTTATTGCTAAAAGCTATATTTGTAAAAAAGTGATTAAGTTTTGTAGTGAATATCAAAGAAGGTTAAGTGCAATGGGCCTATTGGGAGATACCAAAAGTTAAATGATGATGATCATGTTGGTGTCCTCATTAAAAGTGGAAAAAGTCAATCAATAGATCAACAACTTTCGAAGCAAGTCCATATATGCATACTTTGAAATATACTGGAAGTGGAACCGTACATAAGGTACATATATACATGTTAAAGTATAGATTTGTTGATATCTTGAATATATTTATTAAATAGGAAAACTTTTCTTTGTGTTGGAATTTATTTGGTAGCCTTCAAGTCAAGGAAAAAAATTGAGGAAAAAAAGCAAAATGGTTTCAAGGTGAACACAAACATACATTTATGTATTGATTAGTGATAAGGTACAAAAAAAAATAAACATTCAATATCATTGTTTTAGCTTTAGATTTAGTGGATAAATATCTATTATATTTTTTTCCATTGACTAGATTAAACAGGAGCAAAGTCAATCAAATCATACATTTTTCGAAACATTAAGATCAATAGCATATGGTCCACAATGAATGGTAACGAAGCATGAAGGATATGAGATTAGAGTGTTTCGATTCAACACTTTAGATAGGGATAATAAGTGGGTCACCCAGAACAGTGGTGTGAAAGTAATTGACAAAAGTAAACATCTTGCTAATGCTAAGGACAATCACCCTGTTTTAGCTGAGATAGTGTACTATGGGGTTATAAGAGAAATCTGGGATGTCAATTACACTGTATTTTGAATTTCCATATTCAAGTGTGATTAGGTTAACAATAGTGGTGTGAAAGTTGATAAGATGGGGTTTACATGTGTTAACTTAAATAAAATTGGATATAAATCTGACCCATTTATTATGGCTTCACAAGTTCAATAAGTATTTTATATTGAGGATCAACTTGATTCAAGATGGTCTATAGTCTTAACTCCACCACAATATTGTACTTTTATTGAAGAAGAATTGGCTCACAATCCATTTGTGATATAGTTACTAAGTGTGGTTGAAAATGATAATGAGGATGAATATAAGAATGGTTATGTTCGTAATGATTACGAGGGGGATATAGATAAAAAACATACCATTTACTAAATAAATTGGTAAGTAGGTTTATTAACTTATGATTAAATAATTATATTTGTTATTATTGTTTTAATTAATTTTTTGTTCCTTTCTTATTATGTGTTTTTCATTCTTAGGAAAAATGTACATCGTCAATCTTAAGAACAATGGTAGTTTTTTAACATTTTCATTTACTAAATTACTTTATAATAATTAATATTTATTTATTTTTTATGTGTGTAAATAATTTTTAATATAATTTTTTCATGTGTAGTAAGAGTAGCCTGGTCATAAGAGGATGTCAACCAATTTAGAGCTGAATGGGCATCAATTATAATCTCGAACCTTTCATCTCAATGAGTATGTATGCATGGTAGTTTAATTACTCTTGTTTGTGCATATAAAATAGTTAACCAAATTGTAAAAATATTACACGACTTAATATTTAATTTATTTGAAATATTATTTTATTATGTAAATATTTATTTTAATTTTGTTGCCGTTTAATTATTTTGTATGAAGCTAACTTTTAATCCAATTTTGGCAAAATTAAAACACCAATCAAACCACAAAAAAAATAAAAAGATAAATATAAAAGGCGATGCTTTTATGTAAAAGCGTCACAAAATGAGAGAAAATCGACATTATTAAGGCAGCATCGACTTTGCTTAAGTTTTTAGCAACACTTCTGTTAAAAGCGTCGACTATTTTGTTAGACTTTTAGCCACCCTTTTGTTAAAAGCATTGGCTATTATGTAAACATTTAGTGACACTTTTAACAAAAGCGTCGGCTCTTCTATAAACATTTAGCTATGCCTTTAAAAAACATCATTAAAACTCTAACCAAAAAGCCGACCCTTTTAACAAAAACATTGCTAAAACCTTAGTCAATAGCCGATGCTTTTCTTAAATCATTGGCTTTTCTCCTAGCTTTCTTTAGGCTTTTAGCGACACTTTTATGAAAAACGTCAGATATTCTTGAACATTCAATCACGCTTTTTTTTAAAAAGTGTTGGTTATTAGAATACATTTAATGGCGCTGTTTTTAAAAAGCGTCGATTTTTTGTAGAGATTTAGTGATGCTTTTTCTAATCAAAAGCATCGGCTTTTCTTGAATAATAGGCCACACTTTTGAAGCGTCGGCTTGTATTTGGTAATTTTAGTTGCACCATATCAGGCGACGCATCGTGAAGTGTCAACTTTTATTTTGCACGATGCATTAATTGAGTCTCCTATCATTGTGATTCTTGTAGTGCGTATTACTAAATAAATAAAAAGTTGATAAACAACTTGGTGACTATGGGAGAACAAATAAGTAATTTAATATATAATTGCGATATAATAAGTATATTTTTTCTAGTACAAAATACTCTTGTGAGTAAAAATATTTAATAACTACATACATTTTTTGTACCAAAAATACCTTCTAATAATTAATTCAAAATGATTGTTCTAATCACAAAATGATATTGTGACTGAAAATATGTCCAGTATATTTTATTGGTTAATTAAATATATTTTACAGTATACCTCTTTAGTCTTTCTTATTCAGATGAAACATTAATTAATTATAAATTTCTACTCTCTTTTAACCATTAATTTTGAAAGCCTTTTTTATTCAATATTGAGGGTGGGGGGTTTTCAACAATTCTTTAAACTTTAACAATTCGATTTTTTGTTATAACTAAATATATATATATATATACACATTTATAAATTAGATGCGTGATTATAATTATTTCTGAATTATGATTTTCTATCTTTCGTTGTTGTAGAATGCACCACAAATTGTAAATTTACTACTTGCAATCTTAATTAGGGTGGCATAATCAATTAAAATTTTGAAAGACTTTTATACAAGTTCCTTAAATTTAAAATTTTGGGGGTATTCAATACAGACTTTTTCAAACTCCATAAAAGTTGGGGGTATTCAACATTTATTTTAAAAGATTTTTTAAAAGCCTTTAAAAGTTAAAGGGTATTCAATTAAAACTTTTTAAAAGTTTCTAAAAAGTGATATTGCAACACCCCATCCTGAAGTACATCGGAATTTTTCACACATTCATTGAGTTGATCATGGTTCACATTTTTCTATGGATGGTTTCTCACATTGACAAAGGCATCATAGCAAAATGGTGTTGGTTCGAGTTCGTATACTAGTAACACGTTGGAAAAGGAGTTATAGTGTAAAAGCTATAGACGAAACAAATTGCGATCTAAAATGTTTGAGAGATGCCAAGCTAACTTTTTATTTTTGTAGAATTTTGTTTTAACTTGTATATTATTATAAAGTACTCATTGATATGAGTTCATAAACCAGCAGTACGCTTAATTTAGATTTAAGGTTAAAAAAGTATGGGCATTCAAAATTTGATAAATTTTTCCAAGACTGTGTTTACTGGGTATCAATCTCTGTGTGTGTAAAACATGTGTGCAATGTGCCCACCAATACTGTGTCACATTTCAATCATCTAGCCAATCCCATGAGTGCACAATGGCACCCATAGGTGGCTCTATCGGTCGGCAAAAAAGGGGAGAGAGGAGAAAGAAAGAGTAGAGACAGAGAAAAGAAAGGAGAGAGAAATTGGCCACCGCCAATTTATCGACCTCCATTCACCGATGGCATGTATGCACTGGCCCACGGCGTAGCCCTCCTCAGGACTAGCTGGCTGGTGAAATCTCACGATGAGCACACCGGTGACATGATGGGATTGGCTAAATTCTAGTCAGCGGTGCCACCCACTTCACCAGCCTATTTCTCCTAATCTGGCCACCTTCAAATCTCATAGCCCATGGCACCATGAAGCCCACTTGTCGACCGTCCTTCCCATCAAATTTTAATGGTCAGTGGCCACTAGACACATTGATGCTAAAGACTTCTTTTCGACAACAATGGTGGCTCATTAGTTCCCTTGGTTTTGGTGAGTTTTCGATGGGTTCTCCACTCCTTTCCAACTATTTTAAACCCACTGAGTGCAAATCCAAAGTCCTTTTCACCTAATTCTCACTAGATTGGGAAATCCAAAGACAGTTAGAACTCAAGTTTCCCAATCAGATCTAGGCCATCACCAGTCCTATTCTAAGAGGTAAGACCCAATCTATCATCCTTGTATAGTGAGCTTCGTTTTGGTTTATAATTGGCCTATTTTGGACAAGGTTTTTACTAGCTTCCCAAAGTAAACTATATATAATATACCCGATTAAAATATTATTTAAATCGGTATTTCGTTTTGAAGATAATTTAAGCATCCGTGTAAATCGTGAACCAATCTTATGGAGGATCCGAGTGAGCCGTGTGTTTCAGGTGAGTGGTCCATTTTCTAAATTCAATTTCGGGTTGTTATAATTACATATTTATGTTGTTTAAATTTTTGAAAATTTTAGAATATGATTTAAATTAACTAAAAGTCGTTATTATATTATTTTGTGCAATTTATGTGATTTTATATATAATTGTGTTAAGTTTATTGTTAAATTTATTGTACTTAACAAAATATATTTATATGTACTCAATTATGTGTGAAATTTATGTGATTTAATATAAGTTTGCATAAATTAATTTTATGGATATAAGGAGAATAATCGTACTAAATTTATTTTGCATAAAAATATATTTGTGTATTTAAACAATTGTAAAATTGAATCTATTATAGTAAAAATTGAATTATTTAAATTATTAGATTTATAATGATGGTTTGAAAGAAAATATTGAATTTTATGGGTTAACAAAATATGTTAAATCCAGTGGCATAATTTTATGAAAATTTTGGTATTTATAATATTGCAAATTTTATGGTTTTAGATGCATCATACAATACTAATGTTTTATACTGTATTTGTATTAGCATATCGGTATTTATTAAACATCTTGTGGGACCTATGGGCGAGATGGTTGACAAGTATTTTGTATAGAGAGCATAAGTCACCTCCTCCTTGGATGCAGAATAGCATGTTATTGGCATCAGCGTCTTAGGGCACCAAGGTGACCATTCGCAGGTATCTCTCTAACCTTCCTATCAAATTGGTGCTTAGGACATTGAACACTGCTAAACACCACTTGGTATATAGTGTGGTGCACCAAGTTTAGCACTGATTTGAGTTTTAAAAAGTAAATTGTTTTAAAATATATTTCAAGCATATTTTAATTATTTATTTGAAATTATGTTTTTAAATTATTTAAATTTCTATTTAATAAAATTATTTAAATTGTTGAATTTAAATTTTACCAGATTACATTATTTATATTTCCAATTTATTTTATTACGATTTTTTTTATTTTATACCAATTTTCCATATAATATTTTAATTAATTTCCATATAATATTTTAATTATATTTTATTATATGTTGACCTAAATTACTAATTGGTTATAAAATTGTTTCTAATATAATTTTAATTTTATTTTAATTATATCTTCATTTACTAAATTGGTTTCTGTGAATATAAAAATTATGGGTTTTGTGCGATTTTGAGAGAAAATTCTTAATTTTTATCCATTTATTTTTTTATTTAATTATTCATTTACTTATTTATTTATTTATTCTTAATTGTCCTTATTTTATAATATTTTGTTTTTATTTTCGTACTCGAGTGTCAGTCACTAGGATGATTATTATCTCATTAGTTTTCTATTTTAAATCTATCCTGCTAAGCCCAGGTGTTAGTAGGCACTGACCATCTGGGAGCTAGCTCAACATCTTCTGTTTGCTACCGTGTTCTACGAAAAGCATTCATTTTCTTTTCTTTTCTTGTAATATTTCTTTTACAATTTCCTGTTATTCGTATTAAATTCTATTTTTGAAGTTATTACTCCTAGTTTGCTCTGAATATTGTGTTGGCTTATTGTTATTTATTTATTTTATGCATGTTCCCTATATTATTTTCTTATACAAGTGCTACTTCCTTGTGGAAAAATCTGTAGTAAGGTGGGAGGAATAAAGTCGTACTTTTATTGGAGTATGTTATCTATGCAGGGAATTTCAGGGCAAGTCCAACCACTAGGGGAGATATCACCAGATTTTCCATAGAAATTTCTGATAGGGTTTTGACAAGGAATTCTTGGTGGGTTACGATATAATGGTATTAGAGATCTAGGTTTTTGTATCTTAAGGGATTGTGCATTGTTGTGCATCCTATCTGCAAGTTATTCTTTTATTTTGGTATTGTTTGAGTATCTTTCCTTCTGAATCCTATTTTGTTTCTTCAGAATCTGCTACGATGCCTAGGCGAGGTGCACGCAGTTGTTGAGAGTACTCAACCGAGAGTTCTAGCAATAGGTCGAGTCTTGAAATCTTATCTCCTAGTTTACCCAAGCTTTGGGACAAGTACCAGTGGATATACCATAAACCAGGCCCGGTGGCTAGGAACTATGAATTTTGATGTGACCCAAGGTCCAACTACGGCCATTGCATCATTGTTAACATGAAGAAGATCTTGAAGGAAGGGATATAGTGTCCCAACAAGGACAGGTTCAGAATTTCAGGCTTCATGATGGAAGGCAATGCCAGGAAGTGGTGGAGGATAGAACGGATATGGAGGCACCAAACATGGGAACAATTCAAGAATGCATTTACCATGGAGTACTGCACTCTTACTTTCTGATAGACACAAAGGAGAAAGTTTAAGGGACTATGCCAAGGGAATATGACATTGTCGGAGTAAGAGAGAAAATTCTGAGAAAGGTGAAATTTTGCATGCACATTATTCTGATCGACGCTGGGAAGAAGACAAGGTTCATCAATAGCTTGAATGAGAATATATCCTTGAACATCTCTGGAATAGAGCACTAGACCTACCAATATCTTCAAGACGCTACATTCAAGTTAGAGAAATAGATCGAGGTATATGTCATTTAAAGGTTCCTACGTGGGAGCCCCTAGCCAAGGGTTTTGAAGAGTAGCCACAGCTTAGTTCCTCTTATAGTGGTGGACTAAGCTCTCAAGGTACTTTTCCATGGAGGATTCATTGCTTTCCATAAACAGCCCGACATTCAATTAGTGATGGTGTGAATTCCTATTAAAGGTCTAACCTTTGAGCTAATCCTAAACAGTAATGCAGAATCTGTGGCAAGTCACACGGTGGGCCTTGCCAATGGGATGGTATATGCTTTCAGTGTAAGCAATTGGGCCACATGAGAAGAGATTGCCCCTATGGTGATATCGAAATATTGGGAACAGGTCCACAAGCCCAGCAGACTAGTGGTTTCAAAGGCCAAAGTTTCCAAGAAAGATAGGTAGCATGTGTTTCATCTTGATCGGCACACCAGTCCATAGGACCACGCCTAGGTAGAGGACGGAGGTCCCAGTACACAGGTCAACGCCGAGTATTTGCGATAATGCAGCATATGGATTTAACCATACCCAACGTGATCACAAGTACATTCAACATTTTTGGTAGTGATGTACTTATACTTATAACCATGGGAGCTACATATTCTTTTGTCTCAAGTGTCAACAAAAGATCGCCGCACCTACAGGATAGTCTCAATGGCCTAGACAAATGCTTAAAGATTGCCTCTTCTACATTGAAAATCAATTGATGGAAGCAGATTTGATTTTGTTGGATCTCTTTGGGCTTAATGTGATCATAGGCGTGGATTGGATAGCTATGAATCATGCCTATATGGATTTCTATAATAAAAAGGTGATGTTTAAGTGACCAGGCCTATAAGTGGTGGTGTTTTATGGAGAGTATAGGAAGCCTTCACTAGGGTTAATTTTTGCCCTCACTGCTAAGAAGTTACTTAAGAAAGGTTGTCAAGGTTATCTAGCACATGTAATTTACACTCGCATAGGTGGTATAAGGTTCGAGGACATGCCTATGATGAGAAACTTATCCAATATGTTTCTCGATGAGTTACTAGGGTTACTATTGAAAAAGGAGATCGACTTTACTATTGATTTGGTTTCTGGCACCATCCCTCTCCTTGCCACCATACCATATAGCATTGGCAGAGTTAAAGGAGCTAAAGGTTTAGTTACTACAGCTAATAGATAAGTGTTTGATAAAACTGAGTGTGTTACCTTTGGGATCACCTGTCTTGTTTGTGAAAAAGAAAAACGGTAGCCTGAGGTACTGCATTAACTACCCATAACTTAACAAGGTGACTATTCTGAACCACTATCTATTGCCAGGGATTGATGATCTATTCTACCAACTTCAAGGTGCCAAAAGTTTCTCCAATATCAACTTAAGGTATGGGTACCATCAGTTAAGAATCAAGGAATCGAACATCCTTAAGGCTGCCATTAAGGTGAGGTACATGCAGTATGAGTTCCTAGTGGTGTTGTTAGAACTTACTAATGCCCCAATGGCATTCATAGATTTGATGAATGCCATGTTCCACCCATATTTAGATCATTTTATCATTGTATTCATGGATGAATTTTTTGTCTACTCGAGGAGCGAATAGGAGCATGTGAAGTATTCGAGGAGAATGCTCCAGACCCTAAAGCAACATCAGCTATATGCCAAGTTTGACAAGTGTGAGTTCTGACTAAATCGAGTAGGGTTTCGAAGGTATATAGTATCAACGGATGGCATCTATGTGGATCTCGAGAAAGTGAAAGCCATGTTGAATTGGGGAATACCCTCCTCCTGTGACAAAAGTGCGGATTTTTCTTGGCTTAATGAGATACTACTGCCATTTCATAAAAGGATTTTGTAAGATAGCAGGGCCACCCCACTATCTAACTCAAAAAGGGATTAAGTTTGAGTAGACAGATAGGTGTGACCGGAGCTTTTAGGAGCTAAAGGAGAAGTTGACATCCTCACCTGTCTTGACTGTATCAAATGGGCACAAGGGTTACCAAGTCTATTGTGATGCATCCTATCAAGAACTCGGTTGCGTGTTAATGCAAAACTAAAAGGTGGTTGTTTATGCTTCACGGCAATTGAAGAAGCATAAGCTACACTAGTCAATGCATGACTTAAAACTTACAACAGTAGTCTTCACTCTGAAGACCATAAGGCACTACTTATATAGGGCTATATGCTAGATCTACACCAACCACAAAAGTCTCAAGTGAATTTTCACTTAAAAGGAGTTAAATATGACATAGAGGAGGTGGATGGAATTGTTAAAGGACTATCACTGCGTCATTGACTATCACTTGGGCAAAGTGAATGTGGCAGCTGACGCTTTGAGTAGAAAAGCTACTGGATCCTTCACCCGTGTACAATCTATCCAACTTGCTCTCATGGTCAAGTTGAAGAAGATGGGAATCATGATGCACTTGCATCCTTCCAAAGTACTCCTTGCTAGTTTTCAGATGCGACTAATGTTAGTAGATTGCATACTGGAAACCTAAATGGAAGATCCTAAGCAGAGGATGATCAAAAGCAATGTACAAGAAAGGCTTAATCCGAAGTTCTCTACCAGGAGGGATGGACCTCTTGCATGCAGAGGTAGGCTCTATGTTCCTGCCATCCCCAAGCTTAAGAGGGAGATCGTGGAAGAAGTGCACAATTCGACGTATGTGATGCATCTAGGGAGTACAAGATGTATCGGATGATGATAAAGTACTATCGATGGATTGGCATGAAAAGGAAAGTATAGGAGTTTGTGTTAAAGTGTTTGATTTGCAAGCAAGTGAAGGCTAAAAGATAGAGACCTTTGGAACAACTCCAACCCTTGCCTATCCTCGTATGAAAGTGGGAGCACCTCAATATGAACTTCATGTTAAACTTCCTCCCACAGCAAGATGGTACAATGGTATTTTGATAATCGTCGATTGACTCACCAAGTCAGTGCACTTCCTACCTATGCGAGAGTGGTTTTTTCTCTAAATTAGGTGAGCTATTTGTGAAGCGTATAATGAGTCTAAATGGAATACCTATGAGCATCACATACGATTGAGATCCGCATTTTACTTTGAGACCATGGTGAAGATTAATGGATGCGCTTGGAGTGAGGCTTAATTTCAATATCATTTTCCACCTGCAAACTAATGGACAAGCAGAGCGAACCATACAGATCTTGGAGGATATGCTGAGATTATGAATCATGCAATTCCGAAGGAGTTGGAACGAACAATTGCTGTTGGTGGAGTTTGCCTACAATAATAGCTACCAAGCGAGCATCGAGATGTCCTAATTCAAGGATTGCTATGGGAAAAGGTGCCAAATCACACTACGCTAGAGTGAAGTGGGTGAAGAAAAGATCCTTACGACAAATAACATGGTTGGGTCTGAAAATTATCGGATAACCATGGACAAGCTTATAGTCAACCGAGAAAGAATAAAGGCTACTCAGGACCAATAGAAGAGCTAGGCAGATGTGCATAGGAAAGATCTTAAGTTCGAAGTTGGTGATTAGGTTTTCTTGAAGCTATCCTCCTGGAAGGGAGTTCTTTGATCGACAAAGGAAGCTAAATCCTTGTTTCATAAGCCCATTTCTCAATGGTATGGAAGTACAATATAGACCTATCACACATGCCTAAGATTCCCAATGTCAAGTTAAGAAAAGACCTATCATATGTGGAGCAGTTACTGCATATCCTAGATCACGAGGAGCGAGTATTGTGCAACAAGACCATTCTACTAGTCAAAGTCCTTTGACAAAACCACTTAGTCAAAGAGGTGACATAGGAATCTGAAGCGCAGATACAAGATCAGTACCCCTACCTATTCCAATAATGTATAAAATATCATGGACAAAATTTTTTTAATGGGGTAGATTGTAACACATCATCCAGAAGTTCACCAAAATTTTTCGTGCGTTGACCGAATTTGCTCAAATTGACCGGGGTTGACTATGTAGGGACCACGATTTGTTTTTTACTGGGGATGGATTTTTAAGTTAACTAAGATAACATGGCGAAGCACATGTCGACTCGAGTTTGCAGACCAATAGCATGTTAAAAATGGAGTTGTGGTTTAAAAGTTATAGATGAAATAAGTTGTGGTCTCAATTGTCGAAGCCATGTCGAGTTGACTTTTTATTTTTGTGGAACTTGGTTTTAACTTGTACATTATTGTAAAGTAATCAATGATATGAGTTAATAGACTAGCAGTGCGCACTTAATTTGGATTTATGGTTAAAAAGTTACAAAGACAGTGGCAGCTCGCCAATTCCCTTGGTTCTGATGAGTTTTCGATGAGTTCTCCACCCCTTCCCACCTATTTTTAACCCCTAAATGCAAATCCGAGGTCCATTTTTCATTTGATTCTTATTAGATTAGGAAATCCAAGAACAGTTAGTACCCAAGCTTCTCGATCTGTAATACTTGTATTGTGAGCCTCATTTTGGTATATAATATATATATTTTGGACAAATTTTGTGTTAATTCTTCCAAGTAAATTGTATACAATATACCCGATTAAAATATTATTTTAATCGATGTTGTGTTTTGATGATATTTTAGACACCTATGTAAATCATGGAACCGATCCTGGAGAGGATCCCAAATGATCCATGTGTTTCAGATGAGTTGTTGATTTTGCAAATTCAATTTCGGGTTATTATAATTATATATTTTTGTAGTTTAACTTTCTGAAAATTTTATAATATGATTTAAATTAAATTAAAATTGTTATTATATTATTTTGTGCAGTTTATGTGATTGTATATACAATTGCATTAAATTTATTGTGCAAAACAAAATATATTTATGTGTATTTAATTATGTGTGAAATTTATGTGATTTAATATCATTTCAAAATAAATTAATTTTAAGGAAAGTAACCGTACTAAATTTATTTTGCATAAAAATATATTTGTATATTTAAACAATTGTGAAATTGAATCTATTGAGGTGAAAATTGAATTATTTAAATTATGGGATTAATGATGATGGTTTCAGAGAAAATATAGAATTTTATGGGTTTAGAAAAATGTGCTAAACTCGGTGGTAAAATTTTATGAAAATTTTGGTATTTATGATATTGCAAATTTTATAATTTTAGATACACCATACAATATTGGTGTTTTGTACTGCATTTGTGATTAGCTTGTAAATTAGTCATCCTATGGGAGCTATAGGCAAGAAGGTTGGTAAGTATTTTTTACAGTGAGCATCGGCCACCTCTTTTTTACCGAAGCATGGTAGGATATTAGAATTAACGCCTTAGGATGCCATATGACTGTTTGCAGGTACCTCTTTAACCTCCCGGTTAGAGTGGTGTTTAGGATGACGAGTATTGCCTGACACCATTTGGTATATAGTGTGGTGTATCAAGTTTAATCTTGGTTTGAGTTTTAGAGATTAAATTGTTTTAAAGTCTATTTTAATCATATTTTAATTATTTAAGTTGCTATTTTACAAAACTATTTAAATTGTTGAATTTAAATTTTACCACATTACATTATTTATATTTCCAATTTATTTTATTTTAACTCATTTTATTCTATTTTATTTTATACCAAATTTCCATATAATATTTTTATTATATTTTATTATATGTTGACTTAAATTACTAATTGTTTCTAATATTATTTTAATTATATATTTATTTATCAAATTGATTTTTTGGAATATAAAAATTATAAGTTTTGTGAAAATAGTTTTTAAAAGGTAAACTTTTCCAACTAAGCAAAATTGTGAGGGTTTCAAAGAAGATTCTTAATTTAATCCATTTATTTGTTTGTTTATTTATTCATTTATTTATTTATATATTCTTAGTTGTCCTTATTTTATAATATTTTATTTTATTTTCGTACTTGGATGCCACTCAGTAGAATGATTAACATTTTATTATTTTTCTATTTTAAATCTATTCCCCTAGGCTCAAATGTTAGTAGGCATTGACCGTTTGGGGCTAGATCAACGTTTTCTATCTGCTGCAATGTTCCAAGAAAAGCATTCATTTTTCTTTCTTTTCTTGTAATATTTCTTTAACAATTTTCTATTATTTGTATTAATTTTTTTCTTTGAAACTACTACTCCTACTATGGTCTAAATATTCTGTTAAATTATTATTATTACTTATTTATTTTATGCTTGTTCCCTATATTATTTTGTCATTGAAGTGCTACTTTTTGTGTAAACATTTGTAGTAAGATGGGAAAAATAAGATAGTGCTTTTATAGAAGTTTGTTTTCTAAGGGAATTTTAGGTCAAGTCCTACCTTTAAGGGAGATGCCACATTTTCCATAGGAACATCCGATAAGATTTTCCCTAGTCAGAGCTTGTCTAGAGTTTCAATAAAAATTTTGGATGGGTCCTAACACATATGGTATTCAAAATGTTAAAGTATTTTATTAATTTTTAAAATCTTGGACTTGTATAAAGTAAAAATCGGAAACATTCTTTAGAAAATTCTTCCCTTTTTCCCCCAAAACTTTTGAAATAACTTTAATTGAATTAATCTTACAAGACATGTCACTTTTGCAGCTCCTTCTCCCAATTGAAAAATGCTTGATTAGGTAGCGCAGTTTTTGTTTTCCAAAGTAGATATAACTTTGTGGGACTACATATATATTTTAATTATACATATATATAAATGAATAAAATACAAAGTTTTATTAGTTTTGTGTGAAAATCCCAAGGACTATTTGATAGGACCACTTTAGGATCTATCTTAGATATCCAAAGTGATCTCGTCGAGAGAAGCTTTATTGAACTGTCTATCTAAAATCTAGAAAAACCTACTTGAAAATTGGATATAATTTGATAGTTCATGAAAAAACTATTTATATCATAAACACTTTTAATAGATTTCCAGAAATCGACAACATCAAACTAACAATTTCAAACACAATTTTAAATAAAAAGAATTAATATAAAGAGTCATACAGATTAGGTCAATCCATTAAAGCAAACTACAAGAAGTGCAAGGTCCAAGATTAAATAGAACTACATAAATCATAAATCCAGTAGATAAGTGAAAAGAGAAAAACATCAGCAATAGAAATACAATGATGTTGAAGATATGAGAAAGTGAAGGTACTTAAATGATGATGAAGATGCCCAGACACAATTTATGCAATCTATCAGCTAAAGCCTAAAGGGAACAATTTAAAAACATAAAACTATAAGACAAACTCAATGAGCGAAATAAAATAATAACACAAAAATAATCATTTAACCTTAAAACTTTTCACTCAAAACCTCACTTCCACTTCTTTGAAAGTTCATCTGTTTCTAGAAAAACAGCTTTCACATAGTAGAGTGTAGTGTAAATTATATGAGTAATTATAATAAATATCAAAATCTCAAACACTTGAATAAGTAAATTGTATTTCTAATAACTAAAGCATAAGCAAAAATATTCATTTCATATGCATAGCCCATAATATCACAACATATGTGCCAATGCCCAATACCAAAATATGTTATACAACCCTTAACATCTTTAGGCGACGCAAATGAATTGAGGAGGGGGAAGCTATCTATCAGCCCTTAACAATTGAAAGTGACAAGATTAAGACATCTTAACCAGCTTCTATGTCACGTGATAATAGTAGAGTGTAGTGTAAATTATATATATATATATATAATAACAGTTTTCATATCCATATCTATATATGTATCTATAACCATGGTATTACATAACACACAATATCACAAATCCATATATCACATGTATCTCACAACATAAATATTATTTATTCCTTTATTTCCATATTTCCAAAAATTCAATGTAAATATTTGGCATATCATATGCAAATCATGTATAAATAGGATAATATGAACTGTAGAATAATTAAAACATTTCTTGGATATCAAAAAATATATATATTATCATATAAAGTTATATAGTAGAAATCAATCTAATAGGCCAGGCTTTTTAAATACCAAAATTCACAATTTCACTATGAACATATTAAATTTTTAAAACATTAAAATACAAACCAAAATTCACATGGAATGATAAATTATATGTATATATATATATATATATAATTATAACCATAATTTATCAAAATTTCCATAAAACTTTAAAAACATGAAACATTAATTTAACATACCCAAAAATATTTCTGAAAAATAAATCCATTCACAAAGATATTGTTCATTTCTGACTCATAATTGGATCGCCTCCAATGTGCATCTCAATGCATAAAATATAATAAAAATATTTCTTAAAGTTTCAAAAATTCAACCAAGGACATTGGTGCATCCCAAATGCCCCAAAAATAAATTGTACGACTTTAAGATTTTTAAAACTGGACACCTAGGTGTCTAATTATACTGTAAACCCATAGAAATTGGTACCTAAAACTGAGGTTTTCACTCTAAGGATAACTTTATGAAATTGAACCTTCTACTTGGTCCTAACAATATCTAGAAGCACAAATCCAACTTCAATTTAATCTTATATTGTCCAAACACAGTCCAATTTCATCGGTATTTAACTAATTGATCTAAAAATGGAAAATTAATCAAATGACATCTAAAAATTACAAATTATATAACAACAAAAAGCTCCTAAGATGGGTACTGCATTGGTATGCTCACCTTGGTCCAACTTATTGACCAATAACCGAAAAACTCATTGAAAATTTTGGTCAAATTAATGTTGATAGATCTTTGAAACAGTTAGGAATCTTGGTAAACGAAGGTTGGATTCAAGCTCAAGGGTCAAAAATGGAGGGTAGGGGATAGAGGTCAGGTTGGTTGGCCAAAAAAGGGCCAAAATTTTGACGACCTATTGCAGTACCATTGTTGACTTAATTGAACCAATCTGGGTGCATCATCAATAAGATGACCAAGATATTTGAAGGTTTGATAGGAAACCTTATAGGTAAGAGTTTTGTTCAACATGTGTAGGGTATCTCTAGCAAGAAGGCTATCGATTTGGCCATGACTTGACTAGCGATGGTGGTGTTCCATGGGTCAAACCACTTGCAGCGTTTCACACAGGTTTAGAGTTTTTAGGGACAAGTATACTATTTTCTAAATTATTTTATTCTTGTCCTGCTTCCCATGTAATATATATGCTTTTGGATCACTAAAGAAAAAAAATAGAGACCACTTTGGACACATATAAAAATACCGATGATCAATACTTCTTAGAACCAAAGAATTAGATGTGTTGTAAGTCTACAAACTTGTAACGATGAACTTTATATAATGGCATGAGAGTCAAAGTGAAATTCCATTTTCAAAAAAATGTCAAACTTGGTCAACCTTATCAATCCACTTAAAATTTTTCAAATTTAAGGATGTCTACTTTACATGGTCTTCTTGTTCACAATCCAACATAGCTCTCACATTATAAGAATCCACAACTTTTTTTCCATTAACGAAACTTCTTATCTGAGAGATCTAACTTGACCCATACTTGCACTTACTTTCCAACCCTTAAAGGACAACAACTTTAAACTTTACAAAATAAAATAGCTAATTTCTCGAATACAACAACTATAATATAGAACAAATTTCAATATCTCCATAATTGGTACAACGCCTTTGGCGTGCTAGCTTACCATCATGCCTTTAGTACACTAAGGGTCAAGTGATAGGTTTTTCCCATGCTTTCTCTATTGTCATGATATCTTTAGTATACTAAGGGTCGTCAGACGAGTTCTACCATGGTTTATTTCTGGTCACAATGCCTTTAGAATGTTAAAGATGATGAAATGAGTTCACCTTATGGTTTGTATCTCTTTCTCTCTCTTTATTCTGGGACATGATAGTTTACTTAGCAGCAATAGGTATATCATATGATACCATTGTTTATTTTTCTAAATATATTGCTGGTTTTTTTCATGTACTTGTTGATTTTTATTGATTTTATATGATTATGTTATGAATTTATATGGATATTCTTTTATGCCTAGTCTTTATAGCATGTTGGTTTAAATTATGATATTTAAATGGTTTTATTATTCATTACCTGTTTTATGATATTAATTGGGGATGTACAAGTGGGATTCTGTGAAATGAATTTTAAAAGGGGAATATTTCAAAAAAGTGGAATGAAATGTCTTGAAAAAAAAGTTTACAAAAATAAAATATTATTTTCCTATTGTACTATGCCACTCACTAAAATATCTTTACCTTATATTTTATTTGTTTTTAATTTGTTCCCATAGATCCATGGAGTTGACGGACAATCTACTTCGTGTATCACTTATCGTTTCCTCAGTTTCCACAACTACAATAGTATTTATCATGCCATAATTATCTTTATTTTCCTAGATTTATTTGCATTAGTTATAATACTTAAGTTTACAATTACTCTTAGAATACTCTAATTTTAAATTATGAATACAGTAGTTACACTGGCAAATTTGTATAATAATAACCTATAGTATAAAGAGCTATAAATGTTGGCTGTAGTTGTAGACTTGCATGTTGTTATGACCTTATCCTTATATCTTAAGATATTACTTTATATTGCATGCGCTAGTTATCCATGGTTCAAGTAAGGTTCCATGCGCTGTGAGACTTCCTTAAGCAGGACCATCCCAAAATCTTGTGAGGGTTCTCAAAGCGGGTCCTATGATGCTCTATATATGTGTTCATATCATAAATTATGTGATCCACGATTTTGTATGTTGATCGTATTTAAGATTGTAATCACTATTTTATTTATTTAATATAAAACAAAGTAAATTCAATGACATATTACTTTTTGGAATCATTTTTTTTATTTTACTATTATGTACTTTTACTATTTTATATGTTGATCACTATTACTTTTCATATCACTTTTTTCTATTTAATTTATTTATATTTTCTATACTTTTATATATTGATCACATATATTATAGTGATAACTATAAAAACTTTGAGATTTTCAAATATAATCCTATTCAATTGATAACAGGTAAAATCCTTTAAACAGTTCAGAACTTTTGATTTGATTTTTATATTTTGAACGGCTGAGATGGTCCTGTATGAATACAGCCTAAACATGGTAGTACCTCCCCCTATTTAATTATGATTTATTTTCCCCTTTCGTAGAAAGACAATTCATATACCACAAATTATAAATTTAATACTTACAGCCTTTTATTAATAGATTAAAAAATTATATAGTATTTTATGGAATGTATATAGAAAAGTATATAGATGACTAAAGTACAACATTGTATTTGTCATGTATTAAAATTCCAATAAATTTTACAATGCATCTCACTTCATCATATTTGTCATGTCCATAAAAATCAAACACTTTGAAATATTAAATAACCTTCTTGCTCATTGGAACCAGTTATCAAACTCATCCTTTCATTGTTTTTTTTTTTTTTTTTTTTGGGCAATATTATCTAACACATTTAATCACCAATAGACTACTAGAGATCATCATAACTGAAAACCCATTACTGACATAACAATTTGTACATGACTAAATTTAATTTTTTTTTACTTTCTTAAAGCTAAAATCATAATGTAAGAATTGGGAAAGTAAATCCATATGGGTAGTCAATTAAAACTAAAATATAATATGTAGATTTTATTGGTGACAGTCACCAAGATAAATAGTATTTTCAAATAATAGATTATTTGAAAAACGAAGGGAAAAAGGACATCCCAACTATTGGCACCCTTGAAGAACCCAACCTAAATCAAGTAAAATTAAATTAAAATAAAAAAGAGATATAAAACAGTATACGACAAGGGCAACAAAAACCCTAACCAAGACATCCCTAGTCTTATTAAAACCCGTTGAAATAAAAACCCCAACGGGGAAAGCTCCAAATAAGAAAAAGAGTACTAAGGGAACTTAAATCCATGCAAATGAATGCATGATAAATCCATAACCAAAAAGCAAAGAAAGACCCCATAAATTATCTACAGAAACAATGCATGACCCCCATTAAATCATCAAGGTGCATAGAATGGTAAATATCTGGTATATCAAAACTCCATCTAGAATTTGAATTAATAGCTACCTTGGAAAAAAAGTCAACTAAAAAGGGTGGGCAAATAACCGATAAAATTGAATGGGACCAACCAAACCAATCGAACTGATCGCGTTCAGATTGGATTGGTTGAGTCCGGTTGGCCGGTTCAGTTCGACTAAGGCAGAGAAAGCAGTGGTTTGGTTTGGTTTATGATTTTTAATTTTGAGATTGGTACAAACTGCTTAAACCGAACCTCATAGCTTAAAATATTATAAAAATATGTATATAATTATATTTTATGCATATATATATATATAATATATTTATATTTGATTTAAAAAACAAAAAAAAAAACTCTCTCTCTCTTTCTCTCTCTCTCTGTCACTCTCAAGAAAAAAAGGGAAACCCTAACTCTGAAACCCTCGGTCAGCACTCACTAGCCACTACCCAAAGCAGCTCCTCTGGTCCTTCGCCATCTCTTCGACGATGGTAATCTCCTTTATATCTTTCTTTCATTCTCTTACTACCAATCTCTTACCATTTCACCCACTTGATCGCCATTCCCCTTTTCACTCCCTCTGTCTCTCTCTATCTCTATCTCCTGCTCTAAAATTCAATCTCTCTATGTTTTTTACTCTCACTCCAATCTATCCATTCTTAGCTTAAAGATGGCTGTGAGACTGAAACCCTAGCTCTATCACCATTACTTTATGGTGGGCCGATGGCTATGAGACCATCAACAACCTCGATTACCATCATCTAGTCACCAAACATCATTTAATTTCTCAGGTAATTTGCGAATTTCCATTTCCCCAAATTTTTTTTCCTTTTAGGGTTTAATTTCTAAAAGGTCACTATTTCAAAATTCTTTATTTTTCTTTAATTATCTTAATTCTCAAATATTAATTGTTTACTAACTGTTGGATTTTAATTTTTGCGAAAATTGGCCTTTCAAGTTAAAAGATCAAGGTGAGGCAACTCTAAGGCCTGTGGCTACGTCGTGTGTGGCTCTATGCTTAAGTGAAACTACAATAACTTAAAGTAAGTTGTTTTGTTCTCTCAAACTCTCACTGGTTGTGGATGAATAAAATGTACTTGAATTGAATTTTAGAATTCAGAGTCTCTATGAATGTGACTCTGAATTTGACTGTGTTTATGTGTTTTTAACTCTAATTTTTTCTTTATGGAAAACTGACTGCATAAATAGAATTTAAATTTTGTTGTTTCTTTGTAATTTTGTTGTTTTGTTGTATAAATAGATCTTAGAGATTATGTACATCTGCTAGTTTAATTGTCTTGATAATTTCTATTAACTTGAGATGTATAAAAGGAAAATAGAATATACTGAAATATCATATTGAGGAATTTTTTCCATCTTAGTAATTTTATTCTTCCTCTTCTTGATCCTTTTTTTTTTTTTAAATATGCCCCAAAAAAGTTATAATTTATAATATTTCTTTTCAGTCAGTTGTGAAATAGATTTAAGCTGTTGGGAAGGAAACCAAAAACTATAGAATCTAGTAAATGTATAAATATTATGAAAGTTCATATGGCTTTAAAATGTTAAATTGTCTCAGTGAATTGTCTTTAAAACTCAATTTTTATGATATTTTGGATTCAAATCGTGAGATTGCTTACATTTCAGAGTTTTTATGACTCTGAATTTCTGAAATTTCAATTTTAAACAGGTTAGCTTGCATTTCAAACTCTTTATGACTCTGAATTTTTGAAATTGCAATTTTAAACAAGTTAGCTTACATTTCAAACTCTTTGTGACTCTGAATTTCTAAAATTGCAATTTTAAACTTTAGTCTTTGTAGAATTGTGGAATATTGTGTAATTTCTGAATATTGTGGAATATTGTGGAATTGTTTAAATAAGTTATTTGCATTGTAAGGGATGTGTGTTGTAATATGTTTGTTGTAGTGGAACTGTAGTATGTTTGTTGTTGTGTAGTTGTTTAAAATTACAATTGATTGTAATTTAATTTGATTGAGACTGTGGAATTTGTGGCCTTGAATTGTCATGTAATTGTTGTCCTATTTTTGTTTGTTTCTCCTTCTGTAAGCAGTGTCCTAGATATGCTTCATATGGACCCAGATTCCACATCATCAGTTAATGCACCTTGTTCTCAAACGCCGATAGGCCAAAGTCCATCATCACCACCACTGTCAAAATCTATACCATCTTATGCGAAATCAACATTACCTCTACAACTTCCATTAGGGGGGGGGGGGGGGGGGGGGAGAACAACCTTGTAGGCTAGCAAGTGATGTGTGAGATCACTTTGTCAAAATAGAGAATAGTCATCCTGATGACCCTAGATGTGAATGCATTTACTACCATAAGGATTATGCATGTGGTTCAAAGAAGTGTGGAAACTAGTACCCTAAGGAACCATTTGAAGCAATGACAAAAATACCCTTATAAATAGATGAAAAGAAGAAAAAGACTCTAACTTTTCATAGGAAGTCCAATGGTAGTGGTAGTAATTTGGTATCTATAGTTTTCAATAAAAGGGCATGTAGGATGGCATGTGCCAAAAGGATAGTATTGGATGAGTTGCCTTTTAGTTTTATAGAAAGTTGTGGGTTTAGACACTTTTGTAGTCTTGCATATCCTAAGTTTGATCCTCCATCTAGAAGAACCATTGTAAGGGACATTTATCAATTATACTTGAATGAGAAGTTGGCTTTAAGATCAACCTTTGTTGCAAAGTAACAAAGAGTTAGTCTTGCAACTGATATATGGACTTCTATTCAAAATGTTTGTTATATGTCATTAGCTGCCCATTATATTGATGATGATTGTTTGTTGCATAAAAGAATTTTAAGTTTGTTTGCATGATTAGGGTATTGAAAAAGTATTCACAATAACCCTTGATGATGCAAATGCAAACAATAATGTAATTGCATATCTTAAGCGGAAAATGGTACATTGGAAAAGTTGTGTATTGGATTCTGATTTTTTCCATATTTGATGTAATGCACACATTGTCAACTTGATTGCGTGCAAGGGTTTGAAAGAATTAAATGAATCAATTGCTAACATTCATCATGCTGTGAGATATGTTAGATCCTCTCCTTGATTGCAAAAATTTAGGGAGCGAATAAGTCAAGACAAAATTGATAGCAAAGCTTTAGTATACTAGGATGTTTCAACTAGATGGAACTCCACATACTTGATGTTAGAGTCGGCTTTGAATTTCAAAAAGCCTTTCAAAAAATAGAGGAAGAAGATGACATTATGCTTGCTATTTTGGAGAGGATGATAGTGGTAGAAAGAAGATTGGACCTCCTATAGCTAGGCATTAGGATGATGCCAAAGTTTTTGTCCAATTTCTTGAGGGCTTTTATAATGTGACTCTTAAATTTAGTGCCTCTCTACATGTTACCTCCAATATATACTTCCATCAACTTTCTTCCATATGAAAATAATTGGATGACTTGTGTGTTAGTGAGAATGACTGGTTTTGTATTATGGCAAGGAGAATGAGAGAAAAGTATAGCAAAAATTGGGGTTCCATTTGAAATGTCAATAAATTGCTTCTAATTGTAGCAGTGCTTGATCCGAGATGTAAATTAGATTATGTGTCATTTAGCTATGGGACACTTTATGAGAATGATGAAAGCATGGTTATTGAATTTACTAATGGTTTGAAAATGACTTTAATGATGCTGTATAATTGGTATAATGAGAAAAAAATGGGTTCAGATAGTAATTGCCAATATTCTACTTGGTTTGAGTCTTGTGGAACTAGTTTGGATACTAATAGCAGTGGATTAGAGCAGGCCAACTATACTAACCAGGTTTAGATTGCTTATTTGAAGAAGAGAGAACAAAACAAATGTAAGGAGGTCAAAAATGATGTGGATAAGTATTTGGTCGACCTTTGTGAATCTGGTTTAAATAAGAATTTTGATATCTTAAATTGGTGGAAGGTCAATGGAGAGAAATTGCAAAGGATGTCTATGCCATTCAAATCTCCACTATGGCTTCCGAGAGTGCTATTAGCATTGGAGGCAGGATACTTGATCCTTTGAGGAGCTCTTGAACTGCTAAAATGGTGGAGGCTTTGATATATTGTCAAAATTGGCTTAATGCTTCTCCAATTTTGGATAGATTCTTTTTAGAAAAGATGGAGTATTATAAAAGTTCATATGTAGGTAATGCAATATGCAACTGAGATTATTTTTTGATTATATGCAAATCATATTATTTTTTAATGTTCTTATAATATTTGCTTCTATTTGATGTTAGTCCAAGACCTATACCAAAGCCAAACAGCAACAGTAACTTTGGACAGCAGCAACAAAAAGGATTGATTGTGCATTATAGAGTGGATGGCCTTGAAAGCTTTTGACAATGATGAAGGTAACTCTTTTTGTTTTATTTTTTATTTCTTACTAATCATCACATTATTACTTTAATTTATTTTAGTTACCTTTGTGATTGTAGCATTATGGCTAAAGTTTGAATTTTGAGTATTAGAGGGGGATTTGGATTTGGACTTTTGGAGGCACTAGCAGTGGTAGTAGGAGAATGATAGTGGTATTTATAAATTTTTGTCTGTTGGAATGGCAGCGGCAGTGGCACTTTGGAATTGTAATTTGTCATTTTCAATTGATACATGTATCTGCATTTCTCAATTTTGGCAGTGGCCGTGGCCATGGCACTACATTTCTCAATTTTCAAATTTTCCTTTGATGTATGTTGAAATTTTGATCAATTGACATTTGTATTATTAAACTTAGTAATTTAAATTTGTAATTGACTATTTGTAATTTATTAAGCTTAAGATGCAGCAGCAAGTAGAAATGTAATTTTTTATGCATAAGATCATTTGTTGATTTTTTTTTTTTCTTTTCCTTTTTGCTTTTTCTAAGGTGTAAATGTAATGCTTATTAGGTCCTAAAACGTTCAATTATGTCCATTTCAAAAGAATCAAAACTGCCCACTTAAAAACAATCAGAACTTATGCCTAGAAACTAAAAATTGGATGATATGAAAGCAGGTCAAAAATTATAGGCCTAAAGACAAGTCCAGACCGATCAATTCAAAAACAGGTCCAAAGTTGTAGGCCTAAAGACAAGCCCATACTGATCAACCCAAAACAGGTCCAAAATTGTAGGTCGAAAGACAAGCCCAAACCGACCAACCCAAACTCGAACTAAACCGAAACGTTTTATTCGGTAGAAGATCGGTTTTCCACTTCCCATCAAGTGGGTTTGGATTAAAATTTGGACATAACCAACTGATCAATTCAGTTCAAATTTTCAATTGGAACCGATCCAACCCAAACCATACATGCCCCTACTACATTCCCTTATCTAAAGATATAAGTAGCCTTGGAAAGAATGTCAACTATTACATTCCCTTCTCTAAAGATATAAGTAGCTTTGAAAAAAATACCAGAAATAAACCTCAAACAAGTAGACCATTCGACCTTTAGATGCCAAGGAACACAAAGGGACTTGGCTTTTAAAAGATTAACAACATAAGAAGAATTTGATATGTAATTTTAAATTATATTAATATGTAAACTTTTAAAAAACTAACATGTCATTTTATATGCAAATTTTGGTAAATAAACCTGGTGACCTAGCTAATATTATTCCAGAGCTAGTTATCATTTTAATAATCTAATATCACATAAAATTAATTATGTATCAAATTTAGCAATTACTAATCATAAAAACTTAAATAAAAAAATCAATCAAATTATACAAAAACAAAATATTATTAGTGATAAAATTAATACAATTTAACAGTCATATAGAACGCGTAAAGAATTATACATAACATCTTCCACATGCAAATTATTTTATTTCATTTTATTTATTTGTTAAGAAAAGATGCAAATTGTATTAGCTACTATAAAACTAATTCCTTTTTAAGTTTGAACATCTTTGTTTGGAAGACCCAACGGCTTAAATATTATTATATTAATGAAATTAAACAGACGGAAAGGCTCACACATCAATTAAAATAAATTAAAAATTGTATACTAGAACGTGCAAACGATATATAATTACCCACATGTATAATTACCCACATTTATACTGCATGTGCAAATAATAGCCTGAAATAGCGGTCATATGGAGATTCCAACCTCGA
Source organism: Ziziphus jujuba (assembly GCF_031755915.1). Lineage (NCBI taxonomy): Eukaryota > Viridiplantae > Streptophyta > Magnoliopsida > Rosales > Rhamnaceae > Ziziphus > Ziziphus jujuba. The sequence goes on from NC_083382.1 coordinate 17,351,238, forward strand.
TATATACTCCCATCTTATATCCTATTATATTCCACGCTTATCAAAGCCTAGCCATCTAACCCTTTCCTCAATTCTTCACAAACACTCATATTTTTTCGTTGACCAAAAAAGAAAAATAAAAAATGGCTGCTGAAGAAGTTTTGAATCTTTTTGATTCATACTGGTTTGAGCATGCAATTTTCAGCTCCATATCCTCATCACAATCCCAAGAGATCATCAAAGCCAACCTTTCTCGCCAAATCCCGGAAGAAATCCAAGAACCGGAATTTTCTCGCTTGCCAATCATGCATGTAAGATCTCTAAGTGAGCAGCTTTTGGACACCAAAACAAGCTTTTTGTCCGATTATTTATCTCCAAAATCAGTCCTCATCAACACTTCAAAGCTGCAAACCATCCTCTCTGGGAAAGAAGTCGCAGAGTTTTCCGAAGAAAATACTGTGAAAAAAGAAGAGGTAGAAGAAATTTCCATGAAAAAAACAACCTGTGGTCGAAGAATTACAAGAAAGAAAAAGGGAAGCAGTAAGAGCTTGTCAGACCTGGAATTCGATGAGCTTAAAGGGTTTATGGATCTCGGTTTCGTTTTCACTGAGGAAGACAACAAGGATTCGGAATTGGTTTCGATAATTCCTGGTCTGCAAAGGCTTGGGAAGAAAGAGGAAGAAAATAATAAAGAAAAGGGCAAGAAGGAGAAGAATATTAATGATGCTGACTGTAGTCATGTGGTTTTAAGGCCTTATCTTTCTGAGGCTTGGGATGTTTTGGATTATCAAAGAAAAAAAGAGAAGCCATTGATGATGATGAATTGGAGGAAAACAGCTTTGGGTAATGAAATTGATATGAAGGATCATCTTAGGCTTTGGGCTCATTCTGTTGCATCAAGTGTAAGATAACAAAAAATAAAGAGTGCGTTACTCCTTTTTTTATTTTTTCACTTTGCTTTAATTTTATGTTTTTGCTAAATTTGTGAACTTTGTTTAGGAGAAAATTTTTGTACATGTAAATAAAGAAACCAAATATTTATGTCTTAATTTGAATACATTTTTTTTTTGTTTTTTTGGGAAAAAAAGAAAAGAAAAAGAAAAAGAAAAAGTAGTTGCTAAATTCCTCTAGAAATAATGTTTGTAGATAATACAAGTTGGATTTTGATGGTTGATTCATTTGCTTATATCTTTGTTTAAAATATCAAAATAAAGAAAAATAATGAAAATGTCCAAATTCAAAGAGTTTCATTGGGTTAATTGGTACCTTGGAATGTACTTTATTAGTAAATAATCGTGACAATGGGGGATTGGTGTTGCTTCTTGGCAATTCGGCTCCATATTTTTAAAAGTGAAAAAAGGTTGTGAGTGGTGGCCCATTAATAATTATTTTACTTGAGAACGCTCCCACTTTAAGCAAAGTGTTTGTTGGGGAAGGCGGAAAGAAAAAAGAAAAAACACAAAAAAACAAAAACAGTAAACTCCAACGTGAAACGCATTTATTAAAGACGAATGGAGCTTAGTGCTGAGACTATCACCACCGATTTTGGATAAATAATTTCTTCTTGTGCGCGATTATTCACATAATCGACAAAAGAGATACTTTCAAAAAACTAAAAAAATCAAAAAATCAAAAAGTAAATAAATTTGGTAACTCTATCATAATATAAATAATAATAATTATTATTATTATTATTATAAATAACAGAATTTTATATACCAAATTTTATTTTATTTTTATCTAAGGGACTGCCGGATTCAAACTCAAGCAAAAACAGTGAATTTTACTATTGATCTGTCCTCAAAGAAGCAGAAGACAAAAAAATATTGTATTATGTCAATTAGTTGATTTCTACAAAATAAATAAAACACTCAACATATCTTATTAGCTTCCTCACCTTCCATACCAAACTTTTGTGAAGTGAGCAATTTGGAGTCTCCTATTTTTTATTTTTTTTATTTTTTGGTGAATAAAAAAATAGGCCTCCAAGTGATTGTCTTTGGCGCAGACGAGAAAAAACTGTGGACCATTAGTAGATGGGGCTAGATAGCCCGAATAGAAGTTCCCACACCATCTAGTCCATCATTGCATGGCTGTCCCTATCGTCCTTTCTCACAGTGCTTAGAACATGAAACCCACACCAAGACTCAAATGGAACTTGCCAAGATTCGAACCCACAACTCCATGCAAGCAGGTGCAATTGCATATATGGCTTTCAAGGAAAAACATTTTTGAACTTCAGCAATTAGCCGGCGGTTCTTTCAAATACCGGTATATAAATATAACTTCTTTTTTTAACATTTTCGAAACCGACTATTGGTCTACTGGTAAATTAGTAATTGCAATGTCAATTTGACATATATTCTTCTATCTCCAAATACAAATCAAAATCAAAATCAAATTGTTTAAATATATCTCACGATCTTAATCAAGTTCATCAAACGTATGTATATATATATATCAATGTTCTAAAAGGCGGAAAAAGGTACCGTCTAAGCGTGATGCGTTTAGATAGCACCTCGTATAATAACAAGGCTTATAAAAAAAAGGTCAATACTGTATTAACCGCCTAATGCAGGCCTAGGCGCTAAAAGGTGGGAGCCATTTTGTTCAAATTTTTTTTTTTTAAAGATTATTTTTTAAAATAATATTAAAAAACAATTCATAAGAAATTTTAAAAAAAAAATAAAAAAATATTGTTAAAAAATGGAAACTTCTTAAAAATTAAGTTTTTTTCTTAAACAAAAAAAAATGAAAACATAATGTATACGGATTAAAGAATTAGAGAGAAAATTTAACCAAAAGAAAAAAGAAATAAAATAAAGAAATGCTCAAGGTTAAATTAGGGAGCCCGAGAAAAATGATTTTATATCGAATGGCACGAAAGATGAATTAGATGAAGATGTAGATATTGAATTGGAGTCCGATAAAGAATTAGACAAAAATTTAGATTATGATAATAGCTAAAATATGTATTAATCTAGAAATTATTAGGTTCTTGTAGGTTTGTAATATATATGTTTTGAAATTAATCTGTTGTTGGAAACTTAAAAATATAAATTTCCATAAATCTATTATGATCAATTACATGCTAATTCATATTTATTGCACATACAAAGGTAATATAAACTTATATATATTTTGACATTATGAATTATTTTGTTTATTTAATAGCTTATAATAATTAAAATAATAATATAATTGTGAAACGCCTTTTCACATCTATGCACCCCTAGATTCCTAAAGTTTAAAACTTAATCTTACCATCTTAAGATGTTTTATGCTTTTTAAAACACTGATTGATATATATATATATATATATATTATCGATTAACCTTTTTCTCATCAAAATATTTTGATTTTAATAAAATCACCATACAAATCAAGCAACATATTATAAGAGTATTTTTTAAGCAATATTTTGCCAAATATTGATATTCTAATTGTAATTAGAAAATTTTCATGTAACGATGTGTCATCATTAACAGTGATTTTGCAACTTTGATCTATCTGGCATCATAATTATTAATTGATTTTGTTTTAAATCTTTTGTTTTTTTTAAAAGTAAATATCTATGTAGAAAGAAAAGAAAAGGAACACATAGTATTCTGCTGTTTTTTTTCTTTTTTTTCTTTTTTTAATTTTTAGGGGGGGTGTGAAATCATAGTATTCTGCACCTGCTAATTAATAATTAATTAGCATTTCAGTTGCCATACACTGACGTCAATCGCCATGGTATTATACCTGTAAAATTCAATTTAAAAAATTAAAATGCATTGCTCAAGCTCAAACAAATACCATATATATGTCTTCAAATTAAGGCGGTAGATAATAACACTATAGCCTGGTCTAATCGATCACAATTAAATCAAATGGTAAGAAACCATAATTTGGAGGTCAGATTGCTTTAATTTTATTGTTTAACTTTTGTTGAAGGCCGCTCAATTAGACTCGGTCCAATTTAGTTGGTCACATCGAACAAGTTGGCCAATTTGCTAAAAAAACATTGTAATTAAAAACAATGCATTGAAGCATCTCTGACCTATCCATATAAGACAAACGAACTTATCGGTCATATAGGATTTTGTCAAACATTGGACTATTTGTATAAGATTAGACGCTTGATACCCATGCTACTATACAATATAGTCCACACTCCCCACCCCAATTTATCAAGTGTGTATATATATATATATATATATTCAATATTGTCCAATCTCTATCAATTTTGGGTTTGGAACCCAAAATAAAAATATATTGCTATAATATTTTTATAGTTCAAAATATTATAATTTAGCCATTAGTTATATAGGATACAATACAGTTTAATATAGTTTTTTTTTTTTTTTTTTTTTGGAACCAAGAACAGTTTTCATTAACATAAAATTTAGTCAAACTAAAATGCGTAAATATGTTACCACGTACGTGACAATATATATTGATTCTCTAATTTTTTATTCGATTATATTTTTAGATTTTTAAATAAAATAAAGCATAATATGAAAAGGATAAATTTTTTTTTTTATTAACGAACGGACAAAAGTTCACATGAAAAGGACAATTCTACATTTCTTCAGTTTAAATAATCCGAACTTATATTTTCATCTGTCGTTAAAGATATGATATATGTAATTTGGACAATAATAATCCATCTCGTATATATATATATATATACACACACTAAAGTGCATATGTTCTTCTTATTTATATGATCCGAATTTATATTTTCATTCATTCTTAAAATAGTGATATATATAACTTAGATGATATTAATTTATTCAATACATGTAATTTGGACTATATTTGTTTAAATATTTAAGGATGCTTCTAACCTTTTATCAATAAATATTTTTTGAAATGTAAAAAATATATATTAAAAATGCAATTTGTCAAACAAATTTTGTAATGTGAATATGGAATGGCTCATAGGAAAAACATAAATATTTTTTTATTTAGTTAATTTCATTTAAGTATATTTTAGTTTGGAAAATTTATATTTTTTGACTTTCAAACATAAAACGTTCTACTTTTGGTATTCAAGTTTCAATTTGTTGCATTTTAATTCGTCTGAATCTTTTATCTAACAGTAATTAATGGTTGACAAAAATCCAATTTTATCGAAATGAGTGCCTAAATTTGGAGATTAAAAATTTAAAGACCCAAGACAACTTTTCAAAACTACGGAATATTAAAATGCAATGACCTCTTTTTTTTTTTTTTCTTTTTTTTCTTTTTTTTAATGTTTCATCTGCAAACAAAAAATAGATATTAAATATGTGTCTCTTGTACTTTCATTTTAAATTGTTCGTAATTGCATTAAATATGAAAATTGAAGACCATCGATTGTTAGAACTTATATACTGAATGAGTTTAGAAAAAAAAAAAAAATTAAAAACAAAGAAAAATCAAACTACAAATTGCTAAAGTACACTGAGCCAGAAAAGGGTGAAAAAACAAAAACTAAATTCAAGTTGCAAAACAAAATAAAGACTGGCCTGGTTTCGTGATGTTATTCCATTTTTTGTTCAGAATTGAGTTTTTTTCTTTTTTTTTTTTTTTTCTTTTTTTCGTTTTCCTTGTCATCATTCATAATTTAGTCTGATTCAAGTGGCTTCGTCTTTTCGTTCAACCAAGGGTGCAGAATCCAAACACAAGTTCTCCCAAAATACAATAGCTTTGTTGTGGAATCGTCCACTTGGGACACCTAATACATTTCAAAATTCGATTTATAGTTGCAACTGAAGGCTTCTCAACTACCTCCTTGTAAAGTGTTCTAAATAGATGAGCTACCAGAAAATTAAAAATAATAAGCTGCAAATACACAATTCTCAATCCCATTCCCTTCGTTTTATAATTATCCGAAATTGAAAAAATGTATTTAAACTAACTCACACTGCAAATATTTCTGTTTGAATTGCCTTCAATCATTGTCACTAATATTATAATATCAAGCCAGCATCTAAAAAAGCTGACCACTTTTAAGATTCAGACAGCACAGAATAAAAGAACATATTATTTTTTTATTCTTTAATTTCATACACAAAAGAGGCTACTTTACCAATGATCTAACTCAAAAGAAATTCCCACCTTCTCTCAATTATTATGCCATATCAAAATCTAGTTCATGAGAAGCTATTCCATCTGTTTATGCATATCTTCAATTATTGAATGCCAAAAATATGACTCATCTCAAATACTTGCGAAATTACTATCACAATTCTCACATAAATAGACAACTTATTTTAATTAATATTTTTTATAATAATCACATAGAAAAATTGTCTTTTTGTTGAATGGGACTTGATTGAATTGGATTAAAGTCTTATCTAATCAAATTAGATTATACATGAAATAGTATAGTCCATTTCTATCTAGTGCCCCTCAACAAACAGGTACATGATATTGAAGTCATCTAACAGAAAAGTAAGCCCTAAAAGTTAAATGCGTCCAATCAAACCTAGTGACAAGTAAATCAATCTGTGAAGTCAAATGCAGCAGAGACATACTCTAAATCTCTTCTTTTTTGTTTTCTTTTTTCTCCTTTTTTACTTTCTGATTGAGTACTAATACTTTTATAAATTGTTTTATACCATTTATACAGATATACCAAATTGATTTCATCTATACATAATTACATAGATCCCAAATCAATATGATGTTGATATGACTACTTGAGGGATAGAGCTAATTAGCAATTTTTTTTTAACACTTAGAGATTTTGATTAATCGCATCTGAGTGTAAAAAAAAAATATTCAAGGGTATTGATAATTACTGATCATTTTTCCTTCTCGACGATTGTCTCAGGAAGTTTAAAAGTGGGAGGCTTATCAACCCCCCTCCTTGAGTATTCCCTCCATCTTCGAGCCGCTGCGGCTGCTCTTTTTGCTCTCTCTTTCACTTCCTCCTCTGCAAAAATCACATACCAGCTTTTAATTACTTACCGTCTAGGTAAAGTCACTCACCAAACATTCAAACAATAGCCCAAAAAAACCAAAATAAAGACTAAAAGAAGCAGCATCTTAAACACAATGTGTAAATATGAATTAGACGTATAAGCAAGATGTGATCACTCTATTGGCACAAGCATCTGCTATAAATGTTTAAATAAGCTCAAAATAGTGTTGGAAGTATTAATGTAGCTTTAGTTTGATGGTAATGGTTATTGATTATTAAAGTCATAATCACAGCAATCCTCACGTAATTAAAATAAGTGGCTATCGTTCATACTAGTTGATTCATGGTAAATTACATTAAAATCTTTTCTTGCTTGAGACTTTTCAAGTTTGCACTAATAACATTTTGATTTCTCCTGTTTCGAAAATTACAACTAGCACCCTTATAGGAGGTAAATGATATTAATCGAGGGGGTACAAATGAAATAATAAGGGAGGAAGATGATAACTTTTTAGAACTTGAGGGGAGGTTGTTGATATTTTAGAAACTAGGTGGATCAAATTGTATTAAAGCCAAACTTTATGGGAGAAATCATATCAATACTTCTTTCTTTCATTTTTTTTTCCCCCATATGAGACCATGAGAGACAAAAAATAAATTAATTAATTAATTAAAGGTTCTTGAGTAAGATTTTTTCTGGTTGTAAAGAAAGTCTCTGGAGATTTCTAACATCAGAGGGACAAGGCATAAAGGATGGATGACACTCTTCTACAAGGAAATCTCCATCCTCGTTTCTTTTGTATGGTCTTGAAATCTCGATACAAAAATTGAGTGGCATTTAATCTAGTTTATTCAATTTTATGAATTTCTGAAAAAAAAAAACAAAGGAAAAAAATTATAAGACAAGCAGTCTACCTGATTTTTTGTAGTCTTTTGGCGTGCCCCAAAGGTTGTCCCAGTATGATTCAGTTTCATCAGCACCTTTCTTCTTCGCCATCCTTACTTTAGCTTGTTCCTGAGCAAAACAGAGGATACTTATTTGTCATACTTATATCTAGTAACCACATGAAGATAGATCAAAATTCACATTCTTTTTGTTCATAAATTAAAATGTTTATCACAAGTTTAGACTAGCCAACTTCAAGATAATCTATCAGGAGATATGAAGATAGCTTAAAAGCAAACCAAAACATCTTAAATGCTTACTATATAATGGAAAACTTGTTTCCAGATGATAGAACTTATGTGTAATATATTCATTCATCTTTGCTCTGACGAAACCGAGAATAATATCATCATCCTAGTGCTAAAAGTGCAACAGCCCTCTATTCTCTTCACCAGCCTCCAATCTCCTCAAATATTTTATTTTAGCGTTTTGTTCAAAATCATATTATGGTATGTTTACAAGAAAACAAAGCATTCAACAAGTACTGCATGCTGTAAAAGCATTCAGAGCATTTTCTTCTTCGCTTTTCAATAGTATTTAAACAGCTATTTTTATCTTGTAGCAGAGATGACTGGTACATCTTCCATCATATTTTTCAAGAGCCTGAAAACTAGGAAAATCCAATCTGTCATACACTTCTAGCACTCATAATTATCGGTTTTCTTCAGTTGTAAATAATTAATCTATATCTGTGACCTCAAATTTTCTATGGAATAACTTCATTCTTTATCTTTTAACTCCATAAGTTTCCTATAGCCCAAGCTGTAAAGTTTATTTTCAGTAAAACGTCTCAAGATGTTTCAAAGATGTTTCATAGGCTTTCATTTTTAGTAAAGTGTCCCAAGATGTTTCATAGGCTACAAAGTGAATGGACTCCGATGGTTTCTGAATCATCATCATACCAAAAATGTCCATAAAACATTAACAGTAAAGTCTAACGAGGATTACAACTTCCATTTTCAATTACTTTCCTTTTAATCATTTAAGCCTTTAGTTTATATTAGCACCGTCACATAGATGCACTTTAGCAATAAGGCTGTTCTATGAATCCAGGAATTTCTAAATAAAAGCTAGTCATATCATTAAAAAATGCCTCTGTCACATCACCCAAAAAGAAGAATTGTCAACTTAACATGTGAAACTGTGCACCTTGAACACATGCGTTGTGAAGATATAACATCATAAGCTAAGAAGTAACAAAGCCAGAGAGAGAGGGAAACAGAACAAGAAAACCGAATAGTACACAAATTATTAGCCAACATAAGACAAAAGATGAAGAAAAAGTCAAACTTAACATAAGTTCTTACCAGGACTTTTGCTTGTCTTTTTTCCCATCGAGAACTTGCCTGCAATTAGTGTGTGAATGAATAAAGTTGAGCCAGCCAGTGATGGAGACAATAATTAGCTAGCATTAACCCATTATCGTTGGGGAATCTTATAAGAATATGATTCCAATATATATCCAGATAATTTTTGCCACCATGTAACAACCTTGTCACTTCTCAGAAACTGTTTTAAGAACGAATATGAGAGAATCTCCTAATTTAATTTTATCCCATCACTCCACAATGCAACAAGCCAGCAATGAATACTTCAGAAAATAAAAAGAGACCAATAATTTTTCGAGTATTGCAAAAACTTACTATCTATACAACATATATATGTATGTCCAATAAACAGAATTATATGCATAGTTATATGAATACATCAGGTAACATCCTTACCATCCTGAATACATCTGATGATGATCCCATTCCTGCAAGCATCAGTGCAACCTGACATGAAAATAATTATGCATCTTTTAACAGCAGATAAGCATATTTATTTTTATATAATGTAGTATAAAGAAGGAAATTGGCAAAGATAGCTGAAAAGAAAGAAATATCATAGTAATTGTTTTGCAAGAAATATCATAGTAATTGTTTTGCCTTACATTTACTCTTTCTACCCTGCGCATTTCATCTTCAAGCAAGGATAGTTGTGCAGCAGAAGTCCAGTGGATGCAATCAACTGGGCTGGAATAAAAAAGATTATGGCAATTAATTTTTTTAAACCATGTAACCTACAAATTTCCCAGCAGCAGGCACCGGCCTGCAAGTTTGTATCAATACTGCAAATAACTATTAAGCAGAACCCTTAGGATCATTGTGTAAAAGGTGTTATACAATTGCAAGATGAAACTTACCAATCATAATCAGAGTTATAGATAGTACATTTTGTTATATATGTCTATTTTGGCACTAAGCCACTGACTAGTTATTTCAAAATCTCTAGATCAGAATTTCTCATTTGTCACCCAAGTACCCAACATGACTTTGAGCATAAAAACAACGAGCCAAAATTCGTCTTAAGAACTCAAACTTCTATCAAGTTCAAGGATGAAATTTACTTTGTAGAACACTTATCAGGTTTGGCAGCTTTAGAGGGAAAGGAGAGTGAGCCCATATAGCTGGAAATTAACTGGTTCACCATAAAGGGAACCAGAAAATGACAACAGAAACATTATTTAGCCTTGAAGAGATCTAAATAGGACCATTCATACAACCAATCATATTAGATGGAATTCACACTCATCTGAACTATAAAGAATAACGTCATTTAAAAACATAGGAAAACATAGATTGTGTAAAGCCACAAAGACATGTTAACACTATATCCACTTAATGTGCTTGTAAAATAAAATATAAGCACCTCTCCAGATTACAGCCCATAAGAGAGGTTACTAAAAACATATAAGTTATTCGCTAATATGTTTAACTTCAGTATCTGCTTGAAGGAACATTAGGCAAGATTGATAGTGTGGCCAAGCTATATTTATTGTGAATATTCTCCTCATATAGCAATTAATGCTGAATAAAGCTTTAATAGCGTTAACCATGAAGAAGCACCTACCAACTATCAATTGCTTGCTGAACTATTTCTTGTTTCCCGCACTGGCTGTATACTCTGGCTCTTCCAAAGTCATCCTCAATTTGAAATACATCTGAAGCCACATTGGTACAGTTTTTACAGCCTGCAAAGAAAAAAAAAAAAAAATATATATATATATATATATATAAGACCAAAATATGAAAGTAATCATGAACTGCTGGGACTATGTGGACATAGCTGCTCCATTTTGATTCAAACACAGCATCAAATAGACAATTAGATTCTGTTATCAAGTTGAGTAGCAATCAAACTCAAAAGTTTAAGAAGTGAACCCACCTATTTATATCATACCAATAATTTAACACAATACAAACTTAACATTATTTCTAGAGAGAAGATTAACAATTAGAAAAACAAATCCTGTTACAATTACACGGAATATCATTTAAAAAGTATAGGCGTAGTCAAAAACACCATGCATATTTAAATAAATAAATGTTTGAAACCCTTACCAGGTTTCATATATGTCATTCATGTGCCTTCAGAACAATTAAGTATCAGATCAACTAACATGTTGAATATGATAACCACTTTCATGTATGTTCCCAATTATCCTGAAGCTTGTTTATGCACATAGGAGAGAAAAACATACCGATGCAGCTAAACTCATCAACGAATACGTGATCGTTCGGGCTGGAGTCGTCTAGAAAAGGATTGATAGCCGTCAATGCATACCCATGAATCTCATCATAAATCATGCGCTGCACAGGGTCACTAAGTACCTGCACCGCAATAGTCAATTTTTAGTGAAAGCACAAAAACAGTATCAAAATGGAATACTTGTTTCAAGCTCAAACCAGTCAATTTTCAATGGGAACCCACCGCGTAGACTTCATTAATGAACATGCAGAAATTTGTGGTCTCTGGATCATTGCCGCTCAAGTCCGGATGGCAAGCTTTCATACAATTATAATAAGCTTTTTTTATCTGCTCCGGCGTGGCATCTGGAAGCTAGTAATAGACCATCCAATAATCAGACATACACAACTATGACTAAACACTTCATAATAATCAAACAAGGAAAAACTAAGGACAAACATTATACTCATAAGAAGTAAATCCATCTCCGAAATTTAACTTTATGTGAAGTTGCAAGCAAAATTAGAACACTACATTCATATGGTAATCATCAACAGTAACGAATTGTTTATTTTGGGTAATTTAATTGCAGATCATGTCCATTCATCTATAGTTTATATATATATATATATATATACACCACAATGAATATCGAAATGGAATGGACTTATTTCTGCTTATGAAAGGTGTCCTAAAGTTTTAAGAAGCAGGAAACTAGATATGAGTAGTAATTAGTGTCTATTTGTATTTTGTCCTACTACATTTTCTCAGAAACTAAACAGACCCAAAGTGAAATTTTCAAAGCATTACCAATCCCAAAACCTCATAATAGTCATCAGCAACAGCATCCGTTAAAGTTGAATCCTTGGCCGCAACCCTGAGTCTGCCACAACCTCTGCGCCTTCCACCATGACCCATCAAACTCAAAGCACTGCTATTCCACGCCGTGACACGCCATGGACTTCTTGAGCAAGAATTCAACAATGGGTTCTGGAATTTGAGAGCTTCCGCACAAACAGGAGACAGTACAAGAGCCATTGGAGGAAGCAAACGAGCTTTGTTTCGTTACGGGTTAATAGCGTCATATTATATATATATATATATATAAATATGTGTGTGTGTGTGTGTGTGTGTGTGTGTGTGTGTGGAAATGAAACGAAACGGATGGAGTTGAAAGGAGTGAGATTTTTTGTGGGGGATAATTGAATTTTCGAAAATTTTGAGGCGGAAGAAATTTTGGCGTGAAAGGCACAGATGCTGACATGGCAGATTCGGAGCCAAATGTTTTTTTTATTATTTTTTTGTTTTTTCTTAGAATTTGGACGAACCTAAAGATGAATCTAGTGCGGGAAGGAGTCAAGCCAGTGCATGTTTGGCACTTGCATAGCACGTGTCATTTCGTAGATAGATATTGCCTCACGCATGCAGCTCTCTTATTTTGTCTGTAGCCCGCGATTGTTGTTCAATCAATAGAACTTACCGACCTCTCCATTCATGATTATAATTATAGGTGGAATTACTAATTTATGTTATTTTTTATTAAAAATTTAATATGGAAAAATAATTTTTTTATTTAACTGTCATTTAAAATGTTAAGAGAGTATATAATTTTATTAGTAATGATAATATAATATTTATCATGTAGTATTATCTTATTAGATTCATCTTTTATGGATTTACGATTAAAAAAAAAATTCAAGTAATAACTTATCTATTACTTATGTGTCATATAAATTTGTTAATTTATAATCATGAACATCTATTAATTACGTGTCATATAAACTTGTTAATTTATAATCATAACAATGTCCTATACTATCAAAATAAAATATATGAATCATATATAATAATTTTTTTACATACCCCTTTTATAAATTGTCTATTGCACAACATCACCTATGCAATGATCTTTTTTTTTCTTTTTTCCCCTTACTTTCTTTCTGAATCTAGGATATAGTTTATCACCATTAATATCATAACATATTATTTAGTAAACATGATTTTTGTGGGAAAAGAAAAAAAAAAAATTGGTGCCCTTACTATTTTTCTTCTCTTTTTTGCTAATCAAGACAATCCATTAATCATGAGAGATGAGAGAAAATGTTAACGAAAAATGAAAATAGGATGCAATTTATGGAGATTGTGATGCCATTTTTGAAATTTAAGAAAAAAAATAAAAGGTTAATTGCTAAAACAGCCATGTATTTTTTTTAGAACAATTTCATCATTTCACTAATTAAATATATATATATATACATATATATAATTAAATTCACATCAAAACAATTTTATTATTTTAATATTAAAACAATATGACAATTTTAACATTAATTTTTTTTATTAACTTTTAAACCACATCAAAAATTAAATTTAAAAATTTAAAAATTATTAAAGTAAAGATTCAATAACACACTAAAATCCTATTAAAAAAAATAAACTCTATCATAACCAATTAATTAATAAACATATAAGAATATTTCATTTTTATCAGTTAAGTTTCAGGTAATTTCGAAATTATCCCTCAAGTTTTACAAAAATCAACCACACCCTTATTTTATAACACTATCATTCTCTCCGACATCGTTGTTTCATTTATTATTATACCCTTAAAAGTTAAATTTTAAAATTATAATTTTATTATATTTATTTATTTTGTTAAAGTTTTTTTTTCTTAAATTCTCTATTCTCCTTCAATTTTATGTTTTTTTCTTCCTCTCTTTGTTGTTCATTGCTAAATTTTACCAAAACTCCTTCTACATGTGAATATTAATTTTTCTCTCCCCATTCATCTTTTCCTTTAATCGTCATATTTTTTTCAATGTCCCATTCATACAGAGGTGTCGAACTATGAAGCCGTAAAGGACCTGAGAGTCTATGCCTATGAGGTCTACGATGGGTTTCAGGATGGAAAGGGTTTGGGGAGACCCAAGTCGTGTAAAGATTTGATGATCAATTTGAGTATGATAAGGAGGTAAGAATCGTGTCTGACTTGGAAGAGCTGACAAGTCAACCTTTAGGAGTGATTCTCACTAAGCTATAAGATAGTGTAAACACTTTGGCACCAAATTAAGGTTTTGATGCACAAGATCGAGTTGAAATGAGGATCAGTCCATAAGATTCAGCTAGATTTTTTTCTTTTTTTTTTTTTTTTTTTTTTGGGTAACTAGGTTTGATCATTTTGTGTATGTGGATTTAATGGGACATATTAAGATTTGTATGGATTTTGATTGGAGAAAATATCGAGAGAGAGCTCTTTGCTTGGTTTTTATATTTTTTTCCTCTTGTTTTTGGAATAGTCATGGTGAAGAAATTTTTTTTTCCCCCTATGGTTTCTCAAATTGCTATGGTGAAAAAAGAACTAAAAAAGAAGAAGCTGGAAATTTATTTTCTTAAGTTTTATTGCACATTTTTCAATACATATCATCATATCTTAACCATAATAAATGTACAATTACAAATATATCCATCATTCCATCCTTTTTTTTTTACTATATAAGCAAACATTATATTTTGGACAGTATTTATTTCTGCATTAGTATGGAGACTTCATTTCTAGAGTATTTCCAATGACTTAATCTGTGTTAAATTTTTTTACCATATTAAAAATGTAGACATTTATTAAAAATAAAATAAAATATTTTCAATAATGGCTCTATCTAAAGACCCTATTAAGTTGATTTAGCAAAAAATAAATGAAATAAACATGGTCAATGAGGCCATCTACTTTCACAAGATCAATTCGACATTGTAATTAGACAAAATAATCATTACAAGAATATAATTAAAAAAAAAGAAGAATAGATAAATACAACATTACCAATCAGTGTTATTTTAAAAAAAAAAAAGAAAAAAAGAAAAAAGATATACATATCATTAATTAATTAAAAATTAAGAAAGAAACATTGGAAATCGATTTTTGTGTAATAAAAAGTCTTGCTAAAATAGACTACAAGCCTTTTCAATTTACAACCTTCATATCACATATATAACAATCTATATAAACATTAGAAACGTTCTTACTCTATCACATGACATTTTATGAGTGGTTGTTATATTTTATTATCAATACTTAAGATTTTTTTTATTAATATTGGATTCCATAATTTTTTTTATTTTTTTTTGCAATAATAATTTTACTTCTTTCAATAATTCTTTTAAGTATTATTCAATACTATTATGAGATTTTACGTTTATTGGGGCAATTTTTTATTTGGTCAACTTTTTAGGTGGAATTTTTTCTATTTTTGGTCAATTTATAAGGGGAATTTGTTTTAGTGAAAGAAAGCAAAATCTAGTATTGGTCCCTTACATGCAATGTTTTGTTTAAAGGGTGTGACGCTATTTTAGGAACAGTTGTGTACAATATGTAAGAATGCTTCATACTTTATTTGTGATGTACAGAGTGGCCTTACATTTTTGGTTGACTAATTTTAAAGAGAGAAGCCTTAAAAGAGACAACTAGAGAGAGAAAATGAGTGTGATTGGATTTGGGGTTTTCTTCCTTCTTCATCTTTCTCTGTAGTCTCTAGGAAAACCTTTTAATTCTTTCTTAGCTTGTATTCTCTGTACCCGATTTTACAGATAGTGCAAAAGTGCTCTTCGTGGAGCTCAACTAGATGTAGGCTTGGTTTTGAGCCGAACTAGTATAAATCCTTCTCTCCTTTTTTTGGCTTTTTTTCCCTAAGTTTATTGGATATATTTTTGTGATATCTTCTTTGAGCTAGAATTCCAAACAGTGGTATCAGAGCAAGTTCTTAATAGCATCTCTAAAAGTCAAATTTGAAAATATAAAAAAGTAAGCACAAAAATGACAAAATTTAATGTCGATAAGTTCGATGGTAAGGAAGAATTCAATTTATGATGTAAGAAAATAAGAGCCATTACGGACCAACAAATGGTAGCAAAAGCCCTAAATTCTTTTAAAGATTTACTTTTAGATATGACCAACAAAGCGAAGACCAAGATGTTTTGACAGGATAGCTTTCAAGTACATCCTTGACATACAAAATAGTCCCATTTAGGGAAGTCCTACCAAATTTCTTATCGAAAATCTAGTAAAAACTTCCTATAATTAGATGTACAATCATATAGATAAACTAACATAAATATTTTTTTATAAAACTCTCATAAAATCATCAATCAAAAATAATATACGAGTCATATATATTAGGTTAATCCATAAAGCAATCTAAGGAGCACAAATTAACCAATGCAAAATATCAAAAATACTCGTTATAATGTAAACATTAGAATTCAATGAAAGAAAGAATATTTACTATTATTAGAGTCAAAGGGAAAGACACAATATATGAACAATGGTATAACATACAAACAATAAAGATATCTAGACGTGTTGGACATAATTTTTCAGTTGAGGCCTAGATAAATATTTTAAAAATTAAATTATGAGACAAGTTCAGTAAGTAGAATAAATAATAATATGAAAATAATCATTTATTTTCAAAACCTTCTCTCAAAACTTCACTTTCACTCTTTTGAAAGTTTTTTTGTTTTGGAAAATGTCTTTCACAAAGCCACTGAGTTTTCCAAAAATATAGTAAATCTCATATTTCATATAAAAATATTTATAAATATGATACCAGTCATAACTTTATGTACTTAAATAAATAAATTATATTTTTCGTAAATAACAGATAAAGAAAAATAATAGTTTCTTAACCATGATTCATATAATACCATAACATGTTTGTAATGTCTAATATCAAATCCTATCATATGACCTTCAACGTCCTAAGGCATTGCAGAGCCAATAGAAGAAGGGGAAACTATCATACGACTATTGATGTCCCAGAGACGTCACAAAGCTAGGACCTCTAAACCAGCCTCTATATTACATAATCATAGTAAGGTGTTGAGTAATATATATACATACATATATAATTATAACCATCAATAATTGTATCTATATTTGTATCTATAATCATGGTATTGCTTGGTGCACAATATCACAAATCTACATCTCGCCTTTATCCCATAGAAAAAAAAAAATCATTTATTCTTTTCATCCATACCCAAGAACTCAACATAAATTTTTGCCATGTCATATGCAAATCATATAAATAAGATAATATAATCAATAAAATAAATCTAATTTCCTTAATGCCAAAGATCAATCAATTTACCAAAACTTTTTAAATGCTAAGATCCACAATTTCACCATCCACAATTTCACTATGAGCATAATAAAATTCGGAAACATTTAAAAACTTGTCAAAAATCACATGAAACGATAACTTTTATATATATTCATGCATATAACTTCAAAATGAAGAAATTATAAATTTAATATGCTCAAAATATTTATGAAAAGAAAAACTCATTCATAGGGATATAGCTCACTTTTGATTTAATATCAAATCACTTATGATCTCTATCTTAGTGCCCAAAATTTAACAAGAGCACTTCTTAGGTTTTCAAAAATTAAACTACAGAAATTGATGCATAATTAAAGTCCCAAAATAATTTTAACAACTCTAAGATTACTAAAATTAAACACCAAAAGATCCAATTATATTACGAATCTTTAGGATTCAGTATCCAAAATTGGGATTTTTCACTTGAAGACCAATTTGATGAAGTTAAACATTCTATTAGGTCCTATTAACATTTAATTATATAAACCCAACTTCATTTTGGTTCTAGGTTATCCAAATACAATCCAATTTTATCCGATAATATACTAATTGACCAAAAAACAGAAGAATTATCAAATGACATCCAAAATTAACAAATAACATACTAAAACAAAGCTTATGGGATGGGTAACAGGATAGGAAACTGATTTGGTCTAAGAAAGTCATCAATGACAAGAAAATGCCTCCAAAGTTTCAGTTGAAATTTAAGATTGATGGATCTCTTAAATGGTGAAGAATTGAAGCAAATGGAGGCCATGTTTGAACTCAGAATGTCCAAAATAAAGGATATGAGGTATAGGTTAGTCTGGAATGACTAAAATTCCTACGAAACACAAGGTGACCAGAAAACCACACTTTGGCAAAAAATGTCTTAATCCGAATGCATCCAACAATTTTCCTAAGAGATTTTCTATGGAAAGGTTAGAAGGGTAATGATTAATCTAGTAGTGGTGGCAATGAGGGTTTATTTGGTCAGAATTGGGTGGAATATAAGGTGAAACATTCGGCTGCATAATGAATGTGCAATTTCTGGTGGCCATCAGAAATGTCTCCAATTCTAGCACATTACTAGTCCTCCGACCGTGAGACTCTGTGGGTGTAATAAAAATTCCATAAGCAATTTGTATGGCTAGCATGTTTAGATTAATTTTATCAAAAAATGGGTTGATTTGATGATTCTTCGATCAGTGGTGGTGGTTGTGCAAAAATCTAGTGGGAATACTGTTTAATCGGGTTTGGGGTGGTCTAGGGATATTTTGGATATTTTTGAATTTGTTTAATATCATGGAATGTTTCTCAAGGTATAAATAGGTCTTTAAGTTATTAACAAACAAAAATGTGAAACTATTTTAAACACAGATAAAATACTAATGCTCAAACTTTTCAGAACTATAATTTTTTAACCATAACTTGACATAATGTTAGTTTACGAACTCTATTTAATAATACAAAGTCAAAGCCAAACTTAATCTCTAAAAAAATATCAAACTTGATCCCACTTAAAAGTCCAATTTGATCAAACTTGGTCAACCCTCATCAAACCGGTCAAAATTTCAAATTTCAAGTATTCTCTTAGAACGAGTCGTCACATGTTTAAGATCGCTTAGAGTAACTTCCTTCGCCAAATGAACAAAGAAGAATCGGCTGCAAGTTTATGGAGAAAGTTGGAAGTTCTTTATCTCAATAAAACTCTTTCTAGCAAGATTTCTCTTAAAGAAAGGTTCATTAGGTTCAAATTGGATGCTTTCAAAAAGTCTTGAAGAGAACTTGGATGAGTTAAAATATATATATATATATATATATATATATTGACTTGGCTAATACCGAAGAGAAAATTGGAGATAAGAACAAGACTATCATTCTCCTAAACTCATTTCCAAAATCCTGCAAGAAGGTAAAGGTTGCTCTTAAATGTGGAAGAACTAGTCTTAGTCCAAAGGATTCTTTGGATGCTATTAGTGAAGAGATTTAGAGATAAATATAAAAAAGAAAAATTTGAACAACAGTGAGAAATTGTATGCTCAAGGAAAAAGTGACAAAAATGATAACAAAAGGTTAACCTAGAGGAAAATCAAGGTCTATAGTAGGACCCACCCCAAAAACCCTCTCAGCCCTTCCAGATGGTCCTGCCTAATGAAGTCCCACTAAGAAATATTTAAGGGATAGCCCAATGAAACTTCATCAGAACTGTAGACAACATACATATGCAATGTAAAATAATATCTTAATATACAAAGATAAAGTCATAACAACATGCAAGTCCCAACGAAAACAACATCTACCACCCGTCATACTACTAGTCATTCTACACATACATACTAAGTCACTACCATATCCATACTTTATCAAAGTATTCTAAGAGTAAATATAAACATAGATTATACAGATGATATGAATGAGTCTATAAAAATATAAACAAAGAAAGAAAGATAAAGCATTGTTGTTGCTATGGAAACTGCGAAAACAGTATATGATGTACAAGGTAGACTATCTGCTAATTGTTTGGATTTAAGGGAACAAATTTAAAAACAAATGAAACATAATTAAGATATCTCAATGAATAGCATAGTATAATAGAAAAATAATATTTTATTTTCGTAAACCTTTCTCTCAAGACATCTCATTTCACTCTTTTTGAAAAGTTTCGCTTTTTAAAATCTATTTCACAAAACCAAATCTGTATCCCAAGTCAATATCAGAAAACCAGTGCTTATATATAATAAGTCCTTAACATTAAAACATTATAAATTGAATCAATCATGATTAAATATTGAGCACAAAAAATAAAAATATAATTTCATAAAATAAAAATCCACAAATATAACAGAAAATCAACAATGTATCATATGATATACCCAACGCTTCTAAGTGGTGCACAGTATCCCAAAATAGCACGAACAATAATGAGAAAGAAATAGAAATAGAAACCAAAAGGTGAACCCATTTCATGACCCATAACATCCAAAAAGCAAAAAATAAATCATAGGAATAATAACTTATCTCACAACCCTTAACCTCCCAAAGATGTCATGGCAATAGAGAAACCATAGGAAGAACCCATCTTACGACCCTTAATATTCCAAAGGCGTTGTAGCAACCAGTGCACTAATAACATAATAACATAACCGAGACACAGGTACTATATGGTACATCAATTCAAAACAACAGTATAGTATTCATAAAATAATTTTTTTAAGATCATACTTTTCTACTTTTCTAACAATACTATACCATAAAATAGAATTAATATTCAAACTCAACCATTTAATTAAAATTTTCAAATCAACTTTTCATGTCAAAACACAAATATTAAAAGTGAAATATGCATCATCATATACCATTTTTAAGTACTTTAAAATTTAAATAACTCAAACATACTTAAAAGTATACAATTTCCAATACACTTTTCAAAATAATTTATTTTCCAAAATGATTAAAATATCATTTCAAATACCAATATATTTAAATATCAGGATCCACAAGTTGACTATAAACTCATTAGAATTTGAAACTATTTAATATCTTGTCAAAAGTCACATAAAATAATAATATACATACATATATGTAACAGCAAATATTCATATATTCATAAGTAATCATTTAAATTAAACCATACATACATAAAATATTCAAACCATTTATATATTATACTAATATGCTGAAAACTTTTTAAAATATAGACCACTCACAGAGACACCATTGATGATCGCTCTTGCTCCTTCACAAGGTCACCCTCGAATTTAATAGAAGTGCCTATAATAAAATAAAATATTTTTAGGCTCCAAAATCAAATCAAAGACAATGGTGCATACCAAATGTCTTAAAATAATTTATAGAACTATACAAGTACATAGATT
This sequence comes from Ziziphus jujuba, assembly GCF_031755915.1. Taxonomy (NCBI): domain Eukaryota; kingdom Viridiplantae; phylum Streptophyta; class Magnoliopsida; order Rosales; family Rhamnaceae; genus Ziziphus; species Ziziphus jujuba. Next base: position 17,372,580 of record NC_083382.1, read on the forward strand.
GGACATTAATTGGTCAAATTATACTCTGAATCCTTAAGATGCTGTATCCAAAATTTGGGTTTTTCACTTTAAAGTCAATTTAATAAAATTTAATCTCTTAAAGCATTCTATTAACATCTAATTATATAAAATCAACTCCAATTTGATTCTAAATTGTCCAAAATAGTCCAACTTTATTTGATATTGAAATAATTAATCCCAAAATTGAAATATTTTCAAACAATGTCCAAGTTCATAAATTATATTTCGATGACAAGCCTGTGAGATAAAGAATGCATTGGTATACTTGCCTTGCTCTAAAAGTCTCGCAGGTGTCCAGAAAACCTCTTCAAACTTTCAGCTAAACTTGATGTTTATAGATCTCTTAAACCGTGAAGAATTTTGATAAACAAAGGTGGGACTCGAGCTAAGAGGGTCTAATAGTGGGTCAAAGGTATGGGTTGGCCTAGAATGGCTAAAAAATGGCAATTTGGCCAAAAAACCAATGACTCACCGTCGTCGGTTTGGATTCACCAATCCTAGAGCATCTACCAACCAACCAGCCAAAAACTTAGTTATCAAGATTGCCTCGAGATGGGCTTGTCAGATATCAGGCATATTTGTCGTTAAGGTGGCTGAAAAATGATGAAAACTGACAACCCCGATGGTGCTCAAATGGGTGTGGACCAATAGAATTTGGATTTCTCTGAGGTCTGAAAGTGTTTTTGGAACTTTTTGGATATTTTTCAAATTTTTAATGAAGACATGCTCCTCAATGCATATATGTAAGGCCTTGGGTCTTCATTAAACAAAAATCTAGGATTGGTTTAGACACTAATACAATACTAGTGCTGAAAATTTTTCAAAACCATAGCTTTTTAATCGTAACTTGAAATTTAGCATGTCACCAGTCTATGAACTCGTATCGATAAGCTCTATGTTATGGTATACTGGTTAAACTAAAATTTTGACCATACAAAAAGTCAAATATGATAACCATAAATAGTCTAGTTAGTCAAAATTTTGAAATTTCAAGCATTTGGCCGGACCATCCGTGACAATTAAGTTTGTAGTCCTCCGGAAAAATGTTAAATCTATGGGAAGGAAGGTCACTTGAAAAGAAATTACTTTGAAAGAATCAATAATATCAAAGAAGAAGGCTCAAAGGAAGATGATGCTATTATAGCTAGTAACAAACATGAAGTTTCAAAGGTCCTTATAGTTTGTGTAGAAGGATATAACGAAGAATGGATGGTAGAATCTAGGAGTTCTTACCACATAAGCCCAAATAAGGAATGGTTTATGTGTGACACCCCGTCCCAAATCACATCGGAATTCGTGCACGTTGACGGAGGTTGACCGTTGACCGAAGGGGTCAAAAGTTGATTTTTTGACTCGGATGGAATTCTAGGTTGACTGAGGTACCATTATGAATTACACATTGGCACGAGTTCATAGACTAGTAGCACATCGAAAACGGAGCTACGGTTTGAAAGTTATGGGCAAAACAAGTCAAGGTGCAAACTATCCAAAAGGTGCCAGGAGTTGACGTTTTCTTGTTGTGTAATTTTGTTTTGACTTTTGTATGGTTGTAAAGTACTCGTCGATACAAGTTCATAGACTAGCGGCACGCTTAAATTGAACATCTGGTTAAAAAGTTATGGATGTGTGAAGTTCGCCGGATACCGTAATATTTTATTATATCTGGTTTAAGTGCACAGTAACGCCACGTGTCGTCACCTGATTGGTCCATGTGGGTGAACAGTGTCACCCACGGTGGCTTTATTTGGCAAAAATGCCGGGGAGGAGAGAGAAAAAGAGAGAGGAGAGAGAGAAGGAAAGAGAGAACGATCGGCCGCCGAAAATCGTCCAATTTTTTGGTCGACCCTTGCTACACGCGCCGGCCAGACGGGAGTGCCTCCCCATTTCCGGCCAAACCTCAAAATTTCACAGCCATTGGACCTCCGACGAGCCGGGATCGAAGCATTTTCCGGCGAGGCGCCGAAAACCTTCAAACCCCGATCTCTTCGCCGTCCGGCCTCCGTTTGCCTCACCGCCGATCCCGTTGGAATCCTCTCCCCTCGATCTACAAAACCCCCAAAAATCTCAGCCATCGGCCACCACACGCGCCGCCGCGGGCGATGGTCGCCGGTGACCGCGGCGGCTCGTCGGAAATCACTGTTCCGGCGAGTACCCAGTTGCACCGCCGGTGCCTCTCCACTGATTCCAACCCTCTAAATCCAAATCCAGGGTCCTTTTCCACCAATTCGCGACGGATTGAGAGAATCGAAGAGTTGAATCCCGAAAGCTTTCCGGCGAGATTCCGGCCACCACCGGTCCGATCTCCGGGAAGTAAGACCGGATTTGTAATCCTCGTCGCTCAAGCTTCGATTTGGTATATTACTCGTCAATTTTGGTTAACGTTTGTGTTAGACCCCCCGGGTACTGGATATTATTTATCCGAATAAAATATTAATTTATTTGATTGTGTGTGAACTGTTTCTAGGAGTACGGGTGAGTCGTGGAATTGATCCCATGGAGGATCTTAGGTTAATTGCGTGCTCCAGGTGAGTAACCCACCTTGAAAACTATTTTGAGCAATTAATTATATTTATGTTGTGTTAATTGATATTTGGAATTTATGCTCATGTGGTGTATTTTAAATATAATCGGGAAAAAATATTATTTTATATATATATTTACCCATTGGTGCTAAACGAATATTTGGGGTCATTAAGAAATTCCCGATTATTATTTTATTGTGATTAAATGGTATTTATTACACATGAGCAAGTATTTTCAGTAATTAATTGTGTCTGGATTTTATATTATTTTTGGGCATAATTGGTTTGAATATTTTAAGAAAATTATTTGTTTAAATTGGTGGTTTCGAATTTTATAATTATGCCCGTGGTATATTGTTTGTTGAACCTCGTATTACGAGAAAAATTATTGTTTTACTGTTATCGATGTTTTCGTACCGGGTTGTTAAGGGAAAGTATGTGGGATGGTAAATGTGCAAATTGGTATATTTCCCACGGTAATTTTGGAAAAATGGTACGGTTATAATTAATTTAGTAATTATTTTAGACGCACTCATACAGTATTAGTGTTCTGGTGTATATGTGGTTTAGCGCGCAAGTATTATGTCTCCCGTGAGTTGCCATTGGACCGAGGGCAGGCAAGTTTTATATATTACGCATCAGCCGCCCCCCTCCTTGGCCGGGATGACGGTTTCAGCAGCGGTACTGTCGGGACGCCGAAGTGCCGTTTGCAAGTTTCTCTCTTTAATCTCCCCGCCAGTCGATGCTCGGGACGCTGGGTATCGGAGGGCATCACTGGTATATGGTGTGGTGCATCAAGTAGAAATTTTTCAGATAGAAATTTCAAACCCCAAAGTGTTCAAAAATTATTTATTATATTTATTTACATTTTAATTACATTTGGGGTATTTATTTATTTATTGTTTATTAAATTAATTGATCCCTTGGTTTTCGGGGAGTACGAATATCAGATTTTGTGAAAATGTTTTAAAAGGGGAACATTTCCAACGGAGTGAATAGTGAGGGTTTTGAGAGAAAATATTACTTCAATTGTTTATTATTTATTTATCTATTTAATTGCTGGTATTAATTAAATCCCTTTATTAGTTATATTATTAATATTAAAGGTGTTCAGTAGATAGGGTCACTCACTGAGATGATTAGCATCTCATATTTTTAAATTCCATTCCCCTAGGTCCAGGTTGGGAGACGTTGATCGTCCGGGGCGAGCCCGACGTCTCAGTTCGTTGCTGAAAATTCAAGAAGTATTTCTTCCCTTTTTTCTCTCCATCATGTATTACTTCTTATCTGTCATCGTATTAATTTCATATTTATTTGTATAATACTCTGTATACTGTATTGGACATGTAGTTATTATTTATGCACTGAGTTGCTGTTACTCTTTGAAGTGCTGTAAATTTGTGGAATCAATTTGTAGTATCGTGGGAGGAATAAGGGGATGAATATAGAAGTGTGTTTCAGTGCAGGAAATTTGTGGTAAGTCCTACCCTTAAGGGAGGTGCTGCCGAATTTTCCGTTGGAAGGTTCGGTGGTATTTCCCTGGGATCAAGACTTGTCTAGGGTTCCAGGGAGGAATTCTGTTATGTCTTTATCAAGAGTTTGATGGATTTTCATGAGTAATAATTAGTCTTGAATTCAATGGTTATTCGGATGTTTGATAGAGTTCTTGTAACTCTTAAGGATGTAAGCTATGTTCATGGTCTTGATAGGAACTTAATAACCTTAGGTACACTTGATGATTCTAGTTATATTTACAAGGCAAGAAAAAGTTAACTTGAGGGTCTCAAGTGATTAACTTGTAGCATGAAAGAACTAAGAGTAAGAAGAATGGTTTATATATGTTGTAAAGAGAAATAGTCATTGAAAATACAGCAAATGTATTATCTTCTTAATTAGAAAAAAACTTCCATTTGGCATAAAAGATTAGGACATATTTGTGAAAGAGAGTTGCACGAACTGAGTCATTAAGGTTTACTTGGCAGTGACCAAGTGAGTAAGTTGGAATTCTATGAGCTTTGTATCATGGTCAAGCAACATCATTTGAGCTTCAAAATAGGAACACATCTATATAAGGGTATACTGAATTTTGTACACTTCTATCAATAAGAAATAATGAAGATAACAGCACATTAAGATAATCTCTATTTTTTTTTTCCATTGTTGCTAACTACTCATGAAAGGTATGGGTTACTTACTTACATCTAAAAATGATAATTTTGCTAAGTTTAAATATTGGAAATCTCATGTTGAAAATATGTTTCATAGAAAGCTTAAAATTTTTAGAATCCATAATGGCCTAGAGTTTTACAATGATGCTTTCATTGTTTATTGCAATGAGCATGGGATTTTTAAGCACAAAATGTTGCTGAGAGAATGAATATGACCTTGTTGAATAAGATCAATTGTACGCAGTCTTTTAAGGTTTATCCCAACAGTTTTAAGGTGAAGCAATGTTCACTGCTTTTCATTTAGTTAATAGTAGTCCACTGCATGTCATTTGGTTAATAGGAGCCATTTTAATGCTATTGACTTAAAAACCTTGAAGAAATATGGAGTTTTTTTAGCTTATACTAAAAGGGTTATGGGCTTAGACTGTGGTTATGTTGCTCCAAAGGTTTCAAAATTGTAATTAGCAAAGATATTATTTTTATAAAACTAACTAATACGAACCTAGGTCGATTTGCTCCTAAACCCGTATTATATTAGCCTAGATCGTAATTAAGTTTAGATTTTAATGGCCACCTTAACTCGTAATCAACTTTTGATTAAAAACCTTGGTATATGATGAAAATGTCACAATAGGTGATGGATGTCCTATTGATAAGTCAAACTAAAACACTTATTTTCTAATGGTGTTTTAGGTGTTCAAAGAGAACAAAGAGAATTTTTTCTCACAAATAATTTTCTGTATAATATATGTAAGCTGATTTTTCATTAAAAATATGCCTTTAAATAGGCTTGAAAGAATAAAATAAAAACCTTAAAAACTAAGACAAAACCGGCCATAGATTGACACATTCCTAATGTGGCCGAAAATTCTATTCATTTCCTAATCTAACTTTGATTAATTAATTCCTTTATTTTGAATTAGAAATTAATTAATTTACAATTGAAATAATAAAATAATAATTTTCCTTAGTTAATTTGTCCAGAAAAATAATTAAATAAAACCAAAAGAAAAGCCAGTTTCTTAAAACAAAAAGTCAAAATCAAATTAGGACTAGTTGATTAGTTTGACCACTAAGCTATCAAAATCAAATTAGGACTAGTTGATTAGTTTGACTTAGGGATGTCAACGGGGCGGGGCGGGGCCGGTTTTTAAAATCCCGTCCCCATCCCCGTATGGAATTTTTCATCCCATCCCCGCAATTTTCCCCGTTTTTTTAGAAACGGGGCGGGGACGGGGATTCCCCAATCGGTGGCAGTGCGGGGACGGTTTCCCCATTTGTTTTTTTTCATATAATTAATATAATTTTTTTTGATAAATTTATATTAAAAAAATTTCTTCTATAAGCAAAATATAAATAAAATGACCAAAAATATAATAAAAATACAATAAAAGATATCAAAGTTCAAATTTATAATTTTAATAACATACATTCTCAAAAAATACAATATAATATAATCCAAATACATAAACATAAAATTTATAAAAATACACATGCACACATAATAAAGTTTTACTTCTCATTTCCTTAAGTCTCCATGAAAGAATGTTCCGTAAGAGTTGATTGCTACAAAAATATTAAATAATATCAAAAAATTTTAAACAATTTAATATAAACATTTTTTGTAATAAATAAATTCAATTTACCTCCTCATCAATTTCTATGTCACTCATAGTAGAAGAACAAGCTCCAACATACGGTGAAGAAGATGAAGCTAACAAAAATGAGATTAATTAGTTAACAATAAATACAAAAATTATTAAACACAAAAAAATATAAAATTTAATTTTTCATACCATTAATTTCAGCCCATAACCAATCGAATAAGTTTAATTTTAATTTTCAAAATATTAAAAAAAATAAAAGGTAATATATATGGGCCGGGTTCGGGCCGGGGTCTTTAATACCCGGTCCCGGCCCATCCCCACCTCGGGTCTAAGAGAGTAAGCCCAAGCCCGCCCCGTCACCCCGTTTTTGCGGGGAAAAACCGCCCCGTTAGGGGCGGTGCACCGCGGTTTCGGGGATGGGCGGGGCAAATTGACATCCCTAATTTGACTACTAAGCTAACTTTGGCTAATTTTCAGTTTGTAAAGGCCCTAAATCTAATCCAATGTGCCATGTAGGATACCAAATAGAATTAATGATGATTCTCACATGTTACCGTTAATTGGAACAAAGAGAATGCCAAATCAACAAAATACAGTAAAGTCAGCAACAAAAACAGCAATTTAGGCCAGAAACTCCTCCTATGCACAAATGCCTTCTTTGATTGCTTTTAATTCTTCCTTTACCTGTTTCCATGACCTCTTAAAGGTATGAATGGAATTCAAGAAGTGTTGAACCCATTCTGTGCTGTCCAGAGTCCATAATTGCACCAAAATAGCTACTAGGGTCCGTATCGGCCTTCACCACCTAGATGTATAAAACAGGTCTTGTATATTCGGATATGGATAAACCATTTTGAGAATTAATATTTCCATGTATGGATCCATCTAGGTTGTCTTTAAATCTCTTAGTTTGTGCTCTAGTGATTGGTCCGGTCTTCATCTGTATTGTATCAGTACCCCAGCAGATAGTCGGTTGTACGGGTTCGGGTGGATTCTCATCACTAACATGTCTTGCTTGAGAAAGGATAAGTGTGTGCAGATGAATAGGTTCTTGGACAGCAAGTTGTCATGCAAAATGATAAAGTAGGAGTTGATTTTGAAGTGGAGTCACCAAGATACACTTGACTAGCACCTAAGCAAGCTACCATATATGATTCTACTTATCATGATGAGCCACAAAACGTCTAAATTGTTTTTATTACCTGATGAACTAGAGTAGCAAAATCCTATAAAATTATCAAGAAGCTCGTGTTTAAGCTAAAAGGTAGGTAAAGCCCAATCCAAATTTTTCTCTTGTTAACTTGGTTGCTTTTGCTTTTAATTCAATATAAGAAATCACGAAACCTAAACCACAACCTATGAATTACAAAGAAGTAATGGGTGCAAATATGTAAACCAGTGTAGAGAAGCAATGGAGGAGGAAATATCTAAAAAATCCAAAAATGCCTAAAAGAAGAGGTTTGAATAGGCTTTTTAAAAATTCCACTCCTCTTTTTGGAAACTATATATAAGAAACTTGTAAAAGTGTATGCCTGCTTCATACTATATTACCAAATCCCTCAACTACAAATTTTGATTACCAAATTTTAAATAGCAATCGAGTACTCAATCCTCCCACAACAAATATATAAAAATAATAAAACAATAATTGAGAACTTAGTGTTCCCATAACAAATATAAATACAAAGTAGTAAATATAGAAAAGTAAAAATCCAACACACAGGTTTTTACATGGAAACCTTATATGAGAAAAACCACAAGTGATATCCACCACCTCTAGTCTAGAACATTCTATAAGAGAAAAACAATCATACATCACACATAATCTAAGTGTAAGAGATGATAACCAGCACCCTTAGCCACTTATATAGTGCACGACTTGGTATTCACTCATAACAGCTACAGTTGTGCTCTAAATCCATCACAATGTAATACTTCTCGCCAGGATGAACATCAAGCCAACTATCTTTTAGACCTCATTCATAATGGAACAACTAAATGGACTCCTTAGAAAGGTACAACTTGGCATCATTGCAACTGTCTTCCTTGCAAAAGTATTATACCTCCAAGACTTTGCCGCAACAGATTTTAGAAGGAATCAACATAAATGTGGGAAAGGAATTGCATCTAAGACGAAATAAAACTATAAGTGAGTAAAAAAATAACAAAAACACTCAAATGAGATACACCAATAAAACTTGGGAAAATTCCACATACCTCCCCTAAAGTTTGTCATAATTCAAATCTAGCCCCTCAAGTTTTAAATATTACATCTAGCACCCTTTCAAATGAAATTCATCCACCAAACCGTTTTCTCTCTACTACATGGCAACTTAAATGACAAAATTACCCTCTTCAACTTCCAAAAATAAATCAAATTTAAACAAAATAAGTTATTATTAGATTAAAATTTTAAAAATTATAATAACTGATATAAATTTAATAACAAAAATCAAAATATATATTTTTATAAATAAAAAATTATTTTATATAATTTGTATAATAATTTTTTGAAACTACTTTGCAATAATAATAATGTTAACAAGTTGTAAAACATACAAATAGCAAATAATAATCAATAACATTAGAAATTTTAGTGATAGCACATAATTATTGAATAATATAAAAAAATTAAATAATCAAATAGTAATAGCATAGTTATTTTTTTTTTTTGTTTTAATAGGTTACTATAATAATAATTATTACTAATAAAAACAACATTAATGGAAATAGTAAATATTAATAATTAAATATTAACACAATGAAAATAGAAATAGAATTATAACATGATTACCAATCATTATTTTATTTTATTTATATTTTAATATATAACTATCTATTACCAATAATATAAACAATAATAAGAAGATAATATTACAATAAGTAAAATTATAAAGAATAAAATAGTATATTACAATGCAACACTAAATATAATATGATATTTATACAAAATAGCCTAGTACAAATGGCTATTTATTCCCATGAATAGTCTATAAATTATTGAAAACATAAAAAAATACATATATATATATATATATATGTTAAAATTTTGTTAATAATAATTTAGAATAACCATTTTAGGTAGAGGTAACAGAAAATTAGAAATTTACTGTTGAGTTATTAGAAAATTTATTAAATTAAGAAGAGGTAAATCTTTATCTCTAATTTTTTTGGGTAAAAATGATTTGGTAAAAATAATTTGACAATTTCGCAATAAATATGTTTACAAATGTATATTAAAAAGGTTAAACATTTTTTAAGGCCAAAGGAAAAAAATTAAATTTTGATTTTGTAAAAATTTTAAAATAAGTTAAATTAAACATAAGTCTAATTAAAATCGGAAAAAGAAAAATTATAACTATAAAGAGATGCAGCTCAACTCTTCTCTCTTACTGAAACAAAAATTAGAAAAACATTTTTTAATCACATTTATTTTTCATATCAGTATTTCTATTAAGTATTTATATTTGTAAACAATTTTGTATATAAATGAAAAATGAAAAATGAGTACTAAATATGTATAAACAAGGGATAAAAATTAACTAAAAGTAAAATGAATTTAAATGAAAAAGAAAATTTTAAAATATACATATATATATATATTAAATGTAAAATGAATTTAAAAATATAAACGTGTGTGAGGGAAGTGAGAGTGAGTGTGAGAAAAAGATAGGGGGCCCCACATATTTTTTGGAGTAAAAAATAGGTACTTTCATGTTTCTCAATATACTAAATGTCATGCAATTAATTTTTAAAAGAGGAATCATAATATTATTCTTTTTCTATTAAATCTAACAAAAAATAATAATGGTGGGGAGATAAATGAAATTATACTAAAATTGATGCTGTGATTTGTAATTATATTAAACTTCAAGAGGTCTAATTAAAATTAGCCTATAAAACTTTAAAATATATGCAGAGGATCAATTCATAGTAAAGATAATGAGTAAAAAGTGTTTGATTTTATCTCAAAAGTCCCTAGCATCCTAAATCTACAAAAAGCTTGGTTTTCCCATTAGTGGTGGCTTGGGAACTTCTCTCTCCTATTTTTCCAACTAAAAATGGAGATTTATCAAACAAAAAGGTATTGTTCAAACAACAAGGAATGTTATTTGAACAACAACAGATCTACCACAGTTTAAATGACACATACTAGATTATTATTCAGATAAAACTAGATCCACAAGTCAAAAATTGATACATGGTAAGTGTTGTTTGAACAATGATAGATCCACAAATCAAAATTTAACACATGCTTGGCCGTAACACTACTGTTATTCAAACAACACAAGCGTGATTTTCAAAAAACACTGTTGTGATGTTCGAACAACAATGGTGTGATGAGTGTTTGAAAATACACTACTCATTTTTCAAACACTAAGTCATACTTTGGTCAAATTAAGTATTTTTCGAACACATTGTTGGATTGTACTCATTTTTCAAACACCAAGTCAAACTTTAGTGTTTTGATTCATTTATTAAGTATTTCTTTTTCATTGTAAAGCCTAACAAGATATGAAAATAAAGTACAATCCAACAGTGTGTAAAGCCAACAACTCTCTATCTTTTTGTCAAAAAAATAACAAAATGAGTAATCAACACACAAACGAAAACCAACCAAAACAAGAAAACAAAAAGGGAATGAAACAAAAATAAAATGCAAAGTAGAAACATATAGAAGAAATGCATAAACATCTAAAGAAAATAAAAGATGTACATTGACATGAAAATATATTAAAGATAACTCAAATACCATCTAACCATAAAGCCTACAGATGACTAACAAAGCTTAAACATTATTCTAAACATCAAAGGCATGCACACACACACACACACACACACACAGAGAAAAAATCTAAATGACACATGATGAAAATATGGTCAATGGAGGATTTATTCAATAGATATTTAGTTGAGCAAATAGAGATACCGATGAGCCATCAACTAGTGGTTAAGGAGTTCATCAGTGGTTGACTAGCTGAAAAATAATTGACCAGTGGACAACTAGTGGTTAACTAGTAGTAGATGAGTGATCGATTAGTGGTTGACAAGTAGACACATTAATAAAGATAGAGAATGGCAAAATTTTTACATTAACATCTAAAACTGAGAATTTAGAATACATAGTGGCTTTTGATTTGATAGTTGATTGTTATTCATGTTGCTACCATTCTAATTTAGGTTGGTCAAACTAATCAGCTTAGCTACCTTGATTATTTAATGATCTATCAACATGCACAATCCATAATATTGAAGGTCGTCGTAGATTCAACCAAGGTTTGTGCTTTAGAAAACTGAAATAACTTAATTCTAAAGTCAACTATGGTGACTTTTGATTGAGGTCCTCATTTGTATTGCACATTAAATTTACTAAGCTTGATTGACCACCATAAAATGTGACCAAATATTTTTGGTTTCTATAGTGCTCTAAGTGGTTGATTGATAGTACCATGATAGTTAACGTGAGTTAAAGCATTTTGGTTGATGACAACCAGTATCAAGTTTCTCTGTTTTGGATATTTGGTATCTGATATCAAAACTTAGTTGACATAGTAGATTGTTACTGAGTGGTTGCATACTTTATGATTAAAGTGGTACTAATTGCACTATGTAATGCTCAGAGAGAAATGGTGTTGAACTCAAGTATTACTTTAATCATATATGGGATGGTATTAGATGAAACTCCATTATTAATGTTCTCAATATTTTGTTAAAGTTCATCAAGAAAGCATGTCAAGTAGAAATAGCTCAACCCACCTTCTATCACGTGATGCAAAATATTTCTATCCTCTAACCCTATCAAATTGACCTCTTGTTTTCCATTAGTCGACCAGCTGTTAACTATTAGTCAATTCTTTTACCACTAGTCAACCACTAACCAACTTATAAACTATTAGTTGATCACTCATTAATATCTTAATCTAGTCAATTGAATCTCCTTCATCAACCAAAATTTTCATCGCGATCAACCACCAACCTGTCAATAAAAACAATGTCAATCTTTTAGGGTGTTATATGGTACTAATTAAAGTCACCTTGACACTCAAATCAGTAGTCGATTTTATGATTTAAAAGTAGAGATAGTAGAGAGATCACACACATT